>NC_056056.1:68831339-69456339 GCF_016772045.2 Ovis aries | reverse complement strand
TCAATCTCAGACCCACTGGTGAACCTTAGTTCTCTTATCAAATAAAAATGAGTTACATGTTTTTCTCTTCAAATGGAGATGCCCTTGACATATTTAAAAAATGGTATGTGCTCATTAACAACAACAACAACAACAAAACAACAGTGCAGAAATACAGAAACAGAAATGCCTTCTACATCTGCTGCTCTCTTGGGATAATTAGAGTTCAGTTCAGTTCAGTCTCCCAGTCGTGTCCGACTCTTTGCGACCCCATGAATCGCAGCATACCAGGCCTCCCTGGCCATCACCAACTCCCGGAGTTCACTCAGACTCACGTCCATCGAGTCAATGATGCCATCCAGCCATCTCATCCTCTGTCGTCCCCTTCTCCTCCTGCCCCCAATCCCTCCCAGCATCAGAGTCTTTTCCAATGAGTCAACTCTTCTCATGAGGTGGCCAAAGTACTGGAGTTTCAGCTTTAGCACCATTCCTTTCAAAGAAATCCCAGGGCTGATCTCCTTCAGAATGGACTGGTTGGATCTCCTTGCAGTCCAAGGGACTCGCAAGAATCTTCTCCAACACCACAGTTCAAAAACATCAATTCTTTGGTGCTCAGCCTTCTTCACAGTCCAACTCTTACATCCATACATGACCACAGGAAAAACCATAGCCTTGACAAGACGGACCTTAGTCGGCAAAGTAATGTCTCTCTGCTTTTGAATATACTATCTAGATTGGTCATAACTTTTCTTCCAACAAGTAAGCGTCTTTCAATTTCATGGCTGCAATTACCATCTGCAGTGATTTTGGAGCCCCCCAAAATAAAGTCTGACACTGTTTCCACTGTTTCCCCATCTATTTCCCATGAAGTGATGGGACTGGATGCCATGATCGTTTTCCGAATGTTGAGCTTTAAGCCCACTTTTTCACTCTCCTCTTTCACTTTCATCAAGAGGCTTTTTAGTTCCTCTTCACTTTCTGCCATGGCTTCCCTGGTGGCTCAGAGGTTAAAGCATCTGCCTGCAACGCGGGAAACCTGGGCTCGATTCTTGGGCCTGGAACATCCCCTGGAGAAGGAAATGGCAACCCACTCCAGTATTCTTTCCTGGAGAATCCCATGGATGGAGGAGCTTGGTGGGCTACAGTCCACGGGGTCGCAAAGAGTCGGACACGACTGAGCAACTTCACTTTCACTTTCTGCCGTAAGGGTGGGGTCATCTGCATATCTGAGGTTATTGATATTTCTCTCAGCAATCTTGATTCCAGCTTGTGCTTCTTCCAGCCCAGCGTTTCTCATGATGTACTCTGCATAGAAGTTAAATAAGCAGGGTGACAATATACAGCCTTGATGTACTCCTTTTCCTATTTGGAATCAGTCTGTTGTTCCATGTCCAGTTCTAACTGCTGCTTCCTGACCTGCGTACAGGTTTCTCAAGAGGCAGGTCAGGTGGTCTGGTATTCCCATCTCTTAAACTTAAATAAATAGATACTAATAGGATCATGCAAAATATATATATGATTCTGTAAGTAACTCTTCATTCGTTTCCCTTACTCTATTTTGGCATGTATATAGTGTTCTTTTATATGAATGAATCATAGTTTAATCAGTCTATTAATATATTTAGTTGTTTTTGGTCTTATGGTTTTTTTGTGGGGGTGGGGGGCATTAGGGGCTTCGCCGGTGGTGCAGCAGTGAAGAATCTGCCTGCAATTCAGGAGTTCAGTCCTTGGGTCGAGTCGAGAAGACCCCCTGGACAAGAAAATGGCAACCCACTCCAGAATTCTTGCCTGGAGAACCCCATGGACAGAGGAGCCTGTAGGGCTACAATCCGTGGGATCACAAAGAGTCTGACATGACTTAGCAATTAAACAACATGTTATTTTTGCCCTCCATTTATTACAGTTATTTTAAAAATCTGCAGTTCATATCCTGTACATCTTTATGTACAAGTATTTTTACAAAGTATATAGAGGTGTGATTGTTACATGGAGGAAATGCATTTAAAATTTTTTTATATTGCCCACTTACCCTCCTATCCAGTACATACTCATATATCCATTTCTCTGTGTCTTTGGCCAAGATATGTTTTTCAAGGTCAAGAAACAGACTTTATTTTCACCTTCCTTCACCTAGTCCTGGAAGTGGAATTTCTGCTATCTACCACCCCAACGGAACATCTCTGAGCCTCCAGCCCTTCCCACCCAGTTCCAAGATTATTATCTTTATAGAGTCTGTTGAGGAGAAACAGCCAAGGTCTTTATTAAGCAATAAAATGTCCCAGAGAACAAGACAGCTATAGCAGTAGAGTTCCCAGGTCACGTCTAGGTAACCAGGAGTCAAGCTTCTCCTGTGACAGGCCCATTCCCTTACAGATGGGTAAAACCACAGCAGCCAGGTCAACACACCTGTCATAAGCCCTCAATGTTGTGAAGTGAGAGTTAACATCTTGCTTGTAGTGATGGGAGAGAAAAGGGATGGGTGAGGGCCTGCATGTGGGGTGTGTACTTTGGGACATTATATAAGTTCTCTGGAGGGACTTTCCTAGTGGTCCAGTGGCTAAGACTCTGTGCTCTCAATGCAGAGGGCCTGGGTTTGATCCCTGGCCAGGGAACCAGGATCTCAGGAACTCAGTTCTCACATGCTGCAACGAAGAGTTTGCATGCCACAAATAAAGATCCAGCATGCCCCAGTTAAGAACAGGTTCAGTTCAGTTCAGTCTCTCAATCGTGTCTGACTCCTTGCGACCCCATGGGCTGCAGCACACCAGATTTCCCTGTCCAACACCAACTCATGGAGCCTGCTCAAACTCATGTCCTTTGAGTTGGTGATGTCATCCAACCATCTCATCCTCTCTCATCCCTTTCTCCTTCTGCCTTCAATCTTTCCCAGCATCAGGGTCTTTTCCAGTGCGTTTCTTCACATCAGGTGGGCAGAGTATTGGAGTTTCAGCTTCAGCATCAGTTCTTCCAATGAATACTCAGGATTGATCTCCTTTAGGATGGACTGGTTGGATCTCCTTGCAGTCCAAGAGACTCTCAAGAGTCTTCTCCAATACCGATGTTCAAAAGCATCGATTCTTCGGCACTCAGCTTTCTTTATAGTCCAACTCTCACATCCATACATGACTACTAGAATATAGCTTTGACTAGATGGACCTCAGTCGGCAAAGTAATGTCTGCTTTTAATATGCTGTCTAGGTTGGTCATAACTTTTTTCCAAGGATAAAGAAATATAAATAAAATATTAATATTAAAAAATAGGTTCTGTGGGAAGACACTTGCATTTAAGTTAAGCAACACTGTGCAACAGATTTAAGTTTCTAAGACAAAACAGCGAAAAAACTAATCTTCCTGTTTACGCCCCCTTTTTGTTACTTTTTTCAGTTTAAGAAATTAAGGTAAATGACCAGTTGTAAGCTAGCGAGATTCCACCAGATCCAGGGCATACCTGGTCCATTGTCTTCTATAAAACTGTACTTTAAAGCTTTGATGAGGGTTCCCATCAATGAGAAATAGATACTGATTTAAAAAAAAAAAACCAAACTAGTTAACTGTCCTGCTCTCCTTTGATTAGAGTGAGGGCCTGTTCAGGGACACCCTCCGCCCAGCTGTTTGACTAGATCATTAGAGGGTTTGACTGTGAGGCCATCTCCTCCTCCAGTTTTTTTGTCCTCCTTTATTAAAGCAAAGTACTGTACACTGTGTACTTATAGAATCTGCCCACCAAAACTGTACTATTTGGCTTTGTAAGAAATCTTGTGTGACCACTTATTCTGTGTGTGGGGTTGAGGAAAAAAAACCACAGAGGAAGTTAGCAGAATTGTTTAGTATTTGACCCTGTGAGTGATAATTTTCTCTTTTTCATTTTAACACCTTAAAAATAACTAAATGGTGGTTGAGCATGGGCATCAGTTATCTAGTGCTATGAATTCTTAAGGAATTGAAAATTGCTGGTAAGGTTTTTAAAATTGAAATGCAGTTGATGTAAAGTATTACCAGTTTCAGGTGTTCTACTCAATGATTTAATGTTTGCATATGTTAGGAAATGATCACCATAAGGTAAGAACTCAGGACTTTTAGGTGTTCTTTCCAATGTCTTCATAGCATTTACTCAATAAATCGTTGCTCATTGGTTGATAGATTGACCCAAGATGGGAAAAAAAATGACCATAGACCTGTATGGCTGAATGTCAGATACTAGAGTGTAGACCATTTGCTGTTCTACGTGGAGTCAATTTCCAGCAAAATAGTTGGCTGAGTTAAATATATAATCGAAGATTGGGTCAGAATTTATCATTCAGTTATTGCTTCTTGGATGCATAATATACAGTAAGGAGTGAAATTTGGGTTTGATGCATTATGATATCATGTAGAGAATAGTGCTAAGCTCTAAAATTATTTAGTGCAGTCCAGAGAGCAGCTTATCTTTATAGCATTATACATTTTGTATTTTCATCTTGGCACAACTGCTGGTTACTTCTGAAATCCAAGTGTAGTTTGGCCGTCTTTCCCCAAACACACATGAAAGCTTGGGCTTATTTAACTTTGAAGTTTGGCACTGAAGTTGGGAGAGCCTTACTTAATTTATTATTCTGCCACTTCATCCCTGATAGTTTCTGCGGTGCATCACGGTTACTGGCAAGAAGGGGTTTAGGTGACTAATTTCTAATGCTCTTCAGGAAAGAAGCCAGTTTTAAAATAGGCCAGTTTTAAAATTTTGTTTCATTTATTTTTATATATAACTTTTCACTAAGTGAAACCTTGTCATCTTGTCATCATCTTATAGATACAAGTGATAACAGGCATCACTGTGGCTTCTTTGTTTCAAAATGCCAGTTCTTTTTAGATTAAATGTACACACATAGCCTTCTTTGGAGGCCTTCCATGATACCTTAGATTTTTGTTACATGGGCGCTTCCATAGTCAATTCATTCAGAGATGATTATTTTAGTAAACACTGTTGTTGTTGTTGTCATTTAGGTGCTAAGTCATGTCTGACTCTTTTGGGGCCCCATGGACTGGAGCCCACCAGGCCTCTCTGTCCATGGGATTTCCTAGGCAAGAACACTGGGGTGGGTTGGTGTTTCCTTCTGCAGGGCATCTTCCTAACCCAGGGGTTGAACCTGCGTCTCCTGCACTGGGAGGTGGATTCCTTACCAGTGAGCCACCAGGGAAGCCCAGTGAACACTGTGCGTGCATGCTAAGTCACTTCAGTTGTGTCCAACTCTTTGTGACCCCGTGGGCCGTAGCCCGCCGCTCCTCTGTCAGTGGGATTCTCCAGGCAAGAATACTGAAGTGGGTTGAAATGCCTTCCCCCTCCCTCCAGGGGATCTTCCCTATCCAGGTGTCAAACCCACATCTCTTACATCTCCTGCATTGGCAGGCTGGTTCTTTACCATTAGTGCCACCTGGGTTTTCTTGTTGCCTCTGACAGTAAACACTATACTATTCATGAAAAGCAGACAGCTTTAGGGTGACTTTTAGGTCTTTGCTCCTTCCTTCTTGTTTGTGTGGTTTAAAACAAGAGTCTTTTGGATCTGAGCTTTTTGTCCTCAGTGAATTGCAGTTAATTTGGATATCCTTATTGTATAGACTAGCTATCAGGAACTGTACCGAGAGGCTGGAGTTGGTGCAGTCATCTCGTTGGCAGCATCAGCCTCTCTGAAAACACCCAAGTAGTAAGTATCCTCTTGTATCTTGAGTATCTGACAATAATGTGACTCTAGTGTATGAAAGACATTTCTATTTTACTCCCTGCACCATTGACCTGAAGAACTCTGGAAAACTACAGAAGATAGAAAAATCATCAAGAGCTAGGGCATGTGCTATTTGGTTTCCAATGTACTGTCCAGAATAGCTCCCTTTTCTGCTCATTACATGAAAAAAGATGCATAGCAAACTCCTCTCTTACCACAGGTACCTGAGAGTCTTGTAATACAGACTTCCCTTTAAGCCCTTGAAAATGAATTGCAGGAAAAGCCCTTGACAATGACTTGCAGAATTTTACCTTTACCTGTGAATTTGTGTGCCACATAGTAGTCTGGGTTAGAATATATTATTCACTTTTTCTTTAGTTGTTGTTTAGAAAAAGTAATACCACACAGACACACAGCTTCATATATTGCAATTAAATTACCTTCATAAAGTCTTAAGTGTACATATTATGTGTGCCCCTTAGAAAATTCTCTCCTACTTAGTCTGTATTAATGTGAGCATTCTGCATAAAAGTTTATTAAGGATGTACCATCTTTTTAGATCCAAACCTGTTCCATCTTTTGAGCATATTACAAGTTACCCTCAGTTCACCATGACCTAATATTTTGTAATCTCCCAGGAAGGACTGGGAAGGAGAGGTGATGATGAATAAAAATGTCCTTCAGAGTAAGAATCGGGGGCCTGAGGGGGGTGTGTGTGTGTGTGCACATGGGCAAGGGGGAGCGTGGAATCTGGGCCCAGCCTCCTGGCCCTTCCTCATCCTTTGAACAGGAAGTGAAGGTTCCTTGAGTTCCAGTGTGTGGTGCTCACCATGCCCTGTCTCTCCTGACAGCTGGAGTAGCGCTGTTAATCCTGTTGTGTGATGGTGGCCAGATAAATACTCCGCAGCTGAGAGGGTCCCCCTCCTCCCCACCCTGCCCTTGCCTGACCTGTGGGCAGAGTCCTAGTAAAAGAACTTAAAAAAGAAAGCACATGTGACCATAGCACATCAGCCCAGCTGCATGTCCTTGAAAGCAGAAGCTAGCAAATGGGATGTGAGACCAAGGATATTCTAAAAGATGTTTTAAACCTGGATTCAACAAACCTTTTCTGTGGAGGTCAGAGAGAAACTATGTTAGGCTTTGCCACCATGCAGGGTCTCTATCTTGTCTCCTCATCCCCCTTCAGTGACCCTTTCCAACTCTCAAAAGAATGAAAAAGCTCTCTAGCTCCCAGGCTGTACAGAAACAGACTTTAAGGCCAGAGTTTGCTAATGCCTGTTTTAAATTTTGGTCATGAAGAAACTGAGCCGAGATGGATGGCAGAGATTTTTGTAACGTGTTTTCCGCAAGCGTTGTGGGAGGGGATGTGAGTGGGAACTTCAGGATTCCTTTAGGTTCTGATCCTGGGTGTGCCTTTGCTAGCCAGATGCCCTCAACAGAATCCCCAGAACCTTTCTGGGCCTTATCTAGTCATAACTGGCAGCTTATAATAAACAAGGTACTGCTGCAGCGCCCTCACCCTCTTGATTTCCCTGGCTGCAGTTTCAGGCTGGTTCCTGCTGGCCTGACCCACAGAGAAGGAGAGTAGCAGAGCCAGTGGGATGGATTTCTGTCTGTGAAGGTGTTTTGAAGCATGCCACAAATTTTCTAGGCAGGTTGAGCAGATGATTTCTGAATATTTCTTCCTGAGGTTGTGTCTCTGTGTTTCAAGGCACTCACTCATCCCTTCTGGTTTGGTGGTGTTCACCCTGGTTCTCATCTCAGGGGAGTCTGTGCTACTGTTCTGCCTTGGTTTTCAGAGTTGGCCCCTACCATCACCTCTGGCTCCTTCACAGCCTTGGCATTGGCATTTGTGACTCTAAGGGGCTCACCTTGGGGTGATACCCATGGCAGGGTGGGAGCCCTGGAACAGGGCCTGCTTTCTCAGTTCATCACTGCAGCCTCCTCCAGAGCTCCCCGCTGTGTGCCTTGGTTTCCACCCTGGCAGAGCCGGGCTATGCTGCTCACAGGAAAGAGCCTCAGGAAGCTGCAAGCCTTGCTCCCTGACATAAACTGTAGGCGCTGGGTTATGGGGCGTTCACGGTTGTTTTATAGTCTGCACATCAGAGTGTTAAGTGTTAGCAGAGAATTTCATATTTACTACACATGCATCTAGAACAGATGTTTACATGTGTTTTGTCCATGAAGCTGGTTAAACTGTTAGGAAAGTATTTTAACTCAAGTTCTATTTATATACAAATCGGCAAACATAAATTAAAGGCCCCCAGACTAATCCGTCACAGGGCCTTCAGTCAAAAGATTAGTTTCCTTCCTTTTGCTGCCTTGAGATAACAGTTTGATTCTCTATTATCAATTCAGCCAGTTGCCTGTTTCCGGTTTCCTGCTCTGTGTATTTTGCATGTCACTCTTGGGAAATGATTTATTTATTTTTTCAAGCCAAGGCACATATGGGGCCTCCACCCTACTGTATTCTTTTGTTTTGAGTTAGAATTCTTTAAAAAGAAAAAAAAAACAAAACTCAAGAATTGGGCTTTAATGGATAAATTGTTAAAATTAGTATAAATTAAGTCTTGTGACTTTTGGCTTGTTCGGGTCATGTTGAAATAGTGTTATAATTATACCTTTCTGTGTTTTTGCAGCTTCACTCTTATTGTATGGGCACGTGGTGGCAATTGTCCCCAAACAAAGCAGAAACAAAATTCTGTGAAACTACTTTTTAGATTAGCTTTTGGACCCCTTCTTATCTGAAAGACAATATCACAAAATTGCATTTTTATCATTTATCAGACCCTGAAGAACAGTTGCAGTTCAGTTTTCTTCGTGAGCAGTTGGAACCAGCAGCGGAAGCCACAAGACTTAACTTGGGAGCTGATTTGTTGGGCACTGGATGTTCAGCAAACGTTTACTGTGCATCCTCCAGCCCCCAGTCTCCAGGCACTTGCGAAGGCTCTAAGTGGATATGTAGTTGGGACCTTGCCCTGGATGCAGTTACAGACTAGTTAGGGAGATAGGGCACAGGGTACATAATAAACAGAGGAGAGAGACAGAGACTTCATCCCATCAAGTACATTCTTCTTGGAAGAACTAATCTTGGCCTGGGTCTTAAAAGAAGTACTTTCCAGGTTAAGAGAATGGTGTAAGCAAAGGTGGAAGAAAGGAATGTGCAAAGTGAGTGTTGAGAACATGATGAGTAAGGACCTTTTGGGTTGGATTTGAGCAGGGAGATGGGTGGGTATTGGGAAGGATCCCAGAAAAAGCAGGTGTCCTGCCAGAGGCTGTTTAGGACCCTTGAATGCCAGGCTCAGATTGGACTGTCTTGTAGATGGCTGGGGGACACTGAAGGTGCTGGTGCAGTGGTGTGCCTTTGAAATACCGCTGTTTGGAGGAGACAATTCTGGATGTTTAAGAAGGATAGTAAAGGCAAGGGATTTCAGTAACTGTTGGATGATGGAGCCTGAACCCATCCTTACTATAGTGGGTTTTACCTTTCAGACACCCAAAAAATACATTGCTGAGGTCATCCTCATGGCAGCTGTACTGCTTTGTAATTTTTTTGTTATTTTTAACTTTCCATGTAGTTTCCCCAGCTAGGCTTTCAGTTCATCAAGGGCACGTCTTAGAGAATTCTGTATGAAGTATGCACCTTGTAAATACTGGAGCTTATTAATACTCTCCATTTCAGATGAGTCCTTACTCAGCTTGCTGTACAGTATTGTTGATTTAAGTAGCTACCTGTGGGATGTATTCATGGAATGATTGTCTTGTCTCCTTTTGATTTCTGCTTCCATTCTGTACCTCATTTCCTTCTCTGAACCCAAGTCTATACCTAACTTGACTGTGTGTTTATATGGAGAAAAATTACATGGTTGCCAACTCTTGCTTAAGATAGGTGACTATCTTAGCACACCTGAGGAAGATGCTGATAGAAAGCACTGGGTTACACCAACAGGTTCTGACTGTTTGAAAAGTAGAAGAAAGATTTTCCCTCTTTCAGTCAGGTATAAATTCAGTCATTGAGAGAATAATAAATGGAGTCATTTGTCAGTCCTTGTTTCTGTGTTTCCCTTATTTTTCCATCCAGAGATGGTTTCATGCCTCCAGGCCTTTCTTCATCCCTGGCTGCCATCCATCCCATTCCATAGCTGGAGCTGAAGCATATGGTGAATATGGTTATGTTTAGCTTTCTGTACAGAGGGTGTTGTGGAAAGATACTGTACAATCATTTCCATAACACAATGCCCTTCTGTTCATCAAAGCTATTTCTATAACCTGTAGCTTAACTCATGCTAACACAGTGTTCATTTTTCCAGTTAGAGTCAGTTCTCCAGAGTAAGTTAGTTTTGAAAAGTGTTCCAGCCTTCCAATACTGATAATAGATATTCCTTAAAAAGAAAGTCAGTTTTGTGCTTCTAGAAGAGGATGATGAAGAGTATATTCACAGCCTTTTGGTTGAAATTAAGCAAGTATATTTCTCTGTTCTACATATCTCATCCTCTTTCTGTGGGACGTCTTCTGAAAATTTCAGATTAGGCTATAGTCCATGGGGTTAGAAAGAGTTGGACACGACTGAGCAGCTAAGCACGTACACAGCCACACACACATACGCATCAAAAACAAAAGACAGTGAGTCTAGATACTCAGAGGAAAAGATCCTAATCCTTCTTAACCTAAACAGTGGAAGAGATAGAATGACACCTAAGGACACCCAGTACAGTCAGTGTCACTGGTGGCTGGTGACACTGAACAGCCCACCATCCCCCAAGCCTTGGGCTTTGCTGGAGAGCACGCTTGTGTCCCACGTCCCTGACCAAGTTAGTCTTCTGAGTTAGTGAGCTTTGAGAAAGTGTAAATTATTGTTCAGTGGCATGATAGTGTCATCTTGTAAAATTCTATTTTCAGGAAAGAGCGCCATGCTAGAAAGTCACATGTAATTCACCCCTTCCAATCAGAAGCCAATGCAGATGTTGCTACTCACTCAAGGTTGGGTTTCTTATTTGCTTCCCAGTGGTCCTCACTGACCTGATGGTTGGCTAGTTCATGTCTGAGCCTGTGGAGCTAAGAAGACTTAGCTGGTTGGATCTTCGTGCTTGGAACTGCTTTTCAGTTCTAGGTTTTCAGGGTTCCACGGCAGAATGTGTGGTCCTGGCAAACTTACTTTTGAGAGCAGCCTTACGAGTCATTTCTGACTGCCAGCCCCTGCACCTACACACTGACCACCTCACCAGACTCTGTTTCTCCCTCAGAGGGCCAGGGCTTCATTTTGCCCTTTCCTCATGTGGCTCCCCACTTTTCTTGTATCTGAGGGTTGCACCTGATATGTTTGTTGCCGTTTAGTCACTCTTTTGTGACCCCATGGACTGTAGCCTGCTAGACTCCTGTCCATGGGATTCTCCAGGCAAGAATACTGGAGTGGGTTGTCTTGCCCTCCTCCAGGGGATCTTCCCCACCCAGGGATCAAAGATCCCCACTTTAATGCTTCTGGACTGCTGGTGCTGTGGCTGCTTCAAGTCTGAACTTGTATTGGTAGGTGTGTGGTGATATTTAGGTTGCCAAGAGATGGTCAGGTCTTCAGGTGCCATCTTGAGTTTCTATCTGTGCACCACATTGTGACTGTCATGCAAAAAGGGATCAGTGAGGAGTGCTCAGACCTGGAGGCTTTTACGTGAAGGAGTGAGGAGATCTATTTTCCATAGCATCAGAGGTGGAGCAGGCGTCCTCGGCAGGCCACAGAACCATCTAGTCTTGATGAAGACAGCACCCCAACAGTTGGAGCTGCTCAGTGATGGAGTGGACCCTTTAACAAAGTATAAACTTGGATTACTATGGTGAGATTAGGGTGATTCATGGTATTACCATTGAAACGTGTTTTTTTTGAATGTTGTGGTAGAGGCATCCTTGCATAGTGATTGAGAACTCGGCTTTGGAGCCAGACTGCCTTGGAGAGTTAATAGGTCCCGCGTCATGGAATAGTTAGGGGAGTAAAGCACGCATATCGGTACCAGGGATACGGTAAGTATGTGGTGAATGGTATTGTTATTTTAAAGAGAAAGAACAAGTTTTCTTTCTGTACAACTATTAGCCTCCTGCTCTACTGTATACACACAGTTCCCCCTTTAAAAAAAATTTTTTTTAATAGCTGGTCCAGGTGCAGTAGAAGGGAGTTTTTGCTTTTGAAAGAAGGTTGACTCAGGGACTGCCCCGATGGTCCAGGACTTTGCCTTCCAATGCAGGGGGTGCGGGTTTGATCCCTGGCCAATTAAAAAATAAAACAGAAGCAATACTGTAACAAATTCAGTAAAGACTTAAAGGAAGAAAAGAAAGTTGATTCAGATGACCTGCAAGGCCTTGTTCTACCCTGAGATATGATTCCATGATCCTTGGTAAGTTACTTGAATGGTTGGAATTGTTGAACAGGCTACTTTGCTGGGAAAGGGAGAGGGTGAGAGGAAAGGGTAAGAGTTAGAACATGCCAGGCACTTTGATGTCCTCTCACTGAATGCCAGAACCGCCTTTAGGTTAGTCCCTCTGCGTAAGCATAAGGCCAGAGGTGAAGGGCAAGCAGAGCTGGAATACATTCACAGGGAGCAGTTATGGGGTACCTGTTCCTTGCAGACACCACTGCTGAGTTTGGGGCAGAGATGGATGGGAATTTGCCACAGTGTCAGGCTCCTCAGGGTGAATTCTTAGGCGGAGATACAGGCATGATTTGGATTAACAGCAGTATGTGGCCTTGAAAGGGCAAAGAAGGGTGCAGATGGCAGAGCAGACAGAAATGCCCATGTTACACTGACCGCCACTAAGCTCACTGTCTGTCCTACCCTGCCAGAAAGTGGCAGCTCTTTGTGGAATTGAATGAGCCTGAGGGCAGGGAGTTCTGTTGCCATCAGCCAACAGGCACACCATCCAGGTCAAAAAGCCTTGGATGTGGGCAGAGGGAGTAATAAATGAATACCCCAGCTGGGGTATCTTAATGTCAGCTTCAGTTGGTGTAAGCCCAGAGGTCTAAACCAGGATTTCTCAACCCAGCTCAGGCACCGCTGTCATTTGGGGCTGGATAGTTCCTTGTTGCAGGGTCTGCCGTGTGCCCTGGAGGATGTTTAACAGCATCTCTTACCTTCCACCCACTCGATTCCCGACATCACCTTATGTGCTCTGAGGAACAGAGTGGCCCCCAGTTGAGGACCACTGGTCTAAATAAGCAGATCAAGTGGAGCTTATAAGGGCTCCCTTTTCCAGAGCTGCTCCTACTTGTAGAACTAGAAGTAGGCGCTCTTTTTCTCTGGTGCTCCAGCTGCCTCCTTATTTAGCTCAGGCCCAGCGAAAGCAGTTTGAAGTGGGGAACATGCCTCTGAACTGTCTTCCGTTGTCTGCCTCTAGGGCCCCCAGCTCCTCCTTGGGCAGGCGTCTGGCCAGATCTGCCCCGGCCTTGCTGGGTTGGGAGTGCAGGGGTGATGTCATTGTGCCTTCCTGGGAAGGGCAGAACAAAGGATGGAGTCCCCAAAGACAGCAGGCCTCATCCTCAGCTGGCCTGCTGGGGAGATTTCCCCCTCCCTTTCCCTCCTTCCGGCTTCAGAAGTGTCTGTTTTTCACCAAGTACTCCATTGTAAGAGGACACGCTAAGCCAGCCCGGCTCTGTGTCTCTCGGCTGAGCCCATTTCCTTCCCCTCGTGTGTCGTAAGGGCATTGGTTCTGGACCAGTCCCTGGATGGAATCTTCCATGCCTTTTCCAGTGAGTGGTGCAAGCCTGAGGAACTTGAACCCTCTGGTTTTTCTAGCATGCTCACGCCACGCAGAGCTTGCTCTTGAGGCTGGAGGCAGAGGAGAGGGCGAGATGTGGGAGAGAGGGCTGCAGAGCAAGTTCTCCTTTTTGTTTAGATTTGGTCTTGAACTGATCTTTCTCCTCTTCTTTTCCCACTTCTTCCTGGAGGTCCTGAGGACCACAGCCACCCTGGAGAGCCTTCCCCTCACAGAGCCTCACTCTCTTTCCGCTCAGCTCCCTCTGTTCCATCCCCCTGTGACCTCATTGTTTGCATCTTCCCAAGGACGAGGGTTGGGGTTGGGCTCTGACTCCTCAGGACAGGGTGCTGTAGGGATGGTTGACTGTCTCTGGAAGGAGATCCTCGGAGTCTCCTCGTAAAGGAACCTCTCCATTCAGAACCTGAAAGAAGCCGGAGGTGTTTCTATAAGGTGAGGTTCACCTGAAGGAGTGACAGTTGGCTGGGGACACATGTGGTATTGTTTATTTAGGAATAACTTTATTCAAGCAGTTTTTCATCTCCATCTTGTTCCCATGAGAGGCTGGGTGTGGTAGTGGAACCCCAGACCCTTTAATTACAGCCTAGGATACCATCAAGAGCTTTATTAAAGACATTTCCAACCATGTAGCACATAAAAGATATATAATTTAGAAAGAAATTAGCTGACCCTGAACACCTCTGAACCACAAGTCACTCTCCATCTGTGGCATGCCCCTAGGGGAAGCCTCATGTGTCTGTGTGCTCTGCTCTGGACCTGCTCTTGCAGAACAGCCAACCTAAGGCCAAAAACTGCAGCTCCCGTGTCTCTGTTGTAAAGATACCAGCCATCAGGATGATTATGTGATTAATAATGCATGGGGGCTTTTCTCTGCCACCGATCATGATGTTACTGGCGCAGCTCCTTTTTCACTCTCCACTCTGGCCCTCACTGCCTTTTTCCTTGTTCCCTCAGTCCTGCCCTCTTTGATCTTTTGTCTGTTTTCAGTAGGCCTTTGTTGTGGGGGAAGGCCCTCTTTTCCTCTGGTGGGCTGTTCTCTCAGGGGAGGTTGGGGCCAGGCGAGCTGTTGGCTGTGCAGGTGGGCAGCTGTCTTGGAAGGTGCCCCGGTGGCCTCACCTGCCTGGTTGGCAGCAATAAAGGCTTATCTCTTGTCTCTGTCTCAGATGGTAAAGAATAGGCCTGCAGTGCAAAAGACCCAGGCTTAATCCCTCGGTCAGGAAGGTCCCCTGGAGAAGGAAATGGCAACCCACGCCAATATTCTTGCCTGGAGAATCCCGTGGACAGAGGAGCCTGGTGGGCTATAGTCCATGGGGTCGCAAAGAGTTGGACACGACTGAGTGATTCACACAGACTTGTCTCTGTCTAGCTTCCTCCCTGTGATGGTTGGAGGCCTTAGCAGAACCTTCCAGGCAGATATTCCCAGGGCCCCCTGGCCATCCTGGGAACCCAGAACACGTAGGCCGCCAAGTACACACCTCATCAGCAAGGCTGCTTTTCACTTGTCACTCAGTAATGCAGAAATACTTAAAACGTTGCTGGGGTCTCCTCCCTTTCTTGTAGTTTTTTCTTGGTGGGCTTGGGCCTCACACGGGAAAGAGGAAGTCTTGGGTCCTTTCAGGACAAATTCATGCTGATGGCGGTGGGGTGAGTATGTGATTAAAGGATAGCTTGGTAGAGAACAGTTAGAGTTTGAGTTGGTGGGCCCAGGCACACTCTGTGGCTCTCTGCTGAGCTTGGTAGAGTACAGTCAAGGAGTTTGAATTGGTGGCCTGGGCACACTCTATAGCTCTCCATTGAAGATCTGTAATGGCCTGCATTTAAAACACTCTGCAGAGCAAAGAGATGGGAAGCCTGTTTGTATGGGGTATGAAGGGCCTGTTCTAGGCAGTTGGGTCTAGAGCTTCTGGCTTTGGCTTGGACAGACTGGCCGCCGAGGCTTGAAAAGCTTAATCCTGTTTCCTTCATGATTTAGATGTACAACTACCCCACTTTAGACTGTAAACCAGCAGTGGCCTTTTCCACGAACACTCGAAGCTTGGAAATGATGGTCGTCCACTCACTCTACGGAAGGGGACACTGAGCCCAGGGTCTCAGCACATATTTGACACAGTCTCCTCAGGCCCATGCCCTGCTCTCCCCAGGCTCAGCCAGCGCTCCTGGTACTCTGCCACATTGCCCACCATTTTCTCTGTTGTTCACTGAACATCCAGCTAAGCAGGCGAAAGGGTCATAGCAGATCAAGGTCACGGGCGAGTCTGTCTTGTCTGGTGATGCCTGATCCCTCGTGCACGAGGGACGCAGTTGCTGGCCGTCTGCTGAGCCTTTCTGCCCCGTGTCCCTCGGCACACTGCGCGCTCCTCCTGCACTTGCCTTTAGAGGAGTGACCACTGTGATACACACGTTAGGAGCTTCAGCAGCCAAGCATTGTGCTGTCGGGCAGGGCTGCGCACCGTGGCCGTCCATGTCCTGCTGCCTCCTCAGCAGAGGGGGGGGGATGAAGTGCGTGCAAGCGAGGGATGCTCTGCTGGCGGCTGTGCTTAGGCGCTCAGACAGTCGAGGGCTGTCCAGTTCTTCTGTTCCCGAGTTGTTGACTTTGAGGTTCATTACCGTTGAGCTTTGCTCTTCTTCCTTTGGCGGGCATCTCCTGCCCCTCACCCACCACCCCCAGGCTGTGGTTGATGGTAAAGCAAGTTCTCCTCTGCTTACAGATGAACGTGAAGCTGTGCAAAAGAAGACCTTCACCAAGTGGGTCAACTCCCACCTTGCCCGGGTGTCCTGCCGGATCACAGATCTGTACACTGACCTTCGGGATGGACGGATGCTCATCAAGCTACTGGAGGTCCTCTCTGGAGAGAGGCTGGTAAGGGGGGATGGGGGGTGGCGGCTGTGAAGCGTCCTGTACCATAGGTGGAGAAATGTTTTTGAAAAATCAAGTCTGGGCTTGTCTCTTACAGATTTATGCGGTTAATGACTGATACTTGTGAGGCGCAGAGGCTTGATGAGTGTGATGAGCACAGTGGGGAAAGCTCCAGGGTAGTGTTCGGAATCTGGATGATTTTCTTGGACTGTAATGAAGTGGCCTCGTTCTGGATATTGGCAAAGTTACTGTCTTTGGTCAGAAAGATCCTGCCTGGTGTCCCCTGTTAAACAGCATGATGCTGGAAATTTAAGGACCAGTCTTAGGCGCTGGCTTCCGGGATGAATCTGTATCCCTTGAGATCATGGAATAATTCTGAACATGCGTCTTAGTGATTCTCTGGAAAATCTGAGATGCCATTTTAAGGTAGCAGGAACTGAGTTCAGTAGTCTCTGGTGTTTTTTTGTTTCTTCCACGCATACTTTTTATTCTGGGCTGGAAGGAGAGGTTGATGTTTTGTCTCCTTGGAAACATGGAGCTTCTCATGAACTCACTCAGCCTTTTTGGGCAGAGGAGTTGTCAGCCTATTGTGAAAATGTTCTCCCCATTCTGTTTCCCCAGAGCTCCCACCACTGTCTCCGATATGACTTTTGTTTGTGAACCTTAGACCCAAGAATCTTAATGCAGTCATTGTAACTGGCCCAACAGGTTTTGTCTGGCCTCGGTGTAGAGATGGATGCCGTCTTCTACCAGAGCATAGACAGTTCCATAGGTGGCGGTGGGGCCAAGCCAAAGGCTGACGCCCAGGGATCAAGCCCACATCTGTAGTGACATCACCAGGAAAATATGATGCTGGTGGTTGGCAGGGCTGCCAGAAGGCCTTATTTTTAACTTGATCTCCACCCTGCAACTTGACAGCCGCAGTGGGTCTGTATGCAGGCCAACCCACACACCTCTAACTATAGGCAGAGGTTGTCCCCTGTCCTAACATTATCCCACAGACAGAATTGCCTCTTTGAGCCCGGGTAGTAATGGTCAGGCTTCTGTCTCCCGACCCCTCCGTTCAGGAACAGGGTCTCCAAAAGAGAGCAAAGCCCCGTCTCTTCTCCAGCACCTCTGGTCCACGTTCTTTGTTCCTGAGCATGCACGTCTTGCTGCCTCATTTTCTTTAAGAGGTTATGGGTCAAACTGGACAAGCCAAACAGACAAAGGAGGCTCCTGCCTCCGTGGCCGAGATGCCTCCTTGAAAGCAGTCTGTGAGGTGGGAGTGGGGGCAGTGGGTTCACACGGGGAGGGCTGGTCATTTAGTGCATTTTGGTTTGTTTTTTGACAGTCTAGACCAGAAATATTGTGATATGTACCTTTAAATACAATTTTTGTAACCAGACTTTCTCACCAACACTACCCCCTCCCCCTATTTTTCCCTCTTAATGTTTAACCGAGTGTAATTGTCTGTTGATTTGGGGTGGGGGGAATGATGTTTTGAAAGTAGCTAAAAAAATCATTAAAGGTTATGTGAAAATTAGTTTGAACATTTATTTTTGTCCCAGTACGGTCTCATGGGGAGCAAATGGTTCACCCTGGAAGGCCTGTAGTTCTTTTATACCAAAAAGATTGTTGTCTGTGATAATGTCCACATAATAAATGGGGTCAAGCCTATTGCCCTTCATTCTGAACAGGGCAACAAAAATATGAGAAGAAAAAAGCAGCCAACAAAGCATGATTCTTGGTTGTTTGTAGAAACCTCCCACTCCTGTCTTTATTTGCTGCCAGCAGGATATATATTTTCTTTTTTTTCTTTGGCAGTGACCTAGAGGCCTGGGAGAGCAGGGGTGAAGGAACACAAGGGGGCTGCTGTCTGCGTCCCCTCAGGCAGTCAGGGGCAGAGGTTGTCTTTAGCAGTGCCTTGCCACTTCGTAAAACCCCAAGTGCCTTGGCTTGTTTTACTGTCCATTCCTCCCAGCCAACTCTGGCTGTCGGTTGGGGAGTCTGATCAGTCTTCTTATTCCAAAAGTGAGGATACCATGGGGAGTTCCCTGGTGGTCCAGGTGGCAGGACTCTGAGCTCTCACTAACGAGAGCCCTGGTTCCATCCCTGGTCAGGGAGCTGAGATCCTACAGATTGTACCACAAGGCCAAAAAAAAAAAAAAAAGAATGTTAAAAAAAATAAAAAGTCAGGACACCATAGATAGGCTTTCCTAGTGGCTCAGGTGACACAGAATCTGCCAGCATGCAGGAGACCCAGGTTTGATCCCTTGGTTGGGGAGATCTTCTGGAGAAGGGCATGGCAACCCTCTCTAGTTTTCTTGCCAAGAGAAGTCTATGGATAGAGGATCCTGGCAGGCTACAGTCCATGGGATCAGGAAAGAGTCAGACATGACTGAGTGACTAACACCATTGAAAGAGCGAGCTATAGCTCTTATTCATTTGTACTGGAGATTTTTGGCTCTTTTGGCCCTGTGGCTTATCTGATTCATGGAGTCTTCTGGAAAAGACACAAACCACACTCTGCTGTTGGCCACAGATGCTGCCAGGGACTCGCGTGAGAGATGCTCCCCAAGGAAGAGAAGATTCATCTGTGAGGGCTTGCCCCAAACGATTCTTGAATCTACAGATTCCAAAATGAGCACTATTGCTAGAACTTCCAGGCCTAGGTAAATTAATGTCCACAGATAAATGTGTGTCATCAGATAACATTCAGTCGGCTCTGGGCTTTCTGCACCAGTGATCCAAATCCCTGGGCTACACAAACATTTGCAGTCCACCTGCAGCTGTGTCTCCGGCGGCATTTCAGCACAAGCACGCACCAACAACTTGGCAGCATGTAGGAGATAGATGTTTGAGGGACTGGAGTATCTAAATTTATTTTATTAGCAGATTCTTGGAGCCAGCTCATCCTTCTTCACAGAGGAAGTTTTTCTGGATTTTTTTACCGCACAAAGTTCAAAAAAACAGATTCGCTTAATGACCCCACCCTGCATTTCGACTTAATAAAATCTGGATTAGATACGAGCAGGTTTGGGGTTCAATGTTGGAGTTATCAAGACACTTGATTCTTAAGTGCTGTGGGACATGAGAAGGCAGGAATCTCCCCCACCCACCCCTAGTCCTGACTTGGGTTGGCTCCATGTTGCTGTCTTTGCCCCAAGTTGTGTTAGCTCATGGGGAAGTGAGGAATCTCTGAGGCTGAGCCCGGAAGCTGCTGCAGACTGGAATTGGGTTGATGACAAAACCATTCCTTTCCAGTGTGTTACTCTGAAATTACCATGGACTATAACTTCATAAATATCTGATTTTAAAGTTCCATAAAGATTATAGACCACCCCTTACATATATACAATGGAATACTACTTATCCCATTATAAAGGATGAAATAATGCTGTTTGCAGCAACATGGATGGACCCGGAGAGTGTCATACTGAGTGAAGTAAGTCAGACAGAAAAGTAGAAATATTGTATGACATCCCTTATTTAAGGAATCTAAAAGGAAATGGTACAAGTGAACTTAGAAAATAGAAAGAGACTTCACAGACTTAGAAAACGAACTTATGGTTGTCAGGGAGAAGGGACAGTTAGGGAGTTTGGAATGGACATGTACACACTGCTGTATTCTAAATGGATAACCAACAAGGACCCACTGTATAGCACATGGAACTCTGCTCAGTGTTATGTGGCAGCCTGGATGGGAGGGGTGTTTGGGGGAGAATGGATACATGGATAGGTATGGCTGAGTCCCTTCACTGTTCACCTGAAACTATCACAGCATTGTTTATCAGCTGTACCCTAATGCAAAACAAAAAGTTAAAATATAAAGAAGGCCCCCCCAAAAGAAGATAGACAGCCTTTGACTTTGGCGTCAACTGACCAGATAGACGTGGTGAGCACAGAACCTGTGCTGGTCACTTTGTCATTAGTTGCAAGTCCCAAAGCCAGAATAGAAATGGGACTTGAAGGGTTAGGGTTCTGTGACCCACTGATATTTGGAAGGAGTGAGGCCTCTGGACTTTGGGACTTAAGTAGAGCCCACAGGTCCTCATCCAAGTTAGAAGCTGGCCTGTGCCCCCTTCCCTCTGTGGGCCTCAGCGTGAAGAATGGTTCTGTGTGAGATGGTTTCCTGCCTTGCTCCTGCCAGACTGAGCCCTCTCCTCTGATCGAGAGGACAAGGTTTTCTGAACACCTCTACTCTCCCCCAGCTCCCACCGTTACCAATAACAGGTATCACTGATTTCTGCTTGCCTGTTGTTTTCCTAGTATTCTGTCTTCTTCTTCTGTTAATCAATCTCAAACAAAAACAGGATTTTTTTTTAAACCACCGTTAATTCCAAAACAGGCTGAACTAGGTGGAGAAGATAGACTTACCATGAGATTTACTAAGCCTTAAATAAATCCCATGTTGAACTACCCTGAGTGCATTTTATATAAAACCTTTGTTAGGAGAACCGTGCTGGCATGTATTGTTGTAGAGATAGGATTTTATGGACTGGCCACAGAACCTGCCTGTTTTTTATATCTCTTCTGAGGGAGAATTTGCTTTTGTTCTAAACAACCAGCCAGAGAAGAATGTCCCTGTTAAATTCAGGTCTAATTGCACAGATACGAAAAATGAATTAATAGTTACAGGTAATAATAATACCATGTGATAAAGAGCTGAATGAATGGCCCCAAAGCACTAGAGTTCAGAAGAGGAAGTGGGCCTTCTGGATGGAGTGTCAAGAAACCCTACCTGGTGGATGGGGTTGCAACCGGATTCAAGAGGACAGGCTCAGGTGAGGATGGCCGTAGAATAGAGGGGTTGTGTGTCAGCGTGAGGAAGAGTGAAGAGAGCACTTGGGGTGGCCATCAGGAGGAAACTGGTGTAGGAAGAGCATCCTGGCTAAATTGGAGTTTGCTTTCAGAAGGAGTGATGACAGTCAGTCACTTTCAGTGTTTGCTGTCACACACATAATCTGTTTAATTCTCACAGTCTGATGAAGTGGACTTTAGAGAAGAAGCAGTATCGCCACTGAGGAATATAACTTAGATTCCAGCCACTCTCCTGTATTTTAGGCCCCTCCTTTCTCATTGAGCCCTACTGAAAGAGAAGATTGTCTTGGGGAGTGGGTCCCCACCAGGAACAAAATGGGCAGGAATTAATGAGATGTGGTATGTTGCTTCCCCTTTAATTTTAGTTGGGCAAGAATCATTTTATACTATTCTTAAAACTCAAGAGCGTGATGTGTAGGGAGGTGTTTGGGGACTTAATGTGAAATAAGTTTGACTGTTGTATCAGAGGAGATTTTGGAATTAGTGTTTCCATCCTCCTCTCTGTATTAAGTAGAGGCACGCATGTATGGGTAGCAAACATTGATTTTTGATTAAAAGGCAAAGACATAAGCAAGTGTCCGTCACTCTGGCACACTGTGACCTGAAGTGTCTTTTTGTCTATTTCTTCTTCACCTAAATGAGAGATGAGCAGGCACTTTAGAATTTACCTCGTGTGCTCGTGAGTCCTTCACCCTCCAGCTCACAGACTGTGTTTTATAGCTGGAAGAGACTAGGGGCCCGGAAGCTAGAGCCCTTGATTTCACAGATGCTGTAACAGAGTAAGCACCCAGCAAAGCCATCCAGCTGGTGTTCGGCAGTCAGCTTCTCCTAGCTCCCAGGATGGCCTTCTGTCCCCCTGCAGCCCTGGAGATTGCTCCAGGTGGCTTCAAGGTGGCTTTGGACACACAGGGAGAAAAGTCAGAGGGAGCGGGGCTTAGCAGGGTGGAAGAGTGGCCCACCTTCCTGGGTCCTCCCAAAATCCCCTGCCAGGAGTCCTCCTTCAGGTCATCCTCCTCTATTCAGGGAGGCTAAAAATAGCTCCAGGAAACGTTTGCTTTGTCTTTCCCATCTCTAGGCTCTGACAAAAACCCTGCCATTGTAATCACTCTACCATTCTGCAAACCCGGATGTCCCACAGCGTGTAACTGGTCTAAACTCAAGGCTGAGTCCACCATGGACCTGGAGGGGCCATCCAGCTCCCTTTTCCCTTTCTAAGGCGAATTTGCCCAGGACCACCCCACTTCTCAGGGATGGGGCTTGAACTGGCTGCTCTACTAAGCAGTTAAAATTACCTTGTCAGTTGCTGGAGGTTGGTTACTTAGCCCTGTCATTCCCACTCCTTTGGAGCTGGAAAGATGATGGGTCTGGAGGTGGCCCAGATGGGTTGGAGTTGTGGTTGATAGAGATTTGGGACAGGAAGGGACTAAGGAAGGGAAACAGGAAACGTTACCACAAAGCAGAGGAACACGGCCCTGGTGTGGAAGAGCAGGAACCCTTGTTAGGATTTAAAGGAGGAGCCATAAATACAGGCATTTCCTCAGAGGAACCCAGGCCTGCAGAGCACCCCCCCTTTGTTTGAGTTGCACGCGAGTCTGGTGTTGATCCTCGACTCCACATTCATGGCATCTCAAACTGCCCCATCAGAAAGGACAGCAGAGGGCAGAAATGCGCATATTGCCGTGGGAACGGACCTTAGTCACACTGGGAATTTGACAATAATTAATGGAGACAAGACAGGGAAGGTTCCTCTTCTTGGCAGAAAGAGCCACTCTTGGGGCAAGGCTTCAGAAAGTGTTTATTACTGAGAGAGCCACCCCGCCCCTGGATCCTTTGTGTTTAGTTTTCTCCATTGTTATCTCTTCTTTTGAGAAGGTGGAAATTGAATAAAATAAAAATAGCTCTTCTGAAAAAAAAAAAAAAAAGGAAAACTGCCAGATGGGGACCCGAGCCTCGTTATTTCCTTTCACATACTAATGTGTTTGTACCACACTTGGTTCCCGGTGTAGCCTGAAGGGGGCACGTTATGGAATCCCAGCTCAGCACTCCAGCCAGCCATGCCATCACCTCACCCCTCTAAACAGATGTGTTCTCATCTGTACAATGACAAGAATAATAATTATTATTACTATGTAGTGTTAGTGTGAAGATTAAATGTGATAAGATAGAAACCGCCTAACAGGTTAACACAGTTGCCCAGAAAATGGCAGCTAAGAATTCTTAGATATTGAGAGCTTTGCTGTTTTCATGACCTAATATATGTTTCTGCGTGTAGGTCTGTGCAATCATTAACCCTTCTAAAATTAATTCCCTGTGATGATTCTCCCTAAACCTTCCGGAATACCATTTAAAGTATTAAAACTCTTCAGAGACCTTCTCTGAACACGTCTTAGGAGTTGCTATTCTTGAGTTTTAGTCTTAATTCCTACCCCTCCCCCTTGTGACACCAGTATATCATCTAACCTTGCCACATCTGGTTTGTTCTTTTGGCTTAAAGGAGATTGATGTGCCACTGAAGCTGAGTGACTTTCAATTAAGATGAAACGTGGGAAAGTGTTTGAAAAACATGGAGAGAGGTGTAGTGAGGCGATGAAGCAACTTTCACTGCCTAACAGTTAACCTAGCTTGAATTACTAGCTGCACAGCATAACAGTAATATTTAAGCTATCTCTGTAAATCATGCTTTCTAACCTTGTTTCCTAATACACTTTGAATTGCAGAGGTCTTACTATATCTAGACGCCCCAAGTGTCGAGATTTGGGTGTCTTCACATCCTTGCCCCTCCCTCCTTCCATCTCCTCTTCCCTCCAGATGCCAACTAGTCATAAGTTTTCTCTACCACCATTTCCTTTTATTCCTGTGCAGAGTACCATTTAGGGTGTCAGGATTAGAAGAGTAATATCATTACCACTGTTTGGGGGCACATTCCATTCTGGTATTAAATTTGTGTTCCAATTGACATGTATCAACTTCTTGGCTCTCAGTGGGAGAGTTCTATCTAGACCCTGAACATTTCCTGTTTGTCTACAGAGAAGTGTGTTATTTCTAAACAATTTGAAATTCAGGTGGGGCATGCTCCCCGCCACCAACAACTTTAAGAAGAATTGTTGGGAGGAAAATCCTTGAGGTGCCTCTGTTTGTAGATACATTTTGTGGGTTTGAGAACACCGTAATGATTAGTTCACCATTTCATTTATGGAGCAGCTCTTTAAGATTATTACTGATATTATCCTCATGTTAGAGGTAGAAGTTGAGAAACAAGGCGCCAATTTGCTAGAAAGTGGAGAAACTGTAACTTAAACTGTGGATATTTTAACAATAGCAGCAGCATCTATACTGAATTGCCCAGCAGAAGCATATTCATGGATTTGGTTTGTTAGTGTTTGATGTTTTAAAAGATGTAATGGCCAGGAGCAGTAGGAAAATTAAAAATAAAACAACTTTAGAGAGAGAGAAGCAGTATATCAACCCCTGACCAAATCTTGGTTTGATTTTTGTAAGAATTGCAAAAAAATAAAACCTAAGTGGGGTGAGGGGACTCCTGAAAGTTTTCCATTTCCTCTGACTTTTGGAAATGGGTGAGGTTTGTTTTTTTAACTACCTGAAGAAGTCTAATCATTTACCCAACCGAAGGGGTTTCTCTGCCATCTTTATTTCAGTTCCTTCCCTTGTGTTCCATGCAGTAGTGTTTCTGATGACTGGTGTTAACTGGAACTTGCATTTGGGTCAGGGTGAACCACCCTCAGCCCCAACCTGGCATGGCCAGTCAGCATCAGTGTGGGGTCCCTGCCACTTGACGATGGGCTTTTCCAACCTGCAGGAAAGCATTTGGACCCCTCCCATACTTCCCCCTCCCAGACCCCTGCACCCCATATTCATATGGAAATGAACATGCAGTCCACTGGGATGTTGTAGGAGAGAACAGAGGCTTGAGAGGTCTCCTGTGTGTTTGAGGTTGTTTTTCAAGATCACGTCAAAAAGAACTGTAGTTATGCCTGGAACAGCCTGGGAAGGTCCTGACAGCCCCCAACCTATTTCGTGTCTCACTGCTCAGATTCTGTCAGATGACAGAACTAAAACAGTTTGGTAGAGAGTTTGATGTCCTTTATTCAAGGGGACACAGTCCATGGGTGGGGCAGTGCTGCCTCACAAGCAGTGGTGGAGCTCTCTTCCCAAGGGAGCAACCCTTGTATGTTCAGGCTCCTTGACAGGTGTTTCTTTCCGGTACAGGCTGACTTAAGTTTGTGATGTGGGAGACCTCTGTTTTGGGAGTCCTGATCCTGGTGGCTCAGACCCTAAAGAATCTGCCTGCAATGTGGGATCTTTGGGTTGGTAAAATCCCCTGGAGGAGGGCATGGCAACCCACTCCAGTCTTCTTGCCTGATGAATCACATGGACAGAGGAACCTGGTGGGCTGCAGTCCATGGGGTCACAAAGTCAGACAATGGCTGAGCAATGAACACTTTCTCTTGACTTCTTACACAAGTTAACTTTACAAATGCTAATTCCACCCACACTGTTTTTCTCACAATGAGTTAGGATGCAGCCTTTTCTGGCCAGTCAGAGGCGGACTTGGGAGACTGTCTGCCACCATTAGCACGACATTTGCATCCTTGCCACTCTGCAACTCCAGGCCCAACCTCCACTGTGTGGTCATGGGCTCGCTGGTCAGGGCACAGGCCGTGAAGAGGAAGAGGCCTCAGAACAGCCCTGAGAATGCCAGGAGCCCTCCCCCAGAATTCACACGCTTTCTTGGAGGCAGTGAGTCCACACCCCTCGACTTTGGTCCAGTTTCTGCAGGAACCTCCCTTGTCCACCTTGACAGGAGGAGAACAGGGGGTCACTGTAGGAACCTTAGATGGAGTCCACCCCCTTTTATGGACATTTTCGATCAGACCTTTTTCTTACCTCGCCAGATTACTCGGTTTTGCTGTAACATTGTCAGGTGACCTAACGTGAATCACAGATCCTAGCATTCCTGACATTCCTGGAGTGTAAGTTGTGAGTATAAAGCATCATCCATGCTCCCAAGCCAGTAGTTGGGTTAAAAGTAATAGCAGTACATGTGTAGTAACAGCAAAAATGTAAGATATGTGATGAGTTCCTGAACCCTGTGGTCCAGACCATAAATGTGTAGGTTTGGGGGGAAGGGAGGCATCCTAATGAAGGTTAAGTGCTTGGAAATGACTTCTAGCAGGAAAGATGTGCCTTGACCTGAACCTCGAAAGGTGGGTGGGGTATGATGCGATGTCTCAGGAGAGAGGATGGCAGCCAGATCGGGTACATCTCTGGGCCAGGATGGGTGTGTGCAACCTGGTGGCCCCTTTGTGGGCTTGTGAGATCACCTCAGCTCGAGGTGATCTCACCTCGGGAGTGATGGGTGAAAAGAAGGGTAGGAAGGGTGGAGCCAGGCAGTGGAAGCGTGAGCTTGCTCTAGACACACAGGAGGTGATAGTGACCCGTTGAAGCTTTTTGAGTATGTATCTTTATCTATTGTTTTGTTTATTTAAAATGTTCACCTTGAAAGGGCCTTTTTAAAATTTTAGTATAACTAAATGAAAGGAACAGACATTTTGGGGTATTCCAATTAGACCACTGTTGTGTTTTCTTTCCTTTATCTTTTCAGCAAGTTGCACCCTTTTACTCAACCCCCTCTCTCATCCTCACAAACCACCACTTGAAAATTCTCCTGATTGTATAGCATGTCCTCCCTTTCTCATTTTGAGCCAGCTTTAGGAAACAACCCAAACCAGCAGGTGGCAAACCTATTTTTACATTTAAAGCAGCGAGAAAATCCTCAGTCGTGTTCTGCCATGCATCTGCAAAAATTCCATGGACGGCAGTGGTAGCTATGAAATTCTCTGTGAAAACTGGGCTCCTTCTTCTCTGAACTTCCAGCTTCCATGCTCACGTAAATTATGTCGCTTCCATGATAAAACAAACCTCTGAAGAGTGATCAGTTACCATCCCTTAAGGAAACTTTCTCTTTTAAGGCTGTTAGATAAATACTGAATGAACATGTTTTTTTAACCTTTTGGTGTGGGTTGGAGAGCGCTGCGTGAATGGGCCCATGTGAACTCTCTGGGCTGTAGCTCTGAGCTGATTTCTGCCCGCCTGGATGATCTGTTTCTACCTTCTGCTCTTCTGTTTTAGCCTAAACCCACCAAGGGACGAATGCGCATCCACTGTCTGGAGAATGTGGACAAGGCCCTTCAGTTCCTGAAGGAGCAGAGAGTCCATCTTGAGAACATGGGGTCCCACGACATCGTGGATGGAAACCATCGGCTGACCCTCGGCCTCATCTGGACCATCATCCTGCGCTTCCAGGTAAGGGACTCGGCCTGGCCACTAGGCCTCCCTGCCGAGTGTGAGCATCCCTGCAAAACTGGGCTCCCCTTCCAAGGGGACCAGAAGGACCAGGTTGAAATGGCATCTCAGAGTCAGGTGTGCTGCACATCACGTTCGGCTGCCCTCGGCATGTGGCAGCTGCCATCTCCTCCCTCAGTTTTGCTGCTCCTGAAAGTCTCCACTCTCTTGGCAGTTAAGGGGGTTTCTGAGCCTAGTCTCAGCCCACCACTGGTGTCTGCTACTCAGCTTTCAGGAGCAGAGGTGTAAAGATGTGGTCAACGCTAGGTTACTACCAGTATACTAACTGAACTTTGACAGATCGTGGCATGCATCGCAGAATATTTTAGGCGAAGCTGCATAGGATCGTGACATCTGTGTGGGCTGTTTTCACCTTCTCATTCTCCTTCGGGTCTAAGGAAGCAGTTTTCAGGGGAGTGTGCAGAAGCCTTATGCTTGTTTGAATTGACAATTTTGTGGGTTTGTTGTACCCAGAGGTAAGATTATAAGTATAGAAACACTCTCAAGGTCATTCTGTCAATTTGCTTCACTTTGTGAGGGGAGGGAAGAGCCTTGCAAGGATCACAAGGCCAGTTAGGGCTGCCACCCTTGCTTCTGACCCCTAAGGAGAAAGCTCAGCCTTTCCTGTCTGTGCGGCAGCTCCATTCTGATGACTGGTTCTTTCTCCAGGCTGTTGCTTCATGCTTCTCCTTTTCAATTAAAAACTGAAATGCAGGAAACGCTTCTTACCTAGCATCAGGTTACTTCGCAAACAAAAGTCCTAACAGTTCTCTCTCCTTGGAGGCTGTTTTCTGTGTTTTCCCTCTTTGTTAAGCCCCTCTGATGAAGCTTGATTGATTTTTTTCTCCCCTAGGTAAATAAAAAGCTCACCAACAAAGAGCCACAACAGAAATCATATTATATACCTCCCTTTATATTCTTACTAAAATGCTGAAATCACCCTCTAACCCGTTGCTTTCCTTCTCGCTTCCCTTGGGATTGGGCTCTAGCTTAGTGGTGTGGGTGGGTATGTGGAAGGAGGCTAGGGGTCTAACCCAGAGCTGTTTAGAGACACTCCCTGAATGGGGGTTCCTAAGCCTGGACCGATAGATCATCTGACCCCTTGGGAAAGCTTTTTACTCACTCGGGTTCCCAGGTTCCAGCCCCAGTGCTTCTGATTAAATAGGTCTGAACGGAACTGAACTGAGGCCAGGAACCATTATTGAAGATGACATTATTAATGGAGTGAGTTTATTTTGCAAACAGAACTCTTCTATAGGTTTCTGTCATTTGGTTCCTGAATGATTTGAAAATAGAGTGAACACCATTTAAATTCACTGATCACTGCTCTTGGCCTTAGGCCAACAGAGGTGAAATGAGCAGGCCCTCCTTGAGCCTTGCCTCGATTCCGTAGAGTAAGGAGTTCTATTTCTCTTGCCTTTGGCCTGTAATCAGAGCATGGAAGGGCATCCTTACAATGGCCTCCCTTGACAGCAGGTTGGTGCCCACAGCCCTTGGGTTGTGAATTGGGTTGAGTCACTGACTAATTAATACCCGGCCAGCTTGCCTTTTTCTGTGCTTGAACCTGTAAATGCCGATACGTACTTTCTCCCTTTCCTCTGAGGAAAGAAACACAGGCTTATGTCACTTCATGGCCTGCGGGGATTGGTGTCTGCGATGCCCCTGCTTCCCGAAGAGCTTTATCAATCCATCCCCTGCTCTGCAAACACTTACTGACTCCTCCCCAGCCAAGGCCCAGCTAACATTCTGCCTCCTCTGTGAGGCTTCCCTACTTATCTGCAGAGACCTCTCTCCCCACCACTCCCCAGCTCCTGAATGTACAGTCTCATCTTACATTACGCACGCGCGTGTCCCGGAGCCCCCAAGGTGCGGCCAGCCCTGATGTGTGTGTAGCAGGTGTGCATTAAATACCAATGGTGAGAGACAGGTTTTATGCAGCTTTCCCTTTAAAACAGTAAAAGATGATGTGAGAAACTGGAATAAAGGTCTTTGAGTTTGCTTAGTCCACATAGGGAGATGTCTTCATTTCAGAAGGGTAGGTTCTGTTTCTGGAAGACCAAGTCTGAAAACAGATTCCATTCATGAGATAGAGGAAAGATGATGGAGGTTAATGTGTAAAATTCCACCGGCTTTCCTGGTAAGTCTGCGTTTTACCCCTTGAGCAAGGGTTACTCTTGTATACTCTTTGTAGTTTAGAATTTATGCAAACTCAAGACTTCTCTTGGAGAACTTTTTTAGAAGCATAATAATTTCAGTTTCTAGGTGTTTTTCCTAGTTGACAGTTTCTAACTTTTTAATCTTACACATCTCTCTGTTCTATCCTCTTCCTACCTCTTTTTCTTAAAAAGAATTCCGGGGTGTGTTTCCAGATTAGATGGAGAGACCTTTGACAGGGGCCAGGACTGGGAAGCTTGGAATGGTTAGAACTGAGAGAGAATGGATGGCCTTCTAGGCCGATACCATTTTCCCCCACTCCGTTCCACATTTTATTAGTATAGTCAAGGAAACTGAAGACAGAAGGGTGTTTAGAGCATTTGTCTAAAAATCACATAACTGGTACGCAGCCCATGATCCAAAGAGGTGACATGTAGGTTTCCTTGCTAAGAGCCCAGCCCTCCATATTTTGTATTTCTTAAAGTGCACAGCAGTGCTCTGAGATAGCCACTCCTCAGTGGGGAAGCCGAGGAGCTCACCCAAGGACACGAAGTATGTGGGGGAACCTGGATTCAAACCTTGGAAGTCTGACTTCGGTCCCAGTGGACCAGGCTCTACGTCCTGTTGAGAATCAGCAGACTATGAGTGCCTTATGAATATAGGCTGTCTTAGTCCATTCAGGTTGCTAAACGAAGTGCCTTAGGCTGGGTTGCTTCCAAGCAATAGACATTTATTGTTTACGGTTCTGGAGGCTGGAAGTCTGGGACTAGAGTACCAGCAAGGTCAAAGGAGGGCCCACTTATAGGTCACAGACTTCTCATTGTATCCTCACTTGATGGAGGGCTCTAGGAAGCTCTCTGGAGCCTCTTTTATAAAGCACGCATCCCATTCATGAGGCCCAGGACTCCCAAAGTCCCTACCTCTTCATAATCACTTTTTGAGGGGATTAGGATTTGAGCATAAGAATTAGTGAGAGTTGGGAGCACAAATATGCAGACCATGTAGCACAGAGCGTGGAAGCACAGCATTTAAGGGCACTGTTTCTCTGAGAGTTTGGGTCAGTTTTCAGGAAATGGTGCATACACAGTCCTCATCAACAAAGGACTCATTGACTGTGGTGTGGGAAAGCTTTGGTTGTGCAAAAACAGTATTTTCCTAGAGTCTGCTGGGATTCAAAGTGTACCATACCAGCCACCATTCTAGCCTGTGGTTGAGAAAGATGGGCTATGCTGGGAGTAGAAATGATCCCTAATAGGTTCTTGGAAGTCATGGCAGGTCTTCACTTTACTCTTTGTGCAAAGTAGAGAACCTAGTTCTGGTCGTTATTTCCAAGAAGGAAACCGGGCTTCAGAAAGCAGTTTTCATTGACCCTCAGAGTAGACATTCTGCAAGGCTAGGTGTTGACCTAAAGTTTACTCATTATGTATATGCAGACCTGACATATCTGTTCGTCTAATATTTCTCTGTAAACCTTAGATCCAGGATATCAGTGTAGAAACTGAAGACAACAAAGAGAAGAAATCTGCCAAGGATGCTTTGCTCTTGTGGTGCCAGATGAAGACAGCTGGGTGAGCATGAACCCGGGGTTTAGAGACTACTTCTGCCCAGACTCAGTTTTACCAGAGTCATCACTTAACCGGTGTTGACAAGTATCTTTTCCACTGCTTCCACTGAGATGTCTTGTTAACTTGTAAGCAGTTGAGACGCTGACATTTCAGCTAGCTCTTGGAACGGAATGAGTTGATTTATATTCTGGACCTGTCATCTGTACAATCATTTTCCTTCTGTTTGTTTATTAAGGAAGTTCCAGAGAGAAGTTTATCTTGAATTTTAAAACCCTGAAACTGTGTTTAAAAATCTCATCCGTGGTATTTGTAAAAGTTGTGGGCTTTCTCCTCTAAGTTCTGTGCTTTGGGAAGCTTTGTGCAGTAAACTTAAGCGGACAGATGTAAGGTACAAACTTAGTCTCTGTACGTTATCTGAGTTTGCCTGCCTTTTATTCTTTCATTGAAATTTCAGTGAAGATATTTTTTAGAGAACTGCATCTTGTCTATTGCTCACTGAAACTGTTGAAGCTCCCAGGTACTAACTGAGAACTGGTTTTGTCCCAGGTTGATTTTTTTTTTAAGTTTCTGTTGAATTTGTTACCGTATTTCTTTTGCTTATGTTCTGGGTTTTTGGCCGTGAGGCATCTGAGATCTTAGCTCCCCAACTGATCAGGGATGCGGGGATCGAACCCGCATCCCCTGAATTGGAAGACAAAGTCCTAACCCCTGGGTCACCAGGGAAGTCCCCCAGGTTAATCTTGTAGGTCAGGGCTACATAGAGGACAGTTGTAACTGTAATGGGCGTGATCAGTCAGTGATAACTGTGGAAACCATAAGGAATGTAAGGCTTAGTAAGGGGATCAAGTTAGGAATGAACTTTTAATCAGCCACGGACAGAAAGTTATTAATAATCAATGTAGTGTAGAGTAGCTGATTGATTATTGGTAAGCGTTATAGGGAAGTGTTTCAGGAAGGTACTTGATTTATGAAACTTCATCCAGTTCAGTGATATAAGGAAGAGGGAAAGCTGAGTGTTTGAACAGGTAACCCCAGCTACTTCCTCTCCCAAAGTGATGTGTGCACTCAGGTATCCGTGTTTGCAGGCTTCTCATAGCTGCGCTGGGGGCGTGGAAAGCCAGTGAAGCAAGGAAACCTTGGAGGCATCTAGTCAGGGTTGCCTTTTTCTCAGTAAGCATGGTGTTTTCAACCGAGGACACAGATCACAGGTTGAAATTACCAAGAAAGAAAGCCATGTAAATATGTGTTTGTTTTTATTTTTCAACAAGCAGAAGTTTAGATGATCTTAGCTTCAGCCTGATTGTCTTCAGTGTCTTTATTTCGTTACTGTCTCACATTTTCTCAGTACCAGCAGGCTTTTCTTTAAGTACTACATTTAGCAAAGCACAGAACTTTATTTGGTAATTGCCTTGTGTTGTGTTTCTTAGGTACCCCAATGTCAACATTCACAATTTCACCACCAGCTGGAGGGATGGCATGGCCTTCAATGCACTGATACACAAACACCGGTGAGTCCTTTGCGGTCACGCTGACCACGTTGGGGGAGGACGTTGACACCCTTGTATAGCCGACTGGGGTGATATTCCATCTTCACATTTGTTGCCTTAGATGTTGCACCACAGTGGAAATCCCTGCCTTCTACTTGAGGAGAGTGGGAGAAAGTGTGTAAAGTATCCCAAACAAAGGAAACAAGTGTGCCAATTCTCTTCAGTTCTCTTAATAAACTTTAAGGTTGTTTATTCAAAAATTGGGTTTCATTGTTTGATGATTAAATATCGTAGGCTTTTATTCCTAAGTGGATACCATTGGTCTCACGGTGTGTTTTCAAGCTGCGGTTTCTGTTGTGTTCCACTGTTGTTCTCCACAGGCCTGACCTGATAGATTTTGACAAACTAAAGAAATCCAATGCACACTACAATCTGCAGAATGCCTTTAACCTGGCAGAGCAACACCTTGGCCTCACTAAACTCTTGGACCCCGAAGGTAAGGAGCTGAGGGGTAAGAGGAGTAAATAAAAAATCTGCTTCATGTCAGTTTGTTTACGGGCACCATGTGCTTTGGGAATTATCTAAGGAAGAGGAGCTTAATGTTGGTCTATGAATTACTTGAGGATTTGTGTAAAGGATTATACCTGAAAAGGCCTTGAAAGATGAGTATGATTTAAACATGTTCCAAAGGAGAGGTCATGGTAGGCAGAGGGATTTATATGAGCAAAGGAACGAGGAAAGAGGAAGGTATAACAGGGGGCTAGCAGTTCATTGGGGGTGGTATTAGCTTAACAGTAGGAAAAATACAACCAGAAGGATGACTGGGGGCCCAACAGGTAACAGTTTTTCGAGGTTATTCAGCAGACAGTGGGGAGTCACCATAGGTGATTAGCCTCTGTGTTTAAGGAAGAGGACGTGAACAGGCTCTCACTTGCTGATTGACTGATAGTCAGGTACCCCCCCCACCCCCCGGGCAAGAGCATGGTTTGGCCTGAGGGCAGGAAGGTTTAGGAGCCTCCTTAGCAGACTGTGCAGTATTTGCTTCTCGGTAAGAAGAACTTAAATGAGGACAATGCACCAGGAGCCTGTGGGTGGCAGAAAGAGTAACACGCAGTCCCTCCTTGTGGCCCGCTGCTTGGCGGCACAGCACCTTACTCTGCACGGAACCAGCCTCTCTGTGCCCCACAGATCCCTGCAGCAGAACCTCAGAGACTGACTGTGGACGACACAGAGCAGACCTGTGTGGGGCAATCCAACGGGCTGTAACTCCTTTATTAACAAAATCCTAATTGTAGGCTTCATCTTAACATGAGCTATCATAATGTTTTCTCATGTGGAGAAGTATTCAAACTGAGAAAGAATTTGTAGGGCTGGAGCTTTTTAGACCCTCTTAGCTGTGAGCAGATACTAAGAAAAAGCTGTTTGTGAGTGAAAGTTTAAAGTTTTTATAAATATAGAACAGGAAGTTAAACTCCCCAAGGGCAGATCGAGGTCATGAGGCTGCCAGGCAGGCTTCTTGCTATTTTCCAGTGCATCAGATTCACTGATAGGTTTACTGCAGGAAGCTGAGATAAAATTATCTTTGTGCCAGCCTGTTAAGTGATTTCTCAATATAAACACAAAACTAAAATTCCTTTGGCTGTGATAAATCTTTGTACTTAACCCCTGCCTTACTGTGGAAAGACATTCTCCCTGAGCCATAGATCTTTGTGCTGAGATAAAGAATCTTTTTTTGAAATCACTGTGATAAAAAATTTAATAACTTGCTCATTAGTTGATCTTTCTAATCACCACCCACTATGAAAAGGTCATTTGAAGACAAGGAGCTAAAAAAAGCAGTTGCTGTCATTCATCCTGTGGTTTTGATCTTGATTATTAGTTGTCCTTAGCTATTGTTAGTTGCCCAATGTCCCAGAGAACATCCGTTTAAATACAATTGTAAACAAGTTTAAAAAGGTCTTGCTTGCTCTCTCCTTCCCAGTCATCTCCCATTTTGTGTTTATTAAATTATACACACGGCCAGGGCCGGCACTTTTTCCCTAACCTTCTCCAGTTCTGTCTCCGTGGGGCCCACATTGACAGAGCCAGACACAGGAGTTGGTCACGGGCCCTGGAGTGGGAAGAGTAGCTGTGGCCCCCTCTTCCACTGGCTGCCTCAGTGACCCTGGGCAGGGAGCTTTCCCACGCTGTGCCCCAGTGGTCTTGTCTTTAAGAGAAACAACCCTATCCACTTCTATCCTCCTGGCAGCAGTGGAGGTGCACAAGTGAATGCGCATTGCAGAAGAGCCCACTGTGTCAGCAAAGAGCATTCTGTGTGTTCTCTCCTCAGTGTATCCTGAACTGAGTACCTCCATCACTGCCATACCCCAAAGACTGGCCACCTTCATTCATTTGCTCCCTCCCTCAATAAATATTTATTGACCACTCACTCTCTATATATACAGCACATTAGGAGGGGAGGAGCAGAGTGACACTCAGTCTTACAAGACTAATGAAATGTGCATACGTAATCATAGAGCCTGACAGAAAGCAGAGTATAAACAAAGAGGACAGAGGAAACAAGTCATTCCAGCTGCAGGGATCAGAAATGACTGTGAGGGAGTGTTAGTTTCTAAACTGGACCTAGAGGATAGGAAGAATGTGATGGGGGTAGGGAAGGCCCTTTCAGGCAAAGGGAAGTTGAAAGTGGAAGGAATATTGGAAATTACTGGGGTGGTGATGGTGGTGAATAGTTCAGTTTGGTTCAGATCTATGGCACCTTAGAAGAACTAGTAGGCTGTAGGATGAGAAATGTCTACAATGGTGCTTGCCACTTAGAGGATGCTTGATAAATATTCAGTGGATGGATAAAAGGAAGGGAGAGAGGAAAGGAAAGTTACGGGAAGTTGTAGAGGACTTCAGGACTTATTTTTCAGACTGAAGGGCACTTTTTGAGTAGTTTGGGCTTAGAGGAAGTATGCTCACAGCTCTGCTTCTGGAACATCAGCTGGGTGCAGTGTGTAAAGGGAATTGAGTAGCAGGGAGACCCAGTGAGGAAGCCATTGCTTCAGGTCAGGTTATGTGACCGTGAGAGTCTGGTCTGAGAGGGACAGTAGATTCCATGAATAGAATCATCTGGTCTCAGCCCTGATGACTGACTGGATGTGAGTAACAAGAAGATAAAGATGTCCTCAGGCTTAGTGACTGGGAAAAACTCTGGTGCCATTGTCCAGAATAAGCAGCACAGAGCAGCCTGGGGTGGGGGAGGTGAACATGGTGTGTCTGGGTAGTACCCACATCGCTGAGTTATCTGACTCAATTCTAACTATGTTATTCATTTCCATGTAGTAGTTTTGCGTGTATTTCATCATCTCAGTGGCCTAGGATTCTTGAGAGAAAGGATCAGGTCTTTTAAGACTTTGATGTCTTTATTGGCAATAGGAGGCAGTTTTGAATGTTCATCTAATAAAAGAGGTGGGGAGGTGGTTTCATCTTCGTTAGTTACCGTTACAATCAGCACTCTCATGGCAGAACTTCAAGCCCCCAAAAATGAAGGCACGGGCCTGTTGAGTATTGAGCAGCTCTTCTGGGTTGTTCCTGTTGCCTGGGTGGCAATGCAGTGAGCAAAGCACCAAACAGAATCTCCTCTGGGTTACAGATATCAGTGTGGACCACCCCGATGAGAAGTCCATTATCACTTACGTGGTGACTTACTACCACTACTTCTCAAAGATGAAGGCCTTGGCTGTTGAAGGAAAACGAATTGGAAAGGTGAGCTCACACCAGTCCTGTAAGTTGTGAGACGCAATGAAGGTTTGTGTCTAAATGTGTTGCCACCATGTCTCAAACGTTGAGGTGCTAGGAGTTCTTGATGAAGTTCTCCAATGGTAGGGAAGTGGGCAGAAGCCTGCCATCCCAAAGAGGAGCAGGAGTTGGGAGGGGTGGCTGAAACATGTAGGAAGAAAGTTCAGGAGGTCTCACCCAGGGCTTTCCTGCTGGCTGAGCTGGCAAAGGATCCGCCTGCAGTGAGGGAAACCCTGGTTCCATTCCTGCATTGGGAAGATCCCCTGGAGAAGGACAGGCTACCCACTTCAGTATTCTTGGGCTTCCCTGATGGCTCAGATGGTAAAGAATCCTCTTGCAATGTGGGAGACCTGAGTTTGATCCCTGGGTTGGAAACATCCCCTGGAGGTGGGCTTGGCAGCCCACTCCAGAATTCTTGCCTAGAGAATCCCCATGGACAGAGGAACCTGGCAGGGGCTGTAGCCCATGGAGTCGCAAAGAATTGGACATGACTAAGTGATGCTGCACACAGGCACACAGACCCGAAACACCCCTCCCCTACAGCCTTGCCAGAAAATTGGGTATTAAAAATCTGATTGAGTTGCCTGATGTTACTGATGTGAAAATCCTACTTAAATGCTTGGAAAGGCCTTAGAATAGGGCTTTTTAAATTCTTTTGTTTGGCTGATGTTCCCTTGCCATATATTTCAAAACACCTCAGACCAGAGGACCTTGTCTTCCCAGTGCAATTGAATGGAAGATTCACGGGCATTCATGGAATATGACCAAACCAGATAGCGCCCTTTTTGTTTCTCTAGGAATTTTGGAGCCTAGGCATCAGGTGTCATTCAGGATCTTAAACCCTTTGCCTGGGGGTTGGGAAGTTACAGAACCAATTACAGTTGAGTTAAGCTGTCATTGCTCACAAATAATGGCCACAGTCTGAGCACCTGTTAGCAAATGGTTCTTGGAGTTTAGTGCCAAAGTCTCAAAGAACCATTTCAAAGCCAATCATTAAGCATGTGCCGGCTCCTGGAGGGCTGCAGTCAGGTTCCCCTTACGTAGTGATACTATCTTGCTTTTCCATTTTTCTAACCCTTGTTTATAGGTGCTTGACAACGCTATTGAAACAGAAAAAATGATTGAAAAGTATGAGTCCCTTGCCTCTGACCTTCTGGAGTGGATTGAACAAACCATCATTATTTTGAACAATCGCAAATTTGCCAACTCACTCGTTGGGGTTCAGCAGCAGCTTCAGGCGTTCAACACTTACCGCACTGTGGAGAAGCCCCCCAAGTAAGATGCAGATTGGAATGCATTACCCTTCCTACAGCCACAGACTCCTCTTTTCTGACTCACATGGTCTCATCTCAAAGTGAATGCCTTTCCCCAGCGGCCTGTCCTACTTGTTTGCATCTGAGTCTGTGTTGCTGAGACTTATTACAAATTGTACCCACTGTGAGCCTTTTCCAGGAGAAATGTGCCGCTGGGACATGGGATACGTGAGAATCCTAAGAAATGGTGCAGGTCCCCAGTTCCTTCTCCTGAGCTCTTGGGCCTACTGTGTTTCAGAATTCCATCGTTTCTGGATTTTAGAGAACTAGCAGATATGTTGTGTTATAAGCCTCCAGGTGGTCTGAGGCTGTTACTCATAATCAAGCCCACTAACGTATCAGTAGCAGAACATGTAAATATTCACAAAGTGTGAATGAAGAAAGGATAGTTTCATATCAATTCAGATCAGGTTTTGTTGCCCCCCCAAAGTTTGATTGTTCATATATCTTAAAAATTCATAATTGCCCAATAAGCATTGTGGATCTTATCTGTTGCTTATTATGGCTAGAGTCATTCCTCCTCTTTCCTGAAAACTCCACTCAGTAGTAAATTCCTGGCTGAAGTCTCTGCAGCCTGTTGACAGTGACACTGGGTGGGTGGTTGAAATAATCCTTGTTGAATGCATTCAGCTGTGAAGCAAGTTCATCGTCCAGGGTTTGGTGTCTAAAAATCTTGATGGAGTTGATTAACAGAAGAGTAGCACTCTGTGCCCCCAAATGTAAATGTCAGGAATAGTAACCAACCGCAAGAAAAACCCCACAGTTGGGCACATATTGAGGTCTGCAGTACCCAAAAACTGTGGTTTCTGTAACACACACGTGCTTTGCATAAATCAGGATGGAGAGAAATGGGTTTTAAAATTGTGAGGCTGCATGAAGTGTCTTTTTCTCCAGAAGCAGATGAGTTTTCCCCTTTGAAGAAACAAAATATAGTAGATAATGTTTGTGGCTGGTTTTCTCTGCCTAGATTTACTGAGAAGGGGAACTTGGAAGTCCTGCTTTTCACCATTCAGAGCAAGATGAGGGCCAATAACCAGAAGGTCTACATGCCCCGGGAGGGGAAGCTCATCTCTGACATTAACAAGGTATAAGACCCATCCATCTGGCCTTCTCTGTGGGCCCCAGCCTCCTGTAGGTTTTCTGGTGCTCTCAGTGGGTCTTGATTGCTGAGAGATCTTGGAAGACCCCTTCCTGGCCTGTCGAGTTACTGAGTGACAGTTGTTGCTCAGATAGTGCTCAGGATCAGTGGAGTGCTTGTGGTGATTTGGGGGACTTGACTGGAGGTTTGGGGGGATGTTAGATTTTATCAAACCAGGTTTAGCCTGTTTACCTTGCTACTCAGATCCACAGTCCGTTTACCTCTCATCTGTCCCAGGCTGCTGGCTCAGCCATCTTTCAATTGCAGACAGGAGAATTCAAAACCTTATGTATCTGGAACCCCTAGAGGTTAGGGCTTAGGATTTTGACTCCTTCTGTCAAGGAAGTTGTCAAAAAAATTGTTTCTATACCTGTTATGTCTCCAAGTATTTCATTTCATTATTTCTAAGTAGCAACTTGAAAAAAATGTAGAACCGTGATCAGTTGTACACATTTCGATCTCTTTTAAGAGGACTTTGTTAAATAATGTGAAATAAAATATTTCACAGGAATGAATTTAATTGGTGAGGATTTGGGAAAAAATACTCAGATCTATGAATTGAAAATAAGTGGCTCAGAGTGCAGAGAATGAAAGATTAATAATATGATTTCTTAGAAGTCGTTTATCTTTTTTATATGCTGAGAGCTATTGAAGATACTTTGCTTCCTCTCAATGAAAGTTAAGAGATTTGTAACTTACGTTACATTGTTTCATATCTTCACTGTTTTGTTTTCCAGATGTAACACAGGATCTTTAAATTTAGATAGGGGAGAGTATTCCCATGGGGCTCAACTGAGAGAAAATGATTTTTTTTCCCCAAGGCTAAGAGTCCCTGAGGGTGGGAATGGGATTTCCCTCCTAAGTTCTTAGGTCTTTTTGAGAAGCACTGGCTGTTAACTGCAGCCTAGGAATGGCTCCTTGAATATAGCCGGAAACCATTCTCTTTCATTTCCACAGGCCTGGGAAAGACTGGAAAAAGCAGAACATGAGCGAGAACTGGCCCTGCGAAACGAGCTCATAAGACAGGAGAAACTGGAACAGCTCGCCCGCAGATTCGACCGCAAGGCAGCTATGAGAGAGACCTGGCTGAGTGAGAACCAGCGTCTGGTGTCCCAGGTCTGCTCCGGAACTGTGTCCCTCAGAGCCTAGGCCATGCCCAGGGCCTTCGGACAGCTGTTGTCCACATCCAGCACCCCATCTCATCCACTTCCCGTGGAGAGGATGTTGATGATTTCCAATACAGTTTCTCTTCTACTATTTATCTAACTTTTCATAGATCTGGAAGTAGCTCAAACAAAGTTTGTTGAGAGCTAATGAGTGTGTGTGAACCGTTCATATTTATATAGTTTTTAAAATTTCCCCTTTCTCCCAGCCTTTGGCCTTCAAGGCAGCTAGACTGGCCTTGAAGTAAATAAGTGGCTCCTTTTCTTCTTGGCTTAACTTAAGCCATCACCTGCTCCAGTCTCGTAGGTCAGATGCTGCATACATGCCTCGCACCTCTGTAAAGTAAGTTGTCACTGGTTTGCTCTGGGCCCATGAGCAGTTCTGCGGGCCTCAGGGAAGGCAGAGGCCCGTGGGGTCAGCACTCTGGAGTCAGTGTTTGATTTTTGGGACTCCGCCCCCACCCCCCAAAATTAATGGGCGTGCTCTGGACTCCACTTCCGTTTTCTGTTTCTTTGTTCCACACTGGATGGCTTTTGAATTTTGTGTTTGTTCTTTCTGTTCCCTTTTGTCTTAGGACAACTTTGGATTTGACCTTCCTGCCGTTGAGGCCGCCACGAAAAAGCATGAGGCCATTGAGACTGACATCGCTGCATACGAGGAGCGTGTGCAGGCTGTGGTGGCTGTGGCCAGGGAACTGGAGGCAGAGAACTACCACGACATCAAGCGCATCACAGCACGGAAGGACAATGTCATCCGGCTCTGGGAGTACCTGCTGGAGCTGCTCAGGGCCCGGAGACAGCGCCTCGAGATGAACCTGGGGCTGCAGAAGATATTCCAGGAAATGCTGTACATCATGGACTGGATGGATGAAATGAAGGTAAAAGACATGCCTGCCTACAGGCTGGAGCTCACTCAGTCAGGCCTCTCTCTCTTCTGGGCCCCGCCCACTAACCCCCAACACACAGTAATGCCCCGGTCTAGTCGCCCATGTACAGCCAGAGAAGGGCCATGTCACTCATGGGAAGGCTGTTGGCTCACACGTTAAATGAGCTGTGAAGTGAGAAGTTGTAACAGGACCAGTTCCATAGTTGAAAGTCTGCTGCTGTGACTCAGATCTAATTTAGAGAGATTCCATGGTAGGCGATCAGTAATTGTGATTTTCTGTGGTTTTAATTCTTTAGCATTGAGCCAGATCTCTGCCTCATTGGTCTATGTATGAGTGGCTCTGCTTTGGGGAAGGGCCCAGGCAGGTGGTGTAGAAGAGCAGGAGGCAGCGTGGACAGAGTGCAGCCCTGCCACCAGGCAGCCAGAGTCCAGATTGTGAGTGCCACAGCTTCCCTGCCTTCCTTTGCAAGTGGAGGATGTGCTTACCATTTCCCTTGTGCGGTTACAGAAAGAATTAAGTGCAGGACATGTGTATGTATCATAGGACGGGGGCTGGAGGGGCTGCCAGTGCTCCCCTTCCATTACTAGCAGCTCTGAGCATGGAGTTCCCAGCTCCCCCTTGACCCAGGAGGAGCCCTGCCTGTCCTATCCTCTGATGCAGGCCCCTGATAAGAGCTCACTCATGCCCAGCCATCTCCTCCAGCTGGGAGGCGTTCAGCCCCGTAGCCAGGGCAGAGTAGGGCAGTTTTCAGGCAGGACCATGAAGCCTCCTTTATCTCCCACACTGTGTTCGTTTCTAAGCTTGACCTGCGAGGATTTCCTTCCTAGGATGTAAGCCCTTGTCTTGTGCTTACCTCTTGAACTGTTCCTGCCAGGGGGAGCAAGGTCACTTCATACCATTAGTTTTTCCCTTTTATGGTCCCAGATTTGTGATGTTCTCATATCCATATATGTTCTCATTAATCTTAACTGCCTAAAATAGAAATGTTCATAAAATCTAGCAGAGAGGTGCTTTGTACTTTAGAATTCATCCTCCACTTTGTAACTCAGATTGGGCCAGAGACCTCCTCCTAAGTAAGGGTGAAGTAGAAATTCCATCTGGAGAGGATGTCTGATGAGACCACCCTTCTCCCCAAATTGGGGTGATGGAAGAAATGAATGTTAGCCGGTTCAAACTTAAACCTGAGGCATTGCTTAGGGCGTTGTCCTAAGGGTGATAGTCACCTGAGCTGACCCTGTTTTCCTTATTTGATTAAAGATGTGGTCTGTAGTTAGCTTCCTTGGTGGCTCAGATGGTAAAGCGTCTGGCTGCAATGTGGGAAGCCCGGGTTCGATCCCTGGGTCAGGAAGATCCCCTGGAGAAGGAAATGGTAACCCACTCCAATACTCTTGCCTGGAAAATTCTGTGGATGGAGGAGCCTGGTAGGCTACAGTCCATGGGGTCTGTAAGCTTTTCCACCTGACGCCTTTTCCCATTGACTGTAAGTACAGAGGTATACCAGTGAGCTCTCAGACAAGGTGAGCATCCAGTTAAGGAGTCAGCAGCTTCGAGGAGATGTCTTTAAACTGTGATATGAAGCAGCTGTCACCTTAATTGTCTTTTCTTGAATAGTTGTTACTGCACCAGTTTCTTCTTGGAGGCCCGGTTTATTTCATACTGATGCCCCATCCCTTCCTTTTTTTATTTTTTTTTTTCCTATTCTATACTTTTTAGTGTAGGCTTGGCTTCTTATTCAGCATAGATGATCATTAGTTTATTAAGTCTCTCCTGCTGCTTTTGGGTTTGTTTGTTCTGATTTTCTTGCCATCATCTTCCTCTAAAGATACAGGGAGGGTGGCTGGAGGGACGATACAGCTTGGCTGCTGGCTCCCATCCTGTCCACAGATTATGAGACGCTGAAGTCCAGGTTTTATCACAGTTGTCTTCTCTGTGCCTCTTGTGTTCAGGTGCTGTTATTGTCTCAAGACTATGGCAAACACTTGCTCGGCGTGGAAGACCTGTTACAGAAGCACGCCCTGGTTGAAGCAGACATTGGCATCCAGGCAGAGCGGGTGAGAGGTGTCAACGCTTCTGCCCAGAAGTTCGCAACCGACGGGGAAGGTAAGGATGGACCGACCCTGACGGTACCTCCTCATCACCAGAGGCCCGTCTCTAGAGACTTGGATGAGCTGTGTGTGGTAGTGCAGCCTTGAAAGGTACCAGCCATTTGTGGGTTCCCAGTGGGCCATGTTGGGGATTTAACAAGATGCTGTAGGGTGGCCTTCTGAACATTTTTAACTTCTTGTTACTTTTCTGAAATGGACCTATCTTTTCCTTCAGTACCCAAGTGCTACTTGCTTATGTTGGGCAGTGAACTTTGCCAGACTACACTCTGCACACCCACTGCTTGGCATGGCTCTCTTCGCTTTCATACTTGGTCGTGCAGATATTTGTTCTAAGTTTGTTTGGAAAGGTTTGGTTTTGTGCAGGTTCAGAAACATTTAAATGCAGCTACCTTCTTGTTTATAGTTTACCTCATTTTTTGGTTCCTAAGTGACCGAAAAGAAAATAATACTTAGGGAAAAAAAAACATTGCTCCTCCCTCCTCCTAGACGGTGACCCTGCACTTTGCATGAATGGGGGACCTAGGAAGGAGAACAGGGGTGTAACTGACTGCCTATCTGTGCATGGGAGCCCATGCTTCCGCTGTCACACCCATGTGCCCGCCTTGATGTTACACAGGTTACAAGCCCTGCGACCCCCAGGTAATCCGAGACCGAGTGGCCCACATGGAGTTCTGTTACCAAGAGCTTTGCCAGCTGGCGGCTGAGCGCCGGGCCCGCCTGGAAGAGTCCCGTCGCCTCTGGAAGTTCTTCTGGGAGATGGCAGAGGAGGAGGGCTGGATCCGAGAGAAGGAGAAGATCCTGTCCTCCGATGACTATGGCAAGGACCTCACAAGTGTCATGCGCCTGCTCAGCAAGCACCGGGCATTCGAGGATGAGATGAGCGGCCGCAGTGGCCACTTCGAGCAAGCCATCAAGGAGGGCGAAGACATGATCGCCGAGGAGCACTTCGGGTCAGAGAAGATCCGGGAGCGGATTGCGTACATCCGCGAGCAGTGGGCCCACCTGGAGGAGCTCTCGGCCATCCGCAAGAAGCGCCTGGAGGAGGCCTCACTGCTGCACCAGTTCCAGGCGGATGCTGACGACATCGACGCCTGGATGCTGGACATCCTCAAGATCGTCTCCAGCAACGACGTGGGCCACGACGAGTACTCCACCCAGTCCCTGGTCAAGAAGCACAAGGACGTGGCGGAGGAGATCGCCAACTACCGGCCCACCATCGACTCGCTGCACGAGCAAGCCAGTGCCCTGCCCCAGGAGCACGCTGAGTCCCCCGACGTGCGGGGCCGGCTGGCGGGCATTGAGGAGCGCTACAAGGAGGTGGCCGAGCTGACGCGGCTGCGGAAGCAGGCGCTGCAGGACACTCTGGCCCTGTACAAGATGTTCAGCGAGGCCGATGCCTGTGAACTCTGGATTGACGAGAAGGAGCAGTGGCTCAACAACATGCAGATCCCAGAGAAGCTGGAAGACCTGGAGGTCATCCAGCACAGGTGAGCTGCTGCTGTGAGGTCCCCCACCCACCCTCCCACCCTGTGCAGCTTCAGTGACCAAGCAGGTGACCGCTCTGTCAAATTGCCTTTGCAGATTCGAGAGCCTCGAACCAGAGATGAACAACCAGGCGTCCCGGGTGGCAGTGGTGAACCAGATTGCTCGGCAGCTGATGCATAGCGGCCACCCAAGTGAGAAGGAGATCAAAGCCCAGCAGGACAAGCTCAACACAAGGTGAGCGTGAGGCCAGTGGCAGCAGGCTGGCTCCCTGTGCTCAGCCAGGAGGGTTGGGGTTGCCCCCCGAGCCTCATGGTCAGGGATTTCCTGCATGGGGTCACTGACACTGTGGCGCCATTGTCGTGGCATCAGCATTTGTCCTTTGACATACTCTGGTTTTCTGAGAAGTGTCTCTGAAGGCAACATGGTTCAGGGCACCCCTCCCCCATGTGGGAAGCGAGAGCCTGCGTGAGACCCATGCCCAGCATAGTGGGTCATGGCATCAAGGTGGCACTTCTGCTGTCCCTTTTAAAGTGATTTCTGGAACAGGGTTTTAGCATGTTTGAGATGTAATTGGTGGATGAAAGTCCTAATTATCAAGGTAGGCTTTTGTCCTGGTCTTATCTTTCTATTGAATAAATACATTTGAGTGGGTCTTGGTGGCAGCTGAAGCCTTGGGGTATGGGACATGTTTAGTAGGTGCAGCTTGGAGGTAAGAGGTGCATTGTAGTCAGGAGTTAAGTGACTTTGGGGGACAGATGTCTTGTCATTGCTCACCTTTCCGCTCTTTTAAGTTCCTTTCCTTGTCAGGCTTCTTACAGATTAGAGTGTGTCCCTGAGCTTTTGCGATGGTGGTACTTGGTGTCCACATACTGAGGGAGGTGGTTTTCCAAACAGCACATAGTCAGAGCAGAGGTGGCAGGAGAATGGCAGCTCTGACCATGACTGTGAATTTCATTGTCCAGCCACCGCCTTTTGTCCTGTCTCTCACACTGCCTTCTCTGCCACCCTGGCATCCACAGGTGGAGCCAGTTCAGGGAGCTGGTGGACCGGAAGAAGGACGCGCTCCTCTCCGCCCTGAGCATCCAAAACTACCACCTCGAGTGCAACGAAACCAAGTCATGGATCCGGGAGAAGACCAAAGTCATCGAATCCACCCAGGACCTGGGCAACGACCTGGCGGGTGTCATGGCCCTGCAGCGCAAGCTGACCGGCATGGAGCGGGACCTCGTGGCCATCGAGGCGAAACTGAGTGACCTGCAGAAGGAGGCCGAGAAGCTGGAGTCCGAGCACCCCGACCAGGCCCAGGCTATCCTGTCTCGGCTGGCCGAGATCAGTGACGTGTGGGAGGAGATGAAGACCACGCTGAAGAACCGTGAGGCCTCCCTGGGAGAGGCCAGCAAGCTGCAGCAGTTCCTGCGGGACCTGGACGACTTCCAGTCTTGGCTCTCCAGGACACAGACTGCCATTGCCTCGGAGGACATGCCTAACACCCTGACCGAGGCCGAGAAGCTCCTCACGCAGCACGAGAACATCAAAAACGAGATTGACAACTACGAGGAGGACTACCAGAAGATGAGGGACATGGGCGAGATGGTCACCCAGGGCCAGACAGATGCCCAGTACATGTTCCTGCGGCAGCGGCTGCAGGCCCTGGACACAGGCTGGAACGAGCTCCACAAGATGTGGGAGAACAGGCAGAGCCTCCTCTCCCAGTCCCACGCCCACCAGCAGTTCCTGCGGGACACCAAGCAGGCCGAAGCCTTCCTGAACAACCAGGTAACGTCCCCCACCGCTTGGCGTCCTCCCCATCAGGCTGGGCCTCGGCTGCCTGTGGGCTGCCGGTTTACACCCACTTGTGTGAAGTCAGAAGAGCAATGGACAAACACTCTTTTTCCCTGACTTCTAAGGCACTGAAACCCGTCACAATGAAGGGGATAGAACTGAAGATTCCCATGGAGGCTGCCTTGCCTTGCAAAGTATCGTTCCACCACAATAATGGTCTAGGACCTCTTAATGTCTCATAGTATGTTATCATAGTAGTTCATTACATTGGCAACATTCTGAGATGTATTAATCCAATCGAAAAGTATTTGGGGGGAACTTTTTTTTTTCTGAATGGTTCTGTCTTTCTTGCTCTTAGAAAGGTCAGGGTCTTGATCAAGTGACACAATGCAGAAATTAGAGAAAGAGCTAAGGATGGTCACCAGCAGCAGAGTTGATAATGTCTCTTGAAAGATTAGGTTTGAAGAATCTGTTGCTATCACCTTATGGGCACATCTGTGGATCCTTGTGGCTGATGCACAAGCCTTCATTTACTTCCCTCACTTGCTTGGGAGGAAAAATGAGAGCATTTAACCACTTACAGGAATCTAATAGTCACTTTCGGCATCTCATTGGGATATTTTCCCTCCTCCCAACTTTTTATATTATCTGACTCCCTAGATAATTTTAGCTAAGTGTGACAAAGCAATTGTTGCAAAGTGTGGAAATAGGGAAGACTGGTTTTTTTTTTTTTTTTTCATATTCAGAAGGCAAGTTGTATCTCATGATTTTTCATCTTGCTGTGATTTTCCCTTTTTAATTAAGGAGTATGTTTTGGCCCATACTGAAATGCCCACCACCTTGGAAGGAGCTGAAGCAGCTATTAAAAAACAAGAGGATTTCATGACCACCATGGATGCCAATGAGGAGAAGATCAACGCGGTTGTGGAAACAGGCCGGAGGCTGGTGAGCGATGGGAACATCAACTCGGATCGCATCCAGGAGAAGGTGGACTCCATCGATGACAGGTGCGGAGTCCTGAGGCCCTTAAGGAAGTCTTGCACCCTGGGGCTCTCAAGCAACTGTATCATTGGCCAACATCTTTGGGGCTGTGGGTTTAAATTCCAAAGTGGGCAGGATACGGGCTTCTAGTAAAATTTAATCTACAAAAGAAAGCCTGAAAAGCCAAGCTAATCCCTGATCAAAGACTTACAGCGCTGAAGTGCTGAGTAGCAGTGGGGTATAAGCCTGCCCTGTAAGAGGTGACACACAGCACGACACAGAGCACATCACCCAGTGGGACCCTGAGAGCCAGATGCTTCCCCATCCAGCCAAACCCACGTTCACCGTCACCCAAGCAAGACTCCTCTGAGGTCCCAGGAGGGGTAGGGAAGAAGGGCAGGGTTTGCTTGTCTGAGTACCTGGCAGAGCCAAAAAGGGAGCATCACTAGGCCTTTACTAGAAGGCCTAAGGATACTGCTGTATTGACATCTCGTTTATGAGAAAAGACCTTTTCCTCTTCAGCCAAGCTCTCTCCACCATTAGATGCTGCTGTTTTGTTTTTGTTTTCAGTTCCAAGAGATTTTTCTTCCTGCCCACATTCTGTGTCAGACCCTGTCTCCTAACAGTCACTCTGCCTTGGTTATTACTAAAGCAGGAGGTCTAGTGGATCTGGTTTGGACACACAGCCTGGCCTGGTTCTGGCCTGTTCTGAGCTGGCCACTTCTCTCCAGGGATGGCCTATCTGAGTCAGTCACCAGTTTCTGTTACAGCTGATCTCCTCTGGTCCCAACCTGGGCCAGATTTACAGGCTCACTGTGAGATGATGTCATCAAGAAACGAGCTCTTTTTCAAGGCTCCTCTGACCTTCCAGTGCAGTGAGGAGGAAGACCTGCCAATGGGGAGCAGTTCCTTACCGTGTCCGAGAGGGTGTCCTGGGACCCTGGGCCATGCAGACGTGCCACGATCTGCAGTGGAGAGGGGACCGACTCGTTGCCCATAAAAGATCGCGCTCCTGGCTTTAGCCAGTCTGTCCCGTGCACTGATTCAGATCCTAAACCATATGCTCTAAGGATGGTACTGTGGGAATAGGATATAAGGCAGATTATAATTTTGTATCTGTTGCTTTTAAAACAGCTACAAAAAAAAAAAGATCTCTCCACCTTCAAATGAGTATGAGAAACAAGGATTGAGCAAGACAGTTTTAACAAGGAGAAAAAGAATTTCCTTTTCTCCCGGTGTTAAATCTCACTATTTTGTAAACATGATATCCCACGTTCCTCCACGTTAGGTGCACACAGCTGGTTTCCTGAAGATGGGCTGGGCCACTGGGGACACTTGTGTTTAGGCGGGCGTGCAGCTGCCTGGCCGCTTCCTCAGTGTGTTGATCTCCCCCCACCCCACCCCCATGCCGCAGCTGCAAGGGCTTGTTGGAAGCAGGTGATGCTGTCAAGACTGGAGGCTCCTGGATATAGAGAACATTTTAGCAGCTCTTTGTTGGAGCTTAAGCTTCCTTTTGTCCTTGACTCAGAGCCTGGGCACCTGGGGTTCCAAGGCCTCCTGGGGATTTCTGTTGTTAAAAGCAGTGGGAAGACGATCCTCTACTATCCTTAAGCTTAACAGAGAGAGAAGGGGGTGGGGCTTTCTGGTGATCTACCCTCAGAAGGATTACATTTTCTAACTTTCCTCAGCATATGTTCCCTGAATTCTGGTTTCACTTTAATATCCCCAGAGACCTCAAAATCTGAAACTTGACCCCAGAGGATACTGGTCTGTTATAAAAATATACAAATCTGAGTTCCAGGTGGTGTCGGAGCACGAGCTAAGTAAATATCTAAACCTTTGGGATCTGATCCCCATCCAGAAACATTCTGACGCTCCCATGAAGCTATTTTTGTAGAATGCGAAATCATTATAACGTGCTTACATTCCGGAAATCTTGTCGATTACCGCTGAGTTCGTTGAAATGAAAAAGTGCTAGAACAAAGACACTGACTTAACAGATGTGGATAGGGTTTGAGTGGCCTTTATAGTGCCTTTGACGTGGTGGAAAGGAGCCTGCAGTCCAAGCCTGCTCAAGGCGAGTAGGAACAGGTGAGCTTCCTGGCTCAGAGGAAAATTCCAGCCACAGTGCAGTCCTGGGAGAAAAGGAAATCTGTCCATTTTCATAAAGCCAGACCCTATCTCACATGGGAACAAAACTTTAAAATTACCAGCATGCTTTACTCATTTACCTATGGTTCTTCACTTTTCATAAGAACCAGAGTTGAACCTAGTATCTGCCTCTTGTGATGAGGAGCTTTTGAGTCTCATTATAGGGGTAGGAGGTGAGGGATGGAAAGAAAGCAAGAAATTTAACCTCATCCCAAACAGCATGCTAAAGAGTAAGAGAAATGGCCCAAGTTCTGGAAGGTCCTTCCCTTTAATTAAATCCATGATCCAACCTTGAAGGACTTCCCTGAGTTTCACTTCCCATGAACACCAGGGTGGAGAAAAATTGTCCAGGCAGAAATCTGTTGGGCACATGTGAATCTTCATTTTATAAGAGATACGTTCAAGATTCCTTCTGGTGGTATTTCTGTCTATGTTGACTTTTCTTAGTGTCTGAGGTTATTTTTAGCTGTTACTTCAGTGAGCTTCAAGGTTGCATGACCTGTTTTAACTGTCTGTGTCTCTGATTACTCCTTGCCATGACAGCATTTTCGTGTGATGCTTGGGAAAGAAATGAGATCTTTTCTTCAAGGCCTTTTAACTCGAAGCAGGACTCTTGCATTTTGTGACTTAACTCCAACTCAGATTACCTTCCTCTGGAAGATTTGCTTTATTTTTCTTAAACCCCCGTACAAACAGTGACTGGAACTTGAGGGTTGGGAACTTGAAGGACTTTGCTTGACATTCCTTCCCCACCCACATTTTTTGGATGACTAATTCCTTTAATCTGAAATCACAATCTTTAAAAAAAATTTTTTTTAAGTTTTCATCTTTGAGAAAGGATCGCAATAAAGTAAAGGGACTTAGGCCTTTTAAAATTATTACTGTAAAAGTCACAGTGTTATAAATGTGGCATAGAGGGTGGAAACTACTACCTTTTAATCTCACCCTTAGCGCATGCCACTTTGGTTTCTGCTTTCTAATCTGTGCCTTGGAATTTTTTTATCATTAATTAATGCATTAACTTTTTTAAATTTAGCATTATATAAGAAGTACTTTTCTATTGTTGCACTTTGTTTAAGTGGTATGAACATATTAAGACCCCTTTGTCTGAAGCTACAGAATCCCTTTCAACTAAAAACAAACAGTAAACTGTTATCTTATGTGTTGAGCAATTCCCTGACAGTGTTCTTTCCATTCGCATCGTCCCTGTGATCTGGGAGCTGGAGAAGCAGTGAGTGATTCCCTTTGGTCTACAGGCAGATGGTGGCCTCAGTGCTAGCAGTGTCCCTTGCCACTACTCCCTGCAGACCTGTGTGACACGCGGGTCATTACGATCTTCTTGCACTCAAAGAAGGTATTTTAAAAGCCAGCCTGTAGCAGGTGCTGCCTGAGCTGTCCTTTTTTGGCATCATGGAGAATCAGAGGTCATGTTCTTCCTCATCCTGGCCGTGGGGGTTAGTGAGGTTGGTCAAGAGATCTTGCCCAGACACTGCAGCAAGAAGGGACTTGGCAGGAAAACCCAAACCTTCCCATTTGCACTCTCCCTTCAGGAGATCTGGGTTCATCCCTGGGTTGGGAAGATCCCTTGGAGAAGGAAAAGGCTGCCACTTCAATATTCTGGCCTGGAAATTTCCATGAACTCTATAGTCCATGGGGTCACAAAGAGAGACACGACTGAGTGATTTTCACTTTCACCTTTCGCCATTCTTCACACCCTGTGCTTAGGCCAGCTGGCACTTGGGTTCCTTGGAAGTATGAGGAGCTGTGTTACGGTGATGCTTCTCAATTCTCAGTGTAGTATGGCTCTCCTCGAGGCAATAGAACCACATGAAGGCGGTAGTGTTCATGGCACTCACAGCATTCACGTGGCTCTTCTTCACAGTCCAGTGGGAAAGCCCCTGGGAGTGGAAAGAAGTCTTGCAGGGGGCTCCCTATACCTCCATGGTGTGTGCCAAGAAGCCCTGTGGCTGCATCTGAGCTGTGGAGTGAGTGCCTGGTGTCACTTGTCATTTCACCAAGTTCAGCAGCTCCTTCTGATTCTTCTAAGTGTCTTGGTTAAGGTTTTGTGCTTTAACTTCTGTAAGCCTTGGTTACCCTTATGTGTTGATAAAGATGGGGATTGAGTAGGTAGATGATCTCACAGGTCTAAAAATTTTCATTCTTGGTTTATTGTTGTTTGGGACAAGCTTTTCTCATGATGAGAATCTTACCATCAGGAAATGTACTTTGAAGCCAGTTACATGGTTTTCCGTATTTTCTTAGCCATGTACATGGTCTGTCACCCAGGTATGAGTTTCCTAAAGATCAATTTTATATTTTCCCAGTTCCTAAAATGGAGAGTTGTGCTGAGTGCCTGCTCATGGTGTCTTTCCCTAGCACCAGACTTAGGAAGCTCTGTTGCTTGCATCCTGGCTGGCTGTGTGGCTGGGACAGGTGTTCTGGCTTCTTGTACCATGGCTTACTCATTTGAATGCTCGACTCCCTTGTTTATTTTGTCTCCTTGACATAATCAAGAACTGTCAGCAGATTGTTTTCAGCGTGTAGAGAAACCCAGAAAAGAAACAATTACAAATTCTGTATTTTAAGAATTCCTTTCTAAAAAATCATTCTTATTATCGTTATAACAGACACAGGAAGAATCGCGAGGCAGCCAGTGAGCTTCTGATGAGACTGAAGGACAACAGGGATCTTCAGAAATTCCTGCAAGACTGTCAGGAGGTACATCGCCCTTTAACGCCTCCTTTCCTCTTTTCTAACAAGAGCCACCAAGCATTTGGCAGAACCACCCTTGGGATTGTAAAATGAACTGAGGCCAGAAATTCACACCAGATATTTGCAGGTGGGGCAGTGTCAGTTCTCCAGCCTACAAGCTACCACTTAGAGTAACCAAATTATTACAGTCTAGAACTGTGCTATTCAACACAGCAGATACTAACCACATGTGGCTGCCTCATTTTAAATGAAGTTAAGAGTGTAGTTTTCCATCATGCTGGCTGTACTTAAGTGCTCAGCAGCCGACTGTGATTCATGGCTGCCATATTGTATGGACAGTGCAGATGTAGAACATTGCCATGGTCAAAGACAGTTATATTCTCAAATATTCTATAGCCTAAAAGCATCTACTATTTAAAGTAAGGCAGAGTTACTAGTAGGGAAGGAAAGAAATGAAAGAAACTGCAGTTGGCTACCCAGGTAAGAAGAAAGATTTCAAAAAATACACACAGTTTTCTTACTCATTGAAGACCTTGAAATATCCATCCTTCAGGCTCCTGCCAAGAGCAGTAATCCTGATCTCAGACTCTTGAGTTTTAACATGTGGTATTCATCTGATGATTCTCAAACTATTTTATACTCCCCTGATACGTGCATAAACAAACTGGGAAATCTAAAGTTAGCCAGTAAAACTCAGTCTGTCTGTAAGCTGGTTGGAAGGAAGCATCTAGCTGACTTCACATGCGTGAGATCACAAGCACATCGTATTTCACTATCGACCAGAGAACCATGGTGAGACTCAGTCCTCTCTGGTTTATTAGACTAAATCTCATCAGAGGCAGAAGTGGGATGAAAAATATCCAAGGGAAGCTGTAGGGATCTTGGGGAAGGGGAACTGAAGATGGAGAGGGGAGGATCAAGGTTATATGCTAAGAATATGACCAGACTCTTCATGAATCCTTTGCATGTAAACTTGTAGCTGTGTGTTAAATATGGCTCTCATAACAGTTGAATCAGAGCCGGAGACAGAAGCAATCCTTCATGTCTATTAAACTGCTCTCTTACCGTGAATCTTAAAATGTGCTCCAGCAGCTAAACCTTACGAAGGAAGAGAAGCCCCTCAACTGTGTAGCTTAGGGTCTGTTGACATTCAGGGCCACACTGATGAATCTGGGTCCCTGGAGGGGTTTGCCTGGAGCCAGACAGGCGAGGCCAGGAGTGCCTCTTCAAGTCACTCCCGAGCATGAATAACCCATTTGAATAGGATGCTCGTTTAAAGAGGCATTCATGTCTCCAGACAAGACCCAGGGAAGAGTAATGGATTCAGGGTTAGCTGTGTAGAGTCGCATGACATGCTGCAGTGAATACCAAGTGGCCCTTCAGCCCTAAGGGAGTGAAAAGTTGTCAAGAGACGTTTGCAGCCTGGGCTGTGCCCTTCCCAGATTGGAAGTCCCTGAAGTACCTTAACGTTGCCCTTGAAGCCCCGCCAGTGACTTGTTTTAACCTCAGATCAGACGGGAAGGGGGGCTGCTAGGGAAACCAATGGGACCCCATCCCTTTGCTTAAAGAACAGATTACTGAGATGAAATCCATTGACCTGAGCATGGTGAAATTTGGACTGAATTTAGGGAAAAGAATGCCAGGAAATAAGCAGGAAGTGAGGGGACAGAGGAACCTTTGAGAGAGGCTCAGTTGAAATTTCCAGCCCCTGATTTTCCATTCCCATCCATGTGGATTCATAAATAGAAACATGTGGGAAAAGTAAGTAGATAAGATGTAGTCCTTCCAAGTAGAATCACAGGAAATAGTTTCAGTAGATCTTTAGATCTTTGTTAATTCTTGTTCCAGATGAGCGTCATTGGTTACAAGGAATTTATTCCCTGACACACACCAGTGACCGATAGGCACACCCAGAGGGCTCAGCCCTGTGTGATTTCCCCTCCAAGAGTGCCCAGAGGTTTTGGCTGGACTTCTTTGTCCTGGAGATGATTTGCAGGTCTCTTTGTGACTGCTGTGCCAGGTCTCCCTGGGTTATCTATTTTTTCTTTCCTTGAACCTTGTTAAAAGTTAGTACAATCATAAGATCTGCTGGGGCTACCACATCAGCATATATAGATGCTGAATAAAGACTGAGTTTACAAATAAAGACTGAATTTAGGTCAGGTTTGTCAAAATGTGTCAAAGTGTTAGTCACTCAGTCGTGTCCGACTCTTTGTGACCCTATGGACTGTAGCCCGCCCAGCTCCTCTGTACGTTCAATTCTTCAAGCAAAACTACTGGAGTGGGTAGCCATTCCCTTCTCTAGGGGTCTTTCCGACCCAAGAGTCAAACCCAGGTCTCCTGGATTACATGTAGATTCCTTACAGTCTGAGCCACTTGGGAAGCCCAGTAGTTTCCACAAAGCGACAGAATTTAGGTCAGGTTTGGGGGCTTCAAAACCCTTGGTGTAGAAGTACCAGCAAAGGGTGCTATTATTATTAAGGAATAGTCTTCTTTATTAATTTTCCATTATTTGGCCTCATTAAAATATGCCCGTTTTAAACCAGAATCTCTGAGAATGGAGTCTATGGGTGGACTAGCCCTACATATGAAAACCTACTTATTATTGTGTTGGTGGATACTTACAGAGCACCCAGAAGTCAGATTTAATGCTGCTGCTTGCTGTTGGTATTGTTCAAGGTCTAGGAAATCCAGATGGTCTCCTTGCCACACCCCCTTCCTGGTTGGTTGGAGGCTAGAGGAGGCTGGGATGTAAGCTCTACCATTGTTGCCACCCACCACGAATACTTCCTGGAGGGGGAAATTCATTGCCGCAGTGCAGGGAGGATGAGCAGGGCCTAGCTAATCACAGTTATAGATGGCAATGCAAACAGCATCATGTTTTTTGTGTTGCTATTTTAATATGATACCCTGAAAAATGAGTGATTTAAAAGGTCCTGCTTTTCTATTCTATTCCCTGTTTCCATACCTCCTGTTTTCTGAAACTGATTTCTTCCTCCCCTGGAGGGCAATATAACTATATGTGGTGGCACCGGCATAGCGGGTTCAGCGCTTTGCTTTGAGCTTAATCCAGTGATCAAAGCATTTGTTCCTATCCTTTTCCAGTCTGCACAGTGTTCTATTCTGCAGAGAATGAGCATATTCTTAAATGACCTTTGTCAGTGCCCACGGATAATAAGTATGGGTCTGATTCCAGAATGCTGATAGAGGTCTGATGAACTAGCAAGTTCCACAGCTCTGTCTCATTGTGCTGTGTCACATGCTGCTTTATCTGCAGGATGATGTGTTCAGCAAAGAGCAGATTTGTTTATAAGCCTCTGATTTTTATGTGGCTCCTTTTTCTTTTAATCTCTCTTGGGTAGGTGGTTATGAATAGAGCAAATATGTGGATGTCCTTTGCACTTTGGATCATTGCCATTTATTATGTTTAGTGTGCACGTGAGGAATACAGGGTAAAGTTTTTCCATTTGCTTTCCTCTTAACGTCTTTTCTCCTTAGATTGAATAGCCTTAGCCTTTCAGGCCTTAACTACTCAGATAACTGGAAGGGAAGTAGGTGATTCTTTTAAAGTAGGAAATTCAGTGCCTTGGTTGTTGTGTAACAGATCTATGGTCCATGCTTACCAAGGGCTTTATGGGACTTGCTGTCTTTTCCTTACTAAAGAGTGACATTAAAAATCTCACTTCTTTTGCTTTTGACCCCCCTCTCTCCCATACATGGTGGTTGGTCTCCTGAGAAGGGTAGGAAGGATGCCTGGGGGTTCAGCCACAAGCAGACCTGGGGTCCTCCTGGGACCTGCATCCCCCTCCTTGACGTGGTTCCCAGAGAACAGACTTTGTGTTGTGGGGGCCCTCTTATGGGGAAGCCTCTCCCAGCAGCTGCCCAAAGTGCAAGGGTATGCCCTCAGAATGGTTGGTTCTGTAGGGGTTTATACACCATTTCTAAACCCTTGGTGGTGGGCCCATGACACAGTTTGGGTGCAGGTTTGTTATGGCAGCAGCTGGTATAAGAGTGGCTTCTTATGGTCACGTGGAAGAAGGGCACTGCCCCTGAAGACTTACTGGCTTCTGGTTCCAGGCTGACCCTGCGTTCGTTTGCGTATCTTCCAACTGGGCAGACCGAAGCTCTCTCTTCCTGGTAGGAATTAGTACCCTGGTGTGGCCAACTGCGGGCAGGCAGTGAGGAACCAGGCGAGTTGGAATGAGAGCCAACAAGCGGAACGTGTCCAGGGCCTGGGCTAGGCTCAGATCTGTCAGTGGGGCAGCGTCTGTGAAGAGGCTTCCCAGAGTTCAGATCCAAGCAAACATGCTGGGTCTCAGAATCCAGTCCTGTGAAGTGTTCTTGGTCTTCTACAGACAGAGGCTGTAGAAGAAAAGTTGAAGGTGACTGAGACACGAAGGGAGCTAAGACGGCATCATGGTTGCCTCACCCCTGTAGTAAGCAAGTTCCTCATGCTGTTTGTCATCCACGTAGATAGTGTCTGTGAAGAAGAGGAAGTGATGAAAGAGTAGGCACCTTGGTTTCATTTATAGTAGAACTGAAAGAGTTAAAAGATTACCAAATGTAGTAAAGACAGTTAATCTTGTTTAGCATGGTACAGCTAGCCATGGGTAATTGAAGAAGAAAGAAGGTTGTGACTTAGCTTGCTTAGGACAGAATTTTAAACACAAGTGTCTGGAGGGAAGGCTGGTTAAGAGTGCCAGACAGTTTGAAAGCTGGCTCAACGTGCTTTTTACACTTCAGGGTTTAATGTTAGATGCATAGTTTGGAGCAAGTCTCAAGTACAGCATCCATACAGTGGAGATGCCTTTTGAGATGGGTCAGTTGTAAAGTGAATGTCTGGTTGTCTGTTGACGTGGAAACATGGCGTGGCGTGTAACAACATAACAGCTGTTTCCAGGCAGAAAAAAGGCTGGTGTCTGTGATCACAGTCTCGGAACCTGATTTTTTTCTTTCCTAGCTGTCTCTCTGGATCAATGAAAAGATGCTTACAGCCCAGGACATGTCTTACGATGAAGCCAGAAATCTGCACAGTAAATGGTTGAAGCATCAGGCCTTTATGGCAGAACTCGCTTCCAACAAAGAATGGCTTGACAAAATTGAGAAGGTGAGTCAAGGGGTTGATGGTGTTCCATCGGCGTGGCTGTGGTGAGAAAACTAACTGGGCGGAAATGAGCTCCTTTGTACTTAGCATGTTTTCCAGCCTATTTGAGTCCTAGATGAGCACATACGGGAGTTACATAGCCAGGAGCAGTCCCACTTTTCACCTCCCAACTCCTGTCTTCAAGCCAGCAAGAAAGGAGACAAGCAGAAGCGCAACCAGGTGGCGCAAAATGCCTGCCTTATCTTGTAAAGAGTCCTAGGAGTTGCGTTTCTGTTGTGTGTCTCCCCTGTTGCTCTTGATAGACTGCCAGCCCCCGGGGCAGCATCCTCCCTCTGTTGATCGTCTTGTGTGTGCTGGACTGTGACAGACATTGAGCGGATCCACAGAACTTAGAAGTATTATGTATTTTAAATTTCTCATTTTAATAATTTAAACTGTATTGTTTTGGCACAGCAAGATTCTCTGCAGTGTAACTGATCATGAATGTGACATTCCCCACCTTCCCTTCTCTTCCTTCATACACTATATTGTTTCAAAATCTTAACAGTTTAAGTGTTAAGGTCTCTTGGGGTGATGTGGAAGGGATGAAGTTTTAGGTTACTGGCAATAAATATCCCAGAGCCCCAACCATCACTTGGTGCTCCATGCCTGTGAAAGCCAGTCAGGCCGTCATTGATTTTGTCAGGCAGTAATTCCATGTAGAAAGACTGCGTGCGTGCATGTGTGTATTTGTGTGCACAAATGTGTGTGTGGAGTGAATAGGTAACTCATAATTCAAATATGTCAGGCTTGTTTTTCACAGTGACACCTGTTCTACAAACTGTATTTATGTGTTTTCCAGGAGGGAATGCAGCTCATTTCAGAAAAGCCAGAGACAGAAGCTGTGGTGAAGGAAAAACTCACGGGTTTACATAAAATGTGGGAAGTCCTTGAATCCACCACACAGACCAAGGCCCAGCGGCTCTTTGATGCAAACAAAGCCGAACTCTTCACCCAGAGCTGTGCAGATCTGGACAAATGGCTGCATGGCCTGGAGAGTCAGATTCAGTCTGACGACTATGGCAAAGACCTCACCAGCGTCAACATCCTTCTGAAAAAGCAGCAGGCAAGTGCCTGGGCTGGCGCACTACAGGCTGTTTCCCCGCTGTGGTCCTGGTGGTCTCAACGCGCCCGCTGTGTCCTCAGACATTTGCTTGGAGTGTGAAAGGATTTTCACACACCTAGCACAGTGGGCTCTGGTGGCATCAGGGGACATTTCCAGAATCAATTTGGAAAGACACCATAGGAGTACTGGGGTCCATGCATGGGAATATATTTTCATTATCATCTTAGTTGATAGATGGTATCACCACTTAACATTATGGTAAATGTTCATTTCATCTAGTTCCACAGTTTACTTGAAGAAAAGTTACCATGTTTGCATACCTCATTGTATGTCTAAATATGTGATAGTTATCTGAGTGGTTCAGGGCACTTTTAGATAATAAGAGAAATTTGGGGTTTGGGGATAACAATAGAGTCCTTCTAACAGCAAATGAATTTACACTGTTGAGAGAAAATAGCTGTGATGAGATTGAGCAGGCAGGTTGGTGGTAGTAGCTTGCAGGAGCTCCCCGGGCCGAGTTTGCAGTGTGTGGCCAAGTGCTCCCCTAGCTAAGAGCGTAGTCAGTGTATTTGCCAGCCCCTTGTCTCTGGGGAGAGTAGTGTGTGGTCTTCCCAGGGTTGTGTTTCCTGAACAGACACTTGTGCTGTGCTTTCACCCTTTTCCCTCATGTAAATATACAGTTAGGCTGTCTTCAGCTTTATTACCGAGTATTTTTAAAAAGAAGAATCAGCTTTCTGATTAAAGCAATTGAGAGGAGATGGTTAACGTTAGTTATCCTTCTGGCCTAAAAGAACTGGAAACTGAAGACCTGACTCCTTCCTGGTAATTAAGCTGGTTTTCAGTGTCTTTGTGACTTCTGAACAGGCAGATGGAGACCATCCTTTCCCCATAGTTAATTATTTCCCCTGTCATTTGCCTCTGAAGTTCCTAAATAAACTTGACTGCTGCTCCTAAGTTTAAAAATCCTTAGAAAGGGAGGTTTTTGTTTTGTTTTGTTTTTTGGAAAAATCAGCTGACAAAGTGGAGCACTAGTTGCTGGCTTGCTAGCCATGCAGAACCATTTCTTGGGCTCTCCACTGTATCAGTTAATATTCCCAAATCTTCTATTTTGGTCAGTGCCAAAGGGGAGCATGTAAAATCACTGTCTGTGTTTCCTTTGTCTCGGGTGTGAAGGTGGGTGTGTCTTCCATCTTCAGATGCTGGAGAATCAGATGGAGGTGCGGAAGAAGGAGATAGAAGAGCTCCAGAGCCAGGCGCAGGCCCTGAGCCAGGAGGGGAAGAGCACGGACGAGGTGGACAGCAAGCGCCTCACCGTGCAGACCAAGTTCATGGAGCTGCTGGAGCCCCTCAATGAGAGGAAGCAGAACCTGCTGGCCTCCAAGGAGATCCATCAGTTCAACCGGGACGTGGAGGACGAGATCGTGAGTGCCTCCTCACATGGCCGGCTTGCAGCCCGGGTTCCCACTGCTGTACCTGACCCGCCTCAGTCCCTGGGTGGGCTGAGCTGTCACAGTCCTGCACCGTGTGTCCACACAAAATACACCTCTGGATTTCTGTCTAGTTTTCTAAGGGTAAACTGAGGGCTTTAATGCCCCAGAACAATCATTTTAACAACAAGTAATGGGGATTCCTGGAGAGTCTGGCATTGTGGATAAAAGTAAGGTCTGGAAGACTAGCCTGTACCCTTCATTGGAGAAGAAGGGCAGGCTGCCTGGGCCGCCCCTCCCAATGGGACAATTGTTTATTTCTTCTTTTTCTAAAAATTCTTATTAAAGTATAATTGATTTACAGTGTTGTATTTCTGCTGTACAGCAAAGTGACTGACTTACAGATATATATATATATTCTTTCCCTTTATGGTTTGTCACAGGATATTAAATGTAGTTCCCTGGGCTGCACTGTAGGATCTTGTTGTTCATCCCCCACTAGGGTTGAACATGCTTCCTCTCCCATACTGGCCTCCTTGCTCTCCCCTCCCGCCCTTGTCTGCATCAAATATTTGTTCTTTTTGAGTGGCCCTGACCACCTGTTTACAATTCCTTCCAGTTGTGGGTTGGAGAGAGGATGCCTTTGGCGACCTCCACGGATCATGGCCACAACCTTCAGACTGTGCAGCTGTTAATAAAGAAAAATCAGGTAAGTGTGTCTGCTGGGGCGAGCTCCACGGTAGGAGGCAGAGAAGGGGGAGCTCAGAGGACGGGCAGGTTCTCCTCGGCCTCAGGGCCTGGCACAAGCAGCGTGCTGCTGTGGCTCAGTGAGCTTTGGGTGTGTGCTCCCCAATCGCACAGACCCTCCAGAAGGAGATCCAGGGGCACCAGCCTCGCATCGACGACATCTTTGAGAGGAGCCAGAACATCATCACTGACAGCAGCCTCAACGCCGAGGCCATCCGGCAGAGACTGGCCGACCTGAAGCAGCTGTGGGGCCTCCTCATCGAGGAGACTGAGAAGCGGCACCGGCGGCTGGAGGAGGCGCACAGGGCCCAGCAGTACTACTTCGATGCGGCCGAGGCTGAGGCGTGGATGAGCGAGCAGGAGCTGTACATGATGTCCGAGGAGAAGGCCAAGGTGAGGAAAGAGGCTGAGCCCACCCCTGCGCCCTGTCCCTGCGCCCGGGGAGCCTCTGACTCAGACCTGAAGCTTGTGTTGCTGGGGGTGGCATCCTTGTGCGACGTCTGATTGTTGCCTTGTTTACGGGGGCAGCATGGCACACATAGGTGACTAGAACCTGGCTATTTGCCCCTTGGTAAAGAATTTCCTTCTCTGAATCATGGTATTTATCTACTCTCCCCTTTTTTAAACAGAAATTTGCCAAAGTTTGTCTTTTACAATATACTGGATGCTTTTGAGACAGTTTAAAAGTATTTGAAATACTTTTCGTATCACGCTCCAACCAGAATGCTGTCATCTACATCTGTTAGATGTGGAGAGTTTTTCCAGCCAAGACACACTTGGTTTGCCTGGGCTTCACCTCACATGTCAGAGGGTCCTCGTCACTGCACCACCCTCATGGCCACCTTTCAGAGGCTCCCGCAGCCCAGTCCGCCTTGCCACTCCTGAAACTCTCCAGACTCCGCTGCCCATATCGCACTTGTGGCTTTTTTCCCTTCTGCCAAGTCTTTCTCCCGCCCCCCCCTGCTGTGCAGTCAGCTGGTCTGCTTTCAGGTAGTTTGGATTTGGGGATGGGGGCGGCTGTGGGTGTGACGGTCCCCTGTCTGTACAGGATGAGCAGAGCGCCGTCTCCATGTTGAAGAAGCACCAGATTCTGGAACAAGCTGTGGAGGACTACGCAGAGACAGTGCACCAGCTCTCCAAGACCAGCCGGGCCCTGGTGGCCGACAGCCATCCTGAAAGGTGCGTGCTGCTTCATGAACGTGGATTCCTACCAGGGAATCCCATGGTAGAGCGATGGATAAGGATATGTGGGGTTGTGAAATAAAAGAGCTTCCAAGAGAATGAAATGATGCCACTCTTAACCCTTTTATTTTGAGTCTTGATAATGCCTCAGGAATAAGAAAAAAGTGTGTGGCACCCTGCCCTGTTACATACCAAACTGACACGCTCACTGCAGCGGTAGTCATTTTAGGCTTTCTCTCGAACTGCCTTTTGTGTCTCAGACAGACAAGGATCGGCTTTGGGCATTAACCAAGGCAAGTTGGAGGTGAGGTCCTTGGCTGTCTTGGGATGGGGCTCTTTCAGGAAGGTGGCCTTCCTCATCTCCAAGACTGGGCATCAGTAAGTCCTTGTCTGACCACTTATCTGCTGGAAGGCTGTCCTTCTGAGAGAAGTTAGAAGTAGAAGCAGGGTGGCAGGGTGGATGCTGCTCCCCCAGGACCCAGGAAATGGGAGCAGCAGGGTCCGCCTTCCTGGCAGAGAAGAGCATACAGCCCAGAGAAGGTCAAATGCATGCAGACGGGAATGGTCTGTCCCTTTGGCAATGTGGCCCTGAGAACGGAGGACAGCTCCTGCATCCTAGGCTAATAATTTTTTTACGTCAAAGGAAATCCTGACGTTCAGAGCCATCAGTGTAGAGCATTTCGATTTCTCTCCCCGCCCTCCATCATCACAGTCAGGGTGGCCTTTGTCCTTAATGACTGTGTTTTGTTACATGTTGGCGTTCTATTACCTGAAGTTGAGGTCAAAGTTGACTTTTATTTTTTGGGCTGAGTTGACCTTCAGATTCCTTCGAGAAATTTTGTGTAATGTGACCTCCTGGCATTTGCCCTCATTTGCTGTCTCCCTGAAGAAAATGTGGTATTTAAAGTCCACCCCCCCTCCCCCCGCCCCACCTCATGCTATCTCACTCCCCTCAGTGAACGTATCAGCATGCGGCAGTCCAAGGTGGACAAGCTGTATGCAGGCCTCAAGGACCTGGCTGAGGAGAGGCGGGGCAAGCTGGATGAGAGACACCGGCTGTTCCAGCTCAACCGCGAGGTGGACGACCTGGAGCAGTGGATCGCTGAGAGGGAGGTGGTCGCGGGGTCACATGAGCTGGGCCAGGACTACGAGCACGTCACGGCAAGTAACACAAGCAGAACTCGGGTGGGCGTACAGCACAGGGTGGGCTGTGGAAGGCCCTTTGCATTCCCTGTCTGTGAGCAGAGGAAACACCCCAGACTCGAGTCAGAGGTCATGGGGTTTCATTTCAGCTGAGCACTTTGATCATTGAGCAACTTGGAAGTTGTTGTGTTTGAATCTCTGTGCCTGTTCCTCTGGTCAGAGGAGGTGGAGCTGTGCCTTTCTCTGCTGCCATTAGTGAGAAGGAAGCTTGATTGACATGAGGCTTTGGATCTGACATCTGTTAAGTCAGGTGTTTTTTCCCACAGGATGTTCGAGTGATCAGTAAATGATGTGTTTATGGTGGTCTCACTGGTTTCTTTATGCCCATCCCCATTTCAGATGCTCCAAGAGCGATTCCGAGAGTTCGCCCGGGACACGGGGAACATTGGGCAGGAACGTGTGGACACAGTCAACCACATGGCAGACGAGCTCATCAACTCTGGACATTCAGATGCTGCTACTATCGCTGAGTGGAAGGATGGGCTCAATGAGGCCTGGGCCGACCTCCTGGAGCTCATTGACACCAGAACACAGATCCTTGCTGCCTCCTATGAACTGCACAAGTTTTACCATGACGCCAAGGAGATCTTCGGGCGCATCCAGGACAAACACAAGAAACTCCCCGAGGAGCTCGGGAGAGATCAGAACACAGTGGAGACCTTACAGAGAATGCACACCACCTTTGAGCACGACATCCAGGCCCTGGGCACTCAGGTAGGCGGGGCGCCACCCTGGGCTGGTGGGAGGTTCTCTTTCCATACAGCATCTTTGTGCCCCTCTCAACCTCTCTCTCCACTCCTTGGCTCCTCAAGCATGCCTCAGAGAATGGCCCAAATTAAATGCACGTATGTGTGCACACATACGTTAGACATTGTTTTAACGCTCAATTTAGGAGAACTTACCAGTCCATAGTGATCTCTGTCCCATTTGGAGACACTGCCGGATATCTGTCATCATGATTAAGATAGTAAACCAGCTGCACACACACATTTACAGGTTATGGACCTTCTCAAAAATTTAAATTCTGTTGGCATGTCCATCCAGAGTCAGCTTCCCAGGTGGTGCTAGTGGTAAAGAACCCATCTGCCAACGCAGGAGACATAGGAGACATGGGTTCAATCCCTGGGTCGGAAGATTCCCTGGAGAAGGGCATGGCAACCCCCTCCAGTGTTCTTGCCTGGAAAATTGCACAAACCGAAGAGCCTGGCAGGCTACAGTCCATAGGGTCACAAAGAATCAGACATGACTGAGCACATCCTTTCAGAATAATTTCCAAAACTATACCTTATTATTTTGCATCAACCGGAGTCTGAGTTATGTGTTGGAGAATAGAGAAAACAAGATTCTAACGTTGTAGTGTGCCTGGCCCTTTCCCCTCTCATAGAGTGGTTAACACTCAGGCTTTGTTTAAAAGATTTCTGATAAAGTGATAACAATATAACAGCAAGGATCTGTAGTGTAGTCACTTTCTAGTTCATATACTCATTTCTGCAGTTTCCTGCTCAGTCTTATATCTGTTAGATGAAAAATAAATTATATGTTTTTTCCCCTTAAATTTCATGATCTTAGAGAAGTCTGTTTTATTAAAGATACCAGCCCTGAGGACATCAGAGGATTTGTTTCTGTCTTTTGGAAGCGCATCAGTGTTCTAGTACAGGGGTCAGCAGACTTCTTCTGTAGAAGCTCAGATGGTCCATATTTTTGGCTTTTGTGGGAGATACAGTCCATTACAACTACTCTGCTCTGCCACTGCAGCATAAAGCAGCCATGGACAATCTGAAAATGAAGGGCGTGTCTGTGTGCCAACAAATCTCGACACAGACAGGCAGCCCAGGTTCTGCCAGCCCCTGAAACCTAGTGTGTCCGCCTCCTTTGGTGTGCTCTGGGGATTGCTCTATGGAGGGACCACCCTTACTGCCATTCTCTTCCCCTTAATCTGCTCCTTATAGAAGGAAAGGTAGGTCACAGGTGCAGCTCCACTCAGATTAAATGGCTTTACCATGTCCATCAAAGAGGTGGAAGATGTGGAGGGAATATTTAAAAGAAATATGTGGAGTGGCTGAGGGTCTGCATCAGGCAAAATTTAAAAGAGCCCACCGTGCAGTGTGAGGGTTTCCAGTCTTTGCTTCAGAGCTGGCAGTCTCCCTGTTCAAAAGTTCATCAGCTTCCCGTAAAAGGTCCTGGAGTACCATGTGAGCGTGTCAGGATCCTGAATGCAGTCTGATCTGTTGTGCGCTTGGAGCAAGGCCACCAGAGAAGGTCAGGCCCAGGCCTGAATTGAGCCTGCCTAACTATCGCTGGGAGTTTAGTTTCCTCCCTAACCTTGAGTTGCCTAATGCATTAACGATTACAGCATGTACAGGGCATATGCCATAGCAAGAACTCTATTTGTTGTTGTTTAGTCGCTCAGTTGTATCCGACTCTTATTGACCCCATGGACTACAGCACGCTAGGCTTCCCTGTCCTTCACTAACTCCCAGAATGAATGTTCTTTAATTATTGTTACCATTTCTAAGAAGCTTCAGAGAACTTCCGCAGTACCTAGAAGGCTTACTAGCAGCAGGTCTTTCCTCTGCACCTATAAAATCATTTACTGTTAGAACTTCAAGAGACTCCAGAAATGGGGAGTTGCGCTCTCATTGTTTCATTAAATTCCTTCACCATGTGAGGCTCAGAGAGATGAGGGAGCCCACTGCGAGTCCAGGAACACCCAGGGCAGGAATCTACCCTGTTGAGCCTGATGGTGTACACCTCTCCATACCCGATGGGCCAGGCCATTTCAGCTACAGAGGTGTGTGTGCACCACCCCTCGTGCACTAACAGCAGAACCAGAGCAGAAGGGAGGGCTTGTGGGCGGACTCCAGAAGCCAGCAGAGTTTGGGGCCAGCTGACCACCCCCATCCTCCATCCTGCGGGGGAGCAGAGGGCTGAGGGAGCTCGAGGATGCTCTGCAGGGACTCCTCAGACAGTAGTTCATTCTCGTGCACATCCTACTGTTGCTGTCCTCGTCCATCTTGTTTTCTTGTTGTGAGAACAAGTTAAAAACAAGTAGAGGCATAGGAAAAGGTTGTTTTTTTGGTTTTTTCTTTACTTATTTGGAAAGATTAGGTTAGCTACACAGGAGACTGGACTTCCCAGGTGGCACTAGTAGTAAAGAATTTGTCTGTAAATATAGGAGATGCAAAATAGGGGTTCAGTCCTGAGTTGGAAAGATCCCTTGGAAAAGGACCCACTCCAGTATTCTTATCAGGAGAATCCTATGGACAGAGGAATCTGGCAGGCTCCAGTCCATGGGGTCACAAAGAGTCGACACGACTGGACACAAACACACACGTGCACGCACACACACAGAACATTATCTATTCAAATGGCTCCCTAGGAACTTGCTTATTGTCATGTGAGTGTATACCTGAGCCATAATTGCAGAATATTTACAGAAGACTCCTAGGATATGGAAATCAAATCACATACACGGCATTACTATTATGTACTTTATATAAAACATAAGAGAGGGTAGTTTTTGGATATCAGATAAGCCATGGTTATGAGTTTCTCTTGTAATGATGTATCCTCATCCCTACCACCCCCAACAAAAACATGAAAGCCTTTTGTTGTTTTTTTCCTCTTTTTACACAGAAAGTTGATACTCTGCACACTCTGTATGCTTTGCTTTTTCTGCATAGCCCCATCATCTTGGAGCACTTTTCCTAGAGCCTGTCCCCTTTCTTTATCATGCCTGCCTGGGAGCCTGTTTACCACATTTGCAGACACTGTTGGATGACCATCCTCGATGATTAAAATAAATAAACCAGATGCACTCATACACATTTACAAATTAAGGACCTTCTCAATAAGAATTTGAATTATATAATTACTATTGACATAATTACAGACACTGTGATGATAAATAACCTTACATGTATATCATTTCCTAAAAGTGTAAAAGTATATGTAGGATAAATTCCACCAAATGGAATCATAAAATCAAAAGGCACACACGTTTGTGGTTCCAGTGTGTACTGCTTGTGCCTTCTGTAGGAGCTGTATGCTGTTTGTCCCATTAGCGGTGAATCAGCTCTCTGGGATAGACATCATGAAGCTTCCATTTTTGCCAAATGAGAGATGACAAATTACAGTATCTCCAGGTAGCATCTTCTCAATAAGACTCATTTTCATTCTTGTTCTCCAAAGCTTTCTGTTGAAATTTGGCTGTTAAGATTTTATCTTCTTTGGCATCAGTTTTTATTTTTTCCAACTACGTTGAGTGTGGCATTTTTGTTTTTCAAGTTGGAATATTCTGTTGTGGGAGCTCTTACAGGTGATATGTGTGCAGCAGCATCACGTAGCAATGGAAAAGGTGTTTTCAAAATGAGTTGTTCTTGGCAGTTTCTCATTTGTGATAAAGAACACCTTCTATACCGTGCAGGAGCAAATTAGGTATTTATTTTTGGGTATGTGGAGGTGTGCCATGTGTTTCTGTGCCAGCTTCGCCCACCGGGCCGCCTCCAAGGGCCTTTCCTGAGCAGGGCTCTGTCACTGGCTGGGACAGTGCGTAGAGGGAGTGGGCAGTGGGGGTGGTAGCTCAGAGGCCAGCTCTGGCCCGGCTCACCTCCCGGCGGCTTCACAGGTGCGGCAGCTGCAGGAAGACGCGGCCCGCCTCCAGGCAGCCTACGCGGGCGACAAGGCCGACGACATCCAAAAACGGGAGAACGAGGTGCTGGAAGCGTGGAAGGCCCTGCTGGACGCCTGCGAAGGCCGCAGGGTGCGGCTGGTGGACACGGGAGACAAGTTCCGCTTCTTCAGCATGGTGCGCGATCTCATGCTGTGGATGGAGGATGTCATCCGGCAGATCGAAGCCCAGGAGAAGCCCCGGTAATGCTGCCTGCCTCTCTGACCAGAGCCTTGCCCTAGAGCCTCCTGTCCAGAGGAAGGGCGGGAAAGGGCCCTGGGGTGAGGGGGGCACCGCTGTTTCACTCTGCACGCAGTTGTCAGGGAAGGAGGCGTCCAGTGTCATCAGGAGCCCTGTGGAGCCCTTCCTGGTTCTCCCCAACCCTGTCCCCGGGGTCCACGCTCAACCGGGCCCTCCCACCCTCATCTGTGGGCCTCATGCCTCACAGCAGCTATGGATCTTGGGTCTGATTAGTGATTGTTACCCCTGGAACAAGATGGCTTTTCTGGGTCTGTTAGGTTAAAATAGTCTGTCCTTTCTTATGCACATTACTAAAGGTACCTCTGTCCCTCCACATCTGCTCTACTGGGGTCCTGGGATTTGTATTTAGTATTTGTCCTGTATCTTCTCTTTGGCCATGTTTCATGCAGAGCAGTGAAAAGAAGCTTGTAGATGAGCAGACAGGCACGTCCACAACCTCCTGTTCACCCCTGCTGGCTCTAGCCCCCACCATAATTGAGAAAGGGACTGTGCCCCAAGAGGAGAAATATGGTTATTACATGTATGAAGCAGTTACGTTTCCCCTGGTCATGACTTCCCAGTCAGTAGGTTTTGATGGATGAGAAGTCTTCATGGCGTCATTGATTTCTGCTCTGTCTTCATGTCTAAATAAGGAGACAGTATTTACTGCTCTTTGAAACACGTCCTGAACCTTTGGCAGCTCAGTAGGGCATGATTGGGGATGCCTGTTACTCCTCTGAACCTTCTTGAAGAGGAATGAACTGGATTTTAAACTAGAAGTTTGAACAGAGATCCAGTGGTTTTTCTGGTCAACACTGAGAAGAATGACTATAGCACAAACACATGCAGAGAAAAGTGGGCAGGCCACAAAGCTGGCCCTGAAATACTCCTCTATGCTGCAGCTCTGTGACCCAACCTGGGCGCAGACTGTGAATCAGACACCGTGCTGTCAGTTTCCATCAGAGTAATTACGTGTTTAGAAACCTGCACGAGCATTTGAAAAGCTCGGTCTCATAAAGAAAGTATTGTTTGTATAATTTTAGGGATGTGTCGTCTGTTGAACTGTTGATGAATAATCATCAAGGTATCAAAGCTGAAATCGACGCTCGTAATGACAGTTTTACGACCTGCATTGAACTGGGGAAATCCCTGCTGGCAAGGAAGCACTATGCATCTGAGGAGGTATGTGCTGCTTTGCTTCGGGGCCCAGGGGCCCAGGAGTGCAGCTGGTGTTCAGATGTAGAATGCCTCTCTCGGGTGTGTATGTATGTGTTGTACATATGTATGTGTATGCATATATATTTACACACAGAGAGAAATCTGTGTTTGCATTCATACATACGTAAGCACATGTTTATATGTATTTCAAAACTGCTTGCTTCTTTCTTGTGTGTTACAATAAGGCATTTAGGCAAGACCGTAGGTCTAAAACCAATCAGTCTGTGGCCCAGAAGACAGTTTTCAAGGACCATGGCTGAGGGTTTGTTCTCTCTCACCTCCTCCATTGGCCCTCTGCATGGGTGACACCCTTCTCTGTCCCCTATGCCCTAGACCAATTTGCTCTTTAGTGCATGGTTGCTAAGTCAAGTTAGGATGCTGGTGATACAGAGGTAAGTGGCTGTCAGCGGGAGGCCCCCTCTAGGGCTCGGGCGTGCCCTCCGAGAGCTTGGGGCCTGGCCCTGTCACTGCCCCTCTCTTCCTGCATGTGTGCAACCCGGGAGCCCTGGTGTCTGGAGAGGGCTTGATACGTTGTTGGCCACCTCACAACAGAGCAACTTCGGGTGGAGTTTGGCCTTCTTCCCAGCACCCTCCGGAAGGAGCGTTGCCATGCTTTTCTGTCCTCTCCTGGCACACAGATGGACTGAGTGGTTCTCAGATCTTTCCTACGTTAGTGGTGATCTCTATGTAAAATGTGTTTTTCATACATAAAGTGACCCATCAAGGGGCAGACTAGGAGGATGTGGTCCAGTCTATTAAGATGTCCCTGGGGTTCTTCTTTTCTCACAGATCAAGGAGAAGTTACTGCAGTTGACAGAAAAGAGAAAAGAAATGATTGACAAGTGGGAAGACCGATGGGAATGGTTAAGACTGAGTAAGGATATACCAAATTTCTCTGCTCTTTCTGGGTCCCCACTGAAAGCAAGCGAGTTTATTTACCTGCTTTTATTGGTTTGATACAGTGTTATCTCTTACTGATTTTTGGAGCCTCTCTGAATGTTTGTTTTTTAATATCTTATTTAACTCTTTCATGCTAATAAGTATTTTTAAATTGTTCCCTGTGTCACCTTCGTTGTCTTTCATTCCCATGATTGACCTCAGTGCTGTGAGTCGTGTCTAGGTGTGTAGGAACAGCATGGGGACCACAGGATGGGCATCCCCTCTGGGGGAGTGCAGTAAAGAGACCCCCCCACCCCCCAGTTACCTTTAGGAAGAATTGTTATTGCAGAGTCAAGAAGATGGAAAGTTGGCTTGGTTAGGTCTTAATGAAAGCTAACAATGATAAAGAATTGTCAGTGAAGCAGGCATTATTCTTAAGTATTCTATATGTTTTTTCTTTATTTACTTTCCACAATAATCTTCTGAGGTAGGTTCTATTTTAGTCTCATTTTATAGGAGAATATGTGAGCTAACAGAATTTGTAACATACAGTATTGGGAGTAGTATTTATGAACACCAAAGGTAGTCCAACTGAAGCATCATTTACCGTATTTACTGTATTCTGCCATTCTGTGCTTGGGGCTCCAGGCTTCAGTCTTACTCTCAGGTACCAGAAGTGCTTTCTAGAAGCAGAATCCGAAGGTCCTTTTCTAAAAAATGTTAGGCCTCATTTCTTGAGTGCCTCAGCTCAAGAAGTCCCACTCCTGACCATTCTCTGGGTGAGAATTTGGTCTGTTAATTTCGCCCACTCCCTGGGCAGGTTCATTTCAGTTCAGCAAAGCCCAGGGTACACCCTGCACTGTGAGCTAGGCACCAGGCTGTGTGCTGAGCAGTCCTGATGAGGTGAAGAGTCCCTTGTGTGGTGCAGCGTTGGGGGCCACCAGGGTGACGCCGACGCTGCCCGCAGTGTTTTTCTTACCTGAATGACCCCAGGCACTGCTGCTTAGTGTGTAGTGAAAGTGCCAGTCAGCCCCAGCGCAGACAGAGCAGGATCTGACCTGCCTTCTCACAGTGCAGTAGGTGGAGGCCACGCTGTGTTTTCTCAAGTGGAGGACAGAATGGATAAAGCAGAAGCCCTTTAGCCCATACCATCTCCATTTTGTGTAGGGCTCCCAGACCCTTCCCTCCCTTTCAACCCCCAAAGTAAAACATAGCACTTCCAACCCAGAGAGTGTGATCAGTGAATGGCTGCTCCATCAGGGTCGTCTGGTTGAACATAGGTTGTGAATTCCTGCAGGGCTCCAAAGCTTACTTCACTGTAGTCGGGCTGAGTGAGCAGAGCGTATATTCTGGTCCTACATGGTCTTGTGGCAGCAACTGTTCTCATGGGGCTGTTTAGAACCTGTACTGTGCTGGTCCAAATTGAGATGTGCTCTAAGTATAAAATTTCAAGTACAGAAGAAAGAAGATGTAACACAGCTCCGTAATGTTTCTTTTTTTTCACTGATTACATGTTGAAATAGCACTTTGATATATCAAGTTGTCTAAAATGTCCTTCTAAAATTAATTTCACCTGTTTTTAATGTGGCTAGTAGAAGTCGCAATGTGTAGCTCCCCTGATGTTATGTGGACAGAGCAGGTCCGGACTAGACTAGGCAGCTTGTGCAGGCAGCTGCCACTAGAGGGCAGCACCACCCCAGCTGCCCAGTCACCTGCCCACATTCTCACTCTCTGCTCTCCTGTGCAGTCTTAGAGGTCCATCAGTTCTCAAGGGATGCCAGTGTGGCCGAGGCCTGGCTGCTCGGGCAGGAGCCCTACCTGTCCAGCCGAGAGATAGGCCAGAGCGTGGACGAGGTTGAGAAGCTCATCAAGCGCCATGAGGCTTTTGAAAAGTCTGCAGCGACCTGGGACGAGAGGTTCTCTGCCCTGGAAAGACTGACGACGGTGAGTGACCACTGGGAGCCGGCGTGCTCTGTGGTGCTTCCCGTGGGCAGCTCTGCTTCCCGCTCACCTAGACCTAGGAGCTCATGTCATTGCTCTGTTCTTAAAAGCATGAAGGGTCTTCCTGGACTTGATGTTTCTCTTGGTACAGGACCTGAGGAGATGGCCCAGGGCAGCTGCCCCCTCAGTCACTTCCTGGGCATGGAGATCTGTGATCATTTGCTGTCTGGGCATTGACTGATTGGGATTTGCTTTCCTCTTTTGATCTGTTTTTTTTTTTTTTTTTTTTTCTATATCTCATAGAAGCTGTGGTTCCTAGGGATCGTAGCCATACAGTTATCTTCAGATTTCAGAATTGGAATTCCCATCAGGCAGGAGTAGCTTATCCTAGACCACCAGGCTCTCCCCAGTCCTGATGATCTCTTCTGCCAAAATGAAGGCTTTAGAACAGGACTTGCTCACTGGTGATCTCTCTCCCAAGACACTTGCACTGCCAGTGGAAAGCTGATTCTTTATGCTGTACAGAAATGATGTTCTTCTTACGATTCTGGGCTTCTCAACTATACATGTATACTTCTGTGCTAAAGTGGAATGCTGTGGTACTCACTGCTCATGAAATGGGTTAGTTTCAGTTGGACTAGTTTGTGGCTTTTTTAAAATGTGTTATTGGGGTTTAGCTAAACCCAATTCCCATCGCAGCCCAAGAAGCCTCGTTGGGAGTTACTGCAGTGCTGACTTTGTGGTGTTTGAGCTCTGATGGGAAGTCCGGAATGGACCTTCCCACTCAGCTGCTTTCTTCCTCAGTGAATTCAAGGCTTGCAGAGTTCATGTAGCAATTAAACTCAATGTCCCAGTGCCACACACAACTGCAGGGATCCTGCCAGCCCGTACAGTGGGTCTGCTTCATCACGCAGACCTTGGTTTCCTGTGGCTCGCGGTTGTAGCCTCAGTTCCTGTGACCTTAATGAGCTTTTGCTTAGGATGTCAGAGCTCCAGGTCGTCCTGTGTGATCCAATGTAGAACACTCAAATAGGGCTCACCTGGAACCGTTTCCTTAAAAGAGGCAGAGTTTGGGGCTCTGCCGGACATCACGGTGTTCTCCCTCAGTTGGAGCTACTGGAAGTGCGCAGACAGCAAGAGGAAGAGGAGAGGAAGAGGCGGCCGCCCTCCCCCGAGCCGAGCACGAAGGTTTCCGAGGAGACTGAGTCCCAGCAGCAGTGGTGAGTCACCGGCAGCCCGCCTGCCTGCACCCAGCCTCAGTGACAAGTGGGGTTGAGGAAGCTCGTTTCTGAGCCTGTGCTGCACTGTGCCCTTCCTGCCAGTCATTCTGCAGACAGCGTAGACCCGTCATGCAGTCACATTTGAGGACACTGACTTGTCCACAGTAATATTGCTGTGTTGGCATAGAAAGTGGAGTGTAGACAGCACTGTCTCTGCTGTGCACACGTGTGTACACACACACACAACTTCCCCAGGAGTAAATGGATGGAATGAACCACCTGGGTTTCAGGCCAGTGACTGCACAGTGATGCTTTCAGAAAGTTCTGGGTGAGTTCAAACAAAGGGCAGAAACTACTCTCTGTTTCTGAAAGGCTGAGTATTTTGCTGTGGTTAAAGCTCCGTGACAACTAATGCCACCTCTATGGGCACTGATGCCTGAGGTCTCACTCCCTATCTAGAGTCCATTTGAAACACTTGAAAGTTTTTAGAAAGAAATCCCATTATGTAAAAGAGGGCTGTTTATGTTTTTCTGAGAGAGAGGCTCTAATAAAGTTGGCCTGTGTTCTCCCCCATCCTGCCTTACTCTTCTCTTTCTCCTCTTTTCTTCTTCCCTACCTTCCCTCCTTCCCTGTTTCCTCCTCTCCTCTCCTCCACCTTTTCTTCCCTTTTTTCCCAACAGGGATACTTCAAAAGGAGACCAAGTTTCCCAGAATGGTTTGCCGGCTGAACAGGGATCTCCACGGGTTAGTTACCGCTCTCAAACCTACCAAAACTACAAAAACTTTAATAGCAGACGGACAGCCAGTGACCAACCGTGGTCTGGACTGTGAAGTTCACTACTGTTTGTCAAGAACCACTCTTTCCAAATACCATTGGTTTGACCTTTTGGCGTCCACTTCACCCACAGTGTTAAAAATTTTACTGAATTCGTAGTCTTCCTTGGTTTCATATTTGTTTGCATTTAATTCATGTTTATTTGAGTCTTTTAACTGATGGATGCTCCATTGCCTGAAAGCAGCCTACATAATTTTTGTTTATTTATCGTGAGCTTTTTACTTTATTAAGATGTTGCAGCAAAAGCCTTACGTGAGTAATTGAAATTAAATGAGATCACAGCAAAATGAAGAAGAAAGCTAGAATCGACAGGTACGGCACATCCAGTTGTACTAACAGGGTGCAGTCCTGCACCATACACAGCCCCCTTCACAGATGTTATTAACCTGCGGCAGGTCACCAGGAACTAGGAAGACTGGTGGATGAGGAGGGAGACCTCCAGTACTAAGATTAAAACCTAAGGTTAGCTGTGTAACATTCCATGAAGGATGCAGTCATTTATTGAGAAACAATACAAAAGAGTTGAAGCTGTTTTAGGTGCAGAATCTGAATGGTTTTGAGACCCTCAGATCATTCATTTATTACCTTTTTACAAACCAGTTCCTCTATTTTTTTCTGCCAAGTCCCGAGCTGAGAGTGGTAGGCTCGCTTACAGCAGTTAACACAGCTGGGCTCAGGAGTCAGGGGCCTCCACCTCCATCTGGGTCACCATCAGTGCTGCTGGGGCGTGGATCCTGGCAGATGAGGCAGCACTTCTCGGCATGTTTGGGAAGCCTGCCCAGCCAGACTTCCATGCCTTTCCATCTAGTTGATGACTTCAGGGTGTCAAACTGTTTAAATTTTTCCAACCAGTGGAACAAAAGCCATGCTGGTTCACCCTGATTACTTGAATGATGCACTTGGGAGACCACCCCAGGAGCCATTGCCTGCCTTCAGGCTCCAGAAGTTCTTTCAGTGTCTCTTTAGACAGAAATTCCGTTGTGTGTCTCGTATGGATCTTCCAGTTCATTTTTCATTTTCTTACGACTTTTTGTGGCACTCTCTAATAAGGAGTCTTTTAGGATATTGTTTATCAGACCACCAGCAGGGATTGAAATGTTTTATCAGAAATTCTATTCCTTAGGAATAAAAGCTAAAGAAAGAGATGATTTCCTGGTACCGATAAAGGCAAAACCAAACCAGGTCCATATTACATGAAAGCTGTGTGAGACATTTACTTACTCATTTGCCATATTTAGATGTTAGCGGAATTAGAAGACCTGTTTTGATATGTGTTCTCCATGAGTTAAGTCTAATTTGTCTTTTCATTTCATGATGCATGTCTTTTTTTTCTTTTGTCAGGATAACATCATATAGCATCTTGTTTGTGTTTTCCTTATTTCTATGTACATATCTATCTACTTGCAGCTGTAGATGGATATATAGATAGATGCCAAGCTTCTTATGTTCTGGGAGTAGTATGCACCATTGTTGGGTCTCTGCCTTAAAACATACCAAAATTCATTTTAGAAAAAAATACTGCTTCATCTTTGGTCATTAGGGAGCCCAGTTCCTGGCTCCAACTAGAATGTGTCATTGCTCTCTATGTATATATGTGATGTGTCCATATATATATGTTTAAATTTTGTATCAGTAGGACTAATACCCAATTTTATGCCTTTTGTATTCAGAAGACCAAAAAAAAAATGCCACATAAGCGTAGAGAGAAGGAGTGCTATGATGTTTTTGGCATTTGTTCTCATGCCTATTTTTAATCTAGATTTTTAAATTGTAGCTTGCCAGAACAAATTTTTAGTTGTAATTGGATTGTATCAGAAGAAGAAAAGCTCTTTTCATTCTTCTGAGTTACAGTGCAGAGACTCAAGTTAATGACCTTTTGACAATAGTGTTGCTTCGTGCACTTAGAAAACCAATCAGGCATTCCATGTGCTGCTAGTTGTCACGTTGCGTTTATGTTCACCTTCTGATTGAACTATCTCAGGTGTATCCAGCCACTAAAGCACTCTGGACTAATTGCTAAAGAGAAGCAATGTTGGGTGGGGGTAGGGGGATCCACAGGGACCCACTGTTTGGTCACAGCACTATGATTTGCTTTTGATGTTTGTCTCTAGTTGCGTGTTGTCTGTTGGCATGCTTAAGCACATGTCCATTAAAATTCATTTTGTTCCTTTTATTTTTCTTGTTTTCTTGATTAGTGATTCATTTGCATAAACATTAATTATCTCTGCATACTGGTTTGGGGTTTTCTCTTTCCTTCTAACTCTAAAGAAAAAAATTTTTGCTGCAGAATTTCCCCCAGCTGAGGCTTCCCCTGGCCTTCACCTGCCTTGGAGTCTGACCAAGTATGAGAAATTTTAGCCCTTTCCCAGTAAACATTCCGCTGTCCAGGTCATTGCTGTCGCTTACAGTATTTGAGTCACACCTGCAGCACTAATTTTTTTTTTAACCTGGTTTCTGTCCACACTAACCCCATGTCTCCTTGGACTCATGCCTGACACAGGCCTTCCAGACCAATCTCATACTTCCTCCCCACTAGAAGTCTCTTGAAATCTCATACCAAAACAGACTAGTCAGCTTTAACGTCCACTCACTTTCTTTCGACTCAGGGGTGTTTTATTGTTTGGCCATTATTTCCCCTCTGTCTCGCCTTTAAAAGTGAAAGGCAAGAGAAATACTTAAATAGCCCATTGCTTATAAGCACAGGTCTGCAGGCTGTCACTTGCAAGGCCAGGATAATCACCATGCATCTCCTCACCCGTGCCTCTCTGCCCTCACGATCCTGTTTCCACATTGCTGTGTGGATAAAGAAGTCTAATCACAAACACCCTTCAAGTGCCTCACCTCTGGTCCCACCCTAAACTCTGATGCTGACAGTGATAGTTTGTTTAGACAGAATATAAACTTGACTCCTGCCCTGTCACTTAGTTAAGACCCAGCAGAGACACCCAGTTTCCGAGAGTTGACATATCTGATGTTCAAGCAGTGGTGGCCAGTCTCCCATTGATCCTGTTGAGGTTGTTGCTGCTAATTTGGTGTCACTTGGTTCTGGGCAGCAGTGGTGGGGGACGTTATCTAATGAGCGTGCCATTGACACCTCCATGTCTGTCCGTGTACAAGGGGTGCAGGTTGTCTGTAATCCACTAAAGCGTCAGCCACACCCAGCTTTAGTAACTCGCTAATCCCACACCCTGGGTGTATCAGCCAGGGGCCCGCTACAGTTCATGGTACACAGTTGATGGCACACAGGCTGAAAGCGATAATGAATGGAGACCCTACTGCATTTCCCAAGCCGAAAAGCCATGAGGGTTACCATAGCAATGAGCTTGGGAAGGAACAACTCCCGAAGACGACTCCAGCCTGAAGGGTCAGAGCTGCTGGAAGCCTGGCTGGCTGGGCTTCCTCGTCTCAGTGCAGCAAGGCACCGTGATCAACCAGCACGTGATGGGGAAGGCCCTGGTTCTGTCTTTGTTTGGGGGTAAATAGCCGTGTGGTGTTGAGTGACTGTGATTGGCTTTTCCAGCTCCTTTAACACAAACTACAACCCACTCACGATACAACTTCGGCAGACGTGGTTACATTGATGTTCGTTGACTTGCCTCATTTCCTTCCAGCTCTTAAGTTCCAAAGTCTAACAGGGATGGTAGACATGAAGTGCATGATTGCTGTCTTAATTTCTGCATGTGTTTATGACCATGTTTGGGGAGGTGGGCGGGGAGGGGAGCTGGAGAGCATTTTCAGAAACTGAAGGTCTTTTTTGTCTGACTCTGGGGGAATGCCGTGTAGCTCTGATAGAGTTGTCTATCCATCTGTTTGTGAATGCCCTTTCGCTTCAACTTCCAGCCCTTCTGGTGGCGTCCTTGGTTGTAAGGTGGCTGCTGTATAACGTCCGCTCTTTCATATTTAATACGTGTGATTGTTACTGTTGTCCTTTCGTTTTAACGTAACCGTAAGAGGAAATGATCTGAGTTCTATTAGAGAAAATGGATTGATCAGAGGAGCAGAGTGCAGTAAAACTCATCCTGGCATTTCGCTTTTCTCATCTCCCCGTAAACGGGCGGGTATTAATCCACCCCCACCTTCTAATGTCCTTGGTGTCCAGCTGGCTTTGTGGGATGTGCAATGGTTTTACTGTACTGCCTCGATCTGTGCCAGGCATTTATACACAGCCACGTGTGCGAGTCAGAGCGTATGTGGTCCCCCCCAGGGCTCACGGGGTTAGCTGAATGGCCTCTCCGCTGTCCCTAGATGGCAGAAACAGTGGACACCAGCGAAATGGTCAACGGCGCTGCAGAACAGAGGACGAGCTCGAAAGAGTCCAGCCCCATCCCCTCCCCTACCTCTGATCGCAAAGCCAAGACTGCTCTCCCAGCCCAGAGTGCCGCCACCTTGCCAGCCAGGACCCAGGAGACACCCTCAGCCCAGATGGAAGGCTTCCTGAACCGGAAGCATGAGTGGGAGGCCCACAATAAGAAGGCCTCGAGCAGGTAACAGCACAGAGGCCGGCAGTCCTAGGGGAAGTCAGCCCCTTAGAGGTGGAGGTGGACAGCTGTCGATTGAGAGGGGAGTGTTGTTTGTGTATCTGGTTGGTTCTGTAGCTTCTTGGGCATCACATCCTTCTTGGGAAGTGGGAGTAGAGTGCTTTTTATTCACCAAGAAAGACAAGGAAGAGTTAAGTGTGTGAGAGAACAGCAAGAAGAGGCCTTAGAAGATCTGAGGAGGAATGCCACTAGATTGAGAGGGAGGAGTCTTTCCTAGAGTGAAGTGATTTCACTGTTATTTTTCCTCCTTGTGGATTAAGTGGGTTGCTTAATGTGGGTTGTTTAAGTCACCTTTTCTCCTAGCAGTCTTTATACTGATTATCTCCCAATAGCCCTACTTTTATTATGTTCATAACTGAGGCTCTGGGAGGTTAAGAAAGCTCACCCTGGGTAATACCCTCATAAATGGCACAGCTGGCACACCCTAGTAAAACTTATCTGACTCCACAGCCTGTGTGCTTAACCATTAAACAAACTGCCTGGGACCCACCACGTACAGTTGTACAGGTTGTACACTGTATAAGGGAATCCCATCTGAGAGCTGCTGTCCACACTGAGAACAGTATAATTGATTTGTTACTACAGGAAGGTGGCAGTAAAGTGTCTTCTGATAAAAAGCAGTGTCTTAGGGCAGTTTGTCATGTCCTGGGAGGAGGAAGGCTGCCTGTTTCTAACTCAGCCAGTGCACCATACGTGCTCATGGCCCTGACTCTGCTTCCCTGTCAGGTTGCCAGGCCACATTACAGAATGAAGCTGAGATTGAACAGCTACTTAAGGACAGGCATGTTTCCAATAAGGAGCCTTGCCTGTACCCCATTACCATGAGAGGGTATCAAACACCCACAAAAAGCTTTCTAGTCAGAGCTGAGAGTCTCTTTATTTAATAGAAGAGGGCACTGTGTTTTTCTTCAAAGTCAGAGCAAAAAGGATCCTTCAAAACCTGCCATTGTAGCAACGTATGGTTTTGTCTTGGGAGTCTGCAGAGGAATTTTGCTGCATTGTTTATTTTTAACAATTTAGAAAGGGCTTTTATTATAACAGGATCGTGCCATGTTGTGTGGGGACCATTTTCGTATTAAACGGACTGTCAGTTCTTTAAGGGGGTGTGGCTCAAAGCAAACCTTGTCATGCCTTTCCTTATGGCTCAGGTCCTGGCACAATGTTTATTGTGTCATAAATAACCAAGAAATGGGTTTCTACAAAGACGCAAAGACAGCTGCTTCAGGAATCCCCTACCACAGCGAGGTCCCTGTGAGTTTGAAAGAAGCCATCTGTGAAGTGGCCCTTGATTACAAGAAGAAGAAGCACGTGTTCAAGCTCAGGTAAGAGTTACCAGAGAGTGGGGGGGGTGTGTGTTGATTTTCACTCCAGGCATTGGTTTTCTTAGATGCTGTGATCAGTTGGTTCCTCTCCTCTACCGTTTAAAAAGTTACCAACAGAGTGACAGACGGGATAGGCACACATCTCAGTTAGGGTCCCCGGCATCTCTGTGGTGAACGGCACAGCTGAACACTGCAGAAAAAGAGCTTTCATTTCTTACCAGCTGGAGCTTAGTATTTCTAAGACAGGGTGAGCTCGTCACATCTCACAGTTTAAGGGGCACTTAGAAAGATAGTTTCCCCATCGTGCAGCTAATCCAGTCCTAGGACATGCTGTTCTTTGCTCGTGACTTTTCTGGAGACAGGTCAACTGAGTCATTCAAGAGCTGGATGGAGACAAACAGGAAGGGGAGGGGGCCCGGTGCTCCCCTGACTCACCCAGTGGATGTTCCAGACGCCTCTGGAACCATCCAGTCCACGTGTCTCTACCCTGTAGAATACATTCGACTCCCCCAGGAGTGGATCCAAGCTCAAAAATTCTGCTTATCCTTGGAAATGGGCAGAAAAATCAAGTTTTTTAAATAAAAACATAAAAAGTGAAAATGTTGTAGTTAGGATGATACTAATCTGATCTGTTGCTCTGGGATCTGGAAAGCTTTGGTCCTTGGTTACGGGTATGTCTCACGCCAGCTGGACGAGGCCAAGGACCACAAATGAGAGCAATTCAGGCAGTGTGATTTCTTGAGCTCTTGGTGCACACAGAAGGCAGGTCCGGCCTTGGGACACTTTACATACCGTAACATCCAGCACAGACAGCCAGGCTCCCTGGCTGCCTCCCTCTGTGCTTCCCTGACACAGTGTCAGAGGGTTGGGACGTTGGCAGAGAGTACCCGACTCCCACACCAGTAATGCCCCCTTCCTCTTGACGCAGCCCTCCCAGCCAGTCCCCTCTGTGTCACAGCAGTGGCCTCACCAGGGCAGTTTCTTCGGTTCTGAGATGTATGTAAGAAGAGAAATCTAGGAGACCTTTTCTGTGACTTTCTGTCAGTTCAGAAAGTCTGGTATTTGTTACTGTGGGGCATGTAAACTCAGTGGCAAGATTTCAAAAGGGCTTATGATTTTCAAAGAGCTTTCTCTTGCGTTCAGTTTAGAGCAGTGATCAGTCCATCCAGGTGGTCTTTGCCACAACAAATCCAGGTATAAATACATTTGGAACATTTTTGATCCTTCCAGTGAATGAAACGAGCTTCCCAGGTGGCATTAGTGGTAAAGAACCCACCTTAAAAAAAAAAAAAGAGCCCGCCTGCCAGGAGACCTAAGAGACGTGGGTTCGATCCCTGGGTCAGGAAGAAACGGCAACTCACTCCACTATTCTTGCTTGGAGAATCCCATGAATAGAGGAGCAGCCTGGAGGGCTACAGTCCATGGGGTCACAAAGAGTCACACACGGCTGAAGCAACTTAGCACACATGCAGTGATTGAAACACACAAGTCGCTTGTGTATATTGGCCCAATTATATGGCCTTTTGATGTCCGGGGGTGGCTGCCGATCCCATGCAGGCCCGAACACATTGAGTGATGTGTGCAGGGTTCCGACGGGCATTTCTAGTGTGACTCCTATGTCCCACAGAGGATGTGAGAGTTAAGGGTTTTTTTCCCTTAAGTGATATTGTGACTGACTTTCTTCTTTCAAATTACAGACTAAATGACGGCAATGAGTACCTCTTCCAAGCCAAAGATGATGTAAGTTTTGAAGATTCTTTTTTTTTTTTTTTTTTTCAAATACAAGTTTACAAGTGTTTGTGGCCTGATGAGCATTATATATGGTGCTCTTCACATAAGTGATGATCAGCGGTGGCATCTGTCCTCTGGTCTCCACAGTCACAGACGCTGGAAGGTTTTCTGTTCTCCTGTGTCTGTCAGGGGCAGTAAATGTCATCTCATTGTTCTCCTACCCTGGCAGGAAAGCTAGCGCAGGGTCTCTTGAAGTTTGTGGAAGAGAACTGTGGGTGACGCACAGGGAGGTGGTCTCCAAACTGGGGTGGAGCCCACAGCCCAGCTAGGAGCCTCCCCTCTGTGCCCACTGCACTGTACCTCTTGTAACCAACCATCGCTTGGCTGTATGGTCAGCCGATGAGAAAACATGCGTAGCGCGTTAAATTCAAACAAAGCAACTTCTGTTAAGTTTACACAGTGTGGTATATCAAATAGATTTCTATTTCAAAAAAGAAAAAGCACTTTGTAGGGTAGGACCTGACCCCCGTGCTATAGGCCAGTCTTCCAGCTCGTCACATTTGTAGGACCATATACTACAGTGGAGACCTTCAGGTACTGTCAACTGAATTCAGGCGTTTGTTAGAGAGCCACTGTCCCTTCTCAGGCAGACATGCTATTCCTAAGTTTTCCAACCCACAGCAGCTCAGACGGTCACCCAGGCGGAGTGAGAGTATCTCATGTCCATCCAACTTAGATGAGTCTCACCTGTGTTCCCCCTCCTTTTTCCAGGAGGAAATGAACACATGGATCCAGGCCATCTCCTCTGCCATCTCCTCTGATAAACACGAGGTGTCCGCCAGCACCCAGAGCACGCCAGCATCCAGCCGGGCTCAGACCCTGCCCACCAGCGTCGTCACCATCACCAGCGAGTCCAGTCCCGGCAAACGGGAGAAGGACAAAGAGAAAGACAAAGAAAAGAGGTTCAGCCTTTTTGGCAAAAAGAAGTGAACTCCTTTCTGTCACTTCCTGCCCTTCTCTTCTTACCTTTTCAGTGAAATTCCAGCATGCAAGCTCAGAACCAACACATTACTCTCTGTGCCTAAATGTTTCTCCATGTGGTTGATTTTTTTTCTTTTAATTTATAGAGCATTTCTCGGGGAGGGTGGGGAAAAATACAACCTAAACACTTTATCTCCAAGTTAACAAAAGTTTGAGGTGCAGAGGGAAGACCAGATTTTTTTTTTTTTTAACGAAATTATATAGATTAGATCTCAGTATTTAAACTGTTCCTCAATTTTGTGAGGCTGTGTTGGAAATAACCCGCCTCCAGTGCTGTTGGTATGCAAGGCAGCGGTGCTTAAACAATATTTCCTGTGCTCGCCACAGACCGTACCAATGTCCCAACACCATTCTCTCCCATTTACTCCCAGTGGTTTGACTATTAGAAGCGCCCATGATGGGTCTAACCTGGATTAAACAGATTGTGTGTGATGATCTCGCTGCAGCCACAGTGCAGCCCCACTGTTAACTCTACAGACCAAGCCACTTGTACCTGGCATCACTTACTAACACACGACATGCAGCTTTTCTGCATCAACCTGGACAGCAGTTAAGAATGTCGGGATACAAGAAGGAATAGAAAACTGATACTGTTTTAAATAATCTGTAATTTCAACTTTTTTTTTGCTGAAATACATTATATTGTATGTTTGAGATAATTCTAGTACAAAGTATAATAAAACTAGATGTATAATAAACCCTTTAAATCATTGGTAAGTGTACAAGTGGAACCGAGGCATTTACTGGACAAAGTCATGTTACCGTAATGGTTACTTGCTTGTGCGTTACCACACTGTGTTATAATTTGCTTCATTACCTTGCTCTTTGATACATAGTGTGCATTTCTCTGTCACTGTAACAATTATAATGACAAATTTTCATCTTACTGCACAATCAAAATGGCATTGATAGGAATGAACTCCAGAGGCTGGGCCTGACAAGGAGGTTGGTCACTCAGGCCCGGTGCTCAGTCGTATGACCTGTACCTCTCAACTTTTGCCCTATCTGTTAAATATATGCGATGTCATTAAATGCTTTTAAATCTAGCACGGTGGGTGACTGTTGTTTTTCCTCTCCTTGCGTGCACGCCATGTAGGGGATTTGCACAGTGCAAAATAGCAGACGGGAAACAGGAGACTGTCCATCTGGGTACCTGTTGCACATTCTTGTGTATGTCTGGTGTCCCAGCTTTGAAAAATCACAAGAAACAGAGCAATAAATATGGAATGTTTTGTAGCCATACATCCAGATTTTATCTTTTAATTATGAAAATGTTATCAGAAAGCTCACCAAACCTGAGCTCTGAGACTAGGGTTCAAAAACATTTTCAGTAAATAGAAGTAAGTAGGTATTTTAGGCTTTGTAGGCCATACTCTGTTGAAACTCCGCCACTGTGTATTACAGAGGCAGCCGTCAATGATACGTGAACCCATGGGCATGGCTGTGTTCCAGTAAAACCATGTGTGTGGACACAGAGTTTAATTTTATATCATTTTCATATGCCACACAATATTCTTTTCTGATTTTTTTTTTTAAATTTTAAATGTAAAATTTATTTTACACAGATTGTGCAAAACCATATCACAGGCCATGTGTGGCCCATAGACCAGTTCGCTGATGCCAGCAGTAGGGGTCATGGCTTAGATATGTGTGTCATACTTGTCCTAGTTGATTGATTCTGTACTGCTTGCATATTTTCTAATGTGCAGTAGCAATGAAGGTTAGTATTACAGACTTTCAGTAGTTTATTCCCCAGAGGATATGCTTAACCTGACCTCACAGCTGACTGACATCAGGGGTGTTACCCTTAGGTGGACTGAGATCTCACTGTTTACTACCCACTCCCTTCCCCCACCCCGTCAATCCCCATGCCCCTGTGTACCCAGGGTTGTTTATCTCATCACAACGCTCCTTTACCCTTGCCTTACTCAGGATTGGAATCAAGTTGTTCATTTCTTAACAGGTAGACCTCTGACCAAAACGTTTAGTTTAGAAAAGGCATCTTGGAAAATAATCGTGATTGACTACGGCCTACCTAACAAAGCCAGGCAGGTGGCAGGCGGGCCACCCTCGGAAGGAAACTAAGCAGCAATCCCAGATTCCCATGAAAAGTAGATTCGGCTGGAACATTTCACACATAATTCTAGAGGCTTGCAGACCCCCAATGCCTGGTTTTGGAGGTTCTTGATTGCCTCCCTCCCAATGCTGAGGATGCCTGCGGCCTGAAAGTGGAAGGTGATGGGCAGCAGGCAGAGAAGTAGCCACCGAAGACGGGCTTCTGTGAGTCGTCAGGAGCTGATGGCAACAGAAAACCAGAATGAAGGCGTCATCTCAGGCTGAAGTTAGAGGCCACATAGGATCACAATCTTCAGTCCTGTCAGGGTAAATAGCAGATTTTTGTAAAAATCATGCACTAAACATTTTGAGAATTGTGCACATTTATTTTTGTTGCTGCAGTATGCTATTTTACTTGAATTTTTAGTGATACGGGACAGGTAATGCAACTGGTCTCACCTCTGGGAACTAAGAAGCAGAAAGTAAGGCTTTCAGGCACAAAGGAGGCATTCTCGATTAAAGGTTCCTCTTGTCACATTTGAACATCTCTACAGTTGGAATGCACCTTCAATTCGCAAGCCTCAGTGTTGTTTTCTTGGCAGTACTTAGAGTGGTGGTGTTTGTACACCTGCAGTTTGTATGCCTACAGTTCTTCAGTCAATGCAGTAGGGTATATCAGAGCAGTTGACACATGGTTATCTTCTCACAAAGTTTTTGGCACTTCTCAGGGAAGGGTGGCTATAATACTTCCCTTATGTGTACATTCTTTGCATTTATTAGTTGAAATACTTGAGTATTTCATCAAGTGGTAGAATTCATATAGGAAAGGTGGGATACATGCCTGAGTTTTTACCATGATCTGAGCTGGTTTTTTCAAGCCTGATTCATAACCCCAAAAGCCTAAATTAAAGAAAAAAAATAAAACTTCTGTCCACTAAAGCTCAGGACTTCTCACCATTGAAAGTCTTAGGGAAATGATTCACTATCCATTTTCCAAGACCAACCATCTGTGAAATTACCCTTTTGGAAATTTTAAAATATTCCATCTTTGGCTGGTGGAGACCACTTCAGGTTGGCTACTGATCCTTTTTGATATCTTTCTCCTTATCTGGCTTGACACAATTGCTCATTTCTTACCCCGGACCTGCAATCAGATTCCTCTGAGACAACCTGGTTTCTTTTAGTGTAAAATGGTATTTCATAACCATTATTTGTGTGCTCGCAATTCTGTTGCTACTGGTTGGTCCTTGTTTTCCAGGCATATCAGAGATAAGAAAAAAAAACTTGATTTCAAGTTTGCAGGGGGTCTTTCCTGCCTTACATCGCAGTCATTTTCACTCAGAATCATGGCTTTCAAGGATACAAGAGGCATAGAATGGAATATGATACAGTTATTCATGTGCTTTATCCCAAATTGCATGCATAGAAACTCAGTACACCACCACCAATATAATTACTGTTAAAATTCTGTAATCATCCTAGATTCATGTGTGTACCCTTTACCCAGTTCCCCCCAGTGGTGTCATCTTGCAAATCTAGCAGGGTATCACCTCCAGGGTGTTTGATACAGTCAAGATACAGGATGTTTCCATCTCCCCACACCTTCCTGCTGCTGTGTTACACAGCCACACCTGCTGCCCAGCCCCCGCCCCTTTTACCTCTGGCAACCTCCAGTCAGTTTTCCATTGCTATAAGCTTGTCATCTGAAGAATGTTGTATAAATGGAATCACACAGGGTATAATCTTTTCAGTCCCGTTGCTCAGTTGTGTCCAACTCTTTGCGACCCCATGAATCGCAGCACGCCAGGCCTCCCTGTCCATCACCAACTCCCAGAGTCCACCCAAACCCATGTCCATTGAGTGGGTGATGCCATCCTACCATCTCATCCTCTGTCATCCCCTTCTCCTGCCCTTAATCTTTCCCAGCATCAGGGTCTTTTCAAATCGGTCAGCTCTTCACATCAGGTGGCCAAAGTATTGGAGTTTCAGCTTCAACATCAGTCCTTCCAATGAACACCCAGGACTGATCTCCTTTAGGATGGACCGGTTGGATCTCCTTGCAGTCCAGGGGACTCTCAAGAGTCTTCTCCAATACCACAGTTCAAAAGCATCAATTCTTCAGCACTCAGCTTTCCTTATAGTCCAACTCTCTCATCCATACGTGACCACTGGAAAACCATAGCCTTGACTAGACGGACCTTTGTATAGTCGTTTAGGACTGGGCTTTTTTCACTTGGCATAATTCTCTGGAGATTGATCCAGGGAAAGGCTACGCATTCTAATATGCTGGCCTACAGAATTCCATGGACTGTATAGTCCATGGGGTTGCAAAGAGTCGGACACGACTGAGTGACTTTCACTTACTGTGTACTTATTCTGTACATTGTGTGTATCCCTTCCCCTATTACTGCTGAGTACCATTCAATGGAGTGGATATACTACCGTTTGCTTAATCATTCACTTACTGAAGGACATTTGGATAATTTCTAAATTTTTGGCTATTACGGATAGAGCTGCTATAAACATTTGTGTGTGTGAACATACACCTTTATTTGTCTGTGGGAAAGTGCCCAGATATGCTGAGAGCAGTTTTAAAAACGTTTTATATGTGGTCTTTCTGTTCTCCTCTTTATCCCCACATGTAGGTTGTTTTGTTGTATCTGAAATGTCTAAGTAGTTCTCTCTCCCTCTAAACTCTTCTGTAGTCTTAGTTCTACAAATAATTGTATATTTAATGCTCACCCCAGTCCATATGTGGGCGTTTCCTAGTCATTTTGGTTGTCTAAAGCTCATTCCCTTGGTGTGGTTTGTGTGTGTTTTAATTAGTTTCTCTTGCTTGCCTCCTCTCCCCGCCCCCCCACAACCTTTCTTATTTTGGGCCACTTTGCTGGGTCAAGCAGTAAAGTGCTCTTCTGTTATTAATACTTTGAGAACTGAGTAAAGATTTTCCAAGGGAGAAATATATGTGAACTTCAAAGTATTTCAAAGGTTAAAGAATGCAGGCTGTCCTAGAAAAATGAGTTTTTCAACTTGTTTAAAAAAAAAAAAAAACCCATCTGGCCCAACTTTGAGAAAGAATGTTACATCCTGTTTGGAGCTCTAATGTTTTTGTAAAAGGCCAGACTTCTTCCAAAAGGAGAGATTCAGGAAGTGGAATTGACGGGACCTATTCTCTGCCTTTAAATGAGGGGTCAGAATGTGTGAGAAACTGATGCTTCTCTCCCAAGCTGTTCAGGAAATTTTCACTCAAGTTGAGATGGTGCCACCACCCCTAGACTCACATGACCTGGGGTGATTTGGGAGGGGGGAGGTTGGCGACAGTGGATAGAATGATTTGGTAGAATTCAGGATTTTCTGAGGTGGTACCTCATTTGCCTGTTTGCTCTGCAGACTCGCAGGAGTCAGGCATGACTGAGGTACTAATGCTTCCCCTTTCTGCAGAGGAGCTTGGAAGACCAGGGTCCTCAGAAACATCCCAGTTTCTAAGCCCTAAACATGGGGTTCGTTGTCCGAGCTGCCTTGATTGTCAGAGTTCACTTCAAATTCACATAAGCTCTGAAGGGCTGGGGTCACAGCAGGGTTCCCCCTTGCCCCCTGCCCTGCTCCCCCCACACAGCTATCCTGCAGGGCTCCACATCCCGGCCCCAGTGTGAGTTTCCACTCATCCTTTCCATTGCTTATACTCTGGGGACCCACTGTGTCTGGGAGTGGAAATGAAGGAGGCAGAACATTCATGGAGTTTCCTGGAACTGCTGCTTTAAAGGGAAAGGGGGTTTTCTCTTCCCTAAGCCCACAGGGACTTTCTCCATTAGCAGGGCATCCTGCCTTCTGGAGTCTGGGCCTTAGGTGGGATGGGCCTTCCTCCTCTGAGCTGAGGCAAGCCTTGGCTCACGGCCTCTCCCTGGAGGATTTGCTCTGTTCAGTCACCATTTTAGTTTCCCTGTTGCAGGGAATGACTGCCAGTGTTAACTGTCCTTGGAGCTCTGGTTTTGTGAGGGAGAAAATCTCTCAAGGTTTTAGCTTCCCACCAGGGCCTCCTTCTCAGAGACAGGTCCCAGGGCTGCAGCTAAAAAGGCCTTGGACAGTGTGCAGACGTCTCCCCGGCGTTTGCTGGTGTGCTGGCGGCCCCTTCCCGCTGCCATCTGTTCCACGTGTCTGTCACGTCTCTCCCCTGGGCTTTCCTGGGTGCCTGATCTGAGTTCTGCATCTGGCTCGCCCAGCCTTTGCTCTTCTGGGGCAAGAGTGTGGGCTCTGAGCCCAGGCTGGTTTCTGTTCAGCCAAGAGATGAATATTCCCTCGTCGCCTTGGCAGAGGCCTACTAAGTGCCAGCTCTAGTGGAGCTTACAATACTCTACTCCATGCCACTGCATACCAGGCTTCCTCAGAGTCTGGATCATCTCCTCTTTACAAGAGGGTTGAAGAAGTGAGATGATGAACACAGTGCTGCATAAATCAGTTCCTCTGCCCCCACTGCTAGAAGGAGGCTCTCTATTTTTTTTCCCAAAGATGATTTTATTAGACTGCTTATCAATTCAATAACAAAAATTCCACATCCCAGTGGTATAAATGACAGACTCTGTCAGCTCATACAACTAAAACATCCCGGGGTAGAGCCAGCCCATGGGTTGCTTTGCTCTAGAAATTCTCCGTCTTCTCAGGACTGCAGATGATATCTCTGTGTCCTGTCAACCCCACCCTCCTCCCTGGGTCAGTTGTAGCCTCAGCCTGGCCTCCCTCCCTGGATGGTGGCTGCCAGCACCTCTGAGGCCGTGTCTTCGTTCCCAACTAGGAGGAGAGAGAGGGTTTCTCTCTCCCCAAACATTGAATGAAACCCTAGGTTTCACTCTGAATGGATTAATTTGGGTTTTGCACCATCCCTGAACCACACTGACTGCAAGAGATATCCCCTCAGGCAACCAGGGTGCCCTCCGAGTCTATCCAAACCACAGGCCTTTACAGTGAACACGAGTGGGGTTGGGCCCCCAGCAACCATTACAACAGAAGATTGAGAAAACCACATCAGTGAATAACAACCTCAAGGGAGTGGCTTGGGTGAGAAGAATAGAGGAAGTTGATGGAGATTATATGTAAGTATAGGAGTGCTAAAACTCCTGCTTTCTTCCTGATCTCCCAAATTTTGCACATCAACCTGAGAGTGCCAGCCTCCAAAGCAGGGTGTTGTTCAGTTGTTCAGTCATGCTGACTCTGCTACCCCATGGACTGCAGCACACCAGGCTTCCCTGTCCTTCACCATCTCCTGGAGCTTGCTCAAGCTCATGCCCATTGAGTTGGAGATGCCCTTCTTGTCCTGCCTTCAATCTTTCCCAGCATCAGCTCTTCTCATCAGGTGGTCAAAGTATTGGAGCTTCAATTTCAGCATCAGTCCTTCCAATGAATATTCAGGACTGATTTATTTTAGGATTGACTGGTTTGATCTTGCAGTCCAAGTTACTCTTTAGAGTCTTCTCCAACACCACAGTTCAAAAGCATCAATTCTTCGGTGCTCAGCTTCCTTCACAGTCCAACTCTCACATCCATAGATGACTACTGGGAACACCGTAGCTTTGACTAGGCCTTTGTTACAGAAAAGGGAAGCTTCTCTGAAAGTCATATTTTTTTTTTTTAAAAAAAAAAGGAGAAATGATGGTTCTAGAAGAAACTTTCTTTGATGAGGCCTGAAGCTCTCTGCATTTAAAACACATCTGCTAATGTGTTCAAGTTTGCCTCCTAACTGCACGGTGTCCATACCACCCCTGGGCTTGCCCTCCAAAGTGCTTGTTTGGGGCACACCTGGCTTCAGAGAACAGAGGCCGGTTAATGGATCAGAAGGGCCCCTAAAGGTCTAGTCTGGCTCGCTCCCATCCACAAGGCTCCCTTCTCCAGCAACCAGTTGGGGGTTACTTCCCACATTGGTTCAGCTCAGCAGGGAAAGGAGCTGATGTTAGGATGCTGTGAGTTTATGAATTAACCAAATACTTGGCTAAAGAATTGGGTTCTTTTTTCTTTTCAAGTAAAGCCCTCCAAAAAGTGCTAATTATCTGTTTCTTTGGGGAGTGCTGGAGTGCCTGAGTTAGTGGTTGGAGCCTCACCTGGCCAAAAGACAATCCCTGTGGGTGCACATTGTCCCTGGGAGCCCCACCCCATGAGGGAGCTGCTCCCTCACCACTCAACACCATATTTCTTACAAAATCTCTTGTCATTGAACAGGAGGTAGATGTACCCAGAATATGCATGACTCAAAAGGCCAAGGGTGTCCCATGTGACAGGGCTGGGGTGCTGAGGCATTTGCTTGGGTCAGAGGTCTCGGCAGGAGAGGTGGCCATTGGTCTTTGGAAAAGAAGGGGAGGTAGAATGCTTGGCATTCCTCAGTGAGGAAGGGAAAGGATTTAGATTCCAAAGCAGAACATTATGCAAAGCTGAACCTGCCTGTGTGTTATCTTTCTGTGACACTTGGCATTTCTGTCATTTCTCTTATCACAACTGCCCCTGAGGGGAGCTGCCTGACTGTGGGAACATAACCACGTGGTTCCCCTTGTGTCTCAGATCTTTGGGGTGTGAGCTGGGAGCAGTGGAGGGCTCATCTTCTACCTCAAGTCTGTCCTCATAGCTAAGAGGAGAGTCGTATCTCTCCTGGCTGAGACTGGTGGCTGCTTGCTGAGCTTTGACTCTGTGTATCAAGTGCTGCCCTCAGCTGTTCACCCCGTGAAGTAGACCCTTGCTACTGGGGTTTGTTTGGGCTGAGACCAGAGCTGTCCCCACAGGGAATGTAAGACAGTGAGCCCTGCCTGAGCTGGGAGCAGCAAGCCCACAGGGTCTCAGAGTGTCCTGAAGCTTTGACAAGGTCTGGCTGATGCCACTACCAACCCATCCTCCTGAATGGGGGGGACCATTCAGCCGTGTTACCTTCAGCTCTTATAAAGGGCGTCTGCCCAGATCTCACTGACATCCTGCCTGCGCTCTGTGGATGTGGGTGTGTGAACGTGACCATACTCCAGAGGAAAGGAAGAAGGTCTCTGCTGAGAAATGAGGAGCGCACAAGCTGGATCTAAATGTGCCAGGGTGGGAAGGAGAGGCTGGGATGAGTGGAGAGAGAGATATACATAGATAGCTAGAGGCAAGCTGCTGCAGAGCACAGGGAGCGCAGCCTGGTGCTCTGTGATGACCTAGAGGGGTGGGGTGGGGACTGGGGTGTGAGGCTCAAGAGGGTGGAGACATACATACATCTGATTCGAGTTGTTGTACAGCAGAAACGAACACGACATTGTCAAGCAGTTATTGTGTTTGTGCGCACTCAGTCGTGTCCAGCTCTTTGTGACCTCGTGAACTGTAGCCTGCCAGGCTCCTCTGTCCATGGAATTTTCCAGGCAAGAATACTGGAGTGTGTTGCCATTTCCTCCTCTAGAGGTCTTCCCCAACACAGGGTTAGAACCCTCATCTCTGCGTCTCCTGCATCGTCAGGCAGATTCTTTACCACTGTGCCACCTGGGAATCTCAAAGCAATTATAGTCTCATTTTTAAAAATAAATTTAAAAAACTGCAGTAGAAGAAAGTCAGTAAACATTTACATTTTACTTCCAAATAATAGATAAATGTGCCAGAACAACTGGTTGTGTAATAGGGGCGGGGCCGGCGTGCAGCTGTTTGCGAGAGACTCGAGCATGGGGTCAGAGGTCGCAGCCACCAACGGTCCGCGGGTCAGTTCACAATGGTCCTTCCGGGTGAGATGCGGGCACGGGTGGATGGCGGCCTTCTCACTCCGGGCCCTCCAGGTCCTCCCGCCTTTCGACTGGCTGGTGAGCTGGGGGACCGGGGACAGGCTGAGGGCTTTGTCCCGCAGAGACCCAGACCCCTCGCCACGGCCGCCTACTTGCGGGGCGCAGGCCTCGAAGCAGCAGCGAGCCTCTCCCCATCCCCGCCTCCGAGCCCTAATGGCAGTGCCTGTAGTCTCCCTGGGTTGCTGTCCACGGAGGCCTCAGCAACGGGAGTATGTGGACGCTGGCATTAAGGTATGCTTCAACCAGCTTCCGTCTCGCCGTTCAAATTTCAAAACCGGCTCCAGCTTAGATCAGTTGTATACCCCTAAGAGGTGGCCAGAGGTCAGGGTTAAGTGGCAAGGACATGGCGTGTCATTACTTCAGGTTCCCCTGTGGTTGGGGCAGTGCTCTAGGAGGAGTGACTGTTGTGAGCTGGGAATTCACCTGACTACTATTTGCTACAAGTATTCCTGCTGATCCTATTCAAATGATTTTATTCTCTCCAGTTTAAATGAAAAGAACCTGAGAGCCTGCTGAGTCCTGGGCACCTTGCTCCCTCAGTGATGACAGCTAGGCAAGGTCTAGAGACAGGCTTGCGAGGTGTGTACCCTGTAGCCAGGCATGTGATTAAAGGGGAGTGTGGCCTGTGAAATGGCCCTGCCTGGAGGGAGTTTATGCCCTCAGAGAACTGCCATTGGAAAGAACCAGATCAGAGCTTGGTCAGCTCCACCTTCATGCAAATATTCTCTCTGGGGATTCATTGCCCTTTCCAGCACTAGGTCTTGACCTCACCTTGACATCTCCAGGAACTTTACATTTCAGGGAAATGAGTTGGGTCTTTATTCCTTGGTTCCCTGAAATCTCCTGGAGTCCTAATGCAAATTTTATCATCCTCGACCCAACACATTTCAAGCCTGCATCAGTAATCTCTCTCACAAATACACAAATGATGAAGTTTCATCTTACCAGACACACTTCGCCCTGTTTTCCTGGGAACTGGTAGGTCAAAAGCTAAGAACATGTTTACACACTTTTTTTTCATTTTCCTATTACCACTTTCCATACAATGCATCCACACAGTTACTAGCTGTAAACAAAAGTAACAGTCTTGCCACAAAACCAATTGCTTTTAATTTTAGTAATTATAGTATAGCATCTCAACCTTGCTTTGAGTTTCTTTGACTACCAGCTAAGGTAAACTTCCTCTCCTGAGCTTGACAGTTTCTTTCTCCTTTTGAATAAATTATCTATTCATACCTGGTTTACTGAGGCTTCTGAGTTACAATCCACAAAAACCAACTCTGGCTAAGTTAGCAGAAAAGGAACTTATTAAGCTCCCAGCATCTCCAGGAGGGCCAGGGCACAAGGTTCATGATTTTTATTACAGCAGGTGCATATAATTGGTAGACACAGGGTCCACGGCCCCTTGCCCTCTTTCACTGCAAGAGAAGCCAGGAAGAGGTATCCTAATTTCTACAGGGGGCTTCTGCTTCAAGAGGGTGTGGATTCCAATAACATAGGAATGGAGTTTAAAGACTGGGTGGCTATATGAATTTCCTTTTGCTGCCTTAACAAGTTACCATAAACTTGAGACTGAAAACAGGACAGTCATTCTCTCAGAGTTCTGCAAGTCAGAAGTTCACACAAGCGTCAGTGGGCTGGGACTGCGGTGTCAGCAGGGCTGCCTTTCCAGAGGTAGGGAAGAATTCATTCCCTTGCCTTCTCCAGCTTCTAGAAACACCAGATTCCTTGGCTTGTGGCCCCTTCACCTTCAAAGCCAGCAATAGTGGATGCAAATCCTTTTCACAACACATCATTCTGAACATCTGAATCTCTCTTCCACTTTCAAGGATCCCTGTGGTTACATTGCATCCAGCTGCATAATACAGGATAATCTCCTTATTTTAAGATCAGTTGATTGGCAACCTTAATTCCTCTTTGCTGTGTAGTGAATGTAACATATTCCTGGGTTCTGGAATTAGGATGTGCGTATCTTTCTAGGGGGGGCACTATTCTGTAGAACAGTCAAAAAGTGTGACTCCTAGGTCACATATATGGAACCTCACAAACTGAATAGTTTTTAATTTCATGTTTATAATCAATACCACCTAACCCACGGATGGCTTACAGTATGATGGAAATTTGGGGGTAGAATTTGGGCCTGCTGAATTATTTGCAGATTTCTCTTCATAAGCATATATTACACTCTGGTCCTGGGTATAAGTATGATAAATATAATTTTATAAAATAATTTAAAATATAATAAAATAGAAAATATAAACATAGAAAATAATAAGCATAATTTTACTTTTTTACTTTTTATATTTATCTTAGTTCACATTTTTATGAAAATGTTTAAATTTTGTATCCTTTTATAAAATTATATTTTATTTTCATTTAGATCATTACCATCAGCATGAACATCTTGATTATAACATCAAAATTAGTAATTTTACTAAAACAGAAGTGAGGAAAATATATTTTATGGAACAAAAGTATACCTTATGAAGTAAATGTATTTTCACTTTATTACTCATTTAAACATAGCCAGTCCATTAAAAAACTACCCAGATATACAGAATAATACTTAAATTTAGTCATCTGGGATGTTTTTACATGCTCTTAGTATTATTAAAATACCAAGGCTTTTGTGTATTTAAAAATTTTGTCCTTATGGAGGTATATTTATCAAGGTAGGAGGATAAAGCACATTTTATCTATCAATTTTCTAGACTGATTTATAACTTTAAAAAATCATTTTAATGACGTGTGGCTTCCATCTGTACTCATGCCCCAAGTCCTGCAGGTGTTAGTGGCAATACTAACCACTAACAGTCTGTCTATTGACATAATCATGTATTTTTTCTGCTTTGATTTGTTGGAAAATGCATTGTAACAGTGATAGTATTATTTAGCCCAGCTCACATTCCTAATAGAAACTGGTCATGATGTGCTGTGCTGTGCTGTGCTTAGTCACTCAGTCATGTCCAAGTCTTTGTGACCCGTGGACTATAGCTCACCAGGCTCCTCTGTCCATGGGGATTCTCCAGGCAAGAATACTGGAGTGGGTTGCCATGCCCTCCTCCAGGGGATCTTCCCAACCCAGGGATGGAACCCAGGTCTCCCACATTGCAGGCAGATTCTTCACCATCTGAGCCACCAGTAAAGGCCAAGAACACTGGAGTGTGCAGCCTATCCCTTCTCTAGGGGACCTTCCCAACCCAGGAATTGAGCCGGGGTCCCCTGCATTACAGGCAGATTCTTTACCAGCTGAGTTATCAGGGAAGCCCCCACGATGTATTAGTTTGGTTTTTTATTTTCGCATAGCTTGATTTGATTACTACAGTTTTTTAGGACTTTTGCAGTCATGTTCATGAATGAGAGAAGGCATCATTTTCCATTCTTATACTGTCCTTTTATGTTTATGGTGTCAAGGTTATGAGAGCTTCCTATACTGAGTTGGGGATTATTCTATCAATTTTGCTTTATGTTGCTTCAAGTTTTATTACTTAGTCTATACAAGTTTAGAATTTTTATTATTTTCCTGATAAATTGAAGTTTTACAAGTTTATGTAGTTACCATCTTTCTGTCTAGTAATGATTTTGCCTTAAACTTTATTTTGTCTGATATTATTTCATTTGATTAGTAAACAAATAACATTTGGCTAATGCATATTTTTCCATTTTTTTGTCCCCCCCCCCACCTAGTCTTTCTATTATATTGTTTTAGGTATATTTTCTGTAACTAACATTTATCTACTAACATTTACACTTTTATTCTTAAAAATTTAGCCTGGAAATCTATGTTTTATAATCCATGTTTATGTAACTACTCACATATTAGATTTATTTCTACCATATTATTGTGTGTCTTTAAAACAAAATTTCTGTATGCGGCTATATTAGTCTGCTCAGGCTGCTGTAAGATTTGTTGGAGTAAACAACAGAAATTATTTTCCTTGTAGTTTCAGAAGCTAGACATCAGAGCAACATGCTGGCAGATTCAGTTGGCCTGTGGGTGTCTGCATGCTCAGTTACCCATTCATGTCCCACCGCTTGTGACCCTGTGGACTACAGCTCACCAGGCTCCTCTGTCCATGGGATTTTTCAGGCAAGAATACTGGAGTGGGTTTCAATTTTCTTTCTGCAGAGGATCTTCCCAACCCAGCAATCGAACCCACATCTCCCATGTCTCCTGCATTCCAGGTGGATTCTTTACCCACTAAGCCATCATGGAAGCCACTTCCTGGCTTATAGATAGCCACCAACTCACTGTGTGTTCACATGACCTCTCTGGGCACACAGAGAGAAGCAGCTGGAAGGTCTCTTCTTATAAGGACACTAATCCCATTGGATCAGGACCCCACCCTTAACTACTTACTTAAAGGCCTCATCTCCAAATATAGCCGCACTGGGGGCTAGGGCTGCAACATAGGAGTGGAGAGGGAGGGGCACAGCTTGAGGGGGAGCGTTCCATCCATAACAGTGGCATTCTGCATAATCGCTCTGTGTTCCAGCTTTCAGATTCTTTCTTCTGTTGTATACCCTGTCCTGAGAGATCTTACATTTTACTGGTGAGACACAGACAATTAACAATAAAATACATAATAATATTAGGTGCTAATAAGTGCTGAAGAGAGATTAAAGAGATGTATGTATTTGGCAGGAGTGGGTAGTGAGTTGCAGTTGAGGTAGGGATGGCAATGGTCTCACCAAGAAGATGACATTTGGGAAAATATCAAAGAAGGTAAGAAATGAGTCATGCAGCTAAATGAGGGGAAATTGTTCCAGAAAGAGGGAACAGCCAGGGCAGAGGTCTTGAGGACAAAATATGCCCAAGATGTTAGGGCAACAGGACAAGCCTAGGGTGGCTGCAGAGAAGATAGCAAGGGAAGGGTAGGAGGAAGAATTTGGAGAGGTAGTGAGGGACTGGACCACAGGCAAGATATGGTGAGTCTAACCCTCTTATTTTGTAATCCAACCCATGCTTGTATTTCAGTAGGCCGTGGGAAGGACTTTGGCTTTTACTCTGAGAGCGATGGGCATTGTGGAGGGTTCCGAGCAGAGAAGAGGTGTGGTTTCGTTTCATAGCATAACTCTGGCTGCTGAGTGGAAAGTCAGTTTGGGAGGAGGTGAGACTGAGAAATGAGACACCGACATGGATCCTAGGGAGCGCTAGCATTTAGTGTGGAGGATGAGTCAGGCTTTTAGGTGTTCATCTTCGTCTGATGACCTTTCTGTCTGTTGAAGGCTGAGAAAGTCATCAGCAACAGTAGGCTGCTTAACTGCCTTGAGGCACAAATGGAAAGGGTGGACCTTGGAAGGTTGAGGACTCCAGTAAATTTTGCCTCTTCCCAGCCAGGTTCCAAGTCAACTGAGAAATAAGACAGGAAATATTCTTTGGAGAAAGGCCAAAATATCAACTTTACTACTGGGTCAAGGCTAGGTTAGAGGAAGTGGCTTTGTTAAGGCAAATGGACCTTGTAATGGAATCTGAGCATTAGATATACTTACCTGCCCAGACACAGAGGTGCTGGACCATCTCTCCCTCCATCAGTGAAGGCAGGACGTTTGTTGTTAAGCTACAGCTTAGTGGGGAGCAGGGTGACAGAGCTCCACGCAGGCAAGGTGGATTTCCAAGAGCAAAAACTAGAGGGGATGAGCTGAACTTATACTCAGACAGGGAGCAAAACAGCCATACTAATTTAGCTCCAAGAGGAGGTGGGTACATTTCCTCTTGACATTACCCAGCTTTTCATTCTTTTGACTTTTCAGGTTTAATCACTGTTATATACTCTATAATTTACTTTAAATTCTTCAGCATAGGCACTGTGATGTAAATATGTACGTTTGCTTTAATCTACACTCTATATTCAGTTTTCCTAATTCAGGAATATACACTGAAAAATGCTTCAGCTATCTTTATCTTGGACTAACAGTAGAGACTCTGTTAATTAGACAAATGGGTGATGCCAGTAAAATGAGAGGTATAGAAAGCGGGTGTTGGAAATTACAGACACTCTCACGCTTACCTAAATAGGATTTGAAATTTTAGTAATAATGGATAACCACCTATTGAATAACATCCTGTGAGTTCATGATGAAGTAAATAATATTCTTTCCTATAATAGGAATTCAACAATAAAAAAATTGAAATGACAGAATTAGAAACTCATCAACGCTGCCCAGAGTAGTAGATGGGCTGTGTGATGAGCCGTACATTTACCTAGGCTCACAGGTCTTCCTGGCGGTCGCTTAACTACCAAGCGGGAAGCCGTGGCTTCTTAGTGAGGAGTCTTGGAGGGTCCCATCTCAGCCAAGACGTCAGATTTAACATCACCCAATAATGGAGCAAGCCGTTACCATGTGCCTCCTGAAACGGTGCGCCGAGGACACAGCCTCACTTCTGCAGCATCCCTGCCAAAAATACAGAACCCTAACCTAATCATGAAACATCAGACAAAGCCAGAAGGAGGAACATTCTACAAATAAATTGGTCTTTATGCTTCAAAATGTCAAGGGCACGAAAGGCAAAAAATGACTGAGGAACTATTGCAGCTTAAGGGAGGCAACGTGTTGGTGACTGACTGCAGTGTGTGATCCTGGAATGGATCCCAGACCGAGGGGGGTGGAAAGCTATAAAGGGCATTACTGAGACAATGACAAAATCTGAATATGGACTGAAGATTAGATAATAGGTTTATATCAAAGTTAAATCTCCTGATTTTAATATTGGTACAGTTCTTATGTAGGAAAATTCCCTTATTCTTAGGAAACAAAAAAACCAACACTGCAACATTTAGCGGAGGATTCTCGTGCCCCAATCTATCTATATCCTGTCAACAGAATGTTGTCATATTTGCATCTAGTTAGCCTTAAACTCAGAGAAGGCAATGGCACCCTACTCCAGTACTCTTGCCTGGAAAATCCCATGGGCGGAGGAGCCTGGTAGGCTGCAGTCCGTGGGGTCGCTAAGAGTCAGACACGACTGAGCAACTTCCCTTTCGCTTTTCACTTTCATGCATTGGAGACGGAAATGGCAACCCACTCCAGTGTTCTTGCCTGGAGAATCCCAGGGACTGGGGAGCCTGGTGGGCTGCCACCTATGGGGTCGCACAGAGTTGGACATGACTGAAGCGACTTAGCAGTAGCAGCAGCCTTAAACTAGAAGTTAAACTAGAAGTTTAACCTTCTAGTTAATCTCCCAGAACAGAACTGGGCCTTCACAGAGGTCCCAGAATAGGTCTCAGTACTGTTTGGCGTCTGTCTGCTCATCAGTATTTGCATGGGTAGCAGAATTCAATCTAAGAATTGCTTTCATTGTAGCTTGGTAAGGGAGTTACAATGGAGGCCATGGATATTCATCAGAGGAATCTGTTGTGAATAAACAAATCATTTGAAGTGAGTTTGCAACCCTTAAGCCTATGCTCAGCCAGGAGTATGGCTATCTTGGGAGCTACCAGTAACTCATCAGGAGGATCCTGCTCTTGTCTTCATAGACTAGCCACTGTTTTAGGGGGTCCCCTCCACACCACTGGTGGGCAACAGAGATGGATTTATCACAAATTTGAGAATGCTCATGCTTCACAACCCTGCACATGCTCAGGCCCCTTCCAAGGCCCTAAAGCTAATTTTGTATTCATCAACTTACATTCTTTTATCCTTAAACTGCTCCCTTCCTACAAATTGTATAAGCTTCAGGCTCAAAAAAATCTGCTGGGCATTTTAAGTTTTGCTGCAGAAGGCTCTGAGATGGGTCAGAACCATACAGTGACCTCACAAAACTGGACATTTCACTCCCTGTTCTGTTTGTGACCCCCATTTAAATCAGTCATATTGTCTATCATTAGAGGTTCTTTGATGAGAGCCTTAAATTATCACATTAAGATACTCCACAAATAAAGTCCCCAGTGTGAATATAAATCCCTCTTACATTACAAATTTCTCAGGGAGAAATGAAAGTTTAAAGATCAGACCTACTTGCACGTTAAAAATCCAAAGACAATGACGTTTTGAAGGAATTAAATTTCAAAATCAAATTATCTTGCCCTTGTGAGCTGAAGTTCAAATAAATGGAAGTCTAAAACTGATAAAAATCCATCTCCCCATTTCAAACCCAGTTGCTAACGACTCCATCTTGGCTAGAGGTGTCTCAAGGTCTGGGTGGCATTGAGACCCTTCTGGCAGCTCTAGCCAGGACCAGCTCTTCTGGGAAACAGGTTAAGGCCCAGCCTTGGTTTCCACCAAATTAAGAAAATGAATGACTCGCCAGTCCTGGATCAATTTTCTCAGGAAAAAGCCTATTTTTGGTGTGGCAAGAGATCACAGCAGAGACTCCAGAGTATCTGAGGAAAAGAGGATAGAATAAAAGTCCCTTGTCCCTCTGTTTCATACCCTGGGTCTGAAACAATGTTCTGAAGAAAGTCCTGTGGAGCCTCAGGAATGAGCAGAGACAGGCTGAAAATACAGTTTGATTTAAAACTTCATTCAGTGATTGTGTATCCAATGGTGTCATGCACTGCGTCATACTCTGGGGGCAGTGGTGAGCAAGGCAAGTAAGGTGTTCAGTCGCTAAGTAAGTGGTTTCTAATTCCTGGCAACCCCATGGACTGCAGCATGCCAGACTCCTATGTCTTTCACTATGTCCCAGAGTTTGCTCAGATTCATGACTATTGAGTCAGTGATGCCATCTAACCATCTCATCCTCTGCCACCCCTTCTCCTCCTGCCTTCAATCTTTCCCAGCATCAGGGTCTTTTCCAGTGGGTCGGCTCTTCACATCAGGTGGCCAAATATTGGAGTTTCAGCATCGGTCCTTCTAATAAGTATTCAGGATTGATTTCCTTTAAGATTGACTGGTTTGATCTCCTTGCAGTCCAAGGGACTCTCAAGAGTCTTCCAACACCATTGGTGAAAAGCATCAATTCTTCAACGCTCAGCCTTCTTTATGGTCCAAATCTCACATTCATACATGATTACTGAAAAAACCATAGGTTTGACTAGACAGACTTTTGTTGGCAAAGTGATGTCTCTGCTTTTTAATACACAGTTTAGGTTTGTTAGAACTTTCCTTCCAAGAAGCAAGAGTCTTACAAGGCCCTTCCCCAAAAGGATGAGGCCTGTGCACCCCCAAGTGCAGGAAGTCAGTTTGTCAAGAGCTTGGAGGAAGAACGGGTTTGCCAGCACAGGAGGTTACTTTGAACTCATTTCTCCCCAGGTAACTAGGAATGACAGTTCATCCTGATTTTATACCAGAGCGAGCCACAAAGAGAGCAGTCATCTAAGAGGAGGAGGGAGGGAGCCTCTGGGTCAGAACACATGAAAAGAAGAAAAACAGTTGAATGCTTGTTTCCTCTGACCTTTCCGGCACCAGGCTACATCAGCCTGAGGGGACTTCTCCTCCAGTGGTGCGCCACTGTGCTTCCTGACTCTGAGTTTCTGGTCAGGGGTCCCTGGGCATAGATCTTATCACAGAGATTGCCAGCTTTACTTTTACTTCCCGAATGTAAAAAACAAACAAACAAAAAAAAGACCTTTTTCTATCATCTTCCAGCTGCTTCTCAGGGCACAAGTAATTTCTCTTAGCTCTTTACTAACTGTATTACTTTGACATTTCTAGCATTTGGTTGACATTGCTCAGTGGAAAGTTTCCTACCAATCCACGTGCACCCTTTGAACTTTCAAACTCTGCCAAATTGCTACTCCAGTTGGACTTTTTACTCACCTTTTTAACAGAAACAGGAATTTTAAGTAAATGTGGTGGCTCACATGTTAGGATCCTTTCTCTTGACCTTTCTCCAGAGGAGATTAGGTGACCCCTCAACCAGTCCTTTTACATTTGGAAGGTAGGAAGTTATAGCCATTGTCAGAAGGAAAATCTGGTTTTTAGATGTTACACAGAATGCAGAGGATGGATTATAACAGTCCCCCCCACCCCGCCTCTTTTTTTTAACCCTTAAGGTATCTATCAGTCCACATCAGGCCTTTCTCAACTTCCTCCTACCCTCCTAATTATCCTCTCATTGTTTTTGTCCCCTGCCCTCCTGCAGGTTTTCTTTGGGGTAGAATGCCCTGCTCCCATCTCTCTTCATCTTAGTCTTCTGGGACTTGGGCATGGCGACTTCTCCCGGGAGAGGTAGCACTGTTGGCCATGTTGGCTCCTGGGATAAAACAAAGGGAGGCAGAACCCACTTCCGTGTGTTTCTACAGGAGACTTGTGATGAAGAGGACAGAGAGGAACCTTGTTTCCTGGCTAAAATAAAGGCAATAATGAGTATCTCCATAGCACCTTTAAGTGATAAACATCCATGAAGCCAATGCCTTTCTGATTCTTTTAGGACTCTATCTACACAAAGGTGGTATCAAACCTGTCTGTACAAAGGCAGATCCCATGTGGAATGGACTCTGACATCTGGGCAGATTGAACCCGCCACTGATTCAGTCATTCGCTGAGTTCTTCAATTTCCTTTCCGTTTTAGAATTCTCACTTCTCCTCACCTCAGATTGTCAATACAGTGAGAATTAGCTGGGTGCCCTGCTCATATCTGAATCAAGAACTGCTATTGTACTTGCAAGTATCAGCATAAGCACACATTTCTAGTTTTAACATCCCTAAAACATAGGCTATACCCTCAAAACAATGAAGTTAATAGAAAGGAACTATTCAAAGAAACCAGTTGATTGGCCCTCTTAAAACCATAATGACTTTTGTTTTCTCCATGAATTAACAGAGTTCCAGGCTCAGTTAAGAGTCAAAACAACTTGTATTTCCAGAAAACCTAAACTAGAAATCATTTCCCAGTGTGAGAATAGAGCCACCAAAAGGACCAGATTTGAGGTAAATATACAATCAATTACATTCCTCTATGTAGGAAACAGGGAGAGGGAATGGCACCCCACTCCAGTGCTCTTGCTGGAAAGTCCCAGGGATGGGGGAGCCTGGTGCGCTGCCGTCTACGGGGTCGCACAGAGTCGGACATGACTGAAGCTATTTAGCAGCAGCAGCAGCATGTAGGGAATAAGAGACCCTATTCACAATAGAAATAAGACCCCATAAAGTACCAAGAAATACTTTTAATGTGAAATATATATGACCTATGAGAAGAAAGGGCTTCCCAGTTGGCACTAGTAGTAACGAACCCACCTGCCAATACAGGAGATGTAAGAGACCTGGGTTTGATCCCTGGGTTGGGAAGATCCCCTGGAGGAGGGAATGACTCCCAGTCCAGTATTCTTGCCTGGAAAATGCCATGGACAGAGAAGCCTGGTGAGATCCAGTCCATAGCGTCACAGAGTTGGACATGACTGAAGCAACTTAGCATGAAAAGAAAAGCAACCAACTAAATGAATAAACAAGCAAAAATGATGGTGAGCTACAATAAGGCCTGATTAAATGGATCCAAGAACTGTGCTCCTTTTGGAGGCAAGAACATAATAAAGAAACAATTTCTACTTAAACTATAGATTTATCCAAATTTCCAGTGAAAACCATGGAACATTTTTGAAAGATAAAATCATTTACTTGGAATAGATTATAAATATCAAAGAAAATGACTGTGATCGTCCTATGGGTACCAAGGCTGCCATTTATGAAAAGATATTCTCAAACTATGTAAAGCATATAATACTGATACAAATCAATGCAACATAGTACCTAGTACAGAAATGGGAAACGGGCAATACTATGCATAAGAAGCGAAAATATAAGGAAGGCCATGTGGTCAATGGGAAAAGGAAAGATTATCCAATAAACATGATTAAGGAATTTGGATTAAGGAATTTAAAATACCTATTCAATCCTCTTCTAACATTGCACAGAAATTAATTCTAAATAAATTTAAAAGTTGTAAAAAATCTAAATATATCAAATAGAAGAAAATAAAATGGAATCTTGATTAAACCTCTGATTGAAGGGATCCATGTCAAAGCACACGTTAGATATGAATTCATAAAAACTCAACATTCTAAAATGAAAAAAATAAAATGCAGATGGCAGAGGGAAAATAGTTCCAATGAAAAAGACAGACAAGACCTGACAATTGCTAATTAAAATACGCTTCAGTTCACTTCAGTCAGTTCAGTCGCTCAGTCGTGTCCGACTCTTTGCGACCCCATGAACTGCAGCACGCCAGGCCTCCCTGGCCATCACCAACTCCCAGAGTTCACTCAAACTCAACGTCCATCAAGTTGGTGATACCATCCAGCATCTCATCCTCTGTTGTCCCCTTCTCCTCCTGCCCCCAATCCCTCCCAGCATCAGAGTCTTTTCCAATGAGTCAACTTTTCACATGAGGGGGCCAAAGTACTGGAGTTTCAGCTTTAGCATCATTCATTCCAAAGAAATCCCAGGGCTGATCTCCTTCAGAATGGACTGGTTGGATCTCCTTGCAGTCCAAGGGACTCTCAAGAGTCTTCTCCAACACCACAGTTCAAAAGCATCAATTCTTTGGTGCTCAGCTTTCTTCACAGTCCAACTTTCACATCCATACATGACTACTGGAAAACCATAGCCTTGACTAGATGGATCTTTGTTGGCAAAGTAATGTCTCTGCTTTTGAATATGCTATCTAGGTTGGTCATAACTTTCCTTCCAAGGAGTAAGTGTCTTAATTTCATGGCTTAAAGGACCCATAAACAAAGCAAAACCTCTGAGATCTCAGTATGGGCAAAGAACTTGGAAAAAAAGATTTTTAGGGGGGAATTAAATAGGTCAACACAAATTTAAAAGTGTTCATCTTCATTAGTTGCAAAAGAAATGTAAAAACAATTATAAAGAGATTGATTTGGCCTATTAGCAAAGACTTTAAAAATGTTAATCAATGCTAGTGATAATTGAATGAACCTGTTCAGTTCAGTTCAGTTCAGTCGCTCAGTCATGTCCGACTCTTTGCAGCCCCATGGACTGCAGTACACCGGGCTTCCCTGTTGTCATATAAATTCTACTGAGTTCTCGTAAATTTCTACTGACAACAATTTGTTTGGAAAAATTTTCAGGGTTCTGAGAATGTTTATACCCTTTGAAACATAATTTTACTGTTGAGGATTTATGCTATAGCTAGGAAAACTTTTTGTATAAACAGATTTATTGCATCATTATTTATGAAAGGATACAACAACAACCAAAAATCCAAGTGTTTAGCTGTAGGAAAATGTTTAAATAAACCTTGCTATATTAAGATAAGAGATACTAGACTGTATATATTTGAGATTACAAAGCTTATGCATAGAAAAATAATAATTGTGGTTGGATTGAATGATGGAACTATCAGTGGATTTTTTTCTTTATTCAATAGGTTTTAAATACTACTTTTTAAATTACATGATTTGTCTGTGTAGACAAAATAAATACAAATAAGCAAAAGAAAAAACATTATGACTTTCTATAGGCAATCAATTAACAGTAATTCCAGAGGCAATCACTGTTAATATTTTAGTTATCGTCTGCCCAAACTTCAATAACTTTTGAACAGATAGCACATTCTCACAGTTTAAAAACCAGGATGTATAAAAAGGTATATGTGAGAAGTCTCCTTCTAGTGTTGAATCCCCCCAGTGTCAGTTTCCTACTCCTCAGATTTTTAGATATTTTACACCTACATGCGAATACAAATAATAGATTTCTCACCCTTTTTGTCCAAAGGGAAACACACCATGTACACTCTTCTGAAACTTGCCTGTTTTTCACTTAAAAATGCATCTAGAAGTTCTTTCCATATTGGTATAAGCGAAGCTTGCTCGTCTTTCTATAGTTACATAGCGCTCCACTGTGTGGATGTACTGGAGTTTATTTACATAGTTCACTGTTAATAATGTACATGCTTTTTGTCTAAGCAAAATTTCTCTTTATAGGTTTCTATAGTTTCATGATTACATTTAATAAATGTACATTTTAATGAAAAAGGAAACTATTTTTAAAACTATTGATTAGGCTATTAAAATTTCATTAGAATTTGCAGATATTAATTACAATTCAGAGATAATAACTTCCCAATTTCAAGGGTTCAACACAGAGTCGTAAATAGGTAAAAAGATAGAACCAATCCCTCCAGAAATCTGCCACCACGAAGGCAGTTCAAGATTCAGTGACACAGTATTATGACAATATTCTGTGAAACAATCTGTCAGCGTTTTCAGAAATAAGCTGTGCAGTGCCTGGAGGGCCAGCTAGCTTGGCTCCCTGGAAGAGCTGTCAGTGAGAACAGGGATGTCCTGGGTGACATGCTCTTAAATAGCTCAGAGGCCAAAGCACGCTGCAGGGTTTGAGGCATCCTTCTGACATTTCACTTGGTTATGAACTTAGAGTTGAATCTTTATCAAAATGAAATGTGTGTATGTGAATGCCTTCCTAAGAGAAAACCTAGGGTAAGCATTATGTGTAGTTAAGAAGATAACTTTCAGCACGTGTTTAGCTCTCTATTGCTGTGTTAACAAGGCATCCCAAAATGTAAACACTAAACAACAGTTATTACTTCTTGCAGATCTGAGGGTTGACTCAGCTGCATTGAAAGGAAGTGTTGCTCCATGTTGTGTGGCTGAGGACACTCACACTGCTGCTCTCTGTTGGCAGCCTGGTTGGGACTGGAACGTCCTAATGGCTCCCAGTGCCCCCCCCCCCCCCCCGCTTGGTCTTTCACCCTTCAGGGACTAGCTCCAAGATGAAGCCTTCCAAGAGGACAAGCCCCTGTGTGCAAGTGCTCATTGAGCCTCTGTTAGCACCACATTTGCTAATGTTCCTTTGGCCAAAGCAAAAAACATGGTCAAGGCCAGAGTCAAGGACTTGAATACACAAAGGCATGAATACAACAGAGTGACTTTCACTGGAGACACCAGAGTAACATATTGCCACACCATGTTTCTCTCTGGTGTTTGGTTTGAAAGGATGGACTTACTTCCCTCTGGTAAGGTAGGAAGCAAGTAAAACACTGGACTAGGACCAGAGATCACCGAGATGAAGTTGCTCTGACTTTAAAAAACATCGCCCAGGACTTCCCTGGTGGCTCAATGGTAAAGAATCTGCCTGCCAACACAGGAGCCATGGGTTCAGTCCCCAATCCAGGAAGATCCCACATACTGAGAAGCAACTAAGCCCGCATGCACCGCAGCTACTGAGCCTGTGCTCTAGAGCCCGGTGGCGCCACTGCTGAGCCCACATTCTGCAGCTGCTGAAGCCCCTGTGCCCTGGAGCTCGTGCTCTGCAACAAGAGAAGCCACGGCAATGAGAAGCCTGAGCACTGCGGCCAGAGTGTAGCCCCACCGCTCCACAACCAGAGAAGAGCCTGCGCAGCTGGCACAGTCCAAAATAAATGAGTAACGTAAAAATCCCTCAAAAACTTAAGAGTTCAGCTGAGTCACATTGACTATCGAGGTAGAATGTGTAAAAGGCAGCAGAGTGTTGGAAAGCACCAAGCTGTACTATGCAGATGGGTCCTCTTGACTCTCTCTGCCCAGATTCTTTGGGAGATCTCTACGGCCTCATATTTCTCTGCCACGCCTGCCGTTAGAGTGAAGCGTGAGTGTGGATGGCCAGTCATCACTGCCACCAGAAGGCTTAAGCCTCACTGATGGTGACTAGACCAAAATGAGGAATGATTCCATTTGAAGTAAAGCGTTCAAATTCAACAGACGACCCTGTGTAGAGGATAAATGAACAATTAGCTAAGGGATGCTAGCAAAAGAATTGGGGCTTTATACATAAATTGAATCTGCTTAAAAGAAGAATAAAACAGACCAACCAAATCAACAGACTGACTGAATCTGGATCAGCTGGGAGCAGGCATATTGGCTGTTAATATGAAAAATTATTTTGACAATTTTTAAAAAATCAGTGACAGAGAGTGAATGTTGAAAGAACTGCTTAAATCCTAATGTAATTAACAATATCAAGAAGGAAAGGCTAAAAGGTAGTAGTAAAATTAAACCAAACATCTCTGGCAAATATGAGTTGATTGGACTTTCTTGTTAAGGTTATATAATTTGGAAAATGGTGCTTATTTTTATTCTCTTTTTTCCTAATAACTGGAGTAAATGCTGACATAGAAACATGGATTGGAGTATGTAGAAGTCTATTTAAAAGAAGAAATAATTGGTAGAGTTTGGCTTTCTGCATAAATTTTCTTTATGTAATTTCTAGTTAAAGCAAATATTATAAAGATTTGAAATTACAAACAGACTAGAGTGATTCATCCATTCATCCAATTGCATTAAAATGAAAAACTGAACAACTTGACATTTTATGTAATGAGTCAAAGATATTAAAGTTATATTCTTTAGCACCTAATTTTCTCCTTGTCTGGGATTGGCCAATACCAAGACCCATGCTTCATCCTAAAATATGGTGAAAGAAAGACTTTGATGAGTCTTCCTAGAAAGCACAGACATGACGAGGATAGCAGTTTGGTGATGATTGCTAATTTATTGAATGTGCAGTGTGTGGCAGGCACTGTATTAAGTGCCTCACATGCTTACTCTCAGTAATCATCACCCCCACTTTACAGATGAGGAAACTGAGGCACAAAGGTACATGTTTAAATCACTTGTTCAGAGTCACACGTTTAGTCAAAGGCAAAGATGGGATTTGAAGTAGGCAGTCTGTCGGCAGCTCCAACATCCCATTGACTTCTGAGCTGTATCAAAAGGAGGGCTGGGATGAATAAACCTGGGAGTTGCCATAGCAACCAAAGAAAGGAAGCTAAAGAGTTGTTGACATAAGCTCAATAAATAATCTGCTACTCCAGTCTTCTTTCTACTCACATCCCTTTATTTTTCTACTGCTACTTTTATAAAGCAAACAAGCTATCCAAACAGTCTACCCTTTAAACTGACAGGAGACTAGAAAAATCTAGTCCTGTAGATATCATTTATTTGCACTTTTTTTCCCCTTGTAGGTCAGTAAGGAAACAAATCCTGTATTTTCCATTTAATTCAAACAGCCCCAGTTGGTCTCTCCGGACACAAGAAAGCGCTCTGCTTCAAAGACACAGTCCTATGTCGCCATCTAGAGGAAGAAATATAAAAATCTTCTTTGTCTTGGGCTGACCATTTTTAGCAGTTTCATGATTCAAAGAAGATTTATTATGTATAGAGATAAAAGCAGAATTTAAAAACAAAAATTTTACTGCATTTTGAGTGAAATATTTCAAGATTATCTACAAACCGGACTATGGTTTTAGAGAGAAAGCATATTATGGAAACTTGATTCTTGGATTTTTTTTAAGGAAAATTGGGGTTTTCATCAAGTTCTAATATATTGAACTATTTTTTTTCCGTAAAATATACCTGTGAGCATGGTCCTCTCTTTATAAAGGCTTAGATTCAAGATGAAGAATACAAACTGCATCTCTTTCTAAGGTACTTTTGGCATGGCACCAACACGAATTTAGAACATACCTGAGCTTTTTGCTGGCAGGTCCTGGTGGATCTCACTCACTCTCCCTCCCCTGCAACCAGAGAAGTTCCTGGCCCAATTGTAGGCAGTCGGTAAACACCTGCCAAGTGAATCTTTTCCTTCTTGTGTTCTATAGCTAATCAACTATTGCTGTATAACTGTACGGATAACCTAGAATAAACCAAAAATGCTGGTAAGGACCAAGCAGTGAGTGAAATGAGATTTCTTAAAGGCAAGTCAGCCTCCAGGCTGACTTTTTTTTCTTAAAAAAAGAAATACCCATTGTTTTCATAGAGCCTAAAACTCTGTTATGAACTTATCACCGTTTTGAGTGATACCTTTTAACAATAGGGCTTCTCAAGGTGGTACTGTGGTGAAGAATTCTCCTGCCAATCCAGGAAGCAAAGGAAACATGAGTTTGATCCCTGGGTTGGTAAGATCTCCTGGAGGAGGAAATGGAAACCTATTCCAATATTCTTGCCTGGAAAATTCCATGAACAGAGGAACCTGGTGGGCTGCAGTCCATGGGGTCGCAAAAAGAGTCGGACGCAGCCGAGCACGTGCACACACACACCCCCAGACCTACAAAAAGAGAAACTCAGGGGCTTATCCTGTTGAAAGTTCACACTTCTTAGGCAAATGAACATCTTAAGTGCTATTAACTCTAAATTTGGCTAAGTCAAGGACAACCCTCTGTACAACAGAGATTGGTGAAAGGTGACTGGTTGAGATATAGGAAGAAAATATTAGAATTTCTATTGATGGCACCTTTAAAATGCCATCTTTCTTTGTTTTTCATGTTTTATAAGGTGCAGAATTTATAGTATATGTATATAAAAATTGGAATATTTATTCAAAATTTTTTCCTAGTAAAGTTGAAGACCACTGGCAAAAGCATGACTTTGGAGTCCAGCCTGAGGAAGGAGTCCCACTCTGTCCATAACTGGCTGTGGGAAACTGGACAAATTTTTTAACCTCTTAAAGTCTTTATTTCCTTTTTCATAAAAGAGGATAAGTAATATTACATTGTGGTGGAAATTGAATGAGTTGTCTGTATAGTGTTCAGCCCTGGGCCCAAAAAATCTTAAGTTCAATAAATACAGTCAACTTCATGGGCATGTGACCTGTGCTGTCACCTGGGCCCCCCTCAGAAGGCGCCTGAGTTTGCTTTAATGCTCTGCTGTCTCTGTCTTAAGATCTTAACAATTTTTGGATAAGGACGTTGCATTTTTCATTTTGTCCTGGACCATGCAAATTAGCCAATCTTGGTAAAGGGTAATTCTTGCTGTCAGTCTAGCTAAATTTGCCATCCATGCTTTCTTAGTTCAGTTATAAAGTTTCCTGCTTCAGTCCAGATCACCATTTAAAACTTCTTTAGGTCATCAAGGATACTCCCTGGGGGATGGGCAGTCTTTTTGCTTTTTAAGATATTTTTCTTAAGATATAAGACACAAACATAAAACTTGACATTTAAACAAATAATTGGTTGCACTGGTTGCTTGCTGCTGCGTGCAGACTCTCTAGCTGTGGCGAGCAGGACTGCTCTCTAGCTGTGGTGTGCGGGTTGCTCATCGTGGCGGCTTCTCTTGTTGCAGCGCACGGGCCCTAGGGTGCAGGCTCAGGAATCATGGAGCATGGGCTTAGTTGCCCCGCAGCATGTGGAGTCTTCCTGGACCAGGGATCGACCCCATGTCCCCTGCATTGGCAGGCAGATTCTTAACCACTGGACCACCAGGGAAGTCCAAAACTTAACATTTAAAAGTATACAATTCTGTTGTTTTAGCCCCTTTTCCCTAGTTTCATTGGAATATAATTGACAACATTGTTTTAAGTCTATTCATGAGGTTAGCTTGGTCTCTTTAAAGAGCTCTAGATTGGGAGTGAATAGGACAGATTCTCTCGAGCTTTCCCCACTTGTGAAGTAGGATCTCAAGAGATGATGTGTAGTTGGACTGTACTACTTCCCTGAAATGTGTCTTACCAATAACAGACTAGTGCTTTTAATTAACCGTAATGTCTTAGAGGTGGAAGAGGCCCTACAGATTGTTTAGTTGAACACCATCTTACAGCTGAGTACAGTGAGACGTGAAGAAACGGAGTGCCTGTTTAGGGCCTTACAGGAAGTGATTAGGGCTGGAACCCAGGTCTCGTTTGTAATCCATATGCCCCTGGCTTGGTAATTCTGTCCTCTATTCAGATTGCTCACCTTTGCTCCATGGAATCAAACCTTTGCTAATGCGGAAGATTAGGTATTGTGATATTAGAAACAAGGTTCATAAAAGTACATTTTTTCATCTCCTTTCCATTAGTAAAATGTTTTCAGAAACTCAGAATTTCAGGGGTCAGAATATTTGTATTATAAATATTTCTCTAACCTTGCTCATTCTACTACTACTACTACTAAGTCGCTTCAGTCGTGTCCGACTCTGTGAGACCCCAGAGATGGCAGTCCACCAGGCTCCCCCGTCCCTGGGATTCTCCAGGCAAGAACACTGGAGTGGGTTGCCATTTCCTTCTCCAACGCATGAAAGTGAAAAGCGAAAGTGAAGTCGCTCAGTGTCCGACTCAGCGACCCCATGGACTGCAGCCTACCAGGCTCCTCCATCCACGGGGTTTTCCAGGCAAGAGTACTGGAGTGGGGTGCCAGTGCCTTCTCCGCTTGCTCACTCTAGGGCACTACTAATTGATTCTTAGGGCTTTGTGTTACCATTCATCTGATGACATTACAGTGCCTTCTGTGTATGATTTTGAACTTACCATAGTCTATTATGGTCGTGATTTAATGAACTTGTGGCATATTATTTAGCTCATTAAAAGTGTTGCATTTAAGCAATGTTGATGCTTTTAAGACTGTGGACAATTATTAGTTTGATGCAGCATCAGTTCCAATATTTTCTACATCTTTGTCAGAAAACTTTGGTTCAGAGAACAGACACCAATTTCATAGAGAGGCAGCATTTAAACACAGCAATAGTAATTCAGGCAATCACATAAGCACATGCATAATTAAGTCAAAATCTTATTTCAAATTCTTTGGGAGCCTTCCTTGGGAGGAATTTTAAATAGTGATGACATATTACATTATTAACAATAATAAATATTTTGAGTATTTACCATGTACTAGGCATATACTGGAGAAGGCAGTGGCACCCCACTCCAGTACTCTTGCCTGGAAAATCCCATGGATGGAGGAGCCTGGTGGGCTGCAGTCCATGGGGTCGCTGAGTCGGGCACGACTGAGCAACTTCACTTTCACTTTTCACTTTCATGCATTGGAGAAGGAAATGGCAACCCACTCCAGTGTTCTTGCCTGGAGAAGCCCTGGTGGGCTGCCATCTATGGGGTCGCACAGAGTCGGACATGACTGAAGCGACTTAGCAGCAGCAAGCAGCAGCAGGCATATACTAGGCATTCTAAAGGACTTCCTTGGTGGCTCAGATGGTAAAATGTCTGCCTACAATGCGGGAGACCCAGGTTTGATCCCTGGGTTGGAAAGATCCTCTGGAGAAGGAAATGGCACCCCACTCCAGTACTCTTGCCTGGAAAATCCCATGGACAGAGGAGCCTGGTGGGCTGCAGTCCATGGGGTCACGAAGAGTCGGACAAGTTGAGCGACTAACAGTAAACAATATCAAACTATACAAAAGTGGAGAGAATAGTATAGGGAACCTACCTGTAGCCATTATGCAGCTTTAGTAATTATCAGCTCGGAGCAAATCTAATTTTATCTCCCATCCTCTCCAAATCATTTTTAAGCAAATTCAGACCTCAAAACGTTTCATACATAAATATTTCAGCATATAATTCTAAAAGATAAGGATTCTTTTAAAAAAAGCTGAATCACAGGTCATTATAACACTTGAAAATTCTAACACCAAAATAATCAAATATTAAGTGAATATTCACATTTTCATGGTTATCTCAAAGTCGTTCTTTGTTTTTTGATGGTTTGTTCACGTCAGAATCCAAATAAACTCCATGAGATTGATATGTCTTTTAAGTATCTTCTAACATAGTTTCCCCCTCGATCTAACATTTTTATTTCTTGTAATTTATTTTATTAAAAAAAAAAAACAAGTTTCCTTTGGAATTGCCCAAAATCTGGATTTTACTGATTGCATTTCTGTTGTATTATTTACTATGCTCCAATATGATTACTGAATATATTTTAATTGTTTTAACTTTAGAATCTATCTTCAGAGATGTAGCCATTTTATTTTATATATTGTCCTTAAGTAATATTCTTGGGAATATACAGTTGATCTGTGTTTTAAAATCAGTGGAATTTTAATTTGCACTTTTCTTATTTTGTTCATTTCTTTTTTTTCCATATGATTAAGGACCATTTTTATTTCTTCTTATGTAAACTGCCTGTTCTTATTTTTCCATGGAGTTAGGAGACATATTTTTTATCAAAAGAAACTCATGTATTAGGGATATTTGTCCCTTCTCTGTGAAATTAATTACACATTTCCCCCTAATTAATCATTTTTCTTTTCACTTTCTTATGCTATTCTCTGCCACCCAAAAGATTCTGAATTTGGGAAGGTAATTGAATATATCAGTTTTTGACCTTGTTACTTTTGGATTTTGCAACATAGTTAGAAATACTTTTCCAGCTTGTAGGTGAATTAACTCATGCATTCTTTCAGGGCTTGATGATTTTATTTTTATATTTATAGATCCATGATTTTAATGTACTTTACGATTAGATTGAGTTTTTGTTGCTGTCTCCTTAGTTGTACTTGAAATAGCGTCGGACACGACTGAGCGACTTCACTTTCACTTTTCACCATGCGTTGGAGAAGGAAATGGCAACCCACTCCTGTGCTCTTGTCTGGAGAATCCTAGGGATGGGGGAGCCTGGTGGGCTGCCGTCTATGGGGTCACACAGACTCGGACATGACTGAAGCGGTTTAGCAGTAGCAGCAGCAGCTTGAAAGACAGGGGTTTGAACTGCCAGAGCCCACTTACGTGCAGACTTTTTTCAATGGTAAATATTAAGAACTACACAATTTCTGATTGCTTGACTCCAGGGGAACATTGAATACAGAGAAACTGCATATACGGAGGACCAACTATAAATTGTATGTGGGTTTCTTTTGACTCCTCAGAGATTTGTACACCTCTAACCCTTGTTGTTGTTCAGAGATCACCTGTATATTTCTGACCCACTTGAAGTTTATACATGTCAGGTGTAAGGAATGAATCAAATTTTGTCTTCAGAGCAGATTTTAAAATTCAGGTCCTTATAAAAATAACAAAGGGATGTGTTGAGAAGGCAGACCCCACATTTTCTGGTGTAATCCAAGCGGAGAAGTCAAAGCCCACAGTGGGTTCCACTCTGCACCTCCAGCTCATTCTTTTTCTTCAATATAATTTTATTTCTTTTTGGCTGCTCTGGGTTTTCTCCATTTATGGTGACCAGGAGCTACTCCAGTTGCAGTGCACAGACTTCTCATGTTGCAGAGTACAGGCCCCAGGGTGCAAAGGCTTCAGTAGCTACGACTCCCAGGCTCCAGAGCACAGGCTCAGTAGTTGTGGTGCTTGGGCTTAGTTGCTCCATAGCACGTGGAATCTTCCCGAACCAGAGATGGAACTTGTGTCTCCTGCATTGGCAGGCGGATTCTTTACCACTGAGCCACCAGAGAAACCCCTCCAAGCTCATTCTTACTCTTGAAGAGCTGGTGCTGACATCTAGGCCCTGAGTCTACTAGAACAATCCGTGCTCTGGTTCACTCATGGCTGGCTGCCTCTTCTTTCTGAACTCTCTGGTCACCCTCTTGTCCTAAAGGGCACTTTACCCCACCACCCCATGTTGTGAGTGTGGCTTCTTTGTTGCAGAGTCGTTCCCAGGTAGTTCTTTCTCCTCATATTTACAAAAGCTGATGCTGAGTCCATGCTTAGTAGGGAATCTTTGTCAGTTGATCTTTGCAGAGGGCTTTGCCTCTTTCCTTGTCACTCTCACTAACCTGAAAAGTGGTTTGGCCTCTGCTTGGACCTCTAGAAATTTCTAACCTCAGGGCTTAACCCACCAGCGTTCTCTGGGCAGGCTGTGTTCTCTATGGTCAGTGGAAGGAAGGAAAGCTTCCAATTTGCTACCATTTGTGAGAAGAGTCTCTCCCTATAACAACAATGTAGGTCACTTCAGTCGTGTCTGACTCTTTTCGACCTGTGGACTGTAGCACGCCAGACTCCTCTGTCTGTGGGATTCTCCAGGCAAGAATACTAGAGCAGGTTGCCATTTCCTACTCAGGGAATCTTCCCAACCCAGAAATCGAACCCACATCTCTATGTCTCCTGTAGTAATAGGCAGATTCTTCACCACTAGTGCCATCTGGGAAGCCCAATAACAAAAATAACACTGGTTAAACAGGGAGCTCAACCCAGTGCTCTGTGACAACCTAGAGGGGTGGGATGGGGTGATGAGAGGGAGGTTCAAGAGTAGGGGATGTATGTATACTTACGGCTAATTCATGTTGTTGTATGGCAGAAACCAATATAACATTGTAAAGCAATTATCTTCCAATTAAAATTAAATTAAAAAAAGACTAACAATACTGGTTAAAATGTACGGAATGCTGACTGTGTACAAGGTACCAGGTGTACACCAACAGTTGTGGAGACAGTGAAAGAACACTCCAGGAGTTCATTCCTTATGTCTGCATGCTTGAAAGCTAGCAAGCTGTCTCTTACAGTGTCAAATGTGCCTTCATAACAACCTGGAAGGACAGAGTCAAGTGTAGAATTCTTAGAATTCCTTGAGCTTCATACCAGAATGCAGCAGTGTGAGGACAAGGGGAATTATCTGTTTGAGAACTATACAAGCAGCCAATAAAATTGTTGTTACGGGCTTTCTTCATTCTTGACCATGAGCTGGGCCTCCTCTAGTAGCAAACACTGTTAGCTTAAGTAATACTCTAGAAAGTATACCTGAAGGTAGCACAAAAACTGCTAATAAATAAGAAATAATAAGTATTAAATTATGATTATAGAAACCTACCTATCAGTGAGATAACCAAACATCTTTAAAGTTTTGGAACACAATCAACATTTTCTGTACGAAACTCTCATTGCTCTCACTAGGAAATACTGCAAAAATTTTAGAGAAAGCATATTAATTAGCCTAGAGGGTTCACATAGGAAGCATATGTAATGATTTCAATTTCAATGATCCAGATCTAACAACTGTTAATAGATGTTACTCCCAATCAACCCAAAACATTTAACACGTACTGAACATATATATATATGTGTGTGTGCTAAGTTGTGTCTGACTCTTTGTGACCCCATGGACTATATATAGCCAGTTAAGCTCCTCTGTCCATGGAATTTTCCAGGCAAGAATCCTGAGGTGGTTTGCCATTTTCTACTCCAGGGGCTCTTCCCAACCCAGGGATTGAACCTGAGTCTCTCTGCATCTCCTGCCTTGGCAGGTGGATTCTTTAGCACTCTGCCACCTGGGAAGCCCAATATATAGCATATGTTATTAAGCTATATGAATAATTTCTCATATTCTCTCTTTGAGATTAGAAATCTCATGTAAGATTTTACATGTGAGATTTCCTACATGTAAACTCATGTAAGAGTTTCAGTAGTGGCTTTATTGGAGAGGAACACTAGGACTAAATTATTATCAGCAGCAGAAAAAACTCATTCCAGGGCTAATGTTTGGATTAAGAAATATCAAATGATAGGCTGAAGTTGTAGATATCTGTACATTGTAAGGTGGTCTTCAAGTAAACTAGACTTTGTTGCTACTGTTAAGTTGCTAAGTCATGTCTGACTCTTGTGACCCCGTGAGCTATAGCCCAACAGGCTCCTCTGTCCATGGGATTTCCCAGGCAAGAATACTGGAGTGGGTTGCTATATTCTTCTCCAGGAGATCTTTCCCAACCCAAGGATCCAACTGTATCTCCTGTATTGGCAGGTAGATTTTTTTTTTTTCGTTTTACCACTGAGCCACCAGGGAAGGCTCAAACTAGACTTTACATAGAGTCATAGCTAGTTACCTTTGAAAGACAGGCTTTCTGGATATTTAGGAACGCTTTTTAGAATGGGTCCTTTTCAAGCCTGGATTTAAAAGGCTTTTTCTTACTTGTCTGATCTGATTCTTTTATGTTATCTTTATTGAACAGGGAATATACAGGAATTTTATCTTCAAAAAAAAATGGAAACTTTTCATTGACTAGATCTCCTCTTAGATTGTAGTGTCTACCTCTAGCTCAATAGACAGAGCTTCTTTTTCCTTTGTTAAAAATATTTGAAAAGAAATGGGGGGAAATACTTTGAAAGTTCTTTCTCTATAAAGTAGTGATAATTGCCCATTCCTTGCAACCCTAGCATTTACATCTTCTAATGTGATCTGTATAGTTTACCTAAAATGTTTAATATTCCTATAAAACATTAAACAAAGGATAAGTTCTGGATGATAGATTAGAGCTGTGAACTTTAATTTAAAAATCTTTTCCTCTATGAATAAGAAATAATTTCTGCTCTAAAAGTAACTGGTATTTAAGCAAATCAAAGAGCAAGAAATTCTTAATATGTACAATATACAGGAAATCTACATCCAGCAACCAAGTGAAATACATCGAACTTTGTTTTTATTTTTCTTTTAATAGCTTTGATATATAAAGTATGTATTATAAATTTGGGCTTCCCTGGTAGCTCAGCTGGTAAAGAATCTGCCTGCAAAGCAGGAGACCCTGGTTCAATTCCTGAGTTGGGAAGATCCCCTGGAGAAGGGATAGGCTATCCACTCTAGTATTCTTAGGCTTTCCTCGTGGCTTAGATGTTAAAGAATCCTCCTGCAGTGTGGGAGACCTGTGTTTGATTCCCCCGGTTGGGAAAATCCCCTGGAGAAGGGCATGGCAACCCACTCCAGTATTCTTGCCTGGAGAATTCCTATGGACAGAGGAGCCTGATGGGCTACAGTCCATGGTGTCACAAAGAGTTGGACATGACTAAGCAACTAAGCACTATAAATTCATCAGTTTAAATTGTACAATTCAATGGTTTTCAGTATATTAAGAGTTGAGCAATCATCATCTCAATCTAATTTTAGAACTTTTTATCACCCTCCCCCTAAAATCCCATACTCATTAGTTGTTCAATCACTCAGTCGTGCCCGACTATTTGCAACCCCATGGACTTCATGCAGCACACTAGGCTTCCCTGCACTTCACTATCTCCTGAAGTTTCTTCAAACTCGTGTCCATTGAATCAGTGATGCCATCCAAACAACTCATCCTCGTAGTCATTCACATTTCCCCCACTTACCCATCTTCTCCTCTAGTGAACCACTAATCTACTTTATGTCTATATAGACTTGCCTCTTCTGAACATTCCATATGGAAACAGAATCACACAATGTATGGCTTTTGCAACTGGCATTTTCATCTAGAATAACATTTTTAAGATTTCATGTTATAGCTTGTATCAGTTCATTTCTTTTCATTGAGGAATAATATTCCATTATGTGACTGTAGATATTTTACTAATCCATTCACTGATTGATTGGTTCAGTTCAGTTCAGTCACTCAGTCGTGTCCGACTCTTTGCAGCCCCATGAATCACAGCACGCCAGGCCTCCCTGTCCATCATCAACTCCCGGAGTTCACTCAGACTCATGTCCGTCGAGTCAGTGATTCCATCCAGCCATCTCATTCTTGGTCGTCCCCTTCTCCTCCTGCCCCCAATCCCTCCCAGCATCAGAGTCTTTTCCAATGAGTCAACTCTTCGCATGAGGGGGGAAAGGTACTGGAGTTTCAGCTTTAGCATCATTCCTTCCAAAAGAAATCCCAGGGCTGATCTCCTTTAGAATGGACTGGTTGGATCTCCTTGCAGTCCAAGGGACTCTCAAGAGTCTTCTCCAACACCACAGTTCAAAAGCATCAATTCTTTGGTGCTCAGCCTTCTTCACAGTCCAACTCTCACATCCATACATGACCACAGGAAAAACCATAGCCTTGACTAAATGGACCTTAGTCGGCAAAGTAATGTCTCTGCTTTTGAATATGCTATCTAGGTTGGTCATAACTTTTCTTCCAAGGAGTAAGCGTCTTTTAATTTCATGGCTGCAGTCACCATCTGCAGTGATTTTGGAGCCCCCCAAAATAAAGTTTGACACTGTTTCCACTGTTTCCCCATCATTTCCCATGAAGTGATGGGACCAGATGCCATGATCTTTGTTTTCTGAATGTTGAGCTTTAAGCCAACTTTTTCACTCTCCACTTTCACTTTCATCAAGAGGCTTTTAGTTCCTCTTCAATTTCTGGCATAAGGGTGGTGTCATCTGCATATCTGAGGTGATTGATATTTCTCCCGGTAAGCTTGATTCCAGCTTGTGTTTCTTCCAGTCCAGCGTTTCTCATGATGTACTCTGCATAGAAGTTAAATAAGCAGGGTGACAATATACAGCCTTGACGCACTCCTTTTCCTATTTGGAACCAGTCTGTTCTTCCACGTCCAGTTCTAACTGTTGCTTCCTGACCTGCATACAGATTTCTCAAGAGGCAGGTCAGGTGGTCTGGTATTCCCATCTCTTTCAGAATTTTCCACAGTTTATTGTGATCCACACAGTCAAAGGCTTTGGCATAGTCAATAAAGCAGAAATAGATGTTTTCTGGAACTCTCTTGCTTTTTCCATGATCCAGCAGATGTTGGCAATTTGATCTCTGGTTCCTCTGCCTTTTCTAAAACCAGCTTGAACATCAAGAAGTTCACAGTTAACGTATTGCTGAAGCCTGGCTTGGAGAATTTTGAGCATTACTTTACTAGCGTGTGAGATGAGTGCAATTGTGTGGTAGTTTGAGCATTCTTTGGCATTGTCTTTTTTTGGGATTGGAATGAAAACTGACCTTTTCCAGTCCTGTGGCCACTGCTGAGTTTTCCAAATTTGCTGGCATATTGAGTGCAGCACTTTCACAGCATCATCTTTCAGGATTTGAAACAGCTCAACTGGAATTCCATCACCTCCACTAGCTTTGTTCGTAGTGATGCTTTCTGAGGCCCACTTGACTTCACATTCCAGGATGTCTGGCTCTAGGTGAGTGATCACACCATTGTGATTATCTGGGTCATGAAGATCTTTTTTGTACAGTTCTTCTGTGTATTCTTGCCACCTCTTCTTAATATCTTATGCTTCTGTTAGGTCCATACCATTTCTGTCCTTTATCGAGCCCATCTTTGCATGAAATGTTCCCTTGGTATCTCTAATTTTCTTGAAGAGATCTCTAGTCTTTTCCATTCTGTTCTTTTCCTCTATTTCTTTGCACTGATCGCTGAGGAAGGCTTTCTTATCTCTTCTTGCTATTCTCTGGAACTCTGCATTCAGATGCTTATATCTTTCCTTTTCTCCTTTGCTTTTCACCTCCCTTCTTTTCACAGCTATTTGTAAGCCCTCCCCAGACAGCCCTTTTGCTTTTTTTGCGTTTTCTATGGGGATGGTCTTGATCCCTGTCTCCTGTACAATGTCACGAATCTCATTTCATAGTTCATAAGGCACTCTATCTATCAGATCTAGGCCCTTAAATCTATTTCTCACTTCCACTGTATAATCATAAGGGATTTGATTTAGGTTAGATTAATTACATTTTGGGGTTATTATGGATAATGCTGCTATGAACTTTCATATAAAAGATTTTGTATGGATGTATTTCTCTTGGTTATATACCTAGAAATGGAATTGCTGGCTCACATGGTGACTCTATGTTTAACTTTCGAAGGAACTGCCGGATTGTTTTTGAAAGCAGCTGCATCATTTTACATCCTCACTTAGCAATGTATAAAGTTTCCAGTTTCTCCACATTCTCTCTGATTCTTGTCTTTTTGTTACAGCAGGTGTGAAGCAGTATATCATTGCAGTTTTGATTTGCATTTTCATGGTGCTTAATGATGTAAAGAAGCTTTTCATGTACTATTAATATTTTAAAGTCTTTTACTTGGTTAAAAATGTGAACTCTAACCCCATTAGTTGATTTCTGGTGAAATATCATCATCAGTCTTTTGTAGTTCAGTGGTATCTAAACTGCTAATGAGGTCAAGGCTACAAGGTCTAGTTCTAACTGGCTATCTTTTACAGAGAAAATTGTGGTTAAACAACTACACTCATGTGCCTTAGCTCTGTACAGTGATCTGACAGGTTCTTGATATTGCCAATTAACAGGGTCTGGAAAGATCAACCAAAAGGTCTGTCCTGATGATTACAAATATCATTTTAATAAAAATAAAATCTATCATCAGCAGATATTTCTAACAGCATTGATTTATTTTTCTGAAAGTATAATGGACTTAAAATATTGGTTTCAGGTAGACAGCATAGTGATTCAATATTTTTATAGACTGTACTCCTTTAAAGTTATTACAAAATAATGGCTATACTTAATTATCCAGTATAATATATCCTTGTACTTATTTTATACACAGCAGTCTGTAACTCTTAATTTCATATCCCAATGTGCAATGTGGCCCCTCTCTCCTTCCCTCTCCTCACCAGTATCCTCTAGTTTGTTTTCTATATCAGTCTGTACATTTTTGTTTGTTTGTTACATACATTGCTTGTCTTATTTTTTTTTAGGTTCCATATCTTAAAAAGTGATAACAGAGTATATAAGTGATATCACAGTATTTGTGTTTCTCTGTCTGACTTATTTCACTAAGCATAAAACTCTCTAGGTTCATCCATGTTGCTGCAAATGGTGTAATTTCATTCTTTTTTTATGGCTGAAAAATATTCCATTGTATGTATATGTGCTGCTGCTGCTGCTAAGTCGCTTCAGTCGTGTCTGACTCTGTGCAACCCCATAGACAGCAGCCCACCAGGCTCCCCCGTCCCTGGGATTCTCCAGGCAAGAACACTGGAGTGGGCTGCCATTTCCTTCTCCAATGCATGAAAGTGAAAAGTGAAAGTGAAGTTGCTCAGTTGTGTCTGACTCTTCGCAACCCCATGGACTGCAGCCTACCAGGCTCCTCCGCCCATGGGATTTTCCAGGCAAGAGTACTGGAGTGGGGTGCCATTGCCTTTTCCGGTATGTATATGTATGTGTGTATATATATCACATCTTCTTTATCCACTTATCTATTAATGAACACCTGACTTGATTTCATACTTGGCTATTGAAAATAATGCTGCTATTGAATACTGGGGTGCATGTATATTTCCAAAATAGTGGCTTTTTTCATATGTATACTCAAGAGTGGAATTGCTGGATCATATGGTAGCCATTATGGTGATCATATTTTTAGGTTTTTGAAGAACCTCTATACTATTTTCCATAGTGGAAAACATCAACAGTATACAGGGGTTTCCTTTTTTCCATATTCTCACCAGCATTTATCATTTGTAGACTTTTTAATGATACTCATTCTGACAGGTGGGGGGTGATATCTCATTGTAGCTTTGATTTGTATTTATCTAATAATTAGTGATATTGAGCATCTTTTCATGTCTGTCAGCCATCTGTATGTCTTCTTTGGGAAAATGTTTGTCTAGGTTTTCTGCTTGTTCTAAAATTGTGTTGTTATTTGATGGAGTTATATGAGCTGTTAATATATTTTGGCTATCAACTTCTTGTCAGTCATATAATTTGTAAATATTTTCTCCCATTCAGTAGGCTGTCTTTTCATTTTGTTGATGGTTTCCTTTGCTTTACAAAAGAATTTAAGTTTAACTAGATCCCATTTATTTATTTTTGTTTTTATTTCTTTTGCCTTTGGAGACAGATCCAAAGATGATTGCTATGATTCATGTCAAAGGATGTTCTGCCTATGTTCTCTTCTAGGAGTTTTATGGTTTGGGGTCTTATATTTAGGTCTTTAATTCACTTTGAGCTTATTTTTGTATATAGTGTGAGGAAATATACCAGTCTCAGTCTTTTATACATAGCTGTCCAATTTCCCGAGAACCCCTGATTAAAGAGATGTCTTTTCTCCATAGCATATTTTTGTCTCCTTTGTTGTAGATTAATTGACCATAGATGCACAGATAATGACATTGTTTTACTAAAAATGGTACCTGTTCATTTCAACTATTTTTGAATAGTTAAAAAGGTACAAGCCTCACTAAATTCTAAATCTCACTGCTCCAGAAATAACTAGGTTAGGTTTTGGTGAACTGTGTTACAATATCTCCATACAGATATTTAGTTTGATGCATGGACAGATAGCCAAATGAATAGAAATAATTTCATGAGAATAGAATTATACCAGCTTATTTTTTTGATAGAGGGTTTCAACCAATTTTACTTGAGCTAATGCCAATCACAAAAGTGAAACTGAAGAATGAATGGGGTGAACTGTTTCCCTATTAAACTGATTTATTGTTCATCTCCCATCGTTTTACCATTCGTCACCATTTCTGATTGTTTTGTTCACTTCTGAGTGGCTGAATATCGTCAGGTAGTTTTTTTGTAAGTATTGAAGCAGATACTTCTGGTGAACACCAGCATTTCTTTTCTCTTTCTTTCTCAGTAAAATATTCCCACAATGTAGTTTATAATCCTCGCCTCCCTTGCAGCTAGATGCTCTCTAAATCTGGCCAATGGGATGTAAGCAGAAGTGTGTGAAATTTACAGAAAATATCCATAAAGGAAGGGGATCTTGTGTTCTCCTTCCTGCTAGCTGGAATGTTAATGCTGAAGTTTGCTCTGTCATCTTAAACCACAAGGTGGAAATCTGTATTAATGTATAACAACAAGATGGGAAAAAGATGGGAAGACTCTGGGTGTCTGACAATTTCCTTAATCTGCTATACTTCCAATTGTTTTTTATGTGATAGAGAAACTTCCACCTTTTTAAATGGCTTATGTGTGTTCTTTAGCCATTCATCGTTGAAGTTCATTATAACTGTCACAAGGGCTAAAATCTGCCCTGAAGTTCTTTAAAGTCTGAGAATGTCTGCCTGTTTTTTCACACTTCATTTAGCTAGGTATAATTCTAATGTTGCACACTATCCTTCTCTATCAGAACTTATAAATACTGCTCCATTTTTTCCAGCAATGGAGATTACAGTACAGAATGAGAGGCCAGCCTGATCTCTACATCCTTCCTTCACTTTTGTTTCTGCCTAGATCCTTGAGAAACATTTTCCAGGTCTTTTATAATATAAAAATTTAATTTATAAATTATATTATAAAATAAAAAATTTCAAACATACAGAAAAAGATACACAGATTGAGCAATTGCTAATATTTGCCATATTTACTTTATCTCTCCTGTGCATGCATATTTGTGTGTTTGTGTGTGCATAGAGAACATATTTCTGAATCACTTGAAGGTAAGTTGTAGATTTAATATTTTATTCCTAAATGCTTCAGGATGTGTATCCTTAGAACATGATTTTACAAAGAATATTCAGGTCTGATTTCCTTTAGGATGGACTGGTTGGATCTCCTTGCAGTCCAAGGGACTCTCAAGAGTCTTCTCCAACACCACAGTTTAAAAGCATCAATTCTTCGGCGCTCAGCTTTCTTTATAGTCCAGCTCTCACATCCGTACATGACTCGGAAAAACCATGACTTGACTAACTGGACCTTTGTTGGCAAAGTAATGTCTCTGCTTTTCAATATGCTATCTAGGTTGGTCATAACTTTCCTTCCAAGGAGTAAGCGCCTTTTAATTTCATGGCTGCAATCACCATCTGCATTGATTTTTGGAGCCCAGAAAAATAAAGTCAGCCACTGTTTCCCCATCTATTTGCCATGAAGTGATGGGACCGGATGCCATGATCTTCGTTTTCTGAATGTTGAGCTTTAAGCCAACTTTTTCACTCTCCTCTTTCACTTTCATCAAGAGGCTTAGTTCTTCACTTTCTGCCATAAGGGTGGCGTCATCTGCATATCTGAGGTTATTGATATTTCTCCCGGTATAGAGATGGTTTGGTCTTTATTCCAACTTCACTGCTTTTCTTTTTAGATATACACGCACGCGGCCCAGTAGCTCAGTCACTAGGGAACTCAGGGCGCGACCCAGAGGTTGTGCTTGGTGTGCCCGCCTCTGCTCTGCAGAATCGCAAGCACCTGGGACGTGGTTAGCGGCCTCTATGTGGCCCACTCTGGGCGCATGGAATCCTGGAATTCGTGGTTTGGCACCGCGTGTTCCCTGCCTGAGGCCTCGTGGAGCAGACTACATTTCCCAGAATGCATCGGGAGGGGGGGGGAATGTGGGCGGTAGAGGGAGGGGGCGGACCCAGCGCTCCGGGGCGTCGCCGTTTCCAAGCGCCGAGATTTCGCCTAGTAACCCGCCAGCCTAGGTCCCCGAAAGCGGCGGTGTGGCCCCGCCCCCGGAGCCTAGAGTGGAGGAAGAACCTCTCTCCGGTGGCGTCCCAGTGACGAAGCCAGTCCTCGGTGCGGGAGGCGGGGAAAGGGGCGGGGGGCGGGCAAGCAGAGGATTTCGCTTGCTCTGTGAGATCCAGGACGTGCTGGCGGCGCCGTTTCAGAGCAGAGGTTAGAGGCGGGAGAGCTGGGATGCTCCGCAGGCGAGCCTGGATCGGGTGTGGGAGGAGTGCAGGACGCATACGCCGCGGCTCTGTGCGCAGGCCGGGGTGTCCCCGGGGGCTGGCATCCCTCGGGTGGGCATCGACCAATGCCTGGGACGTGTGTGCGCGTGTGTGTGGGGGCTCGCTGTCCCCAGTGGTTCCGCGGGCGCTCCTCCCCACGCCGGGCTTAGAGACGAGACCCTTGAGCCCACAGGACCCCATAGGTATCGCAAACGTTTCCGGGGAGAGGTACACGATTTTGGCCACTTGTTAATTATTTAATTTCTTCTGGACTGAGAGCGTTTGTAGGTTGTGTTTTCCTGCCTCCAGCTACAGTGTCTCAGTTTCTCCGATTCAGAAAAAAATCTTTATGAAGCTTGCCATTGGAGTTCCTGATTAGTGAGAGCTGCTAAGTTCGTTCTGGTTTTCTCGGCCAAGAGAGGGTTCATGGAAGATATAAATTCTGAATATATACACAACTAACTGGAGCGTCTAAAAGATGACCATTGCATGTTTTCCCTGGCTTAATGGGGAAACTGCAAATTTTCTTTCAAATCGTATCAGTAACCACCACCCGGCAGCATTTAGGGCATATTTCGTATCATTAAAAGGATGGATCTTTGGGGGGGGGGGCGGAAGAGATGGATCTGGAGAGAGAAAAGAGGAATAGTTGACAATTTGCAAAAAACTTGGCTTAGTTTGGGGATCATTTGCTTGGACTGGGTGACTTATGCAAAATATCTGTTTCTTTCTTCCTGGCTCTCGCCTCCTGGATGTAGACTGTCAGTTTCGGATCCGAGGATGGCGATGGCAAAGCTTACCGGAGTTCCTTGTCAAATTAAAGCTGTCACAGACTAAATCCCGCTGCCTGCTGCGAGGCCCCCGCCCCGCGCACTGCAAACTTCAGTGAGCGAACTGGGTAATCAGTGTTTGGATATGCAGATCCTTGATTTAAAAGGCGGGGTGACCCTCCCAAGAACCTCTCCCGGGGGCCGAAGCCCGCAGGTGCAGTGAGGCGCGCGGGCGCGCGCGCGCGGGTGAAGACGCCTAGCCCGGGGGAGAGGAAGCCGGGGCGCCCGGCGGGGTCTGGCGGCCGTGCACCGGCGGCTCGTCTCCGGCGGCGGCGGTGGATGATGGTGGCGGCCGGCGTGCTGGTCTGTGTGAGTGCGTCGCCGCGGAAATCAGCGCCCGGCGCTGCACGCTGAGCCCTTTGCAGGTCCTCCGCAGCCCGAGACTTGGCGAGGACAGACCCGGCGCGCAGGGGCCGCGGACCGGTGCGCGGGGGGCCCGGGGGGCTAGTGGGGTCGGCTTATCATGGCGGATCGGACAGCTCCCAGCTGCCAGCTCCGGCTGGAGTGGGTGTACGGGTACCGGGGTCACCAGTGCCGCAACAACCTGTACTACACCGCCGGCAAGGAGGTGGTCTACTTTGTGGCTGGGGTCGGGGTGGTTTACAACACCCGCGAGCACAGCCAAAAATTCTTCCTGGGACACAACGACGACATTATCAGGTAAGGAGGTGGCCTGGGGCGGTGTGGAGGGGTTGGGTGTGGAGGTTGGAAGGGTGAGAAGAAGGATGACTAACTGGGATTTCGTGGAGTCAGATCTGGGCGCCCCTTGGAATAAGGAGTCTCTCTGGTACCTCGGAATTACAGAAGGGCTGCTGATTCTAAGGCTAGGGCAGAAGCAGGGTAAGGGTGCAGGTGGGGAGGGAGAAATCTCTTTTCTCTGTTGCTCAGCAAGGCTTTTTAAATCACTAAGGAGTTAAGTGTCCTGGTGCTTTTTTAGGTGTTCATTCCTGCTACAAGTGGAAGGATCCTAGGGAGCTATTAAACACTTCTTTTTCCCTCCCTTACTAGGAAAATTTAGGACCAATAACCTGAATTGTGGGTATCATCTTTGGGAGGCTCTTTAGAAGGTTGCTCAGCAAGTAAGAGGATTGAAAATAATAATAATAATAAAAAAAAACCGAAAGGAAATTTTGCTAAAGGTAATTTGGGATCTTCTTTCCAGATGCTTGGAAACTAGGAAATTTCTGCAGTGGATGGGGAGTTTGTTCTCTAACATTTCACTTGGTAGTGACTTAGTGCTGAGAATCGTATTTATACACTAAATGGATGCTTCCACACCATCACTGAGGGTATAAAAGACTGGCAGTTTCTGTACAACAAAACCCTACCCTCCAGCCCACAGAATGACCAACATCTAGTAGTGAATGGCTTGGACTGGTGAAGACAAAGCTGGATGAATAGCCATTTTAGAAGGTCCTCCTTATTAAATTGTAAAGGGATATATTTTGATTTTTGGCCCTGTCCTCTCATCTTTGGACTAGATGCATCTTTCTCCAGCCCTTGTCAGCGTCTCCTGTGACCATACAAGGTGTGGTCCAGACGCTGTTCACAGGGAATTCCTTTTCAGCCCTTGGCAGTTGGGGAAGGTTTCCACAATATGGGAGCCTCAGCCCACAGGGAAAATGACTTGCTGAGGATGGACTACAGCTGACAGAGACCGTATTTATACCTTCCAGACTTGTGTGTTCACTGATGTAGAACAACCTCCATCACATTTCAGAATACTGCCACTTGTACTCTATGTCTCATTTCATAATGAAATAAATGGTTCGGTGGCATAATGTTAGTGGTCTTAATTACTCCACGGGAAGGATGCTTTAGAAGACTCGCTTCCCCTCGCCCCGCTTTGTACTGTTGTGATTTTTCTGGAGCTGTTTTCCTCCTTAAGCCCTAAAGTTGAAAGAAAATGTTACAGAAAGTAAAAAACTATATTACTATATTAAAATATAGTGGAAAATATATGTATTAAAAATGTTGACTTTTAAAAGATGAAGATTTTAAGTACTAGGAGCTCTGCTGTTCTTGAGATTTGGTGGAACTGACTTTTAAAACTTTCTTCATGTCACATTTGATAGAAGAGCTTTCTTCTCTGCCTGCTGTGATAATGGTTGTGATTGGGGCGTTCTTACCTAGTTCTGTCCTGGAGATTTTGCTGCTGTAATTCCAAGCTGATTATTAAAGTCACAGGTGCAAATGATTAACAGTGACTCATGAAAAGGTTAGATGTTTAAAAATTAAAACCCATTATGTTTTTGCCCTTTCTTAACACAGTACTTTCCATTATACCATCAAAATAAGATGTAGTCCTTTGGGGAAGGGAGAAAGTGGCAATTAAACAGGAAATTCCCTGTGGTTAAATAATAGTAATGTGACAGTTCACTGAACTACTTTGAGGATTTGAACTCTTAATTTTTTTCCTCTAACAGGAAAAAAAAATAGATGTTGTGAAACTGAAGGTGGGAAAAGGGTGGAGTTGCAGTAAACCACCGTTATGACAGACTGTTGGACTAGTGGGATTGTTGTGATATCTGACTTAGTTGAAGAAACACTCAGATTTGAAGAAAAGGTGAATGAATTTATTCATCTAACTGGATTTGCAGGGAGCTTCAATTGTTGAAAACAAAAAACCCTGATGATTTGGTTTCTGTTTATTAAGGCAGTTATATCTGTATGCTGAATAGTGACATAGTAGCAAGGCTGCCTGCGGAGAAAGGACTAAATTTTCCATGTTATTTGGTTGGGTCTGAATATGTGTAGGAGAGCAGAGTTCTTTAATATCCATCTATGTGTTTGCACATAGGAATAAAATTAAGCCAAATAGATTAAAAAACACAAATCACAGATCATTACATAATCGGGAGCTGTAAAATTAGAGAATACAAAATATTTGTGTTGTTATTTTGCTTTATCTTATATATGTAAATATCTTTATCTGGTGAAGGTAGTATATAAACCATATTTGTTTTCATCCTTAGTATATGGAACTCTTAAGTACCATTTCCTTCATAATTTTATTCCCAGGAACATATTAGATGTTTGAAATTAATACTGTAAAATGTTAGGAATATTAATGTATTAACTATACATATGGAGAAGAAATTGTATTCTTTTATCTTTATGAATTTCAACTCATTTCCGCAGAGCTAGTTATACTACTGATTTTCTATTTAAAATATTAATGTTTGTCATTGAATGAGGAGGACTAAAGCTAAGATTTTAGTGCAAAAATATTTGGGGTGTTTTGGAATCATGACATGAATATTAAAACTTCTAACCCTTGATTCCACCAAACAAGATAAGTAATCATCCACATAGATTTTGCATTTGTTTGAATGATATATTCATAATGCATACATTTTCTACAGCGTTATTTATTGTGCTACTTTCCCTAGAATCCTAACTAGAAAGCAGCCAAACAAATATTGATACCATGCTCCATTTTAGAAAACTGTATCATCTCTGAGATCACAATGAACTTCAATAATAATGTAGGATTTGGCAGAGCTCATTAGAGCTCAGCATATGTGTCCTCCTGATTTGAAAGACTATGTGTTTAAGTCAGATTTTAAAAAATGTTGATATGTGAAGCATAATGTGATTTATTGGATGTGGAGGCTTAGTTTTATTCTCTTGAATGATTACCCTTCAATACAGATAACAGATTAGCGGATGATGCCATATTTTAGCTCTGATAGCATTGTGATGGGAAGATGCTTAAAGCAACAGAAGCACTCAAATTGGGGCTGGAAGGCAAGGACAGTAATTGAGGCAGGAATAATTACTAACTTGGTTTCTGCTGCAGGTAGCAGACCATGACACAGAACTGGAGCAAATGAAAGAAAAGGTCATGCACAGATTTACTGTCTGTCTCCTCCCGATCATTTTCATGGTGACTCCAGTGGAGACATTTCTCCCTTATTCTGGGACCCTATTTTGTGTCTGACTAGTCCCCTGTCTCCATTTTCATTTCTCTTCTTTCCTGGCTCTCTGTTGCAAGGGAGGTTTTTCTGCAGCACCACATTAGGGGAAAGGACACTGACTTTGATTTCACACCCACTTGGGTTTGAATCCACTCTCCTGTTTACTAGAGGCATCTAGGTGAGTGACTTGACCTCTCAGGGCCTCATTTGTTTGTAAGAAAGGAATTACCAACAACTAAATTGCAGAATTTCAATTTCAAATAGGTAACTATTTGAAATAATACATGCAAATAGTTTAGTGTGGGGCCTTGCCCTTAGCTGGTGCTCAGTAAATGCTCTTAATAACAATAGCAGTGGAGAAGGCAATGGCAACCTACTCCAGTACTCTTGCCTGGAAAATCCCATGGATGGAGGAGCCTGGTGGGCTGCAGTCCATGGGGTCGCTAAGAGTCGGACACGACTGAGCGACTTCACTTTCACGCCTTGGAGAAGGAAATGGCAACCCACTCCAGTGTTCTTGCCTGGAGAATTCCAGGGACGGGGGAGCCTGGTGGGCTGCCGTCTATGGGGTCACACAGAGTCGGACACGACTGAAATGACTTAGCAGCAATGATAGCAGTAGTACAGTATTTAATTAAAAACACACACATACACCAGAAACAAAACAGTGATTCTTCATTGTCCACAGTCTGAAGTCCAAACTCCTGAGTTTTCCTTTCTCTTTGGTGTTAACCTACCTTTATACCTTTATTTTCCGTGACTCTGTGCTTTCCTGCCTCATGCTGGAATGGTTTCTCACCCCCTTCGTCTATCTCTTCCCAATCCCTTTCCCCAGTGGCATAGTGGTTGGGGACATGTGCTTTGGTCAAACAAATTTGATTTGAACCTAGATCTGCCACCAGCTGGGTGACGGGAAAATTTTTAAATCTCTGTGAGTCTCAACTGTCATCAATAAAATAGCTTGTCATCAGTGCAGTGGAGATTTAAAGTTATCTAACTTGTAGCTAATGGAGATAACATACAAGGGTCCCCACAGTGTTTGGCAAATAGGAAGTGGTCGCCACAGGGAGCCTGTTTGTATCTCTGTCTTAAGTGCCCCATCCATTTCAATCTCGCTTCTCCCATGAGCCCTTTTACCACCCTTGGATGAAGAAGTGCCGTGCACTCCTAAAGTTTTGCATCTTTTGTGACCAATGCTGCTCACTTGATATGTATCATTTAGTGCCATTCCTTCACTCCGAATATTTTCATTTGTAAATGTATATAAGATTCTTGAGGCTAAGAATGAATTTGATAAGCAGAACCAACATTTCCTGAGTGCAGACTCAGTGCTATAATGTTGGTACTGTGGTTAGCCTCAGTTTATTGATGAGAAAACCAAGGCACAGAGAGGTTAAAGATGTTGCCCATAGTCAATATTTAGCAGATTGTAGAATGGGATTTGGAACCCAAGTCAGTCTGATTCCAAAGCCCAGAGCTATCACTTCACTGCTTTACACACTCTTCAATTTTTCTTAGTCACTATGGTCTCTACTATTGTGCCTTGTTTCCAACCAGAACTCGGTCAGTTCATGACTCCTTGTAACTCTTGTTTTCCAGTTTTGTGCTTTACATAAGGCTGTTTGAAGTAGATCACTAGAACTCTGTCTAGAAATGGAACCATGTTCAGGTTCATCTTAGAACATCACCACATTTGAAGCAATGACCTGAAACAGTGAACTACTGGAGATGTTAAAAAAAAATTTTTTTAAAAATCTGAATTGTGACATGGCTAAAATTATCTGGTACTGCAAGTACGCACAATTGCACTTGTTGAATTTGAAGAGAGAGGTGTAACAGCCATGGTTGGGCTTGGGGTGTTGGGCAAACAGATTCACATGAAGGCCTGGAGATCTGATTTCATATTGTTCAGTCCTTTGACTAGTTTGAATAAGGGAAACTTAGGGGTAACTATAAAGAATCAAACATGTATTGAGTTGAGTGCCTGCTCTGTACCAGACACTGCATACACGCGCACACACACACACACACACACACACACACACACACACACACAGAGGAATCCCTTCACCCACAACTCTGAGAGCCTTAATTTTACAGGCACAACTCAGAGAGGGAGAGAGATTTAAGCAGTTGCTCATCCTCTGTTCATCGATCTCACTTGCTTGTTCACTGGCATGATCATGTAATGAAAGGGCTCAGTTGGTAAAGAATCTGCCTGCAGTGCAGGAGACCAGGCTTGATTCCTGGGTTGGGAAGATCCCCTGGAGAAGGAAATGGCAACCCACTCCAGTATACTTGCCTGGAGAATCCCATGGATAGAGGAGCCTGGCGGGCTGCAGTCCATGGAGTCGCAAGAGTTGGACACAACTTAGCGACTGAAGCACCTATGGTCTGTTCATAAATGATTTTACTGTTATTCTTGTTAATAAGCTATCAGTCTGGTGATTTTTATTAAGATTTATTTATTCTCTAAACTGGGTAAATTTTACTTTTTCATTTACTTTTTAATCAAAAACTAGTATCTGGAATATACCAGGTGCAGCATTGAGCATGACCAAGTTCTTGCCCCCATTCTGATGGAGGAGGCCAACAATGAATGAACAAGACAGCAAGGTGAATACAGATTGTGCTAAGTACTAAGGAGGGAATGACCACAGAGGGGAACTAGGTCAAGAAGGGTGTGGGAGCTACTTTAGGTAAGGTGTCCAGAGCAGCGCGCTAAGGAGATGGTGTTTAAGCTGAAGTCTGAAGGATGAGAAGGGGCAGGTAAGTGAAGATGTGATGGAGAGGAGAGGTTACGTGCAAAGGTACCAGGATGGGAAAGAACCTGGTATGGCCGGGATTCTGGTCTAGATATCCAGAGAAAGACCAAGGTCATAGTAATTCTCATCCAGGTCATTAATGCCTCATGGGTTTTGCCACCATATGTCCTAGATTTCCCAGGACACTCACAAATATTCCATTCAGTTATTGTTATGAGTATACTTGCTCATATCATATCATAGATCCCTTTTAATTCAGAATATATGACCATGGTTTTGTTTTTAAAATATGGCTACTATATAATGGGTCCCAGCTTGAAAAACATGACCCTGGAGTATGCTCTCTTATAAAGAATTATATAGGCCCTACCACCAGTGGTCCACAAGAATGTAGATTATACTGTGGTAAGTGAAACCTATTCCATGGCAGCATCTTTGGGCAGGGCTGTCCTAGAGGCTCTCCTACCTGCAAGGAGGTGGTTCTGGACACGTTTGTGATGTAGGTGATGTATTTGCCACCAAACAAGAAAAAGGAAGCTGCTGGGAGGGTTTACTTTGCTGGCTTTGCTCCTGGGACTGACTCCTTCCCCAGGAGGCAGAGCCATATGGAAAGCCATCCTTTAGCCAGCAGACTACACATCTTCAGCCATCAGCCTCCTCTTGTAGGTTTAACTTGATTTGTCATATGTGGATTGGTCTTAAATGTAATTAAAGTCCTTGACAGCAAACAGTTCTTTGCAAATATCATTGTGCCTAGGAGTTACCCAGGCACATGTAGCTGAGTAAGCCTGGTGTGAGGCCTGACATCCTGCATTTCTAACCAGCTCCCATCAGTTGATGTTGATGCTGCTAGTCTACTGTGCAGCAAGATGTTCGGGACCTCATTCACATGTTTCAGAGCTCAACAGATCAGTGGTTTGTTTTTTTCAGCCTAGAAGATATTGCTAGCTTGTGAAATAGATTTTTAAATATATATTTATATGACTCAGTTATTAAATTCTTAAATTAACAGAACCAATTTTTTCATTAAGTTGTCACCTAGTCTAGTGTTCTTTCTTCTCGGAAAAAAACAAGCAAGAATTGGTTGGAAGAAGTTAAGGAGATGGCTAGTGTGTCCCTGTGGGCAGTGGAAGAGTGTGTCCACAGCCTTTGTGTAGACATGTTTTTGTCTCTTGAGTATATTTCACCTAGGAGTGGAGTTGCTATATCATATGGTAACTCTAAGTTTAACTTCCTGAAGTACTGCCAAATTGTTTTCCAGACAATCCCAGCAGCAGCATATGAGATTCTCAGTGACACCATATCCTTGCCAGCACTTGTTACCGTCTTTTTGATTATAGCCACCCTGTGGGTGAGAAGTGGTATCTTGTTGTGCTTTTAATTTGCATTCCCTAAGAACTGATTATACTGATTACTTTTTCATAAATTTTTGACCATTTGTCTACCTTCTTTGCAGGAAATGTCTACTCAAATCCTTTGCCCATTTTAATTGCCTTGTTTGTTTTTTATTGTTGTAAGAGTTCTTTATATATTCTGAATGTAAGCCTCTCATCTAATATATTATTTTCAAGTATTTTCTCCCATTCAGTAAGCTGTCTCTTCACTTTTTTGATGATGTCCTTTGAAACACAAAAGTGTAAGATTCTGATGATGTCCAGTTCGTCTTTGATGATGTCTGCTTTATCCAGCTTCTTTTTCTCTTGTCACTTACACTTTCAGTGTTATATCTAAGAAACCATCACCTAATCCAAGGTCATGAAGATTTATTTCTGTTTTCTTCTTGTTTTATAGTTATAGCTTTGCCATTTAGACAGATAATCCATTTTGATTTAAATTTTATACATGGGGTGAGATGGAGGGTCCAACTTCTTTTTTTTTGCATGCGGATATCCTGTGGTCTCAACACCATTTGTTGAGAAGACTTTTCTTTTTCCACTGAATTGTGTTGGATGCCTATAGCCTTTGACCTTCCATACCAGGCAGCCCATTCCTCTCATACGGAAGATACTGAACATTTGGGGACCCAGAAACAAGCAATCATTAAAAAGATTAACCTAGAAATGACAGAAATTTGAGGCTTTGGTTACCATTCTGCATTTGTAGAGATGCTGTTATATCCTATGAAAGATATGTAGCTTTTTATATATTTAAACAGTATAACTGTTTATACATTGAGGAGTCGGTGCAGTTTTTAGCAACTGCTGGTTTAAGGACCAGCAGCAATCTATATGTTGACTTTGTTTACTTCCAGAGATCCTGAGTTTTGAAAATGAAGTTATAGTCTTCAGTCTTGCTGTTGGAGACAGACTTACTGAGACCTACCTACTGAGGCAGCTGAGTAGGTAGAGTTTGTCTGGAAAACAAAGGGAGTGGTCAGACCTCTTGACCTTGACCTCTTTACCAGTTTACCCCTTTCTTCTTTCAATGGGAGGCAGACACCTGGATGGCCTCAGCCTAGGAGTTGAAGGATTCTAGGATTGCCCACTAATTCTCTGCCGTTCCCCTTCCGATCAGCGTGAAGGAGGGGAGTGGCAGGCCAGCTCTGCCTCTCTGAGAGGAAAGATGCTTTCTTTGGACTGGTAGTACATATATAGGCTGGTCAGAGAATTGTTCTGAGGTTATTGAGAATTCTTGTTTAGTTTACATATTGTTTAATAATGTCACTAAAACATTTTTCTGTGTTCATTATGAATTGATTTTATGGGTAAGAGTAAAATAAGATCCACCAGTGATGAGATGCCTTCTAAATAAGAGATCATCAGTTGCAAGAGACTGAAATTTTCTCAAAAGAAGAGTTAAGGAGGGGAACACAAGGTGAGAAGAGAATCTTTTGATACTCAGTTATAGAGTATATTGCTGGCCTCTCATACACTGCACAGTTATCAGGCGGCTAGTCTTTTCCTGTTTCTTTCTCTTGCAAGCATGTATCACAGGAAATCACATCTCCGCTTCTCTCTGGATAAAATGTGCTTTGATTTTCTCTGACTGCAGACTGGCTCCTTAACTGAGTGATCCATTTTACACGTCGCCATCCCCCCAAAAAGCCATCTTAACCTCCTCACTGTACTAGATTATGCAGCTTGGTCCTACAAAACCAATTGATTAGGTCTTGTGAGCCTGAATTCCAGAGTTCCAGGAAAGAGAATCTGATTGGCCACACCGGGTTGGCAGGGTCAGGATATCTACCAATTCAATCAGCTGTAGCCTGGAAGGTGGGCCTAGGTTTCAAAGGGCTCTCCTTTTAAGGAAGATTGTCTAATAAGAGAGGTATAGACTGAGGAAGAATGAATGGCAACTCCACTGTAGGAGGTGGATTAGAAGAGGAGGTAGCAAATGGGTTTTTGGAGCAGAACAATGATGAAAAGTACTGAGCTGAGTCAAGAAGAAGTCAGGAAAACGATACTAAGTTTTAAAAACAAAATTCTGGTGACTGAATACATCATGGAATTTTTAGTTCTTATAACAGGCCATGGAGGATGTCCCTGGGAAATACTGGCCATTGGCTGATGACCAGTCTTGGGGGGCTAGGTGTACATCAAGCATCTGTCTACTGGGGTGCCAGTGCTCCTGCTAAGAGTGCTCACTCTCCTGCTGGAGTCTGGTGGTAGGGCTGGAGGAAGAGGGGAGCATGTAGGAATAAGGGCTGATGCTAGCAGGTACCAGAAAGATGGCCTGACGGCACACACAGGAGGCTTCCTGGAGCTAGTTCAGACACCTCAGCTGAGGCAGGTGAGGCTTGGGGCAGCAGCTGTTTATCTGCTGGTGAAGATCTATTTCCATGCTTTACCTGGCCCAGATACTGGTGCATCCCTGCTGATCACCAGCCTTCTTGATGAGTGAACCCTGAATGATTTGCTGAGCTTGGCCATCTAACAGACATTGAAAAAGAATCTTCCTCAAGCCAGACTTAAAATCTACCTAAGGTTTCCCCATTACCAGCAGGATAAGTATCAAGCTTACCCATGCTCGTTCAGAGTAGTCTCCTAGGACGATTATGATCGGTTCCTCGCTCTTCCTCCAGCTTGATGTCTCTCCCTCTCCTAACATCCTCAGGCCACATCAAACTCCTTGCAGTTACCTGGACCCAGTACCTTATTTTGTGTATCCTCAAACTAGCACACACCACTGACTGCCTGAAATGACCTGTCCCTTGTCCACACACGCATTGTTTTTCTTCTTTCAGTCTCAGTGCAGTATCATCGCCCCCTGAAGCTGTACCTTGACAACCGGACTCTTAGGCCATTCTTTCTCTGTGCATCCAGGCCACCACGCAAGGACCTCCCCGCTAGACTCACTGCACTCATGGTTTTGCATTTGTTGACCTGCCCCTCTCCCCACCTGATACAAGTTCCATGTGTCCCCTGCCTAGCACCTGTTGTGGACATAAAGAGTGCTTCATGTATTGTTAGTTGTTAGTTGTTGTTAGTTCTTCATATCTCAAATTATTTAGAAGGAGAAAGGTATGACAAGGGGGATGGGATTTCTATAGATCTCGTTCTGTACATACTTTCTAAAAATACTAATATATTCTCATTTGGCACTTAGAAGCAGGATTCAGAATCTTCATGACCTCAAGCTAATCATGAATAAACGTGAATATGAATTGAAGGACAGTCTACATTACAACTGGCCTGTACTTTGCAAAAAAAACACACCCAAAACTTATTCTCATAAAAGACACAAGGAAGTAAGGGACTGTTCCAGTTTAAAGGAGACTAAAAGGATGGAAGTAAATGTAATATGTGATCCTAGATTGGGGTGGTTAGTTGTTGTTCAGTTGCTAAGTCGTGTCTGACTCTTTGCCACCCATGGACTGCAGGACGCCAGTCTTCCCTGTCCTTCACCCCCTCCCTGAGTTTTCTCAAACCCATGTCCATCTAGTCACTGGTGCATCCAACCATCTCATCCTCTGCATCCCCTTCTCCTCCTGCCCTCAATCTTTCCCAGTATCAGGGTCTTTTCCAATGAGTCAGCTCTTCACATCAGGTGGCCAAAGTACTGGAGCTTCAATTTCAGTGTCGGTCCTTCCAATGAATATTCAGGGTTGGTTGAGGTGGTTAGGGATTGCTATAAGTGACACTATTGGGACAATGGGTGAAATTTGAACATGGAAGTATATGTTAGGAAATAGCACTGTGTTTACATTAAAATTCTGAATTTGATTGTAGCAGTGCAGTTACGTAAGGGAAGGTTCTTGTCTTAGGAGAAATGTGCTAGGATATTTAGGAGTGAAGTGTTATGGAGCTGCAGACAACAGTAATGAGGTGTCTGTGTGTGTGCGTGTGTTTGTGTTTCTCATGGCATCTTTTCTCTCCTCTTAACCACTGCTTCCTTCCTGCTTCCATCCTTGCCTCTCCCATTTTATTCTCAACACAGAAGCCAGTTGATCTCGCTGCAACATAAGTCAAGTCATGTTAATTCTTGCTCAGAACTCTGAGAGCAAGCGTAGAAGTCCTTATAATGGCCTCTAAGCCAGAAATGGTATGGACCTAACAGAAGCATAAGATATTAAGTAGAGGTGGCAGAATACATGGAACTATACAAAAAAGATCTTAATGACCCAGATAATCATGATGGTGTGATCACTCACCTAGAGCCAGACATCCTGGAATGTGAAGTCAAGTGGGCCTCAGAAAGCATCACTATGAACAAAGCTATTGGAGGTGATGGAATTCCAGTGGAGCTATTTCAAATCCTGGAAGATGATGCTGTGAAAGTGCTGCACTCAATATGCCAGCAAATTTGGAAAACTCAGTAATGGCCACAGGACTGGAAAAGGTCAGTTTTCACTCCAATCCCTAGGAAAGGCAATGCCAAAGAATGCTCAAACTACAGCACAATTGCACTCATCTCACATGCTAGTAAAGTAATGGTCAAAATTCTCCAAGCCAGGCTTCAGCAGTATGTGAACCGTGAACTTCCTGATGTTCAAGCTGGATTTAGAAAAGGCAGAGGAACCAGAGATCAAATTGCCAACATCCGCTGGATCATCAAAAAAGCAAGAGAGTTCTAGAAAAACATCTATTTCTGCTTTATTGACTATGTCAAAGCCTTTGACTGTGTGGATCACAATAAATTGTGGAAAATTCTGAAAGAGGTAGGAATACCAGACCACCTGACCTGCCTCTTGAGAAATCTGTATGCAGGTCAGGAAGCAACAGTTAGAACTGGACATGGAACAACAGACTGGTTCCAAATAGGAAAAGGAGTACATCAAGGCTGTATATTATCACCCTGCTTATTTAACTTCTATGCAGAGTACATCATGAGAAATGCTGGGGCTGGAAGAAGCACAAGCTGGAATCAAGATTGCCAGGAGAAATATCAGTCACCTCAGATATGCAGATGACACCACCCTTATGGCAGAAAGTGAAGAGGAACTAAAGACCCTCTTGATGAAAGTGAAAGAGGAGAGTGAAAAAGTTGGCTTAAAGTTCAACATTCAGAAAACAAAGATCATCGCATCTGGTCCCATCACTTCATGGCAAATAGATGGGAAAACAGTGGAAATATTGTCAGACTGTTTTTTTGGGGCTCCAAAATCACTGCAGATGGTGATTTCAGCCATGAAATTAAAAGACGCTTACTTCTTGGAAGGAAAGTTATGACCAACCTAGATAGTATATTGAAAAGCAGAGACATTACTTTGCTAACAAAGATCCGTCTAGTCAAGGCTATGGTTTTTCCTGTGGTCATGTATGGATGTGAGAGTTGGACTGTGAAGAAAGCTGAGCGCCGAAGAATTGATGCTTTTGAACTGTGGTGTTGGAGAAGACTCTTGAGAGTCCCTTGGACTGCAAGGAGATCCAACCAGTCCATTCTGAAGGAGATCAGTCCTGGGTGTTCTTTGGAAGGAATGATGCTAAAGCTGAAACTCCAGTACTTTGGCCACCTCATGTGAAGAGTTGACTCATTGGAAAAGACTCTGATGCTGGGAGGGATTGGGGGCAAGAGGAGAAGGGGACAGAAGAAGGGGGCAGAAGATGAGATGGCTGGATGGCATCACCGACTTGATGAACATGGGTTTGAGTGAACTCCGGGAGTTGGTGATGGATAGGGAAGCCTGGAGTGCTGTATTCATGGGGTCGCAACGAGTTTGACACGACTGAGTTGGACACGACTGAGTGACTGAAGTGAACTGAAGCCTCTTTGGGGATTTGACCTTCTGTTACCTCCATGATCTAATCTATTTCCTCCCCATCCCTTGTTCCACTTCAGCCACACTGGCCTCCCAGTTCGAATGCCCATGTACCCTACTGCCCTGAGGCCTTTGCACTTTCCCTCTGTCTAGCTTCTCCTTCTTCTAGACATTACATGACTTCACTCAGCTCCATTGGGCCCCTGCTCAAGGTCATTTTCTCAGTGAGGCCTTCTTGGCTACACTATTTAAAATGTAGACTCCTCCCCAACACACTCCTTATTACTCATCCCTGTTTCATGTTTCCCCTTAGTTCTTTCTTGTTTTGAACCTTGTTGACTCTCTTCACTAGAATATGAGCTCTATGTGGGCAGAGTTTTTTGTTTGCTGCCCTGCCTACAGTGCCCCAAATGATGCCTGGTATGTAGAAGACACCTAAGTATTTATTGAATGAATAAATGAATGACTAGTATATGTTCGCTTTTGTTTGTTTTGAGATCACCTCCTTGGAATTTCTGCTTAGAACAGGATTTTTTGAAGGGGTTGCCTTTGACAGACTGTGAAGCTTATGGATCCTATCTCTGAATAGTAGGTTTCTTTGTTCTGGTTTGTCCTTTTACCAAAGTATAATCTAGATACAGAAAAGTATACATATCATAGTGTACAGCTGGATCAATTCTCACAACCCCAGTGCACCAGTAACCCTCACTTACATCAAGAAATAGAACCTTACCAGCACCACAGAGACCCCTGAGCACCTCCTTTCCGTCAGAGTCCCCCCCTGCAAAGGTAACCTCTATGCTGACTTTTAACAGTGTAGATTAGTGTTGCCTGGTGTTGCACCTTTAAAAGGAATGGTACAGTGTGCATTTTTGTGCGTGTCTGGCTACTTTCAATCAACATTATAAGATTTGTCTCTGCTTCTACATGTTTATCCTCAGTTTCACATTTTCCATTGTGTAGAAATATGGTTTATCCATTCTACTGTAGGTGGGCATTTGGGTGACTTCTGGTTTCTTTTGACTACTATTAACATTCTAGTACAGTGAATGTATTTCTGGGGTATTTCTGGGGCATGGGGGTACACACATGATCAGTTTTTTCTGGGTGCTGCCAGACCCTTTTCCAAAGTGGATAAATCAATTTAGACTCCCACTATCATGGAATTTCCTAATGCATAAAATAAGGTACATAAATTCATAAAATAAAATACATAAATAGGATTGGAAAGAAAGTTATTTATTTTGAAATACAGTTGGAAAAATATTGTAATATGTCATGATATATGTGCTTCTTTATTAACTTTATTAACTCATGCAATTGAAAGTTCTAGCAGTTTTAATAATTATTGTAAATTCAGAGTAGTAATGGGTATACATGATATTTGAAAAATCTGTAACAACTGTAATATTATATGAAAATATCTGTGATTTTATTGATCGCAAGGTCACAGGTACTACTATAGTTTGTTGCCTACATTTTGAATGATAGGAAATACTAAAGCCTGTTACAAGTTAGTGAAAAATAAAGACTATTAGTAACTTTTAGTCCATCTAAACACATAAACCCTTCTGAATTCTATTAAGGAGTTCATGGGCTGTAAGTTAAGAACCTCTTGATTAGAGGGAAAAAAAATGATTTACAACAAATATTTCTTACGTGTCTACTGTGTGTCATGTGGGCTTCCCTGGTGCTCAGTTGTAAAGACTCCGCCTGCCAAGGTAGGAGACAGAAATGGCAAGAAGGAAGAAATGGCAACCCACTCCAGTATTCGTGCCTGGGAAGTTCATGTACAGAGGAGCCTGATGGGCTACAGTCCACGGGTTGCAATAGAGTTGGACACGACTTAGCGACTAAACAACAGCAAATTTCTCATGTACTGTGCCAGACACTGGGGACCCAACAGTGAGTAATATGCATCTCTTCTCAAGGAACTTATAATCATGAAGGCAATATTCATAAATAAGTTAGCAGCTGGGTCTATGTGTTCAGGTCTATGATAGTTAGCCCACGGCATATACCTAACCCATATGTGGGAGTGGATGGTGGTCAGAGAAGGTTTTCTGGAGAAAGGAGCATCATTAGATTTAGACTCTGTTTTGATTACTCTGCCTACGGTGTGAATGATGAATTGTTGGAGAGAAAGTCTGGAGGCACTTAAAGTAATCCATATATGAGGTCGTTATGATAGTATGCAAAGAAAGCAAAGAGTGTGTTCTGGAGACTCTGAATTCCTGCTGACTGATTGTATATAGGTGATAGAGGAGAAGGAAGGTGTAAGGTTAACAATCAACTGGCTGGGTGGCAGTTATCATTCACTGAAGCAGAATGAGGAGCAGGCTCAGGACCAGGGAATGATGAATTCAGCCTTGAACACATATGGATTGAAGTGTTTGTGGAACATCCAAGAGGTGATTTTATGTTTATGTGAGTCTCTCGCTCAGGACAAGGAGCCTGGCAGGCTACAGTCCATGGGATTGCAAGGAGTCAGACACGACTGAAAGAGTGACACTTTCACTTTCCTGCTCAGGAGAGAGCCTCATGAGCTTTAGGAGCGTGTGGGAGTGAATATGATAACCCAGAGAGCACATAGAGGAAGAAGAGGCCAGGCTTAGGATTTTGGGGAAGATCAGCTTTCAGGTGATCAGTAAATAAAGATGCATGTGAATGATGTGAATAGTCACAGCGATAGGAGGAGAGCAGGGTGCCTGGAGGCCGAGAGCAGCGGCAGTGTCAAGGAGACCCTCAATAGTATCACTGGAGCACAGCGCAATAAGTCTAGAAAAGGGCCCTGTGGATTCAGCAATGAGAAGATTTGATGAGTTACTTTTACTACAGAAACACTGGGAATGGTTGTTTTCCTCTGGGTTGTAGTTTCATCTGGGTTTTAAGCATTCTGTTATAGCAGTTAGAATTCCAAGGGCCATTTCCTTTTAGCTTTACTTTTCTTCTTGCCTCTCTTTTATACATTTCACTCACGCTCCAGTAACTTTTATGCTGCACCGGTAGTAAGCAGTCATTTCGGCTTAATGACTTATCTCTAACAAACTCTAGCTCTTTAAAAAAAAAATAATACGAGAGATATCATTATAGACATTGCTTCTTGATAGAAAGCCTTTCCAGGTCTACTATTTTGCATAAGTAGATATGAGTGCACTCACTTTGGCCCGGCCGTGTTTATCTATGTGGGAACCTCGCCTGCTGACAATGAATTCATGTCATCCTTCTTGCCTTGGATAATACTCAAGTTTTAGTCCACATGATAAAATATGATGGAAGAGATATAAATTCTATAATGTTTCATAATTATTTTCTTCCCAGAATGTCACTTGGATTTTTATATAAATTATAGGAGATGAGTGGGAAGGTGTTCAATGAAATAAGCCTGTGTTCAGCACTGTCTGTGTAAATGGCAGCGTTAACAGGTCACAGCAATAATAGTTCTCCCAGCAGGAAGCCTCGAGTGCCTGTCACTCCCTCCTCTTTCATCTCCATTATCCGTCAGCCCCAAGTCCAGCTGATCACATCGTCTCTGTCTTGCTGCTTCCGCCCTAGGTCACACCCCTGCTACTTCACACCTGGTCCAACCTATGTCAGGACACTTTTGGTAGCTTCTTAACTAGTGCCTTTACCACCGCTCCTCTAGTCAATCCTCTGTTTGAAAATCTGCCTAAACTTAAAAATAATGCAGATTTATGAGCCTGTTCCGTAAGATTCTGCTTCGGTAGGCCCAGCTATGAGTACCCAAAGTCTATATTTTAAAGAAAATTTTCACTGAAATACAGATATGTGTATGTGTGTATATATATATAATGCACCCACACACTCACTTTCCTTGCTCTGCCCATTGAGAGGACTGAATAACAGTGGCTAGCAGGAGCACACCTAGCTCTCAGAACTTGCTTCTAAATACCATTTGCCACAGCAAAGAATTAGAACTCCTTATAAAAAGAGCTGATTCTAGGCCTGGGGCAGGGACAATGCAAGATGCGTCTGGAACAGAAAGTATAGCAGTGCTCAGAAAATAAGGGAAGTTGTTAAAATGACATAAGAGCCAGCTTGAAGGGACCACCACAGGTCACACCTGGGATAATTTGAGCATTAATTATAATCCATTGAATAAAATTAAAAACCCATGTATCTATAGTGATATAAAAAAGTAATGGGAAGAAGAGAAGGCTCTCCATTGAGTAGAACATAAACTATTAAGTGCAGATGGAACGATGGAGTTAGAAAATCAACAGATGATGTAACTAGCAATGCAAGTTGAAGAACATGATACTTACATAGTACTTTGCCTCGAGATACTTATTAATTGCAATGGACAAGCAATAAGTACTATGGACAAACCTGGCAGACACCCCCTTAACCAAATGAGCAAGCATTCACAACAGTGGAACAAACCAAGTCATTAGAAACAAAAAGCTTCCCCAAGTGGTCCTGGATTCCAGAATTGCTGCAGTGGGCTAGCATTGGAATTAGCCTTTGAAACTACAGATTTGATCTATCTCTGTCTTGCTTCAAAACTCCTGCCAGCTCTATTACTTTTGGAAAGGGCTTCAGATGCTCAGGCCTGGCCCCACCCTACCTTCCTTCCATCCTCTCCTAGCACGACACTGTTCCCCACTTTCCTTACTGTTCCTCTCACCACACCATACCCTTTGCAGTGACCCAGATGGTTTCATCTCTCTGTGACTGCACACGACCCTGCTGCTTAGACTGCCTTCCCTGGTCTGTCGAGTAGGTTCATGTTGTCCAAGAGGCAGCTCCAGCACACCGTCTTGTGCAGCCCTTCATGATTCCTTGAGGAAGAACTAGTGTCTCTTTCTTCAGGACACCTGCAGCACTTTCTCCATATCTCTCGCATAGCGCTTCTCACGTTATGGTTTTCCGTTTGTGTATTTCTTTACCCCACCCACCCAGCATACTGGAGGCCCTTTGTGTGGTGGAAAGAACTAGGACTCCAGAGCCAGCAGACCTACATTTGAATCTGATTCTACCACTTCTTAGTTTTTATCTAGCCACACCCAGCGTCTTCTTCTAGATGTATTGATGGGTTATTAGAAGAATCCAGTTAAATAAAGCCCGTAAGGAGCTTTACAAAATGAATTTAAAAGAAATAAAGGGGAAAACCCAAAGAAACTGACCTCACTAGGCCCTGAATAAGTTTTTTTTTAAATATATTGATACATAACAAATATTTTGCATGTATACATTTTTCCCCTGTAATCCTACAGAATTTCAAAGGTGTAGTTCCATAGGTGGTACTTGACACACCCCATATTTGAACCCATCTGACTCCAAAGTCATGTTCTTTCTGTTATGTGGGACTATAAACCAGAAGGGAGAGACAGAGTCACAGTCACAATTACAGAGTCACAGTTAAATGTTAAGCCAAAGTCACAGGCTCCAACCCCTTCGGGGAAGTTGAGGTCTCTAAGCCATTCACTGGGGTAGGGGGCGGGCATGGCGGTCAGAGAAGATAGTTGAATGGAGATCCCGATTAGATGGCCTCTTGTATGAGTGGTTGCCAGAAGAGGTGAGAGTCTTCTCACAGATATTGATTGAATGTCCACCAGAGACCATCATGGTCCTCGTCATATGTGTGAGATTTAAGGAGAGCATGAGGAGTGAGAAGGATGAGAGCTAAGACAGAAGCCTGGGATACATCCTCACCTTTACATTCTGGAGCGCAAAGCGGGCTGAGAAGGGGCAGAGCCGCAGAAAGAGCTGCAGAAGTGCAGGGCCGCGGAAGAGAAGAGGGCAGCGGATGCCTGTCTGTCTGTGTTCCGGGTGGTGAGGGCTGCTAGAGGGGCTCCACTGTGGAACCCAGCCAAGCGAGGGGCCTGGCCTGGGACTCAAAGAGGTCCCTGGAAGAGCACTTTCATTCCGGTCATGTGGGGGCAGAATTCAGATTGCTGAAACAATGAGTAAGAGTCAAATATGGGGGCAGCAGGAAAGTGTAGGCTAATTAGGGCTATACTCCCATGGACTTCGGCAAAATGCTTCCTGAGATCCGGAAGACTGAAGAGTCATCTTGCTCGTAGGCACCTATTCTGGGAGATTAAGCATCCCCAGGGTGCCATCTGTTTCAGTGGGGAATATTGAACAAAAATGCCAGTTGACCACCAGCTGTCTTCCTCCCCAAAGCATCCTTAACCGAGACGTATCTGATTTCATGAAGCCACAAATCAGAGGTTGAAAATCTACCTACTGTTTCCCTATGGACAGGCTCGTGATTTTATCTGGTTTCATAGTGATTTTATCTGGTTTCATTATTTCTTTTTGGACTTCCCTGGTGGCTCAGATAGTAAAGCGTCTGTCTACAATGTGGGAGACCTGGGTTAGATCCCTGGGTCGGGAAGATCCGCTGGAGAAGGAAATGGCAATCCACTCCAGTACTATTGCCTGGAAAATCCCATGGACAGTGGAGCCTGGTAGGCTACAGTCCATGGGATCTCAAAGAGTCAGACATGACTGAGGGACTTCACTTTCCTTTCCTTTCCTTTCCTTTATAGTGATTTTATCTGGTTTCATTATTTCTTTTCAAGACTTATACAGCACACTCTTTAAATGGTTTAGCAAAACAAAGGAAGACAGATTTGTTTGGGGTTTTTTTGGTTTGTTTATTAATCCTTATACTCTACCACACGGCAGAAATTATTGAGTCAAATTTCACATAATTCAGAGTTTTGGATTTTTAGCTAGAGCGGATTTTCTCTTTAAATGATAATATTTTTGTTATTTTATTTCAATAGATGGAAAATGATTATCTGTTTTATAGGTATATTTAATTCCATATGTGACCTAGTTTCCTCTAAATCTCTCTCAAATCTCAGAAGCTAATTCAGCAGCTTGGTTTTTTTCCTTCTGGGTGCCACAAAAATGTGGAAACCATATTTCCAGAAATAAATCAATGAAAGTATTGAGCAGTAGCATGCCATGAGTAATCACGCAGAGGTGCCGTATCAAGGAGCCAATCCCCCTGGGACGGAAAACATTCCCATAGTCGTTACAGGTTGTCAGTTGCTGGATGTCTAAGTTACTTGTCTCCCGGCCTGTATACACTTCAAAGACACTGCAGTCTGGGGACTATGTATTTTCTACAGCTTATGCTCATTCAGAGTGAACACACGTCTTTGACCTTATCACTGAAGCATTCTTAGGAATTTTAACTACTATAGGGTTTTAGAAAGTGATTTTTAAAAGAAATATTAAGGAGAGATGCAGCGTTTTAGTAACCATGTGTAAAATACAAATGATAATAATTTTAGGACTTCACCAATCCCATCATGTTGGTGGATTAAATGTTTTATAATTAGACCATCCTGTACAGTGACTTGAGAGTCTAAGGTCCTCCCACATTCAGAGCAGGCCGCTTTGCCTTCTTTAGCCACAAAAGAAGCACGTCTAGCAAGGGACATCCTTCTTTTCCTACCAAGTGTGCTTTCTGGATAATAAAGTAAAGGTCTTCTAGACTGGTATTTTAGTGGTAGCAAGTAAAAATAGATAGCTAGAAAATATATTATAGCAAGGCAAGCTTCCAGAAATTCAGAACAGTGGAAGTTAACAACGAGATGTTCGAGGGAGAGGACATATGTATACCTACCTGTGGCTGATTCATGTTGATGTTTGGCAGAAACCAACAAAATTCTGTAAAGCAATTATCCTTCAATTTAAAAATACATAAATTTAAAAAATTAGGTTAGCCTTTTTGGAGGGGTTCCAAAAATCCTGATATAAGAACTAAACAAATATTTGTGAAATAACAAAAAAGGTTTAACTCTCTGTGGATTTCTCCTATAACCTTGTTTGTCACTATTCTATGTGGAAACTACCACGTATGTCTGAAACCCTCATAATGAAATGACCTTGATTCTCATTTAGGGCTATTATAGCAATAAAGAATAGAAATGGTAAGGGAAATGAAAACTTAGTAAATTATTTCAGGCTCTTTGTTTTATTTTATCTGGGCCCTAAGCAAAAATATACTAATTGGCATGATTGATTTTATAATGTTTTATTTATCCTTGAAATATGTGAGTTTATGGGAGGTAAAACCCTTGAAGTATATGTGGAAGAATGTTGAACAGTTATTGTTTCTATTAGTATCTTGTTATTAATGTTGTCTGTTCATAGCTAAATTATAGAAATTTGTTTAGGAATACTACTTTATATTAAAAAATGGATTACAGAAATGAGCTATTATTACTTACCCTAATTTTGCATCTGGGTTTTTTTTTAATATAATTTATCAGTTAAGAAAGTTTCACTTCCTTTTAGTGCAATTTATTACAGAAATTATAAGGGGTAACATTGTTTATTGATTTTTGGCAGACCACCAAAAAGAAATCACAGCTATTTGACAGAGAACTCAGGAGAAATAAACAGTAAGATAACATAAGAAATTATCAAAACTATATGGTGCCAGAGAAAGACTCAATGAAAATTTACTTCCGTTTCATAGACAAGTTTGCCCCAGTGCTTTCAGTGGGCATAATTGTTAAATGATCCTTAGTTGAAGTTATAAACTAAAAATCATGGGTGCTATTAAAAACAACCTTATAAGAATCTCCCTGGATGGGAGAACACGGCATCTGGTTTTGGCCAGATGACTTTTGGGCTAGTGCCTTCAGTTCGCTTTCTGCAGGCTAAGGCAGTAAGACAGTATCAAAAATAGGATGTGAATTTTATAATTAGGTTTATAAAGGGCAGAATTAAGGGCAGAAAAAAGGGCAGTAGAATTTGGGATTTCATAATGATAGCCGAAATGCTTTAAAAATTTGTATATCGTATATAAACTGTTTTGAAGGTAAATTTTAATATCCTCTACTTGTAGTTTAGGCTTCCAAACCTTTATTTCTTCTTCCCCACCTTAAGAATGAGTTCATTCTAGGTCATTATTTTCAGCATGTCTAGCAGCCCAATGTTTTTCAGTTACACTGTGTTTAAATTATACATGGTACTTAAATTTGGTGGGAACCTCACAGAATCTCAGTTCTGCTATTTTATTTTTCTTCAATATTTCCTTTCTTTTTTTATTTTTATTTTTACTTTATTTTACTTTACAATACTGTATTGGTTTTGTGATACATTGACATGAATCTACCACGGGTGTACATGTGCTCCCAAACATGAACCCCCCTCCCACCTCCCTCCCCATAACATCTCTCTGGGTCATCCCTGTGTACCAGCCCCAGCATGCTGTATCCTGCATCGGACATAGACTGGCGATTTGATTCTTACATGATATTATACATGTTTCAATGCCATTCTCCCAAATCATCTCACCCTCTCCCTCTCCCTCTGAGTCCAAAAGTCCGCTATACACATCTGTGTCTTTTTTGCTGTTTTGCATACGGGGTCATCATTGCCATCTTTCTAAATTCCATATATATGTGTTAGTATACTGTATTGGTGTTTTTCTTTCTGGCTTACTTCACTCCGTATAATCGGCTCCAGTTTCATCCATCTCATCAGAACTGATTCAAATGTATTCTTTTTAATGGCTGAGTAATACTCCATTGTGTATATGTACCACTGCTTTCTTATCCATTCATCTGCTGATGGACATCTAGGTTGTTTCCATGTCCTGGCTATTATAAACAGTGCTGCGATGAACATTGGGGTACATGTGTCTCTTTCAATTCTGGTTTTCTCGGTGTGTATGCCCAGCAGTGAGATTGCTGGGTCATAAGGCAGTTCTATTTGCAACTTTTTAAGGAATTTTCCACTGTTCTCCATAGTGGCTGTACTAGTTTGCATTCCCACCAACAGTGTAGGAGGGTTCCCTTTTCTCCACACCCTCTCCAGCATTTATTGCTTATAGACTTTTGGATTGCAGACATTCTGACTGGTGTGAAGTGGTACCTCATTGTGGTTTTGATTTGCATTTCCCTGATAATGAGTGATGTTGAGCATCTTTTCATGTGTTTGTTAGCCATCCGTATGTCTTCTTTGGAGAAATGTCTATTTAGTTCATTGGTGCATTTTTTGATTGGGTCATTTATTTTTCTGGAATTGAGCTGCATGAGTTGCTTGTATATTTTTGAGATTAATTGTTTGTCAGTTGCTTCATTTGCTATTATTTTCTCCCATTCAGAAGGCTGTCTTTTCACCTTGCTTATAGTTTTCCTTTGTTGTGCAGAAGCTTTTAATTTTAATTAGATCCCATTTGTTTATTTTTGCTTTTATTTCCAGAATTCTGGGAGGTGGATCATAGAGGATCCTGCTGTGGTTTATGTCGGAGAGTGTTTTGCCTATGTTCTCCTCTAGGAGTTTTATAGTTTCTGGTCTTACGTTTAGATCTTTAATCCATTTTGAGTTTATTTTTGTGTGCGGTGTTAGAAAGTGATCTAGTTTCATTCTTTTGCAAATGGTTGACCAGTTTTCCCAGCACCACTTGTTAAAGAGATTGTCTTTACTCCATTGTATATTCTTGCCACCTTTGTCAAAGATAAGGTGTCCATATGTGTGTGGATTTATCTCTGGGCTTTCTATTTTGTTCCATTGATCTATATTTCTGTCTTTGTGCCAGTACCATACTGTCTTCCCCCATTATATCCATATGTACTCATTAAACAAAAATTTGAAAATAATACCAGAAAGGTAGAACTGTCCTTAGTTGATACCAAATATGTTTACATTTTTATAAACTTTAAAATTCAAGAACACACATATTAGAAAGCATACAGATTATCAGTGATCAACTTGATGAAATTTAGCAAAGTGAGTACACCCATGCAACTATCACGTAGATCAAGAAATACAACATCACTGCTTTCCAGAGTGTGTCGCCTGTCACCTCCTCATCATTATCTCCTCCGGAAGATAAGCACTATCCTGATCCCTCTCGTAAAGATACGTTTTCCCTGTGGTGAGCTTTATATAAATTAAATTACGTAATATATGCTCTTTTATGTGGTGCTTGACTGCTCACCAAGTCTGTCTATGAGACTCATGCATGTTGTTACACGTAGTTCACTCTTTTTCACGGTATCTGTCTAGTATTCTATTGTGTGAATATAATTTACTCTCCTTACTACTGGACATTTGGGTTGTCTCCACTTGGAGGCTACTAGAAGTAATGCTTCTTTGAATATTCTTGAACATGTCTTTTGGTGGATGCGTGTGCTTTTCTTTTGGTGTGTACCTAGATCATAGGGTGTGTACATATTTAGTTTTTAATAAATATACTACTAAACAGTTTCCCCAGTGATTATATTAATTTTTGCACAGCAGTGTATGAGAGTTCTAGTTCCTATACATTCTTGCCAACAATTAATATTGCGTGTCTTTTTCTATTTAATCCATCTTCGTGGTTAGTATGGCACGTTGTGTTTTTAATTTGATTCTCTCTGATGGTCAATAAAGTTGAGCACGTTGTAGTTAGAACAGTGTCCCTCCGAACATGTCTGTGTCCTAATCTCTGGAACCTTTGAATATGTCACAAAAGGGATATTACTGATGTGGTTTTAGAATTGGGAGATTGTCCTGAATTATCTCAGCAGTCCCAGCATGATCATAAAGGTCCTTATAAGTGCAAGAGGGTAGAAGGAGAATTGGAGAAGGTGCTGTGATATAAGTAATGAAACAGCATGAGAAGGATGAGACTGACTGACATGCAGGGGGCCCACTAGCCCAGGAATAAAGGCAACCTCAGGAGAAAACAGATTCTGCCCTAGAACCTGAAAAAGAATGCAGCCCTGAGTATATCTCAGCTTTTGCCCTTAGAGGCCTGTTGTGAACTCCTGGCTTCTGGAACTGCAAGGTAATAAATGAGTGTTGCGCTAAGTCACCAGGTTTGTGGTAATTCCCTGCTGCAGCAGCAGTAGGAAGCTGATCTGGGCACCTTTTCATGGGCTTCTTGCACTTTTGGGCACCTTCTTTTGCAAAGTGCCTGTTCAGGTCTTTTGATCATTTAAAATAACTGACTTGTCTTTTCCTACTGATACATACAAATTATTTATATATTCTGGATATAAATCCTTTTTCAAATTTATATAGCAAAAATTTTCTTGTAGCTTGTATTTTTTATTCCTAACAGTACCTTTTATTAGAAGTTATCATAATTTGATGAAGTCCAATTTAACAATCTTTCTCAATCTTACACTTTGTGCTTAATGCTTACTGTGTCCCGTTTATACAAGTGTGGGTCCTGATTTTATACTGTTTTATGCAGCAAAATTTCCTTAATTAGTTCCCCTATAGTTGGACATATAGATTGTTTCCTTTACTTTCCTTTTCAGAAATGATGCTCTGATGAGCACTTGTGTATGAAAACTCTGGTCTGGATTTGGAAATGTCTTTTTTAAGTAGAGTTGCCTATTTCTGTTGCTGTTTGTTGTTATTTTCTCCGAAACTTTAAGGAATTTCTCTTTATTCTCGGCATGCTGAAATTTAACAATAATATGCCTTTGTTTGAATCTCTTCTTATCCAGCCATTGTTCTTGCCTCTTTTGGGACCTTTCAGTCTGCAAACCTGTGAGCCTCCGTTCTGGAATATTTTCTTGCATTGTTGCTGTGATCATGTCTTTCTCTCCAATTTCTGCTCTTTCTTTTTCCAAGTCCTTTAGTAGTTTTGGGACCTCCGTGGTTAACCTGTAATTGGAATCATATTTTCCATATCATTGTCTGTTTCCAATTTTCTGGTAGCTTTTTCAATTTTATTTTGCAAACTTTCCACTGAATTTTTAAAAATATAAATTTATTTATTTTAATTGGAGGTTAATTACTTTACAATATTATATTGGTTTTGCCATACATTAACATGAATCCGCCACAGGTATGCACGTATTCCCCATCCTGAACCCCCCTCCCTCCTCCCTCCCGTACCATCCCTCTGGGTCATCCCAGTGCACCAGCCCCAAGCATCCAGTATCATGCATCAAACCTGGACTGGCGATTCATTTCATATATGATATTGTACATGTTTCAATACCATTCTCCCAAATCATCCCACCCTCTCCCTCTCCCACAGAGTCCAAAAGACTGTTCTGTACATCTGTGTCTCTTTTGCTGTCTCACATACAGGGTTATCTTTACCATCTTTCTAAATTCCATATATATGCGTTAGTATACTGTATTGGTGTTTTTCTTTCTGGCTTACTTCACTCTGTATAATAGGCTCCAGTTTCATCCACCTCATTAGAACCGATTCAAATGTATTCTTTTTAGTGGCTGCGTAATACTCCATTGTGTATAAGTACCACAGCTTTCTTATCCATTCATCTGCTGATGGACATCCACTGAATTTTTATTTCTATTACCATATTTTATCTTTTGAAATGTTCTTTTAAATGTATTGAATGTTTCTTTTTAATAGCTTCTTATTCTTGTTTCAGTACGTTACAATACTTTCTCTTATTTCTCTGAGGATGTTATGTTGTTTAAAAATTTTTTTCTATCCTTTTCATTGTCTCTATTAATTCAGTATTTCTCTTCCACCTACCGTCTTACATTTGTATTGGTGTTTACTTTTCAGATTCAAGGCTTTCATCACATGTTGGGCAACTTTTGGCTCTCCTTTTGTATATAAGAGCAAGACTCTGTAAAGTGGTTGGAAGCTCTTGGGGCATAGGGCTTGTTGAGTGGCATGTAAAGTTGGTGAGCCAGCTTCTCACAGAAGGATGAGAAAATGTCAGAAGTGAGAGAGGTGTTTTCTCTTGTGTTGGCCATTCTCCCTAGAAAGATAGCCCTGAATCTCTTGCCTGAATGTAGGACAGATGGCTCTAAGCCTGAATGCCAGGGTTGCAGGAGCATAGTGGTGAGGGTTCTAGAATTAAGCAGCCACTTGCTTTAGCTCCTGAATGGGCCTCAGTCCTCTCCTCAGCTGGGTAGCTTCCCAGAAAGTAAGCCTCCAGAGGTCTGCCTGGTGGGAGGAGATCTGGTGGCCTCACTCCTCTACAAACTACAGCCTCTCAGCTTGGCCCTCCTCCCTTCCCCCACCCTCCACTCCTGCCTGCCTAGCCAGCTCCTGTCTCAGCCCTGAGCCTTTCCAGGTTCCTGGCTGTGAACCTGCCAATTCTTTCCAGCCTCCCCTTCTTCCTCCCACTCCTGCCCACCCAGTAGGCTTAGATTTCAGCTTTCCTAGGGCTCTAAAATCAGTCACCACCTCATCATTTGCTTTCTGGTTCTTTTTTTTTTTTTTAAATTCTCTTGTATATTTTCTCCTTTTCTGTTCTCTTTGTGAGTTTATGTCTTTTAAAATAACTCCCTATCCTTTTAGGAAGAAGCGTAGATAAACATGTTAAAACTTGAAGTCTTGCGTTGGTTTTGAATGTTAATGAAGATACTTTTCACTGATACAAATTCTATTTGATTCTCAGTCTTCTTTGTTTTGTTTTCTTCTGTATTATTCTTGCAATGTGGTGTGTGTACCTTCTTTTGTCTTTTTGTTGACTTTAGATGCATGTAGAATCTTTCAAATTGCTCTGTTATTGCCAGGTCTTTGGGTGTGTGTGTGTGCGCTTATTCTCTTGTTGGCTGTGACTCCTGACTTTCTCCTGCTGGTTTCTTTCCCTCTAATAGTGTGTAATGTTGTTTTTGGTGGGAGTCCTGTTGGCCCTCGTTATGGAGACTTCCTACAGAGTAAGCTTAGTCTTTGCATCTAATTGGCCAGAATGCACCCATATAGTTTCTCTCATTTCTAGGTCTCTCCACATGTAGTTTCTGGAATGTTCTATTTTCTCATCTTTGCTTGACTCTTACTTATCTCTCAATTCTCAGTTTAGGAGTGATTTTCCTGGGACACTTTTCCTGATATCCTGTTCCCAATAGTCTCCTCCAGTAGCCCTGTACTTCTCCATCACAGTACTTACCATTCTGTAGTATCAAAGCCAAAGTGTTACTCGCTCAGTCATGTCTGATTCTTTGTGACCCCATGGACTATAGCCTGCCAGGCTCCTCTGTCCATGGAATTCTCCAGGCAAGAATACTGGAGTGGGTAGCCATTCCCTTTTCCAGGGTATTCTGTAGTATAGCCATGTGTTTCTCTTTCTCTTCTGTATTAGGCTAACTTCTGGGAGGCCAGGATCATGTTATCTTGTTCACCATTAAATATCTAGTTCCTATCAAAGTATCTGGCAGAAAACAGGTGTCAGTAAATATTTCTTAAATGAGTATGATGCTCTATCTTATATTTTAAGATGCACATCAGGGATGTGTGCAGGCTGATCTGAGGACATTGTTCTTTGTTCTGGTTTCACCGTGCTCCACCTGAAGTCTAGGGTGCAGGCTGTCTGATGGACTAACTACTCTTGATACGATGTGTGGGGCAATGTGGGTGATACAGGATTGCTGCTCTTCAGGCATAAAATGTGAGTGGTTCATAAGTTGATTTTTAGCGCTACAGAGATTCTTCCTGTTATCACTTCCACATATAAGTCAGTGGGTTGCAAGCTTGACAATGTAACACTGTGATGGAATGCTTGGCACTCAGCATATGGCACAGCTTCCTGTGTGGCTCGCCCTCATACACAATGAAGCAGCTTCCATTAAGTGAATGTTTTCAGTTTCTTCATTCGTGAAATGTGTGACTACAGAACAGCTATGTGATAAGTCTGTTGTGGTATCTATAGTGCCCTCTTTTCATGTAGTTAGAAATGACAAGCTCATATTGGGTAAATAATAATAATGTACATATCTGATAATTAGGCCCGCAGTTTACAATATCTTTGACTATTTCTGGTAGCTACTCTCAAAATTTGAGTTTGGGAATACTGTCTAAAGTTTTTGGGTATTTTAAAAATACCTAAATGAATAAATGACTTTGGTTTTCTGGAGGATTTCTTATGATAATAGTAGAGTGAAGAATAATGATGGTGAATTGTAAACATAAGGATCAACGTCTTTTTGGAGGTAGAATAATAATGTTTGCTAATGTTTACTGAGTGCTTACTACGTGCCAGTCAGTCTTCTAAAAACTTTACCTATGCCAACTCATTTGAAGCCAAAGAAAAGTTAGATTTGCATTAGCAGATCTTCATCATCAAGCTACTGTGTGAATGTTTAGGAGAGAGAACATTTAGAATCTGTTTGGAATTGGGAACATTTTAATTACATCCAAATGTTAGACTGTGCTAAGATGATCCTGCTGCTCTAATTCTTTGACTGTTGGGTTTTTTTAAAAAAATATTTATTTGTTTATTTGGCTGCATCAGGTCTTAGTTGTGGCACAGAGGCTCCAGAGTACACAGGCTCAGTACTTGTGGCTCAGGCTTAGTTGCTCCATGGCACGTGGGATCTTTATTTCCCAACCAGGAATCAAACCCCTGTCCCATGCATCAAAAGATGGATTCTTAACCATTGAACCACGAGGGAAGTCCCCTTTTGACTGTTTTTGAGCAAATTTACTGTTAAGCTTCCAGTAACACCTAGTAATACCAGATAGGCTAATTTGGGCCAACAAAGACAACCAAAAAGGTTAGATGAAATATGAAAGTAAAATCTTCTAAAAAGCTTAGTAATATAACAAGATAGTAAAATAATAGTCACTGGGGCTACGATTTGAGAGAATCTTAGAACTCAGGGGAGAGAACCTGTTTTTCCCCTGAGTGCCTTGTAGGACACTGAAGAGCTGGGCTGTTGGAGGCTGTAAGGGTCTAGGGTGACAAAAGTTGAACTCTGATATGAATTTATGAATCCTGGTATATTTATCCTCTGTTCTGAGCTGCAGCCTAGGAATGAAGGTGAACTGGAATCAAAGCAGTCCTCACACAGCTTGGACAGAGGAACTCAGAGTCGGACACAACTGAGTGACTAACACATTCCTCTCCTCACCACTCGAGTATTATACATGTTTCACGACTGAAATTTGAAGTCAGACAAACATATAAAATTAGTCTTAACACTTGGGAAAACTTCCTTCCTTCTTTTCCTTCCTTCATGAGAATGGGTTTTTTTGAAATATTAAGTACCGATGAAACATAAGATAGTTAACTCTCTTGAGGAATTGGTAGGATTCATTATGTGCAGCAAGATCAAAATTCAGACTCTGACTCTGGGCCATTGCTTTGATGTATTAAAAATGTTAGTAGTTCAAACTTGGTCTAATTATCCGTTTTTCTTGGTTTCCATCATTTTCTAATCAAATTGATCTCCTAGATTTGTGTGTGTGTGTTAGTTGCTCAGTCGTGTCTGACTTTCTGCAACCCTATGGACTGTAGCCCACCAGGGTCCTCTGTCCATGGGATTCTCCAGGCAAGAATACTGGAGTGTGTTGCCGTTTTCCCTTCTCCAAGAGATCTTCCCGACCCAGGGACTGAACCTATATCTCCTGCATTGCAGCTGGATTCATGGGGAAGCCCCTAATAAATGCTTAGTTGAAAACAAAGCATAAAATAAGGTGCCTGTTTCCACTAATCTTAGGGGAGGTATCTGGAATTTTAAACGTTTTGGTATTTCCACATTTATAAGCACTAATAAGACAGTCAAGTGAGGTATTTTCCATTTTCAGAGCAGTTTACCAGTTTACTTAAAGCATCCTTTAATAGATGACTGCAACAAATTAAAATATTAAATATTTGGTTAATCAGTTTGAAAAATCACAAAGGCTTAAAAATAGGCATTGATGAATCAGATATAATTTGATTGAAAATGTTTCTTTCGTTACCATAAACTATGGCTTGACTTTGTCTGAATTATAATATGGAAACATTTTAAATGGTTTTAAAAAACTAGTTGTAGATACCTATACTTTAAATTGAAACTATAAACTCAATTTTTAGTTTTGGAATAATTTCAAAGTTACAGAAAAATAGCAAGAGTAGCTCACAGACTTCTTTCGTCTTTAGTACTTTTGACACAATTGCCTTTTGAATCCTCCTCTTTATAGACATATATTAACACTGCTTTTTTCTGAACCACTTGAAAGTAGGTTTCAAGCATTATTCCCTTTACTCCTAATATTAAAGCATGTAACTTTAAAGATACAGACTTTATCTTACAAAGCCATAGTACAATGACTACATTTACAAAATTTAATATTGACGTAATGCTATTGCCTATAAATTCTGTAAATCAGTCTGTATTCTGATTTAGTCAGGAGTCCCAGAAATTTCCTTTAGGGCATTTCCCTTTGTTGGAGGTCCTGGTTCAGATCATGTGTTTAACTTAGCTGTCATGTCTCTTTAGTCTCCTTTCATCTGTAAAGACATCTCAGCCTTTTTTTTTTTCTTTTTTGTCTTTTAAGAAATTGATACTTTGGAAGAACCCAGGCAGTTACTTTACAGAATAAAGTTCAAGTTAGGTTGCTCCGATGCTTCCTCATGCTTAGATTCAGAGTATGCACTTTTGCCTGGAGTCCCTCAGGAGGGACACGAGTTCACCTCAGGAGTGATATGAGTCCTCCAAGGGGCCTTCTGTCCAGAGCTGCAGGGTCTTTATTTGCCTCTCATTGGCAATGTTAAATTTTATCATTAAAGTGCTATTCATTTTCTGCACTGTATAGTTACTATTAAGAAGTAATTTGTGGGGATGCACATTAATACTATAGAAACATCTTATTCCTCATCAAGCTTTTCCCATCCCCATATTTAGAGCCAATCGCTACTAATTTATGTCTGGATTTATGATTTTTTTGAAACTTCATCATCCTTCCATATTTGTCAGCACTCTTCGATAAAACAATGCCTCCTGCTCTTAGTTATTTGGATGCCCAAATTATCCCCAGGGCTAGTGGGAAGTCCCTTGATTTCCTGCATCCTTTTGATGGGCTCTCATAATTTTTAAAAATCACTTTTGCGTTTTGGCATAATTAGCTGTTCCAAGTCCGTCCTGTACTTTCCATGCCCCGACACTGGGATCAAGTGTTTCTCCAGGGAGCCCTGGTTCTTTTATTGAGGACTGCGGTTGCCGCTGTGCCAGTATGTCATTGCTCCTTGACCTTTTCAGCAGATAGAGCTTGGAAATATACGTACCTCCACACCCACGTAGGTGCAGTTGAAAAGATGGAGACATATTGTTAAGCCTTGGGTTTATCCTGATACTTCCAATACATCTTAGAATCTCACCTCAAGTCCCTCCTTGCTTTCCCCCATTCTTATTTGTATCTTCCTTCTTCCACTTTTGGCTCAGACGGTAAAGAATCTGCCTGCAATGTGGGAGACTGGGGTTCAATCTCTGGGTTGGAAAGATTCTCTGGAGTAGGACATGGCAGTCCACTCCAGTATTCTTACCTGGAGAATCCCATGGACAGAGGAGTCTGGCGGGCTACAGTCCATTGGTTCCCAAAGAGTCAGATAAGACTGAGTGGCTAACACTTTCACTTTCTTCCACTGTAAGAAGCCTGGTTTAATACATTTACTCATTTGATCAGTCCTGAAATATACATTAAATAGTTTCAGGATTGCTGTACCCCAGGACTATTAAAAACCAAACCTACTAAGAAGAATTCAAGATTCCTTGCAATTCTTTTATTTTTCTTTACCTTGAGAGTAGTCAAAGTTCTGTGTTCAGAAGTTACTTGGATTAGTTCTATTTTTAAAAATTCAGTGTGGTACTGTTATTCATTTTAAATATAGCTGGGTTCATTTATTTTAGTTTGCATTCAGTTTTAGGATCCTCCCCCCATCCTTGTCGATTTAATTTTATATTTGACAATATGGAACATTAACATGATTCTAAAATTCAAGACTACAAAACAAGATATACTCAGGGAAGTATTACAAACTTTCTTTATTTTTAAGTTGATAATCTGCTATTGAGGAATATTGATAAATTTAAAGTATTGTATATGGCTGGATGTGTCTGTGTTATTTTTCCTTGGGAATATGGGGTAGCTGATATTGGTGTCTGTTCTCCAAGACACAAGTAAAACTTAGATGTGAAATACTAGGAGCCTAAAAGAGTGACTGTAATTCCAAATGGTTAAGGTACAAATTGGGAATAACATTACTTTCACTGGAAAAGAAAGCCTCCACAGTCTTGGAGCAGGGTGCTCCTAAAGGCTGTGTTGCTTTTTTGTAGCACACTAGGGGGCGTATTGGCCCAGATAGGCCTTCAGGCCACCTCCTCTGCCAGGCTGAGGCTGGAGGTGAAGCTCAAGACCCCCACCCTGGAGGCCTCCTAAAACCATCCTGGTGGTTCTGTAACATCTCAAGGTTTTGGCCCAAGAGTGGAGTGGTAGTTGAGCAATATGGTCATTATCAGGCCCCTGGGCTCTTCCTCTTTGATCATATCTTCTTGCCTTTTAATAAACATTTTATTTTTTTAGACTAAGAGTTAAATAACCTGTCCAAGGTCATAATTCAAACCCCATGTTAATTTGTTTCATTCTGCCATTTGAAAAATATTGTAAAGAGCAACCGTGTGTATTGTGTCTCTCTCTGCATGTAAAATAATATCAAGTCTGTATAATTTCCTAATACAAAGCAAACTGGCACAGAGTTGGACATGGTGGAAATATTATTAGTCACACATTATGAAATCAGAAATTTCAAATGAGATCAAATTAAAGCAAATATGGAATTAATGATATTAGGCCAAGAGGAAAAAAGTTGAACTAATTATTAACTCAACATCTGATTCTCCCAAAGTAGTCATAAATAAATTCATTATCTCTATTGCTTGTGAAACCTTGGGGCACTCCACTTGTATAAAGAATCTGAAGTACATTAACCTTAAATTGCTCTTGTTTGCCTCTTATTGCTGAGGCAGGCTTATTTGCATTGCTTACATTAATGCTGAGTTACTCAATGACTTAAGTGATGTCCTCTGGCTTTAACTTTGGGAGAGAAAAAATTAAACTTTGTCCTTATCAGTAAATACAAGGATGAGCTGAAAGGTCAACTTGATTTCTAAGAATATCACCTATCTTAGCAGTGCAGTGACTAGTTAAATAATATTCTGCCCGGGGTAAAAATGAAACCCACGTTGGGAAAATGGGGCAGCAAAGGGCCAAGATGGCTTTTTCAGCTTTACTTCTATTTAGTGTACGAGTGTAGGTGATGCCAGATTCTCCTGTTTAACCTCTTCTGTTTACCAGATTGCTTATGCTAAAATTTATCCATGAGTGCTTCCATTAAAGCTTTTAGTGGATTTTCTTCATCTGGGGTTGTTGACATTTTATTAGTGGGAAATGGTTAATTTCCCATAGCTAACTATGAATAGTTAGCTAATGTTTTTGCTGGCAGTGTATATTTATTCCCTTTCTTAAAATTTTTTTTCTTTCCCCATCATGAGGATATTTTTTTCTCTTTTCCATTTTATTGTAATAATGTTTTCTGGAAAAGTACCAGCATTTCAAATCCAGGTGGTTATATAAGTTGTAAAAGCAGTAAATATTTTATTATATCCAGCCTCTAAATTCTTGTGTGTAGTTATAGGACATATATCTTTAGAAGTTACTTACCAGTGTGTTTGTAAAAAACAGAAATGTTGATAGATCTTATACTTTTGGTATGGTTTATCATTATTTTAAATCTTAAACAGTAGCTTAAAATTGTTAGGAATTCGTTATACACACCTATAATCTTTAGCATTTAAGGATTTAGCTATTCTTTTGAACTGTTCTCTGATTATTTTATTATATCAGTCCTCCTTCCTCTATAAGTTTAAGGGCAAGAACATTTCATGCACTCTTCTTAATGTAGTCCCTGCAGCACCAAGCGAGCACTGTCTCTGTCACATAATAAGTATTACTAGTCAATTATATTTGTAATTTTTAACAAAACCTGAACCAATTTTTATATACATCATCTATTTTCTTTTTTAGTTTACGTTTTATTTTGAATTAATAGAATTATAGGAAAGTTCCAAGACTAATGCAAAGAATACCCAGATACCCTTCCCTAGATTCCCCAAATGTTAATATTTTGCCATTTTTGCTCTAATATTCTTCCTTGCTGTCTACTTTTCATGTCTACCTTTCATCCCTTCTTTCCTACTTCCTTCCTTCATCTGATTACATAACTACCCAAAACATATCTATCAATTCATCTAACCATCCATAATACACACTTTCACACATGTACACAATGCATGCATGTACATATGTATGAACATGCATATGTGTATATATATACAATTTTTTTTCTTGAACCATTGAGAATAAATTGCAGACATGATTGATGGCTCTTTTTCCTTGAATACTTCCAAGAAGTAGTTCTTAAAAACAAGGACATTCTTTTGCATGATTCAGTTCAGTTCAGTTCAGTCGCTCAGTCGTGCAAATTTTGTGACCCCACGAATCGCAGCATGCCAGGCCTCCCTGTCCATCACCAACTCCCGGAGTTCACTCAAACTCATGTCCATCGAGTCCGTGATGCCATCCAGCCATCTCATCATCTGTCGTCCCCTTCTCCTCCTGCCACCAATCCCTCCCAAAATCAGAGTCTTTTCCAATGAATCAACTCTTCTCATGAGGTGGCCAAGTACTGGAGTTTCAGCTTTAGCATCATTCCTTCCAAAGAACACACAGGACTGATTTCCTTTAGGATGGACTGGTTGGATCTCCTTGCAGTCCAAGGGACTCTCAAGCGTCTTCTCCAACACCACAGTTCAAAAGCATCAATTCTTCAGCGCACAGCCTTCTTCACAGTCCAACTGTCACATCCATACATGACCACTGGGAAAACCATAGCCTTGACTAGACAGACCTTTGTTGGCAAAGTAATGTCTCTGCTTTTCAATATGCTATCCAGGTTGGTCATAACTTTTCTTCCAGGAGTAAGCGTCTTTTAATTTCATGGCTGCAGTAAAAATCTGCAGTGATATTGGAGCCCCCAAAATAAAGTCTGACACTGTTTCCACTGTTTCCCCATCTATTTCCCATGAAGTGATGGGACCAGATGCCATGATCTTCGTTTTCTGAATGTTGAGCTTTAAGCCAACTTTTTCACTCTCCTCTTTCACTTTCCTCCAGAGGATTTTTAGTTCCTCTTCACTTTCTGCCATAAGGGTGGTGTCATCTGCATATCTGAGGTGATTGATATTTCTCCCAGCAATCTTGATTCCAGCTTGTGTTTCTTCCAGTCCAGCTTTTCTCATGATGTACTCTGCATAGAAGTTAAATAAGCAGGGTGACAACATACAGCCTTGACGTACTCCTTTTCCTATTTGGAACCAGTCTGTTGTTCCATGTCCAGTTCTAACTGTTGCTTCCTGACCTGCATACAGATTTCTCAAGAGGCAGGTCAGGTGGTCTGGTATTCCTATCTCTTTCAGAATTTTCCACAGTTGATTGTGATCCACACAGGCAAAGGCTTTGGCATAGTCAATAAAGCAGAAATAGATGTCTTTCTGGAACTCTCTTGCTTTTTCCATGATCCAGCAGATGTTGGCAATTTGATGTCTGGTTCCTCTGTCTTTTCTAAAACCAGCTTGAACGTCAGGGAGTTCACTGTTCATGTACTGCTGAAGCCTGGCTTGGAGAATTTTGAGCATTACTTTACTAACATGTGAGATGAGTGCAATTGTGTGGTAGTTTGAGCATTCTTTGGCATTGTCTTTTTTTGGGATTGGAATGAAAACTGACCTTTTCCAATCCTGTGGCCATTGCTGAGTTTTCCAAATTTGCTGGCATATTGAGTGCAGCACTTTCACAGCATCATCTTTCAGGATTTGAAACAGCTCAACTGGAATTCCATCACCTCCACTAGCTTTGTTCGTAGTGATGCTTTCTAAGGCCCAGTTGACTTCACATTTCAGTATGTCTGGCTCTAGATGGTTGATCACACCATTGTGATTATCTTGGTCATGAAGATCTTTTTTATACAGTTCTTCTGTGTATTCTTGCCACCTCTTCTTAATATCTTCTGCTTCTGTTAGGTCCATACCATTTCTGTCCTTTATTGTGCCCACCTTTGCATGAAATGTTCCCTTGGTGTCTCTAATTTTCTTAAAGAGATCTCTTTCCCATTCTGTTCTTTTCCTCTATTTCTTTGCATTGATCGCTGAGGAAGGCTATCTTATCTCTTCTTGCTGTTCTTTAGAACTCTGCATTCAGATGCTTATATCTTTCGTTTTCGCCTTTGCTTTTCACTTCTCTTCTTTTCACAGTTATTTGTAAGGCCTCCCATGACAGCCATTTTGCTTTTTTGCATTTCTTTTCCATGGGGATGGTCTTGATCCCAGTCTCCTGTAAAATGTCATGCACTTCTGTCCATAGTTCTTCAGGCACTCTATCTATCAGATCTAGGCCCTTAAATCTATTTCTCACTTCGACTGTATACTCAAAAGGGATTTGATTTAGGTCATACCTGAATGGTCTAGTGGTTTTCCCTACTTTCTTCAATTTCAGTCTGAATTTGGCAATAAGGAGTTCATAATCTGAGCCACAGTCAGCTCCCAGTCTTCTTTTTGCTGACTGTATAGAGCTTCTCCATCTTTGGCTGCAAAGAATAGAATCAGTCTGATTTTGGTCTTGACCGTCTGGTGATGTCCATGTGTAGAGTCTTCTTTTGTGTTATTGGAAGAGAGTGTTTGTTATGACCAGTGCGTTCTCTTGGCTAATGCCTTTGCCCTGCCTCATTCTGTACTCCAAAGCCAAATTTGCCTGTTACTCCAGGTGTTTCTTGACCTCCTACTTTTGCATTCCAGTCCCCTATAATGAAAAGGACATCTTATTTGGGTGTTAGTTCTAAAAGGTCCTGTAGGTCCCCGTAGAACTGTTTAACTTCAGCTTCTTCAGCGTTACTTGTTGGGGCATAGATTGGATTACCTTGATATTGAATGGTTTGCCTTGGAAACGAATAGAGATCATTCTGTCATTTATGAGATTGCATCCAAGTACTGCATTTCAGACTCTTTTGTTGACCATGATGTCTACTCCATTTCTTCTAAGGGATTCCTGCCTGCAGTAGTAGATATAATGGTCATCTGAGTTAAATTCACCCATTCCAGTCCATTTTAGTTTGCTGATTCCTAGAATGTCAACATTCACTCTTTCCATCTCCTGTTTGACCACCTCCAATTTTCCTTGATTCATGGACCTGACATTCCAGGTTCCTATGCAATATTGCTCTTTACTGCATCGGACATTGCTTCTATCACCAGTCACATCCACAACTGGGTATTATTTTTGCTTTGGCTTCATCCCTTCATTATTTCTGGAGTTATTTCTCCTCTGATCTCCAGTAGCATATTGGGCACCTACCAACCTGGGGAGTTCCTCTTTTGGTATCCTATCATTTTGCCTTTTCATACTGTTCATGGGGTTCTCAAGGCAAGAATACTGAAGTGATTTGCCATTCCCTTCTCCAGTGGACCACATTCTGTCAGACCTCTCCATCATGACCTGCTCGTCTTGGCAAGAATACACAGAAGAACTGTACAAAAGATAGTCACAATGGTGTGATCACTCATCTAGAGCCAGACATACTGAAATGTGAAGTCAACTGGGCCTTAGAAAGCATCACTATGAACAAAGCTAGTGGAGGTGATGGAATTCCAGTTGAGCTGTTTCAAATCCTGAAAGATGATGCTGTGAAAGTGCTGCACTCAATATGCCAGCAAATTTGGAAAACTCAGCAATGGCCACAGGATTGGAAAAGGTCAGTTTTCATTCCAATCCCAAAAAAAGACAATGCCAAAGAATGCTCAAACTACCACACAATTGCACTCATCTCATATGCTAGTAAAGTAATGCTCAAAATTCTCCAAGCCAGGCTTCAGCAGTACATGAACAGTGAACTCCCTGACGTTCAAGCTGGTTTTAGAAAAGACAGAGGAACCAGACATCAAATTGCCAACATCTGCTGGATCATGGAAAAAGCAAGAGAGTTCCAGAAAGACATCTATTTCTGCTTTATTGACTATGCCAAAGCCTTTGCCTGTGTGGATCACAATCAACTGTGGAAAATTCTGAAAGAGATAGGAATACCAGACCACCTGACCTGCCTCTTGAGAAATCTGTATGCAGGTCAGGAAGCAACAGTTAGAACTGGACATGGAACAACAGACTGGTTCCAAATAGGAAAAGGAGTACGTCAAGGCTGTATGTTGTCACCCTGCTTATTTAACTTCTATGCAGAGTACATCATGAGAAAAGCTGGGCTGGAAGAAACACAAGCTGGAATCAAGATTGCTGGGAGAAATATCAATCACCTCAGATATGCAGATGACACCACCCTTATGGCAAAAAATGAAGAGGAACTAAAAAGCCTCTGGAGGAAAGTGAAAGAGGAGAGTGAAAAAGTTGGCTTAAAGCTCAACATTCAGAAAACGAAGATCATGGCATCTGGTCCCATCACTTCATGGGAAATAGATGGGGAAACAGTGGAAACAGTGTCAGACTTTATTTTGGGGGCTCCAAAATCACTGCAGATTTTTACTGCAGCCGTGAAATTAAAAGACACTTACTCCTTGGAAGGAGTGTTATGACCAACCTAGATAGTATATTGAAAAGCAGAAATATTACTTTGCCAAAAAAAGTCCGTCTAGTCAAGGCTATGGTTTTTCCAGTAGTCATGTATGGATGTGAGAGTTGAACTGTGAAGAAAGCTGAGCGCCGAAGAATTGATGCGTTTGAACTGCGGTGTTGGAGAAGACTCTTGAGAGTCCCTTGGACTGCAAGGAGATCCAACCAGTCCATTCTAAAGGAGATCAGTCCTGGGTGTTCTTTGGAAGAAGTGATGTTGAAGCTGAAACACCTTTGGCCACCTCTTTGTGAAGAGTTGACTCATTGGAAAAGACCCTGATGCTGGGAGGGATTGGTGGCAGGAGGAGAAGGGGATGAGGCTGAGATGGCTGGATGGCATCACGGACTCGATGGACATGAGTTTGAGTGAACTCCAGGAGTTGGTGATGGTCAGGGAGGCCTGGCGTGCTGTGATTAGTGGGGTCCCAAAGAGTCAGACATGGTGTAGCGACTGAACTGAACTGAACTGTGCCTTGTCACTTCACAGTTCTCTCCTAGTTGTCTTAACATATGCTTTATCCTATTTGTGCAGTACCAGTGTTTACCACAAATGAAAAACTTTGTAACCGATACTGCTAGGATCATCTCTGTTCTCCTTTATTTAAAATTACAGCTAAAGTAGCATCTAATGTATTACATCTCTAGCAGAGTAGCCTGGATTTACATTGTTTTGTTAAAATTACTCTCTATGATTGAGGTAATCAAAGTGGATTTTTGTAGAGCATCTATTAGCTGTTGCTGTTTCTTTGAAGCACGACTCTTCTTCTGACATTTTGTGACATGGTATTAACTGTTACAGCATAAACACAATTTAATTTAGTGTTAGCATGACAGGTTGACAATCCCTAGTCCATTTAGGATATATATCAATGAAGAAGAAACTGCAGCTAGGAAAAAACCTAAAGTCTCACTGATCAATACAGAGATAGTTTTATAGTTTAATTATACGATGATAAAATAGAGTCTACTAGATAAGAATAACATCTTTGTGGGTATTGTTACCAGGACTGGAAAGCACATTTTATATAAAAAACCATTCAAGCTTATTCTTTTAGTCTGGAATCTAAAAAGCTTTATATGCAGATTATATATACTATTTCTATTTCAGATCAGTTCTATGTAATGCATATTTATTGGGCTTTGTGCTAATTAGGTAATGTGAAATATGTATATACTTATATGTATATATGATACACACATACACTATTGTGATAACTTTAACTTGCATAAAAATATTGGAAGAAATGTTTTTTATTTAATTTTAAATTCTACTTATAAACCTCTATAAAGGTTATATTTTAGATAAAGATTCTTAGGCTTTGCAGAAATTGTGGAAGTATCTTCCAAGTAAATTTTTTACATTGATTCAGATGACCTCCTGAAAAGTAGCCTGGATGAGATCATATTCTAAGGCCTCATTTTGAATGGTGATATCCAGGTTCAGATCTCATCATAGGTCCTTAAATAGATCTGAAAAACAGTTTTGATGATTCATTGGTCTTGAAGAACAATGAAAGCCTTTAGTTTAGCTTTAGCTGATCTTGGCGATACCACATTCAGGTACTCATTTTTTATTTAAAAAGATTCAGCTCCTGTAAGATAATCAAACCATTTAGCAGTATTTTGGCTTCTTATTTCTAGAACCTGCTGAGAAATACATCTCAAGGAGTACATGCAAGGCCTTTTCTCAGTCTGTCTCATTGCTATTCTTCTGATTATGAGTGGAGGCATTCTGAATTGACTCTCTTAAAAGGTTTTCAGAGCATCAGGCAACAACACAATGGTAAGAACAGTTGTAAGCAGTTTGTTTGCATTAAATAGATTATAGCAGCAAACTCCAGGAGATACTGGAGAACAACCGTCCACAGGGTTGCAAAGAATCAGACACGACTTAGCGACTGAACAACAACAGGTTAACATTGTATAGTCAACTTGCACAAATATCTCTTTATGGAGTGTCCATGAGAATTCATTTTGTTCATGGCAAGCCACATGACAGAGATGCTCAGAGTCAGGAGACTAAATTCCAGTTCAAGATCTGCTCTGGACGTTGTATATCATCTTGGGCAAGCCATTATCTCCTCTGAGTCTGTTCCATCTATTAAAAAGATAGATTATCTCTAAGGTTTCTTACGTCTCTAAACTTTTCTAGTTCAATATATATTTGCAGTTATTTGATTCTACTTAAAATTATCTCTTTTTCTTGGAAAATTAGTGAGATTTTTACTTCTATACAGATGAAAATCACACAAAATTATGTAAATCCAGATAAAAGATTTATTGATTCCAGTTGAGATACATCATGTTCATTCCTACATAATGTGAACACATGTAGGTAATGATGACTTAGACTTTTAGCATGATTTGGAAAAGTGTAGGATGGTTTCTGGTGCAAACAGGGTTCACATAGCTGCACTGGAACTCCTTGCTTCTGCATCACAGAGCTGAAGTTGGGACAGGCTTGTGTGTCCGTGAGAGCTTCCGAGACTGTGTAAGATTTTGGCTGTGTGGGTCTTGGTCTGCAGCTGAGAGCTGGGCAGCTAAGAACCATGCTAGCCAAGAAGGTGGTAAATAACTTGCTTTAATATATCAGAAGGCAGTGTACAGATAAGCTAGTTAAGCCACCGGAGTTTGACAGGACTTTGTAAATAAACTGGCAAAGATTTATATGAGCCAGTCTGGCTGTAGTGTGTACCTGGTGGGTTGTCAGGAGGCTTTGATGAATTAGTAGTGATGTCAGGAGACTTCACTGTGATTTCATATTAACTGTTCCATTATGTTTTAGTAATTTAGGGTTCAGTACTTGACAATATAGTTTTGCATTAGAATGTTTGGTATGATGAAGCCTTTACTGTTTCCCAAGTAAATTAATATTCTACTGATACACTCAGATATTTGCCCTTAGCTTCTTGCCTGGAGCCAGTCTTAGGCAGCTTTCTGAAGTGAAGTGAAAGTTGCTCAGTTGTGTCCAATTCTTTGCGACCCCATGGTCTATACAGTCCATGGAATTCTCTAGACTAGAATACTGGAGTGGATAGCCTTTCCCTTCTCCAGGGGATCTTCCCAACCCAGGGATTAAACCCAGGTCTCCCACATAGCAGGTGGATTCTTTACCAGCTGAGCCACAAGGGAAGGTGAAGAAACAGGAGTGGGTAGCCTATCCCTTCTCCAGGAGATCTTCCTGACCCAGGAATCAAACCAGGGTGTCCTGCATTGCAGGCAATTCTTTACCAACTGAGCTATCAGGGAAGCCCGGGCAGCTTTTTATCTAACTTAAACAGTGATCTTAACTTCACTTAAGTGATAGGGCTTGTCCAGTGTTGGGTGAGGAGACAGTGAACTATAAACAGAGAAAGGGTATATAGTTTATTATCTAAACCAGGCTGCTTCAAAAATCCTTAATAATTATGCTAGGCCAACAGATATAACCTGGGACTGTCCAGACATATGGTCAGTCTAAAGGTGGACATCTGTGCACCGAGGACCACTTGTTCCATGGCTCCTGGTCCCTGTTGAACCAGGAACTCTGTGGACTCTGCGGTACCTGGGCACTGACTGAATGAACTGATGACGGATTCTTTTCGTGCCCTTTGTTTTTTTTCATAGGAAATCTGCACTGATTCTTAGGGGTACCTCGTAACACTATGACCTCAGATTGTTAACTTTCTTGATTCTTAGTGCAGAGATAGTCCAGCATCCCTCTTTTCCACTCCTCACTTCCTGTTCTCTTCTCAGTCAGCTCCAGCTGGGCTTCTCTTGCCATCACTCCCCCAGACCTGCCCTTGTTAACGTTATCAGTCATGTTCACAAGTCCAGGGTAGTCACATCTGTGTCCTTACACAATACAGTTGGTCATTCCTTCCCTCTTAGCACGTGTTCCTCCTGTCATTTACTTGACCCTCACACTCTTCTGGCTTCTCTCCCCTTTCCAGTGTTGCCTTTTTGGTGTCTCTGGCTGGAGGCTTCACGGCTCGACCTCCCAGTGTTGAAATGCCCCTGGGCCCTCCCCTATTCATAGTCTCAGTTCTATACCTATAATTATCTTCACGCTGACGCCCGTGTTGGCATCTTCAGTCCTGATCCTTCCACTGAACTCAAGACTCATGGATCTAAGAGCTCTCTAAATAGTTTTATCTCAGAATATAAACGTGGCATGGTCAAATCAGAACCTTAGATCTCCTCCGACCCTCACCCGACCTTCAACATAATCGTCTTCCAACCTTTCTGTTTTAGTACGTGGCATCACCATTCATCCACTTGCTCAGGCCTAAGACCCATCTTTGACTCCTTCCATTCTTTCCCAGAAAGTCCTCTGTCTTTACTATTCTGTTCACTCTGCTGCTACCCGCCTAGTGCAAACCACCATCATGAATGGCCTGAGGTTGGGCAGTAACCTTCTAACCAGTCTCCATGAGTCCTCTTCTTCCTTCCTGTGGCCTATTTTCTATATCATGGCCAGAGAGTTTTTAGGTTACTTTTCTGCTCAAAATTTGTTTATGACGTCATATTGCAGATAGGAAAAAAAAAAATCCAATCTCCTTACATGACCGCTGGCTTTTGGTTTCGCCTCTTCTCTTGCTGTCCTCTGACTTGCTGGATAACTCACTGGCTCATTGATCCTCAGCACCGCCCAGCTCACCCTGTGTCACAGCCTTCCCACCTGCTGTTCCTTCTGCCCTAGACTTTGCGTGACTGATTCCTGCTTGTTTAGGTTTCGGCCTTTCCTGACTAGATAGTAACAGTCCCCCTCCAAATCACCATTTATACCATTACTTTATGTACTTTCTTTATAAAGTAGATATTCATTGTCATCTCCCTCTCCCTTTATCTACTGAAATATAAGCTTCTTACCTGCAGGGGCTGTAGCTGTTGTGTTTTCTTTCTTGTCTTGGTACATAGAATGGTGCCTGGCTCATGTGAGTTATTTGATTCTTGTTGAATGACTAAACAACAGCCACTGTGAACCAGGATGACTTGTGTTCCAGGCAGCTCTTCAACGTCATCATTGGCCCATATTCATTTAAAAATACACATCACTTATTCTCTAACTCTGTATCCTCTATTTCCTCTTCCACTCTGCATGGTCTTCCTGGTCCAGGCCTTTGTTAGCTTTGTATGTGCTTTTTCTTGTTACCAAATTATTTCTTTCCCATGATGTTCATGTGGAGGCTGATTGGTTTGTAAGGAGACCCTTTTATGCTGTTTGGTAGATTAAACTGATGTAAACACCCAAGTAGTCACTTCCAAAATCCCTTACCTGTCCCTTAGGAGTTTCCATTAACTAGTACTTTGTGGAGATGGCAAAAGAATTAGGAGAAACTGAGCCCTGTCGTCTGACCTATGTATTTACTTTGACACTAATCTTAATGACAGGGCTTTCCAGGTGACTCAGTGGTAAAGAATCCCCCTGCCAATACAGGAAGGCTTGGGTTCAATCTTGTGGGTCAGGAAGATCCCCTGGAGAAGGAAATGGCAACCCACTCCAGTATTCTTGCCTGGAAAATCCCATGGACAGAGGGGTCTGGTGGGCTACAGTCCATGGGGTCACTAAAAAGTCAGACATGCCTTAGTGACCAAACAACAACAACAGTCTTAATGGTATGCTACAGACTTTTACAGTTATAATTACAGTTTGGGTTTGCCACCTTCTCACTAGATTATCCCTAAAGCCCATAGTCTGGACTGACTAGATTAAGCATGCTTTGGTTTATGGTATCCAGTTCTTTCTCTCCCATCGTGCTCATTCCGTGTCATCCCCTGAGTCACCATGTCACCTGTAGTGCCCCAGGCGACCACTTCTTAGTCATACTGGAGCAGATACATTAACTGCAGATGTCTCCCATCCTGTCTACTGTTATTCAAAAGCCAGGCTTTAAGTTACATAACTTTTCTGCCTTACCGAATCATCACCAGCTGTTTATCTGCTGCATTTCTATTGCTAATTGCATAAATAAATACAGTGCAAATAATTTGGGATGGAAGATACCTTCTGTGAAAATGAAATTTCTTTAATACCATTTTCAGAATGTTTACTCCAAAATACCTTCTATAAAATGTTAGCTATCACATACATGTGTATGTGTGTGTTAACACATACATAGGCACAGACGTATTTGGGGTTAGGCTATTTTTCACAGTTGTCCAGTACTCTGTTGACTGATACAGTATCCTCACAGTTCCCTTGATGTGTAAAATAACTGTACCCTGGGCAGTGATACTGCAGTCTATTTTTCTACTCTGATAGTTTCATTTGTGTTACCTCTTCAACATGAGGATTAGAATTAAATTGACTAGGCAAGCAAAGCTGAAAATTGAATTAATTTCAGGTTTGTAAATGAAAAATGGGATCTCTTTTACTCAGTGTTAACTAGGACCCTGTGGGCTATACAAATGAAATTGACAGGCTGCCACTCAAATGATATTTTCTCCAGTGAAATGTCCTGGCACTGAATAGTCTTTGAAATGCCTCATGCTCCAGGATTCCAGCTGCCATCAGGATTATGGAACTTAGGGCAGTTTTTATGAAACCCATAGAATCCACAGCTTTTATTAAATTCAGTGCAGTTTTGCCAAGTATTTGTGGAGTTCCTACTCTGGGCTAGCCGCAGTGCTAGGCATTTAAGATTAAGGATGACTAGCTCATGATTCTTGTCATGCAGGGGCTTCAAATCTAATAGGAGGTACAGCATTCTAGCAAGCTTCAGGTGACTTGGTTAGTAATGTAACACAACTGTTAACAATCATGACTGATGATTGATGAATGTGATGACATGAGGAGAGTCCTCGTGTACTATTCTGGATTAACTTAACCAAACATTACATTTGGACAAGGTTTGGAACCAGGCACTTTTCAGTATTGTGGAGGCTTAGGTTCTAATGGTTTAGGCCCAGGACATGACAGTGTTGGCCTGTTCCACTGTCCCCATCCCGGAGGGTAACTGACTCATGGGCGATGAGGCTCAGAAGCTTAAGAGAGCAAACAGCCCCACAATGATCCCCGACACGCCATCTCAGTAGGGGTCAGGGGGTGGGTGGCCTTTGTGAGCTAAGTGTCCAGCTAGAGGCTGTGGCTCTTCCCTGATGTACCGAGGCTGCAGGTCTCCAGCTCCTCTAAGAGAAATCTTTTCCCTCCAGAGGAACCAGAGGACAGAAGATACCACTCAGCAGAGGCCCAGTGTGTAGCCCAAAGGCGGGAGAACAAGATACTTCAGACAAGCTTCATAACTACCTTCCCTTTCCCTGGTGCTCCTTGTCTGCCCTCCTCTCTTGTCAGCATTCTCAGCCAAGCTATCACATCGCTTATCTCAGATTCCTCACTGAGCCTAGTCTTCCTCTCCTGGGTCAGTGGCCTGGCCAGTATAACTGGGATGACCACTGTCCCCTTCCTCCCTCATACCACTCCTGAAGGGCTGAACTGTCTTCCACTCCTCATTACTCAAGATAGGAAAAGGCATTGCTCACATTTAGGAAGAAGCTGCAGACCTAGAAGGAGATTTCTGAGCTGATATCTGTATTTCTAGGTGAAGCATCACTGGATAGTTACTTCTCGTTTACAATGCCTAATCTCTCAGCTCTCCGTGGAAGGAGCCAACTCTCTCTCTGTCCTCTCTTCTCTAATCTCCTACAATACTTACAATGGAGAACTTCTTTCTTGCAGCTAATTTAAAGTCTGTGTACTTATTTGAACATCCATATCTCTTAATTATGTACATGAAAGAAATGGATAATCATAATTTGCACTTTTCCTCAGCAAAATTATCACTAAATTTCCTCCCAAAGGCTCAGTCTGACATAGGAGTATAAACTTTGGAGTCAGTTTTGGACTCAGATCTGGTTTTGCTGCTTGTTTTCAGTTTGCCTTTGGGCCCAGTGTTTAACTCTTGGTCAGTTTTTTCATTTGTGAAGTGGGACATTATTACCTACCTCACAATTAAGTGTAAAATGCCCCAAATGTTGACTGGCACAGAGTCTCTTTTTTATCTTGTTGCTTTGCTATCCTCAAGAAGATGGCTGCTCCCGCTCCAGCCCTCATGTCTGCATTCCAGGTGGCAGGAAGGAGAAAGGGGGGCAGGAGAAGGGCCTTCTCTTCCCACTTTCTGGAAATTGCACGCACCACTTCCGTGTTCATCCTGTTGTGTAGAGCTCCGTTGCATGGTCACACGTGACTGGTTCCCAGGGAAGCTGGGAAATGCAGCCTTTATACCCAGCATTTATCCATGTGCCCAACTGACATTTAAATGTTCTATTTCTGAGAAAGAAGAGCATTCTTGGTGAGTTCCTTAGTAGGCAGACTCTGAGACAAAGTTTAACTTGCATGATATTTATTAAGGGGTGCTCTATGGGTCAAAAGCAATGGATGGGAGGACAGAAGGAAAAGTCAAGCCACAGTGCTGGTCCCATGATAGCCTTGGTGGGCCCCAGAGGTTGCTGTTGAGATGGGATGGTCAGGCCTTTATATTCCTGTACTCATTAGTCATTAGGTATGGGCTAGCCCAGGAATAGGTGTGACTTTGGGCAAGGCAACTCTTGGGAGTCGAAGAGACCCCTGAAGAAATTGACAACCGAAGGATGGACCAGCTGGGCCCACAAGTCTTTCATGGAAGGGGATTCCAGGTGACTCAGCGTCCACAACAGAGACAAAGGGAGGACCAGTTTGTCTGACACACCACAGCTTAGAGTGGTTTGAGGCTCAGACGACATAAAACGTAGAGGGCTTTTGCAGAGGACCTGGCTTATGGTTAGCACCCAGTCAGTCTTAGCTGTGATTTTAGCACTTGCCAAAGTTATTTTAACAAGATATTTTTCTCCTGGAGCATCCTATGGGGTCTAAAAGAGTTGGCTATCCCGATCTAATGATCAGACTTAGGAAGTGTTATATTGCCAGACTTTTTTTTTTTTCCCAGTTTTATTTATTTATTTAACTTTACAATATTGTATTGGTTTTGCCATACATTGACATGAATCTGCCATGGGTGTACATGTGTTCCCATCCTGAATCCCCCTCCCACCTCCTTCCCTATCCCATCCCTCTGGGTCATCCCAGTGCAGCAGCCCCGAGCACTCTGTATCATGCATCGAACCTGGACTGGCGATCCATTTCATGTGATAAATTACATGCTTCAATGCCATTCTCCCATATCATCTCGCCCTCGCCCTTTCCCACAGAATCCAAAAGACTGTTCTATACATCTGTGTCTCTCTTGCTGTCTCATATACAGGATTATCGTTACCATCTTTCTAAATTTCGTATATATGCATTAGTTTTTCTTTCTGGCTTACTTCACTCTGTATAATAGGCTCCAGTTTCATCCACCTCATTAGAACTGATTCAAATGTATTCTTTTTAATGACTGAGTAATACTCCATTGTGTATATGTACCACAGCTTTCTTATCCATTTGTCTGCTGATGGACATCTAGGTTGCTTCCATGTCCTGGCTATTATAAACAGTGCTGCGATGAACATTGGGGTACACGTGTCTCTCTCAATTCTGGTTTCCTCGGTGTGTATGCCCAGCAGTGGGATTGCTGGGTCGTATGGCAGTTCTACTTCCGATTTTTTAAGGAATCCCCACACTGTTCTTCATAGTGATATTGCCAGATTTTAAATTTCTGCCTCATGTCAACCAGTGTTCAGTCACGGTCTCTTCTAATAAAAGATAATGCTGACATTCCTTGTGCCTTTGCTTTTTTCCAAAGTGAAGCAATAGAAAATGCTTTCTGAGTTTAAGATTCTGTGTTATTGATATCCAGTACTTCTGCTGACAAATCTGTTACTTAGAAATGTCCTAAAAATAAGATCAAGAAATGAAACAAACATCATTCATTAAATGAATGCTTATTGAGCACACATCTGTGACTGGGCCCATCCCACCCAATCCAAGTCAGTGTTTCTCACCTGGACCTCACTAGTAGTCTCCTCCCTGATCTTTCTCTTTTCATTTTTGCTCCCTCTGCAATCTCTTCATTACTGCAGCCAGAGTGATCCTTTAAAAATTTATCAGTCTCATCACTCACTTTACTCTCAGCCTTCCAATAGCTGCCTAGTGTGCGTGCAATGAAATTCAAAGTCCTGGCCAGGCCCTGCATGCTCTGGCCCTTCGCCACCCTTCTGACCTCATTTCTGCCCCTGCCACTTTGCGTAAGCCGCACGTGCCACTGCTGTTTCTCAGACATCCAGGCAAGTTCCTGACTCAGGACTTTTGCCCTTGTTCTTTCCTGTGCCCAGAAGGCTCTTCCCCTAGGTTTGTGCTTGGCTCCCTCCCTTCATGCAGATCTCTGTGCCCCTGTCACCTCATCAGAGAGGCCTCTCTGTCTTCTCTCTCTAAAGTGGTCGTGCTGGTCACTCTTTCTCACTCTCTCACCTTACTTAATTTTTCTTCTTATTACTATCTACAACTGCATATTAATTTGTTTCTTGTTCACTGTCTGTCTCCCTGACCAGACTGTAGGATCTGAGAGACCAGGACTTGGATTTTGTTTACTCCTGTGTCCTCAGAAGAGTATCAGGAAATTTTTGTGAAGGAAGGAGCAAGCTAGTTTCTCAGAATATAATGATAAATAGGACATCACAGACCGTGCCCTCATGGAATATATAGTCTACACCTGAACCTCTTTCCAACAGAAGAGGCAATAAAAATCATAGAATTTTCTCTTTTAATATAGTATAGTAGTAAATGATTATATGTACATACCTCAGAGATGTTGTGGGTTCAGTTCCAGACAATAAAGTGAGTATTACAATAAGTGAATTATGGGAATTCTTTTGTTTCCCAGTTCGTTTGAAGTTATGTTTACCGCAGAGAACAGTATAGTACAGTACTAAGTTTGAAATAGCATTATGTCTAAGAGAAAACAATGTACACATCTTAATTTTAAAATATGTTATTGCTAAAAATACTAACCATCACCTGAGCCTTCAGTGAGTTGTAATCTTTTGCTGTAGTAACATCAAAGATCGCTGATCACAGATCATCATAACAAATACAATAACACTGAAAAAGTTTGAAGTATTTATTATCAGAATGTGATACAGAGACATGAAGTAAGCAGATGCAGCTGGAAAAATGGTACCAGTAGACTTGTGTAAGGCAAGATTGCCACACAGACCTTCAATTTGTGAAAAGAAAAAAAAAGCAATAATTACTAAGTGCAGTAAAGTTCAGCAATATAAAATGAGGTATGCTTGTGATAGTCTCTAATGTTGAACTATCCTTGCATTCTTTTTTAACAACCTTACTTGGTCATGATGTGCAGTTCTTTTAATATGCTATTCTTTTTCATTTATTTATTTTTGGCTGTGCTGGGTCTTCATTGCTGCACAGGCTTTTCTCTAGTTGTGGGAAGTGGGGGCTACTCTCTACTTGTGGTGTGCGGGATTCTCACTTTGGCGGCTTCTTTTGTTGTGGTGTATGGGCTCTGGAGAAGGGAATGGCAACCCACTCCAGTACTCTTGCCTGGAGAATCCCAGGGACGGAGGAGCTTGGTGGGCTACAGTCCACGGGTCGCAAAGAGTTGGACACGACTGAGCGACTTCACTTCCATGGGCTCTAGAGCACATGGGTTTCAGTAGTCGTGGCTCCTGGGTTCTAGAGCACAGGCTCAGCAGTTGTGGTACGTGGGTTTTGTTGCTCTGTGACATGTGGGGTCTTCCTGGATCAGGGGTCAGCCCCAAGTCTCCTGCATTGGGAGGCAAATTCTTTACCACTGAGCAACCAGGGAAGCCCTATTTACTATTCTTAAGATTCAGTTTGCTCTTATGTATTTAATTTCATAGTGGCCTGTAAGAGTAGTTTTCTGTAGTTTTCCACTGTCGTCATCTGGCTTTCATAACCATTAGTGTTAATGGTTATAGGAATCCTACAAGTATTCCTTATAGGAATACTTGGGATGATACTGCTTTCTGTTCTCTGGAGCTGTTTAAATAACATTGGAATCCCTGATTAATCTAGGTTTGGTAGAACTCGACTATAAAACTGCCCAGGCTTGGTAACTTCATGCTGGGTAGGAGTTCTATTATCTTTATAAATTTTTGATCTGTTCAATTATTCTGCTTTTCTTGAGTAAATTTGTATAATTTTATTGTCTAGGAAAGCTTTCATTTTATCTAGACCTTCATATATGTGAATAGTAAGTAGGCTCCTAAGTGGAGAAGGAACTGGCAACCCACTCCAGTGTTCTTGCCTGGAGAATCCCAGGGATGGGGGAGCCTGGTGGGCTGCCGTCTATGAGGTCACACAGAGTCGGACACGACTGGAGCGACTTAGAAGCAGCAGCAGCAGCAGTAGTAGCAGCAGCAGCAGCAGCAGCAGCAGCAGCAGGCTCCTAAGGGAGAAGGCAATGGCACCCCACTCCAGTGCTCTTGCCTGGAAAATTCCATGGACAGAGGAGCCTGGTAGGCTATAGTCCATGGAGTCGCAAAGAGTCAGACATGACTGAACGACTGACTTCACTTTCACTTTTCACTTTCATGCATTGGAGAAGGAAATGGCAGCCCACTCCAGTGTTCTTGCCTGGAGAATCCCAGGGATGGGGGAGCCTGGTGGGCTGCCGTCTATGGGGTCACACAGAGTCGGACACGACTGAAGCAACTTAGCAGCAGCAGCAGGCTCCTAAGATCTTCTTTTATCTGTATTTGTGTCCCCTTTGTCATTACTAATATTGTTTATTTGTGTTTTCTTTCACAGGTCTTAAGCTTAAAGAAATTTTGTCTACTTTATTGTTATTTCAAAAAACCACCTTTGATTTTATTAATCAAGTCCACTCTGTTGTTGCTGTTTTATTTTCTATTTCACTGAGGTCTCTGTTTATTCTACTGCATTTGTCAAAGTAAGGACAGCTGTACTCTTGGACCCAGCTTTTCTGTCCACCTCCATCTGCACGTGGTGGAGGTCTGGAGTTACCATAGTCTCTACCCCACTCCTCTTTGACCTGAACACTCAGAAAAGGGAAGTCGCCCAGCCTCAAACATGCTTTGTTTGGTGCAAATCTTAAGGTTTTAGCACAGAGCCAAATGCCTTTTCGCTGTCAGCTAGTTATTTGGGGGAGTTATGATGGTTGGTGATGGTAGGGAGCCTATAATTGGTCCAGCTATTCTACAGGAAGTCATTCAGTTGACTATCCCAATGACTCTAAGCCCACTTCTTCTTATGTTTGTTTGAACTTGGACTTCTATGCCAAATTTTAGGTTGTAGGATTTTTGCTTTGGGTTCCATGAAAATTTGACCTTTTTACTCTCTGTATTCTGAATATGTTAAAATTTTTATCTGTTATTAACACCCTTTCTAAATATTTAATTTTTAGCAAAACAATATTCCAGTGTGATCTTGGGCAGAAAAAGCCCTGGAAACCAGAAACTTAAGTATTATCTTGTTGTGTCCTTAAGGGGCCTCATTTAACTTCTTTATGTTGTAATTGGCCATTTGGGAGAGAGAGTCATAAATTCCACCCAGCACTGAAATTCTTTCCTCTCCTGAAGGGTGATGATCCACTGTTGGTTCAGCAATTCCAGTGATGGAAGGAGCTCTTTCCATGCTTGGACATTTCAAACTGACGTGAAATGTTTATTAGTAAAGGATATCACTCACACCTGTCAGAATGGCTGTTATCAAAATGACAACAAATCACAAATATTGGTGAGGCCACGGAGAAAAGGAAACCCTCATGCTGTTGATAGGATTGTAAATTGGTGCAGCCAATATGGAAGACGGTATGAAGTTCCTAAAAAAATTAAAAGTAGTTCCAGCAATTCCACCTCTGAGTATTTTTCTAAAGAAAACAAAACCACTAATTTGAATAGATACATGCACACTCTGTTCATTGCAGCAATATTCATAATAGCTAAGATATGGAAATGACCTAAGTGTGCACTGAAAGGTGAATGGATAAAGAGGATGTGGTACACACACACACCTACTACACACACAATGAAATATTACTCAGCCATAAAAAAGAACAAAATCTTATCATTTGTGACAACAGGGATAGACCTTGAGGCTATTATGCTAAAGTGAAATGTCAGGCAGAGAAAGACAAATGCTATGTGATTTGGCTTGTATGCCACTCCAGTATTCTTGCCTGGAAAATTCCATGGACAGAGAAGCCTGGCAGGCTACAGTCCATGGGGTCACAAAGAGTTGGACACAACTGAGCATGCGCGTGCACCTGGACTATAAAAAGCAAAACAAATAAACATAAAAAAAAAAAAACAGAAACAGAACTAGATGGAAAGAACAAATGAAGTTGCCAGAGGGGTGAGAACACACGAAGGGAGTAGTGGATGAGAGAAAAAGGTGAGGGAGGTTAAAAGATACAAACTTCCAGTTACAAAATCAATGAGTCATGAAAATGACATGTACAGCATGGGGAATATAGTCAATAATAATAATATTTTATAGTGATGAGTGGTGACTAGTCTTACTTTGGTGATCATTTTGTAATTTATAGAAATATCGAATCACAATGTTGTACACCACAAACTAACATAGTGTTGCAGGTCAATTATATTTCAACAAATTCATAGAAAAGAGATCAGATTTATGGCCGTGAGGGAGGGTGAGGAGAAGGGGGAATTGGATGAAAGTGATCAAAAGGTACAAGCTTTCAGTTATAAATACATACTAGTGTTCTTGCCTGGAGAATCCCGGGGACTGAGGAGCCTGGTGGGCTGCCTTCTATGGGGTCACACAGAGTCGGACACGACTGAAGCAACTTAGCAGCAGCAGCAGCAGCAGGGATGTAATGTACAACATGATTAATATAATTAATACTGGTATATGTTATATATGAAAGTGATTGAGAGTAAATCCTAAGAGTTCTCATCAGGAGGAAAAATATTTCTTTTATATTATATCTATATGAGATGATGGGTGGTCACTATATGTATTATGACAATGATTTAATGATGTTTGTAAATCAGATCTTTACAAGGTACACCTTAAACTTATACAGTGCTGCATATCAGTTATGTCTCAATAAAACTGGAAGATAAAAAAATGAATTAAAAAAGTTTACTTGAAAGTACCCACATTTTCTTTGGTAAATAAACCATCTTAAAACTCAATTAGTGAATTATTTTATAATTGATTTATTTGCAACAGATTTCTACTGCCTTCAAAACAGACTTTCTAAAATTATTGAAAACATTACTAGGTAAATATTTGCACGTGAACAAATATTAATGGTTCTGTGTTTAAATGGAAACTTATGTAAAGAGAAGATAAAGAGAAATATTTAAATCAAAAGATAATCTATGACTTCCCTGGTGGTGCAGTGGATGGGAATCCACCTGCCAATTCAGCGCACACTGGTTTGGTCCCTGGTCCTGGAAGATGCCACATACTGTGGAGCAACTAAGCCCGCACTCCATAACTGCTGAGCACACACTCTAGAGCCCGCGAGCAGCAACTTCTGAGCCCACGTGCTGCGGCCACTGAAACCCGTGCGCCTAGAGCCTGTGCTCTGCAACAAGAGAAGCCCTCCTGCTGCAACAAACAGCAGCCCTCTTGCGCGACAAGAGGAAACCCATGCACAGCAACGAAGACCTAGTGCAGCCAAAAAGAAAGAAATGAAAGATAATCTAGATGTTCATCACCTGAACGTTCAGAGAGTGGAAATTTCAACTTGACTAGGCTTTCTGTTTTCTCCCCAACTGTTTGGGATGTTTCACACACGTCAGGGTAACAGTTCTTTTCTGATTTTTTGTACAAGTGAATCTCTTAATGTTTGGTTTGGGATTATTTCAGAGTGTGCAAATCCAGAGTTAATTCTCAAAAGAAAATGAGATGAAATCAGTTTAAGATGACAGGTGAAGGATTTGTATTAGATTTCAGTAAAGCTGATTAAGTGCTAAAATTTATTACTAAAGAAGGGTCTGAGGTTTGTGCTAAATATATATATAGAGGGAGAGACAAGAAGATGATGAGAGGAGACAGCAAAAAGTTTTCTATCTGCGATGATGAAAAAGTGATATATTCTCTTTGAATTGGGGATGACCTATAGTTCTGACCCTTAAGAGATGCTGTGTTTCTAAATGGTGATTATGATCATCAGTTCAGTTCAGTTCAATTCAGTTCAGTTGCTCTGTCGTGTCCGACTCTTTGCGACCCCATGAATCGCAGCACGCCAGGCCTCCCTGTCCATCACCAACTCCCGGAGTTCACTCAGACTCAAGTCCATCGAGTCGGTGATGCCATCCAGCCATCTCATCCTCCGTTGACCCCTTCTCCATCTGCCTCCAATCCCTCCTAGCATCGGAGTCTTTTCCAATGAGTCAACTCATCGCATGAGGTGGCCAAAGTACTGGAGTTTCAGCTTTAGCATCATTCCTTCCAAAGAAATCCCAGGGTTGATCTCCTTCAGAATGGACTGGTTGGATCTCCTTGCAGTCCAAGGGACTCTCAAGAGTCTTCTCCAGTACCACAGTTCAAAAACATCAATTCTTCGGTGCTCAGCCCTCTTCACAGTCCAACTCTCACATCCATACATGACTACTGGAAAAACCATAGCCTTGACTAGAAGGACCTTAGTCCGCAAAGTAATGTCTCTGCTTTTGAATATGCTATCTAGGTTGGTCATAACTTTTCTTCCAAAGAGTAAGTGTCCTTTAATTTCATGGCTGCAGTCACCATCTGCAGTGATTTTGGAGCCCCCAAAATAGTTGACTTACAATATTGCATTAGTTTTAGGTGGACAGTATAGTAATTCAGTTTTTATGCATCATACTCAATTTAAAGTTATAAAATAACAGCTATAATTCCCTGTACTGTACAATGTATCTTTATTGTTTATTTTATACATGATAGTTTGTACCTCTTAACCCATGTTCCTATCTTGCCCCTCGCCCTTTTCTCTCCCTACTAGTAACCACTAATTTGTTTTCTATATCTGTGAATCTGTTCCTGTTTTACTGTGTACATTTGTTTGTTTTACTTTTTAGATTTCACAAATAAGTGATATCATACAGTATTTGACTTATTTCACTAAGCATAGTATTCTCTAGTGCATCCACATTGCTGTGACAGAATTTCATTCTTTTTCAGACTGAGTAATGTTCCATTTTATATGCATGCACGCGTGCTAAGTCACTTTGGTCACTTCTTTGTGACCCCATGGACTGTAGCCTGCCAGTCTCCTCTGTCCATGGGATTCTCTGGGCAAGAATACTGAAGTGGGTTGCCATGCCCTCCTCCGCGGGATCTTCCAGACCTAAGGATCGTCTCTTATGTCTCCTGCATTGGCAGGAGATTGGCATGTTCTTTACCTCTAGTACCACCTGGGAAGCCCTTGTGTGTGTATACACACACACACACACCACATATATACGTATATATAGCGCATCTTCTTAAGTGTGTTGATGGACACTTGAGTTGCTTTGTATCTTGGCTGTTTTAAATGGTGCTGCTTTGAACATGGGTGTGCATATACCTTTTTGAATTGATGTCCTCATATTTTTTCTGAGTGTATACCCAGAAATTGCTGAATCATATGGTAGTTCTATTTTTAGTTTTTTGAGAAATATCCATGTTGTTTTCCACAGTGCCCATACCAGTTCACGTTCCTATCACCAGTGTGCAAGGATTCCCTTTTCTCCACATCCTTTTGCTATTTGTAAACTTCTTACAAATAACATTTGTTGTTTGTAAACTTTTTGATGATAGCCATTCTGACAGGTGTGAGGTGATATCTCATTGTAGTTTTGATTTCCATTTCTCTTAATACTTAGCTATGTCAAGCATCTTTTCATGTGCTTCTTAGACGTCTTCGTTTTTATGTTTTCTCTGAAAAAATAGCTATTCAGGTATTGTGCCCAGATTGAGTTGTTTGCTTTTGTGTTTTTTTTTTTTTTAACATATTAAGTTGTATGAGCTGTTTATATTTTTTAATATTAACTCCATGTCAATCATATCATTTGCAAATATCTTTTCCCCTTCGGTAGGTTGTCTTTTTGCTTTGTTGATTATTTCCTTTGCTGTGCAAAAGCTTTTAAGTTTGATCAGGTCCTATCTGTTTACTTTTGCTTTTATTTCTTTTGCCTTAGGAGACAGATCAAAAAAAGTATTGCTATGATTTATGTCAAAGAATGTTCTACCTATGCTCTCTTCACTGTATGTTATTGCCTACTTTGTCGCAGATTAATTGACCACAGGTGCATGCTTTTATTTCTGGGCTCTCAATACTGATCCAAGGTCTGCTTTTTGCTTGTTCTTTGGTATTTTGATTCCTGGAGGGGCTTCCCATGAAGGCAATGGCACCCCACTCCAGTACTCTTGCCTGGAAAATCCCATGGACAGAGGAGCCTGCAGTCCATGGGGTCACTAGGAGTCGGACACGACTGAGCGACTTCACTTTCACTTTTCACATTCATGCATTGGAGAAGGAAATGGCAACCCCCTCCAGTATTCTTGCCTGGAGAATCCCAGGGACGGGGGACCTGGCGGGCTGCTGTCTATGGGGTCACAGAGTTGGACACGACTGAAGCGACGAAGCAGCAGCAGGGGCTTCCCAGGTGGCGCTAGTGGTAAAGAATCTGTCTGCCAATACAGGAGATTCAAGAGACAAGGGTAGGGAGGTGGGGTGTTCCATCCCTTGGTCAAGAAGATCCCCTGGAGGAGGAAATAACAACCCACTCTAGTATTCTTCCTGAGAAAAAAATCCCATGAATAGAGGAGACTGGTGGGCTATAGTCTATGGGGTTGCAAAGAGTCAGACAAGACTAAGTGACTGAGAACACAGCTTTGTAGGATTTGAAGTCAGGGAGCATGATACCTTCAGCTTTATTCTTTTTTCTCAGGATTGCTTTGGCAATTTGGGGTCTTTTTTGGTTCTAAATACATTTTAGATTATTTGTTGTAGTTCTCTGATAAATGTCATGGGTGGTTGTTTTGATAGGGGTTGCCTTGAATCTGTTAATTTCTTTGGGTAGTATGGCCATTTTAACAATATAATTCTTCCAATCCAAGAGCGCAAAATAACTTTCCATATTTTTGTACCATCTTCAGTTTCCTTCATCACTCTTTTATATTTTTCAGAGAATAAGTCTTTCACCTTCTTGGTTAAGTTTATTCCTAGGTATTATTCTTTTTGATGTGATTTATATATATATATATATATATATATATATGTATATGTATTTTTGCTTTCTCTTTCTGATAGTTCATTATTGGCGTATAGGAAGACAACAGATTTCTGTATACCAGTCTTGTAACCTGCAACTTTCCTGAATGCATTTATTAGTTATAATAATTTGGGGGTGGAAGCTTTAGAAAAAATATATTTTCCATATATATTATCATGTCATTTGCAAATAGTAGCAGTTTTACTTCTTCCTTTCCAATTTGGATGCCTTTTCTTTTTCTTGTATGATCATTGGATCACAGTCTGTTTTATCACTCTGCTTGAGATGCTGAAGCCACGTGCTAAGTCAGGTCCCACATATTTCTTTTTATTGTGGAGGAAAAAGAAGACTTAAACAGAACTGGAAGTGCAATGTAAAGAGTAAAATTAATATATATTAAATATATAAATGATCCTACTTTATGCTCTTTATAATTGTGATAGTAGGAATAAGTTAATACTTGATTCTCTCACCTGAGAAATGACAGACCTTCAGAATTTTACTTAAGATAGTGTTAGTAAAATTTGAGTAGATATTTCAAATGACAGGGTAAACAGGAGGGGAAAGCCATTTTGGCCACAGTCTCATGAACTTGTCAGTTGTAGAACTGCAGAAGAGAATGAAGGAGTTTTGACATGTTTTTCTCAACTGACATGTTTTTCTATCTGATATGGCATTAACTTGTTCTTTTAGAATTTTTTTTTAAGCCTTTGCAAAAGTTGAAAAAGTGAAACAAGATGGTTGTAAAACTATCAAATAATACAGAAATGTACAATGTGGAATGAGACTCCCCCATAACTCCCAAACGTATCCTGCTTTACAAAAATCACTACTATTTACAATTGGGTGTTTATAGGCATTTATCTAGGTAGAATCCAGCATATATGCATTTAATTAACTGGGACACATTTAGTTGTTTACAGTTTTTCACTCTTACAAATAGTACACAACAAAGTGCCTTTAAACCCAATTACTGTAATATCTGTTGAAATGTAATTGGAAATGAATAATTAGATATATAAAAATGATTCCAGTCTGTACTTTTACATAAATCTAAATAATTTACTAGACTGGATTGTTGAAAGTGGTAACTCAAAAGCTAGAGTGATTTAAAAAGCTCAAAACCCAGAGTAATTTACGATCCCTTAGCATTTAGAATGCATTGGCAAAAATGATGCTTATAGCTTTAGACTTGCACATATAGATGACTGACTGTCTAGGAAAATGACTGACTTTCAGGAGACAGATTGTCTTTACATATGCTTGCTCTCCAAAGAGGGATGCCCTGGGCTGTCAGTGGTTTAAAAAAGCTCTTCTTTCTTCCTATATTCTCTATTTTCCCCAGCAATTAAGGAAACTATCATATTGGAGACCTGGAGGAGAATTCGAGTTTAAAAAACAAACAAACAGTGATTATGTCATTTTCTAAGTTGAGGTATAATAATTACAACTTTAGGGAAATATCTCCAATGAACTACACAAGTTTCCAGTAGAATAATTGTACCCTTGCAGTAAATATGGAATGATGGCCTGAACAAGATATTTTCATAGAAACATGCCCCAGGTGTCTCATAGTCAAAAGCTAATGAAGGTAGCACCTGACTTAGGGCTACTGGGGTGATTAAATGAAATAATTCATGTAAAGGGCTTAGCATTCTGATCAACGCATAGTAAACGTTCAGTAAATTATAGATGTTTTTATTTGCTGTCAGTGACCATTAGCTTTGTCCCTGTGGATTACTCTACATGTTGGGGAAGTTAATATATGTATGTATGTATGCATGCATATATTATGTCAATAAGTGAATAATAACTGGTAAAAGTCTTATGAAACTCTGTCACATCCATGGAAAATATTTTATTACAGTGCCTACAAAATGTTACTCACTGACCACATATCTTGTTTTATGAGACAAGAAATTATTTATATTCCATGGCAATTGATGTATACACATACTTCCTTTTTATTATTATGGATGTTATATAAGTATGTAATGATACCATATTATATTGCAAGCAAAAATCACACTTAAGTCTATATTTTTAATTTAAACTTTAAAATCTTCTCTTTAGTCAGTATTTTAAATAATCCTTAGAACACTGCAAATAGTTTTCTGTATTGCCATATGGTCAGTATGTACCCAGTTTGAAAATCTTTTTCCACATCTGGAACAAAATTATATTTGATTTTAGGAACTTGTCTAACTAGATAAAGAGGTGAAATAGCGATATATATCTCCTGAATCTGATTTTAAAATGTTATTAACCATGGTATTGCATAGAAAAATGTCCCAAAGTTAGGCAGTTTATAATGAATTAAGGCTAGCTTGACCCAACAAAGACAGAATTATACATACTGGAAAATTTTGAGGATTCAGTTTTTTTTAAATATAGATTTTAGAAAGATCTTAGTAAGACTTCTAAATATGAAATTAAAATCACTAATTTTTTTTTCACTACCGTAAAAATAAGCAGAGACATCACTTTGCCTACAAAGGTCCGGATAGTTAAAGCTATGGTTTTTCCAGTAGTTATGTATGGAGAGTTTGACCATAAAGAAGGCTGAGTGCCTAAGAATTGATGCTTTTGAACTGTAGTGCAGAAGACTCTTGAGAGTCCCTTGCACTGTAAGGAAATCAAAATAGTCATTCCTAAAGGAAATCAGTTCTGAATATTCATTGGAAAGACTGATGCTGAAGCTGAAGCTCCAGTACTTTGGTCACCTGATGCAAAGAGCTGACTCATTAGAAAAGATCCTGATGCAGGGAAAGATTGAAGGCAGGAGGAGGAGACAAGAGAGGATGAGATGGTTGGATGACATCACTGGCTCAATGGACAAGAGTTTGAGCAAGCTCAGGGAGATGATGAAGGACAGGGAAGCCTGGCGGGCTTCAGTCCATGGGGTTGCAAAGAGTTAGACATGACTGAGCAACTGAACAACAACAACCTTTCACTTAATGTAACTGAGGTATTTTTAATTTTTAAAAGTATATTTATGTTTTAATTGCAGAATAATTACTTTACAGAAATGTGTTGGTTTCTGCCAAACATGAACATGAATCAGCCATAAGTATACATATGTCCCCCTCCCTCTTGAACCTCCCTCTCACCTCCCTCCGCATCCTACCCCTCTAGATTGTTATAGAGCCCTGGTTTGAGTTCCCTGAGTCATACAGCAAATTCCCATTGGCTATCCATTTTATATAATGTAATATAAGTTTCCATGTTTCTGTATCCATACATCCCACCCTTTCCTTCCTTCCCAGACCCCCTGGGTCCATAAGTCTGTTCTCTATATCTGTGTCTCCACTGCTGCCCTGTAAATAATTTCATCAGTGTCATCTTTCTAGATTGCATGTATACATATGTGCTAGCATATGATACTTGTTTTTCTCTTTCTGACTTCCTTCACTCTGTGTAATAGGTTCTGGGTTCATTCAGTTCATCAGAACTGACTCAAATGCACTCCTTTTTATGGCTGAGTAATATTTCATTATTACCATATGTGGTACATATTCCAATATTCCAATATGTACCACACAGCTTCTTTATCCATTCATATGTCAGTGGACATCTAGGTTGCTTCTGTGTTTAACTGCAGCATTATTAAAGCTTCCCTCATAGCTCAGTTGGTAAAGAATCTGCCTGCAATGCAGGTGATCCCGGTTTGATTCCTGGGTTGGGAAGATCCACTGGAGAAGGGATAGGCTACCCACTCCAGTGTTCTTGGGCTTCCCTTGTGGCTCAGCTGGTAAAGAGTCTGCCTGCAATGCAGGAGACCTGGGTTCCATCCCTGGGTGGGGAAGATCCCCTGGAGAAGGGAAAGGCTACCCATTCCAGTATTCTGGCCTGGAGAATTCCATGGCCTATACAGTCCTTCTCCTATACAGTCGGAGAAGGCAATGGCACCCCACTCCAGTACTCGAGCCTGGAAAATCCCATGGATGGAGGCTGAGCGACTTCACTTTCACTTTTCCCTCTCACGCCTTGGAGAAGGAAATGGCAACCCACTCCAGTGTTCTTGCCTGGAGAATCCCAGGGATGGGGGAGCCTGGTGGGCTGCCGTCTATGGGGTCGCACAAAGTCGGACACGACTGAAGCGACTTAGCAGTAACAGATACAGTCCATGAGGTCACAAAGAGTTGGACATGACTGAGTGACTTTCACTTTCATTATTTTGAATATCTGCATTCTGGTTGGTGTAACATGTTTATGTTCCATAATTTATTAAGACATTTCCTCAGTGTTTGGTCTTTATGTAATTATAAACTTTTAAATCAATTAGCAAGCAATTAACTTTATTATGTCTTTTTTACATTGAATTAGTATACTTTTGAGTAGTTATCACATAAATGAATGTAAATGCTAATAACAGTTCTACTACATTTTACCACATTTCTAGAAGTGTTATAATGTTTAATATACCATCGTAGTCAATTGCTTTGCCAACCTTGGGTGTTATATTATCTTGCAGCTTGAGAGTGTAAAATGGCATTTGTGTCCGTTGCTTCAAAGCTGAGAAAATTATCATCCTTCTATATATCTGATATGCTGCATTTTTGCTAGCCTGTAATTTAAATTATTATATTTAAGCTTTTTAGATTCTTTGGCAGTTTATTTTGGTGCCTTTAAACTTGACCAACATAACATTTTAAATACTCCTTCCTTATTCTTTGTCTTAGAAATAAAAATTTGTAAACCATTGAAAGTGAAAGTAAAGCTTGCTCAGTCATGTCCAAATCTTTGCGACTCCATGGACTATACAGTCTGTGGAATTCTCCAGGCCAGAATAGTAGAGTGAGTAGCCTTTCCCTTCTCCAGGGGACCTTCTCCACCCAGGGGTCGAACCCTCGTCTCTCACATTGCAGGCAGATTCTTTACCAGCTGAGCCACAAAGGAAGCCCAAGAATACTGGAGTGGGTAGTCTATCCCTTCTCCAGGTGATCTTCTTGACCCAGGAATCAGACTGGGCTCTCCAGTATTGCAGCCAGATTCTTTACCAACTGAGCTATCAGGGAAGCCCTATGAACAATTAGTTCATATGTGTATATTTCTACGTGCGTCTCTCTATTTAGTCTATTTCTTAACTCCCCATTTTTCGCCTTGCCCTGTGTTTGTCACATTTCTTGTTCTGGTGACTGCTTGTGATCTGGGCACATGTAGACTACTGTGTCAGTTTACTGCACAGTTCATCATTGCTTCTGGAACTTTCTTGCTAAGTCATTGTGAATTAGAATCGTCATCTCTTTTCCATCAAAGATAGCAGATTTTCTCAATAGAAATGAAACACAGGGCATCTGTGGCCTGGACACCCCTTACTACATTGTCTTTGCTTATTTTAAATAAGGACCAGGAAAGATGACACAACGTGGTGGGAGGGATGAGAACAGACCTTTGAGAGGGCACTGCACCAGGGATGATATACAGACCATGGGCTGGGTGAGTTAGTTTGGTTTGTTTGCAAAGATAAGCCTCAGTTTGCATAGAGTGAACATAAATAACACATGGTGTGTTATTTCAATTCTGTTTTAAAAAACCAAGGTCATAAGGGATGCAGTACTGTAAGCTTTTTAGGGAATGTTCTATGATTTTATACAATTTAACGTCGATTTATATATTTTGCATCATCACGATTAAGATCATTGTTGTATAGGATTATTGCAAGACTGTGTTGTTTGTAAACATAAGCCATTGGAGATGTCAATTGAGAATAACTACTGGACTTGAAACCTGCCTCTAAAAAAAAAAGAAACCTGCCTCTACTCCCTGGCCAGTCTAAACCTGCTCTCTACCTCCACTGTTCCAACCAAAACCAGCTCTGGAAACCTTGCTGAGTAACATCAATCCTGGTTCCAGGTTCCCTTAAAGAGGTTGCTCCAGGCTTTACTGCATATCATTGAGCAAAATATACCAAAGTTCCAGTTCATTCATCCGTTTTCCCAAAGCATTTCCCCAGGCTTGCCCCTCTCTGCTCAGCATTCCTGTTTATTCCTGTCATATCTTCCCTCTTGTCTCAGTCTCTCCTCACCTCTGTCCCAACCTTCCTTCTCTTCCTTTATTTTTACTTCTTCCCTGCAACTCTCTCCTGACCCATGACCCTCCCTGCTGGGTGCTGCCCCGTGGAAAGTACAGTCTGGTTTCCAGCTTTACCTTCTTTTCTCTTTGGAGGTATAGAGCAAAAATCCTAGTTTAAAAAATCCTCTCTTATTACAGGAGGTGATGAAGAACAGTCATGAGTGTTCAAGGGGCCCTGATCTTGTGAACAGCTGACTCACACAAGTCAGTTTCTTCCGAAAGAGGACAGAGCAGTGTGACCAGCAGCATCAGCAGGAGAGAAGAGCTGGCTGGGCCTGGGCAGCAGTGCAGGGAGCTCTGGGTATGGTTGGGGGGTACCAGGTGGTGTAGGGACTGTCCAGAGTGCTGCAGTGCAAGAGTTAACTGAGAGCATCCATCAGAGAGAACTTTCTGTTTTCTCTGATATAATCAACTTATAATCTGATATAATCTAGGGCTGGCAATAGAGAGGTTGAGACAGCTGCACCTTATAGCTCCTCTGCTTTCCTAGAAGATTTCTCTCTGCTCTATCTTCAAGCAGGGCTCCTCCCTCTTTAAGTCTTTGGTTCCAGCTCTCTTTAGTTTTCAGTTCAGTTCAGTTGCTCAGTCGGGTCTGACTCTTTGCGACCCCATGAATCACAGCACGCCAGGCCTCCCTGTTCATCACCATCTCCCGCAGTTCACTCGGACTCACGTCCATCGAGTCCGTGATGCCATCCAGCCATCTCATCCTCGGTCGTCCCCTTCTCCTCCTGCCCCCAATCCCTCCCAAAATCAGAGTCTTTTCCAATGAGTCAACTCTTTGCATGAGGTGACCAAAGTACTGGAGTTTCAGCTTTAGCATCATTCCTTCCAAAGAAATCCCAGGGTTGATCTCCTTCAGAATGGACTGGTTGATCTCCTTGCACTCTAAGGGACTCTCAAGAGTCTTCTCCAACACCACAGTTCAAAAGCATCAATTCTTCAGCACTCAGCCTTCTTCACAGTCCAACCCTTACATCCATACATGACCACAGGAAAAACCATAACTTTGACTAGACAGACCTTAGTCGGCAAAGTAATGTCTCTGCTTTTGAATATGCTATTTAGGTTGGTCATAACTTTCCTTCCAAGGAGTAAGTGTCTTTTAATTTCATGGCTGCAGTCACCATCTGCAGTGATTCTGGAGCCCCAAAAAATAAAGTCTGACACTGTTTCCACTGTTTCCCATCTATTTCCCATGAAGTGATGGGACCGGATGCCATGATCTTTGTTTTCTGAATGTTGAGCTTTAGGCCAACTTTTTCGCTTTCCTCTTTCACTTTCATCAAGAGGCTTTTTAGCTCCTCTTCACTTTCTGCCATAAGGGTGGTGTCATCTGCATATCTGAGGTAATCGATATTTCTCCCGGCAATCTTGATTCCAGCTTGCATTTCTTCCAGTCCAGCGTTTCTCATGATGTACTCTACATATAAGTTAAATAAGCAGGGTGACAACATACAGCCTTGACGTACTCCTTTTCCTATTTGAAACCAGTCTGTTGTTCCATGTCCAGTTCTAACTGTTGCTTCCTGACCTGCATACAGATTTCTCAAGAGGCAGTTCAGGTGGTCTGGTATTCCCATCTCTTTCAGAATTTTCCACAGTTGATTGTGATCCACACAGTCAAAGGCTTTGGCATAGTCAATAAAGCAGAAATAGATGTCTTTCTGGAACTCTCTTGCTTTTTCCATGATCCAGCAGATGTTGGCAATTTGATCTCTGGTTCCTCTGCCTTTTCTCAAACCAGCTTGAACATCAGGAAGTTCACAGTTCACATATTGCTGAAGCCTGCCTTGGAGAATTTTGAGCATTACTTCACTAGCATGTGAGATGTAGTTTGAGCATTCTTTGGCATTGCCTTTCTTTGGAATTGGAATGAAAACTGACCTTTTCCAGTCCTGTGGCCACTGCTGAGTTTTCCAAATTTGCTGGCATATTGAGTGCAGCACTTTCACAGCATCATCTTTCAGGATTTGAAACAGCTCAACTGGAATTCCATCACCTCCACTAGCTTTGTTCGTAGTGATGCTTTCTAAGGCTCACTTGACTTCACATTCCAAGATGTCTTGTTCTAGATTAGTGATCACATCATCATGACTATCTGGGTCGTGAAGATCTTTTTTGTACAGTTCTTCCATGTATTCTTGCCACCTCTTCTTACTGTTGTCTTAATTTCCCTTTATCAGAGAATGCCATGGGCTAAGGTCTCAGAGATCTTGGCCACAGAGAGAATCTCCTCTAGGGGCTGTAAACAGAGACATAAAGGGTGTTGGGAGTTCACCCAAGCTCTAGGAGAGCCAGAGACCACAGGGCCCAGAACAGTGCACAGCCACAGGGGACTCCCCAGTTCAGATGCTGTCCTGTGCCCCTATCCAGCCCTGCAGTGTGTTCTGGTGAAGGAAGAGTCAGCTATGCCCTCTCAGAGGGTCAGTGAACAGTTCACATGAGATAAAACCCGTAATACATGTGTTGGAGTCTTGGGTCTCCTTCCTCTCAATTATACTAAGGAGTTTCTAGCAAATGGTTTTATGGTTTAGTTCACCACTTAGTCCACATGTCAGTGAAGAAACAGAGCAAACAGAATGACTACCAGTTGCTTGAACTTCCATATTGAAGCCAGAAGCTCTGTTATTTCAGAAGTCGAAAATTTGATTCTCCTGAAGTTTTAATAACTCTTCCACTTTAAATATACATCTGTTAGTCAATAAGTAGAGAGCTTTAGAATAAAGAATATCTACAAGTACTGATTGATTCTGGCAGCCCTCTCCACCATGACCCGCCTGTCTTGGGTTGCCCCGCAGGCATGGCTTGGTTTCATTGAGTTAGACAAGGCTGTGGTCCTAGTGTGATTAGATTAACTAGTTTTCTGTGAGTATGGTTTCAGTATGTCTGCCCTCTGATGCCCTCTTGCAACACCTACCATCTTACTTGGGTTTCTCTTACCTTGGGCGTGGGGTATCTCTTCACGGCTGCTCCAGCAAAGCACAGCCTCTGCTCCTTACCTTGGATGAAGGGTATCTCCTTACCACCCACCACTGTTCCTGACCTTCAATGTGGAATAGCTCCTCTAGGCCCTCTTGTGCCTGTGCAGCCACCACTCCTCGGGTTGCTCCTCCTGGCCGCTGGCCCTGGCCTCAGGCGTGGGTGGCTCCTCCCAGCTGCCACCCCTGGCCTCGGACGCGGGATAGCTCCTCTCAGTCAATGCCCCAACCTCGGATGCAGGGTAGCTCCTCTCAGCCGTTCCTGCGCCGTTGCAGCCTGGCACTCTAGGTCACTGCCCCTGACCTTGAAAGTGGGGTAGCTCCTCTCGGCCGCCTGCACTTAGCAACAGAATGTGGTCCACTGGAGAAGGGAATGGCAAGCCACATCAGTATTCTTGCGTTGAGGACCCCATGAACAGTATGAAAAGGCAAAATGATAGGATACTGAAACAGGAACTCCCCAGGTCAGTAGGTGCCCAATATGCTACTGGGGGTCAGTGGAGAAATAACTCCAGAAAGAATGAAGGGTTGGAGCCAAAGCAAAAACAATACCCAGCTGTGGATGTGACTGGTGATAGAAGCAAGATCTGATGCTGTAAAGAGCAATATTGCATAGGAACCTGAAATGTCAGGGTCCATGAACTGAGGCAAATTGGAAGTGGTCAAACAAGAGATGGCAAGGGTGAACATCGACATTCTAGGAATCAGCGAACTAAAATGGACTGGAATGGGTGAATTTAACTCAGATGACCAGTATATCTACTACTGCTGGCAGGAATCCCTCAGAAGAAATGGAGTAGCCATCATGGTCAACAAAAGAGTCCGAAATGCAGTACTTGGATGCAATCTCAAAATGATCTCTGTTCGTCTCCAAGGCAAACCATTCAATATCACAGTTGAAGACCTACAAGACCTTTTAGAACTAACACCCAAAAAAGACGTCCTTTTCATTACAGGGGACTGGAATGCAAAAGTAGGAAGTCAAGAAACACCTGGAGTAACAGGCAAATTTGGCCTTGGAATGCAGAATGAAGCAGGGCAAAGACTAATAGAGTTTTGCCAAGAAAATGCACTGGTCATAGCAAACACCCTCTTCCAACAACACAGGAGAAGACTCTACACATGGACATCACCAGATGGCCAACAGTGAAATCAGATTGATTATATTCTTTGCAGCCAAAGATGGAGCAACTCTATACAGTCAACAAAAACAAGACCAGGAGCTGACTGTGGCTCAGATCATGAACTCCTTATTCCCAAATTCAGACACAAATTGAAGAAAGTAGGGAAAACCACTAGACCATTCAGGTATGACCTAAATCAAATCCCTTATGATTATACAGTGGAAGTGAGAAATAGATTTAAGGGCCTAGATTTGATAGATAGAGTGCCCGATGAACTATGGAATGAGGTTCGTGACATGCTACAGGAGACAGGGATCAAGACCATCCCCATGGAAAAGAAATGCAAAAAAAGCATAATGACTGTCTGGGGAGGCCTTACAAATAGCTGTGAAAAGAAGAGAGGCAAAAAGCAAAGGAGAAAAGGAAAGATATAAGCATCTGAATGCAGAGTTCCAAACAATAGCAAGAAGAGATAAGAAAGCCTTCTTCAGTGATCAATGCAAAGAAATAGAGGAAAAGAACAGAATGGGAAAGACTAGAGATCTCTTCAAGAAAATTAGAGATACCAAGGGAACATTTTATGCAAAGATGGGCTCAATAAAGGACAGAAATGGTCTGGACCTAACAGAAGCAGAAGATATTAGGAAGAGGTGGCAAGAATACATGGAAGAACTGTATAAAAAAGATCTTCGCGACCCAGATAATCATGATGATGTGATCACTAATCTAGAACCAGACATCTTGGAATGTGAAGTCAAGTGGGCCTTGTATACTATCATGTAAGAATTGAATCGCCAGTCTATGTCTGACGCAGGATACAGCATGCTTGGGGCTGGTGCATGGGGATGACCCACAGAGATGTTACGGGGAGGGGGGTGGGAGGGGGGATTCATGTTTGGGAACACATGTAAGAATTAAAGATTAAAAAAATAATAATAATAAAAATTTAAAAAAAGAAAAGAAAAAAAAAAAGAAATCATCACTATGAACAAAGCTAGTGGAGGTGATGGAATTCCAGTTGAACTGTTTCAAATCCTGAAAGATGATGCTGTGAAAGTGCTGCACTCAATATGCCAGCAAATTTGGAAAACTCAGCAGTGGCCACAGGACTGGAAAAGGTCAGTTTTCATTCCAATTCCAAAGAAAGGCAATTCCATAGAATGCTCAAACTACCGCACAATTGCACTCATCTCACATGCTAGTAAAGTAATGCTCAAAATTCTCCAAGCCAGGCTTCATCAATACTTGAACCATGAACTCCCTGACATTCAAGCTGGTTTTAGAAAAGGCAGAGGAACCAGAGATCAAATTGCCAGCATCCGTTGGATCATGGAAAAGCAAGAGAGTTCCAGAAAGACATCTATTTCTGCTTTATTGACTATGCCAAAGCCTTTGACTGTGTGGATCACAATAAACTGTGGAAAATCCTGAAAGAGATGGGAATACCAGACCACCTGACCTGCCTCTTGAGAAACCTGTATGCAGGTCAGGAGGTAACACTTAGAACTGGACATGGAACAATGACTGGTTCCAAATAGGAAAAGGAGTGCATCAAGGCTGTATGTTGTCACCCTGCTTATTTAACTTCTATGCAGAGTACATCATGAGAAACGCTGGACTGGAAGAAACGCAAGCTGGAGTCAAGATTGCCGGGAGAAATATCAATCACCTCAGATATGCAGATGACACCACCCTTATGGCAGAAAGTGAAGAGGAGCTAAAAGCCTCTTGATGAAAGTGAAAGTGGAGAGTGAAAAAGTTGGCTTAAAGCTCAACATTCAGAAAACAAAGATCATGGCATCCGGTCCCATCACTTCATGGGAAATAGATGGGGAAACAGTGGAAACAGTGTCAGACTTTATTTTTTGGGGCTCCAGAATCACTGCAGATGGTGACTGCAGCCATGAAATTAAAAGACGCTTACTCCTTGGAAGGAAAGTTATGACCAACCTAGATAGCATATTCAAAAGCAGAGACGACTTTGCCAACTAAGGTCCGTCTAGTCAAGGCTATGGTTTTTCCTGTGGTCATGTATGGATGTAAGGGTTGGACTGTGAAGAAGGCTGAGCGCCGAAGAATTGATGATTTTGAACTGTGGTGTTGGAGAAGATTCTTGAGAGTCCCTTGGACTACAAGGAGATCCAACCAGTCCATTCTGAAGGAGATCAACTCTGGAATTTCTTTGGAAGGAATGATGCTAAAGCTGAAACTCCAGTACTTTGGCCGCCTCATGCAAAGAGTTGACTCATTGGAAAAGACTCTGATTTTGGGAGGGATTGGGGGCAGGAGGAGAAGGGGACGACCGAGGATGAGATGGCTGGATGGCATCACGGACTCGATGGACGTGAGTCTGAGTGAACTGCGGGAGATGGTGATGGACAGGGAGGCCTGGCGTGCTGCGATTCATGGTGTCGCAAAGAGTCGGACACGACTGAGCAACTGAACTGACTGACTGATTTCTCTGGCTCTTGGACATGTAAGTTAGAGCAAGCTTCAGGATGTGTGTTTGTGTATTTCACCTCATTTTGCAGAGTTATGTGCATATTTTTATTACATGATTTTTAAATCATGAAAAAATAGAAAGGTAACCTGTACATTATTTGTTTGAATAATGTTTTCCAAAAATTCTGAAAGGTTAATATTAATGATTTACATATCTTGTGTGTGCTCGGTCGGTCAGTTGTGTCTGACTGTCTGTGACCCTGTGAACTGTAGCCCATCAGGCTTCTCTGGGATTCTCCAGGCAAGAATACTGGAGCGGGTTGCTATTTCCTCCTCCAGAAAATCTGCCTAACCCAGGGATCAAACCAGTGTCTCCTGCCTCTCCTACATTGACAGGTGGATTCTTTACCACTGAGTCACTAGGGAAGCCCTTACATATCTTAAAATTCATTAATTACTAGTGGTCTTACATAGTAAAGATTGAATAGGGGTATTTATTTCTAACAAGCCAGTTAAAAACAAATGGGATAGTTTGCTGTGCGTATAAGGACAATCCATCCATTTTATAGTGATACTTTCTCTTTCACTGTTTTTCTACACATGTATATATTTTCGTTGGAATGTTACTAAGTTATAGGTTAAAATTTTATATTGTGCCCAAGAGAATGTTTGAATAATTAATTTCATAATTATTGTTGGAGATAAAAAGCATCTTTACTGTGAGTTGTGCTCTAAATAATAAATTTCTGATAGTAGAAATTATAAATGACACTTATGTGCTTTTCATTCTTAATATGTATATGAACTACCATTTCTGTTCTTTATTGTCACAACCCATTTCAAAGCTAGGGGGCCTGTTCTTATCTTGTATCATGACGTTTAGATATGACATTTGGGAACCAAGGACATAAATCCTAACAGACTTGGATGCAAAACTGACTTTGGTTATATTTTAAGAGTACTTAATGACCAGGTTCCCATGGGAGATCACTCATATCCATGTCAGTATCAGAACTCCATACATGTGATCCATATTTGTAATTTGCTTTTTAAACTTTTAAATGTAAACATTAGCCACAGGCCCACATTATTACATTTTCACCAGCATTTCTTCTGAATAAACATTACAAAGTAAAATAAGTATAGACATAAATTCAGAGTGGGATATGGAGTTTTCTTGCTTGGAGTATCCTCATGGACAGGGGAGCCTGGCGGGCTATAATCCATGGAGTTGCACAGAGTCAGACATGACTGAGCGACCAAGCACAGCACATAAAGTTTTCAGCTTTATTTTCTGCTTCTCTTGAGTTGTGGATAACATGGATGATATGAGGAATAAATGTCCGATCAGAAAGTGCTATAGACTGACTGTTGTGTCCTCCAAGAATTCGGATGTTGAAATCTAATCCCAGTGGGTCGATTTTAGGAGAGGGGACCTTTGCGAGGTGATTAGGTCCCAAGGGTGGGGCTGTCATGAGTGAGATTACTGCTTTCATAGCCATGGCTTCCCCGGTGACGCATATGGTAAAGAATTCGCCTGCAATGTGGGAGATCTCGGTTTGGTCCCTGGGTTGGGAAGATCCCCTGGAGGAGGGCATGGTAACCCACTCCAGTATTCTTGCCTGGAGAATCCCATGGACAGAGGAGCCTAGAGGGCTACAGTCCGTGGGGTCACAAAGAGTCAGATACAACTGAGTGACTAAGCACAAGATGAGAATGAGTCCTAGTTTTTTTTTTTTTTTTTTACTGCAATCTATGCACCTTCAAAATTAAAAGAAATCCAGCACTATTCCCGCTTTCTGTACCTGTAATAGAAAATTATTACTCATTGGTTGAGTTCTCTATCAATATAAGCCCTGCAGTTGATTTATTTTCCCTCATTTCTAGTTCCAGTCAGTACATCCTATAATTAGAAAAAAGAATTGCTGAGGTGCTGTAATAAAATATTTACTTTACACAAACAAAAAACCACAGAGCTATCCCTTTTGTTCCTCTCTGTTTTCCTTGGTAAACATTATACCTGTGATATTGGTCTATGTGCTAGAGCCGTTTAGAATTTAATACTTATATATGTAGAGGAAAAACCTTATTCTTTCTTCCCTTTTAGATTCTTTAGTTGTCTAATGATTAAATTAAAATAGATTACCAGGAGAAAAACAAATTTAAATTTGTATGTGCAAGACTTCATAGAAATAAAACTCAAAAGAATGGACCTAAATAGGACCTAAATAGCTTCTATATCTTTTAGACAAAGAAACAATACATTTGTGAAGAACTGGCAAAACAAAGGGCTCTGGACTTAGGGTAGCTAATTAGTGAAGAAGTAACGAGGTTTGCTTAAACAATCTTCTTAACCCCCAGTTCCCTATCCCTGGCAATAAGGATGCCTCCCTGCCAGATCAAGGGAGAGTACCCTTCCATGGGAAATATATTTGCTGCTTTCAGTGGAACAAAGGAGGGCCACAGTAGTGTGCTGTTTTTCTTTTAATTGGAATATAATTGCTTTACAGTGTTGTGTTAGTTCCTGCTGTACCACAGTGTGAATCAGCTGTATGTATACACTTGTCCCCTCCCTATTGAGCCTCCCTCCCACTCCCACCATACCACCCCTCTAGGTCATCACAGAGGATCAGACTGAGCTCCTTGTGCTCTACAGCAGTTTCCCACTATCTATCTATTTTGCACATGGACACAGTGAGGGAAGGAGAAGGTAGGGTAAATTGGGAGAGTAGCATTGACATAAATACACAGTACTGTTCTTCTGGCTGTTTCTTAAGTAACTTTAACTTAAAATGATCAGTGTGCCAAAATGGCATATTATGCGGTGGTATATTCTGTTTGCCCTCATATAACAGGATTATATTTGAATTCCCATACCATCCACCTCTCTATTTGCCTTCCCCTTGTAAGCAAGCTTCCCTGATAGCTCAGTTGGTAAAGAATCCACCTGCAGTGCAGGAGACCCTGGTTCAATTCCTGCATTGGGAATTGAACCAGGAAGATCCGCTGGAGAAGGGATAGGCTACCCACTCCAGTATTCTTGGGCTTTCCTTGTGGCTCAGCTGGTAAAGAATCCGCCTGCAGTGTCGGAGACCTGGGTTCGATCCCCGGGTTGAGAAGATCCCCTGCAGAAGGGAAAGGCTACCCACTCCAGTATCCTGGCCTGGAGAATTCCATGGACTATACAGTCCATGGGGTCACAAAGAGTCGACACAACTGAGGGACTTTCACTTTCACTTTGTTAGCAAGTGAGTTCTCCTCTCTGACTTTGCTTTTCTTCTAATTTGTGAACCGAGAGTGGGATGAGGTTATATTTTAGTTTCCTTTTAGGTCTGATTCTAGGAAGGAGTGATATGTCTTATTTGGCTCAGAAAATCCCAACATTTCTTTAAGGTTGATTGTATTATTTATCACAGTGAGTTCCTCTTTAGAAGCTTCCACATAAGCAAACATCAGAATGCACCACGACCTCCAAAAGTCATCTCCATTCTCTTCGACAGTCTTTTTAAAGTTCAGAAATGTGATTTGTAGGAAGAGTAAGAGAAGGAAGCGTAAGTTATAGCACCAATGGGAATACATTTATCTTAAGACCATGTATTTCTTTATTGCTTTTCAACGTCTAATATTTCCTATTTCACAGTGTAAAATAGATCCTGATACATTTTGTCCCTTTACTTGTAACCTACTTTATTAGTGTCCCTTGGGCTATATCTTAAAGTATTGGTGCCAGTTTCTCTTTTTAGTAACTTATTATTATACAGATCTTTGGGGATGACTGTCAAAGTGCTTAATAGAAACTTGATATCTAAGCTAACTTTTGATTAGGGGCTTTGAATGAGTATTTGGTGATCCAGCAGTACTACTCCTAGGTATTTACTCAAGTGAAATAAAAACTTACATTTACACAGAAACCTGTATAGAAATGTTTATAGCAGCTGCTGCTGCTGCTGCTAAGTCACTTCAGTCGTGTCCGACTCTGTGCGACCCCATAGACGGCAGCCCACCAGGCTTCCCCATCCCTGGGATTCTCCAGGCAAGAACACTGGAGTGGGTTGCCATTTCCTTCTCCAGTGCATGAAAGAGAAAAGTGAAAGTGAAGTCGCTCAGTCATGTCTGACTCTCAGCAACCCTGTGGACTGCAGCCTTCCAGGGTCCTCCATCCATGGGATTTCCCAGGCAAGAGTACTGAAGTGGGGTGCCATTGCCTTCTCCGACAGCAGCTACATTTGTAATTGCCAAATACAAGGGGAGGGGTTGATTAAAAAGAAGCACAGATAAAACTGGGCATTGACAGAACTGTTATATATCTTGATTGCAGTGGTGATAGTTACATGACCACATGTATTTATCAAAACTCATGCACCTGTACACTAAAAAAGGTGAATTTTCCTTTACATAAATTATAGCTCAATTTTTAAAAAATGAAAAAAATTACTGTTCAAAAAAGGTACCTGGAAAGAAAGGAATGTTTCAAATATATCTTGAAGTATTTTAATACCTAATAACTTTGGAGTAAAATAGAAATAAAAGATGTTATATAAATATAAGACATTGTTCACAGGGACTTTATACTTTATTTACAGAGATTGAAATTTAGGATTTTTAAAAAACATGGTTATTAGGGCACAACAGTGTTTTTTTATCACACAACTAAAGAGATCACTCAAGGTATAAACAGTTTTAAAGTATGGCATCTGGATTGTTTTATATATTGATTCAAATTTCTTAATCTTTCATTTCTTAGGGGACAGGAGAGGGGAATAGAATAAAAATCACAAAATAAGTAGTAAAACACAGATTAGCCTTGTTTTCCTGAAAAGATACAAGTAAAATACTTATGAATTGATTTCTGGTCCCAGATTATAATAAACCTATTTTATTTATCTGTTTATAATTAAAGTGTAATGACATACAATATCATATTAATATCAGGGGTACAGCATAGTGACTTATACGCAGTTCAAAATGGTCATCATGATAAGGTACCATCTGTCACCTTACGCAGTCATCACAGTATTATTGTCTATATTCCCTCTGCTGTACCTTATGTCACCATGACTTGTTTATTTTACAACTGAGAGTTTGTGCCTCTTAAGATCCTTCACCCACACACCCCTCAAACCATTTCTTTTCCGGCAATTATCAGTTTTTTTTTCCTCTATGTCTATGGATCTGTTTCTCTTTTGTTTTATTTGTTCCTATGTTTTGTTTTTTAGATTCATACAAGTAAAATCATACTTTCTTTCTCTCTGTCTGATTTATTCAACTTATAAGCATAGTGCCCTGAAAGTCCATCCATGTAGTTGCAAATGGCAAGATTTCACTTTTTATGGCTGAGTAATATTCTAGTGTATGTGTGTGTGTATATACATACCATATCTTCTTTATTCCTTCATATGCTTATAGGCACTTAGGTTGCTTCCATATGTTGGCTATATGTTGCAGTGAACATAGGCCTGCACATATTTTTTGAATGAATGTTTTGTTTTCTGTGGATGAATAGCTAGAATTAGAATTGCTGGATTGTATGGTGATTCTCTTTTTAGTTTTTTGAGGAACCTCTATACTGTTTCCCACAGTGGCTATATCAGTATACATCCCCACCAACAGTGCACGAGGGCTCTTTCCGCCACATCCTCACCAATACTTGTTACTTAGTAGAAGCTAGTTTTGCTAATCTTCATTTCAAAGAACATTTATATTATGAAAGCAAATCTATGTATATTCATTTTTCCTGTGCAATTCAAAGACTACATGATTACTGTGAACACTAAATCCTGTTGAACTTCCTCACACACACCCAATACAGTAATTTTCGTTTCAGGGACTGTGGAAGAGACTGCCAGCTGCAAACAAATATCTGTTCTCCCCTTCCTTAGCAACAGAACCTCAATTTTTCAGAGAAGCAATGTATCCCCTCCCCCTAAAACAACATTCCCCTGCTTTCACTGCAGTCGGGTGTGGCTGGGTGACTACTTGAGTGCTGTGTGGACTTGCAGGAAGGCACTCCTGGTGGGAGCTGGCTCAGCTAGGCTGGTGGAGTCCTGGGGCCTCTGTGTCTCCCCCACTCCTACTGCCTTCAATACAGACCTGATGGCTGCAACTCCAACCTAGGTTGATTCTCTAGCCTCCCCTGCCCCTTATCAACAAACCCCTAGGACACAGTTCCCTCAGCACTGAGAGAAAATGTCTTTACTTAACTGTTGATGGCGCAGGGCTCATCCCAATTTTCCCTTAAGTGGTTTTTTTGGTCAGCCCCCTTGACTTGCCTCACCCAGTAAACATGACCAAAGCTGACCCCAGCTGAGAATTTTTCACTTTCCCAGCAGTGCACTAAGCACATTCCATATATCATCACATACAAAGTTCACATCCCTAGGAAGTAAATCCTGTTATTACCTACATTTCACAGATAAAGAAATTGAATGGCTAGGCTAGATTCCCTGGCAGGCTCTGTAGCTCGGTCACACAGTGGGGGAGCTTGGATTTCCACTGAGGCTTGTTTGCTTCCAGACTGGGCCATTGCACTGTGCGGCCCATTCATCCTCACTCAAACTTTGTCACTGCATATAGACCACTTAAATACGTAAAGATGCCAGTTCAGCGTTATGGAGTCCTATTCACCTCTTTCTCTGTTCCTGAGTGTTCTTATCCTGAATTAGACAAATTGTTCACAGTGAAGTCTTAATTTGACCACTTGCTGACCGTGTGATTTCTTCATTACAGTATCAGTCCTCAGTCGTCCTCTCTGGCAGAAACATCTGAGAGTGTGTTTTGAAGGTGGGGGTGATGGTATGGCAGCGTCTACTCAGTTCTCTTTAATTCAGACCCCTCCCACTACACACCTGTGGGTTCCTTAAACTGTCCAGAGGCCTCATGGAGGATCCAGTCTGCCTAATCACAAAAGCTTCTCCATGTCCAACAGCCTCTTTTTCCTATAAGTGGAGTAAAATCTCAGTCATCTAGAAATGTTTAGTGAGCTCAGAGATTAATGTTAATAATAAAATGATCCTGACATTGTTACATGACTAGTGTCATCTTTTTCGTGTTCAGTAAGCGCCGGAAGGAGGGTCATTGGAGATGAACTTGCAGTGTCGGTAGGTTGTGGTGCCAGGACTGTCTTTATGACAGCAACGAAACATTTCCAGATGCTGACTCATTTGTTAACTCCTCTGTGATCACACCAGTTCCCACTGACCTACACGTCTTTAAACTCTTTTGTTATGTATAGCCTTTACCCCAGGATTGTTTTTGCTTCTTCAACTAACTAGGTTGTAAGTTTCTTGTGGGTATAAAGTTAGTATGGCATAATGAGTCTCATTAAACACACTTTTTCTTCATGTATCCTGGAGAAAAAGGAAAGGGATGGGGAGAGAGAACTACTTAAACAGCACTCCTGGGCCTCTTGCCAGCCCTTGCAAGGAGTATGTGCCCTGAAGGACTGTCCGGTTTCCTTATCCGTGGGTCTCAGTACTGTATGGAGTCATAGACACAAACCACATGCATGTACTGTGCTGTCCCGGATGGTGGGCTAAGGGACTGACCACAGGCAAATTGTAGAATCCATGTCCTTTGTAGAGGATGAGCCTCCTTCATACTCAAAACTGGGTAACTGAGTGAGCCCAATTCCCTGGTCCCTGTGATGACACACACAGGAGCAGGTTAGAGAGGAACAATTCCAGCATTTTAGACAAATGTTACTCATTTGGTTTTGAAACAAGCTGCTTCTGTGAAATTTGCATAATTTGTATTTCATGGACAGGCTTATCAGCAAGTTATAATTGTTAGCATTAAAAAGCTAGCTCCAAAGTCTAGATGACATGTTCTCATTATTCAAATTTATTAAAAACATTGGGACTTGATGAAATTATGTAAATAATGAAACTATGATCTTCCTATGTGAGAAAGTTTAAGGCGATAAAGATTTCAAAAGGTTCTAAAAAAGAAAGTGCAAGTATGATATAAAACCCATCTAGTGTATAAATAAAATCTCTGGAGTATCAATCTATATATGGCATCTCTATCTCTATATATCTTTATCTAATTTTAACCAGAAGAAATCCCCGTGGGAATCAGTCTGATTAATGGATTCTAAAAATGACTGATGAGAGATAAAATATCTCCTTCTGAATTTCCCTATTCTATTCAGTCTTTACTTATTACGCTCAGAATAACACAATAGGAGCATAAAGAAGCTAAATGACCTATTTTTTTTAGAGAATCTATTTCTTAAAGGAGAAATGAAATATTCCTGCTCAAGGCACAATACACGTTTTTGTAATTTGTGCCTTTTTGAAGGTCATTAAGTAAATTGAGGGTTTGTTAATGGTTTCAGTGATTTTTTTTAAGTTGAATCCTATTTTAAGTATGCTTTGACAGTTAGATATTTTAAAGGAAGTCTTAATCTTTTTATGGACTTCTGTTGTGGTTCAGCTGGTACACAGGAGACCTGAGTTTGACCCCTGGGTTGGGAAGATCCTCTGGAGAAGGTATAGGCTACACATTCCAGTATTCTGGCCTGGAGAATTCCATGGACTGTACAGTCCATTGGGTTGCAAAGAGTCAGACACGACTGAGCGACTTTCACTAATCCTTTTATAATGAAAATTGAATATATTGAACATGAGTGTGCGTGCCTGTACACTCATTGTTCAGTCGCTCAGTTGTTTCCAACTCTCTGTGACCCCATGGACTGCAGCCCGCTAGGCTTCCTTGTCCTTTACCATCTCCCAGAGCTTGCTCAAACTCATGTTCATTGAGTCGGTGATGCCATCCAACCATCTCATCCTCTTTCGTCCCCTTCTCCTCCTGCCTTCAATCTTTCCCTGCATCAGGGTCTTTTCTGAGTTGGCTCTTCACATCAGTTGGCCAAGTGTTGGAGCTTCAGCTTTAGCATCAGTGCTTCCAATGAATATTCAGGGTTGATTTCCTTTAGGATTGACTGGTCCAATCTCCTTGCATTCCAGGGGACTCTCAAGTGTCTTTTCCAGTACCACTGTTCAAAAACATCAATTCTTTGGCACATTCTTTATGGTCCAACTCTGACAGCCATACATGACTACTGGAAAAACCATAGCTTTGACTCGAACGTTTGTTGGCGAAGTAATGTCTCTGCTTTTAATACTCTGTCTAGGTTTGTCATAGCTCTTCTTCCAAGGACCAAGTGCCTTTTAATTTCATGGCTGCAGTCACCATCCACAGTGATTTTGGAGCCCAAGAAAACAGTCTGTCACTGTTTCCATTATTTCCCCATCTATTTGCCATGAAGTGATGGGACTGGATGCCATGATCTTCATTTTTTGAATATTGAGTTTTAAGCCACCTTTTTCACTCTCCTCTTTCATCTTCATCAAGAGACTCTTTAGCTCCTCTTTGCTTTCTGCTGTAAGGGTGGTGTCATCTACATATCTGAGGTTATTGGTATTTCTCCTGGCAGTCTGGAGTGGGTAGCCCTTCCCTTCTCCAAGGGTTCGAACCCAGGTCTCCTGCATAGCAGGTAGATTGTTTACGGTCTGAGCCATCAGGGAATCCCCAGTGCACACGCATACATACACACATTTACCTGGCTGTCGTGGACTCAGCACCAGAAGGCTTAAAAGTAACATTTAAGCATACTAGGCTTAACATATCAGCAAAGTTTGAGGGGATTAAGGCAGGCCCTACTTAGAAGAATATTTCAGTTCTGTTGTGGTGATATGAAATGAGTGTAGAGAACAAACCCGTTTAAGAGCATCACCAGGCTGTGTAGGATTAAGTGAAGGAGTGATTCAGACCAGCAATTCTCACCCTGAACTGCTTCTCACACTGAAGCTCAAGTCACTGGGAGAATCTGTTTTAAAAGATATACGCTGATCTAGTGTCTGAGGCGGGGCCTGAGCCACAGCATTTGCGTGTAATAAGCCTCAGTGATTGTGAATACTATTGGTCTGAGGATCACACTGAGTAGCAGGGAGCTAGTGTAGAACAGTTATAACAACAGGAGTTCAAAGCAGGGAGAATGAATAAGATCCAGCCTGGTAACCTCTCTCTAACCCTCTTTACCGTTAGTAATATGAATAGTCACATCTTAATTTCTCTGCTTAGAATATACACACATAAACACACATTTAAGCAGACACATTAAGGCATCATTCAGTTCAGTTCAGTTGCTCAGTTGTGTCTGACTCTTTGCAACCCCATGAATCACAGCACGCCAGGCCTCCCTATTCATCACCAACTCCCGGAATTCACTCAAACTCACGTCCATCGAGTCGGTGATGCCATCCAGTCATCTCATCCTCTGTCGTCCCCTTCTCCTCCTGCCCCTAATCCCTCCCAGCATCAGGGTCTTTTCCAATGAGTCAACTCTTCGCATGAGGTGGCCAAGTATTGGAGTTTCAGCTTCAGCATCAGTCCTTCCAATGAACACCCAGGACTGATCTCCTTTAGAATGCACTGTTTGGATCTCCTTGCAGTCCAAGTGACTCTCAAGAGTCTTCTCCAACACCACAGTTCAAAAGCATCAATTCTTCGGCACCCAGCTTTCTTTACAGTCCAAGTCTCACATCCATACATGACCACTGGAAAAACCATAGCCTTGACTAGACAGACCTTTGTTGGCAAAGTCAAGTCTCTGCTTTTGAATATGCTATCTAGGTTGGTCATAACTTTTCTTCCAAGGAGTAAGCATCTTTTAATTTCATGGCTGCAGTCGCCATCTGCAGTGATTTTGGAGCCCCAAAAAATAAAGTCTGATGCTGTTTCCACTGTTTCCCCATCTCTTTCCCACGAAGTGATGGGACCAGATGCCATGATCTTCGTTTTCTGAATGTTGAGCTTTAAGCCAACTTTTTCACTCTCCACTTTCACTTTCATCAAGAGGCTTTTTAGTTCCTCTTCACTTTCTGCCATAAGGGTGGTGTCATCTGCATATCTGAGGTGATTGATATTTCTCCTGGCAATCTAGATTGCAGCTTGTGTTTCTTCCAGCCCAGCGTTTCTCATGATGTCTCTGCATAGAAGTTAAATAAGCAGGGTGTCAATATACAGCCTTGGCGTACTCCTTTTCCTATTTGGAACCAGTCTGTTGTTCCATGTCCAGTTCTAACTGTTGTTTCCCGACCTGCATACAGATTTCTCAAGAGGCAGGTCAAGTGGTCTGGTATTCCTATCTCTTTCAGAATTTTCCACAGTTGATTGTGATCCACACAGTCAAAGGCTTTGGCATAGTCAATAAAGCAGAAATAGATGTTTTTCTGAAACTCTGTTGCTTTTTCAATGATTCAGCAGATGTTGGCAATTTGATCTCTGGTTCCTCTGCCTTTTCTAAAACCAGCTTGAACATTAGGAAGTTCACGGTTCACGTATTGCTGAAGCCTGGCTTGGAGAATTTTGAGCATTACTTTACTAGCATGTGAGATGAGTGCAATTGTGTGGTAGTTTGAGCATTCTTTGGCATTGCCTTTTTTTGGGATTGGAATGAAAACTGACCTTTTCCAGTCCTGTGGCCATTGCTGAGTTTTCCAAATTTGCTGGCATATTGAGTGCAGCACTTTCACAACATCATCTTTCAGGATTTGAAATAGCTCAACTGGAATTCCATCACCTCCACTAGCTTTGTTTGTAGTGATGCTTTCTAAGGCCCAGTTGACTTCACATTCCAGGATGTCTGGCTCTAGGTGAGTGATCACACCATCGTGATTATCTGGGTCATGAAGATCTTTTTTGTACAGTTCTTCTGTGTATTCTTGCCACCTCTTTTTAATATCTTCTGCTTCTGTTAGGTCCATACCATTTCTGTCCTTTATCGAGCCCACCAAATTCAGACTTAAATTGAAGTAAGTGGGGAAAACCACTAGACCATTCAGGTATGACCTAAATCAAATCCCTTATGATTATACAGTGGATGTGAGAAATAGATTTAAGGGACTAGATCTGATAGAGTGCCTGATGAACTATTGACAGAGGTTCATGACATTGTACAGGAGACAGGGATCAAGACCATCCCCAGGGAAAAGAAATGCAAAAAAGCAAAATGGCTGTCTGAGGAGGCCTTACAAATAGCTGTGAAAAGAAGAGACACGAAAAGCAAAGGAGAAAAGGAAAGATATAAGCATCTGAATGCAGAGTTCCAAAAAATAGCAAGAAGAGATAAGAAAGCCTTCCTCAGCGATCAATGCAAAGAAATAGAGGAAAAGAACAGAATGGGAAAAACTAGAGATCTCTTCAAGAAAATTAGAGATACCAAGGGAACATTTCATGCAAAGATGGGCTCAATAAAGGACAGAAATGGTATGGACCTAACAGAAGGCATCATCACTATTTATATATTAATATGTATATTGATGTATATATATATATATATTGTTGCTGTTATTCAGTCACCAAGTCATGTCCTACTCATTGTGACCTCATGGACTATAGCACACCAGGCTCCTCTGTCCTCTACTATCTCCTGGGATTTTCTCGAAATCATATCCGTTGAGTCAGTGATACTGTCAGTATCTAACCTTCTCATCCTCTGCTGCTCCATTCTCCTCTGCCTTCTTTTTTTCCCACCATCAGGGTCTTTTCCAATGAGTCAGCTCTTTGCACCAGGTGGCCAAAGTATTGGAGCTTCAGCTTCAGCATCTGTCCTTCCAATGAATATTCAGGGTTGATTTCCTTTAGGATTAACTTGTTTGATCTCCTTGCTGTCCAAGGGACTCTCAAGAGTCTTCTCTAGCACCACACTTCCAAAGCATCAATTATTTGGCGCTTGGCCTTCTTTGTGGTCCAACTCTCACATTCATACAAGACTGCTGGAAAGACCTTAGTTTTGACTCTATGGACCTATGTTGGCAAAGTGATGTCTCTGCTTTTTAATATACTGTCTAGGCTCATCACAACTTCCTTCCAAGGAGTGTCTTTTAATTTCGCGGTTGTAGTCACCATCACAGTGATTTTAGAGTCGAAGAAAATACAGGCTGTCACTGCTTCCACTTTTTCCCCTTCTATTTGCCATAAAGTGATGGGACCAGATGCCATGATCTTAGTTTTTAAAATATTGAGTTTCAAGCCAACTTTTTCACTCTCCTCTTTTCACCCTCCTCAAAAGGCTCCTTAATTTCTCTTCACATTCTGCCATTAGAATGATATCATCTGCATATCTGAGGTTGTTGATATTTCCCCTGGCAATCTTGATTCTAGCTTGTGATTCATCTAGCCTGGCATTTCACATGATGTACTCTGCATATAAGTTAAATAAGCAGGGTGACAGTATATAGTCTTAATCTATACATGTACAGTTTTAATCTGCTCAGGCTGCTATAACAAAAATTCCATAGACTGGGTGGCTTATAAACAATGGAAACTTATTCCTCACCGTTCAGGAGGCTGGGAGTCCAAGAACAAGGAGCCAGCAGATTCAGTATCCTATAAGGTTCTACATTGGGCTTGCAGACTGCCGACTTCTTGTTATGTCCTCGTGTGGCAGAAGGGATGAGGGCTTTCTCGGCCCTCTTTTATAATGGGTGCTAACCCCATTCATCAGGGTGCTACCCTCTGAATGTTTGTGTGTGTCCTCCCAAAATTCATATGTAGAAATCTTAACCTCCAAAGTGATGGTATTAGGCGGTGGGGCCTTTGGAAGTTAGGTAGGTCAGCTGGAAATCACTTAGTGACTTAGAGTTTTCTTAGGAGTTATTTTAGAGGCTGGTTGTTAATGTTCTGGAGTGTCTTAGTGCCTGTCTTAGGGATTTTGGTTCATGTTCATATTTGATTATCTCAGTGAATATGATTATCTTGGGCAGTGCGTGCAGGTTTAGGCCCAACCATGCAACTAGACGAAACAGTCTCCATGCAAGACCACCTTTCCTCTGACATCAGCTGAGTGTGGGGTTCCCAATACCATTCTCAGTTAGGATATTGGTTGGAAAGATTCACAGGACTCACTGAAGGCTGTTGCACTTACTGTTACAGTTTAGTAGAAGGAAAGGATCAGGTTAAGATCAACCAAAGGGAGAGACACATAGGACAGAGTCCAGGAGAGTTCCAAATGCAGAGTTTTCATTGACTTTTTCTCTCTCTGTGAAGCCAGGTCATGTTACTCTCCTAGTGTCAATGGGTGAGAATATACATGGAAAGTCGCCAACCAAGGAGGCTCACTCAGGCTTTGGTGTTCAGAATCTTTTCTGGGCTCCATAATTAACTGGTTATCCATGTGTTTGATCTCATCCTCCAGATGGACTGACACTGTGTGACTTAAAGCCATGTTGTTGGTCTCTATGCTGTGGCCACCCCACCTCCAACTCATATTGTTAGACTCTGCAGCACCCCCTTGCAAAGAAAGCCACTCTTACCAGATGTAACATTCCAGGGGTCCAGAGGTTATCCCCAGAAGCAGAGGGCAACATTCTTACCTTCTTTCTGAAAAAGACCAAATTCTTTACTGTATCTGGGTTGGTTTTTCAAACTCCTGGTCGAGATGCATCAGTGGCCAGTGAAATCAATTTAAATAGTTTCCACTAGCATTTCTTGGAAGGTCCCAATTAAAAACTTTGAACAACACTGGCTTAGAATAGTTAATGTAAATAAAACTGGAACTGTGTTACTTAACTCAGGAGTAGTTCAGGTGAGATGCTCTGGACTTAGTCGGGACTGACCAGGTCCTTGTACAGCACCATAGGGGTTTCAGTATTCTTGTTTTAGGAAACATGCTTTGTTGTTCAGTCGCTAAGTTGTGTCTGACTCTTTGTGACCCCATGGACTGCAGCCCCCCAAGCTTCCCTGTCCTTTACCACCTCCCAGAGCTTGCTCAAACTTGTGTCCATTGAGTTGGTGATGCCATCCAATCATCTTGTCCTCTGTCGTCCTCTTCTCCTCTTGCTTTCAATCTCTTTTCTAATGAGTCGGCTCTTCATATCTGGTCGCCAAAATATTGGAGCTTCAGCTTCACCATCAATCTTTCTAATAAATTTTCAGGATTGATTTCCTTTAGGATTGACTGGTTTGATCTCCTTGCAGTCCAAGGGACTCTCAAGAGTCTTCTCCAGCACCACAGTTCAAAAGCATCAATTCTTCAGTGCTCAGCCTTCTTTATAGTCCAACTCTCACATCCATACATGACTACTGGAAAAGCCATAGCTTTGACTCTATGGACCTTTGTAGACAAAGTACTGTCTCTGCTTTTTAATACTCTGTCTAGGTTTGTCATAGCTTTTCTTCCAAGGAGCAAGGGTCTTTTAATTTCATGGCTGCAGTCACTGTCCACAGTGATTTTGGAGCCCAAGAAAATAAAGTCTTTCACTGTTTCGATTGTTTTCCCGACTATTTGCCATGAAGTGATGGGACCAGATGCCATGATCTTAGCTTCTTGAATGTTGATTCTTAAGCCAGCTTTTTCATTCTCCTTTTTAACCTTCATCAAGAGGCTCTTTAGTTCCTCTTTGCTTTCTGCCATAAGGGTGGTGTCATCTGCATATCTGAGTTTATTGATATTATCCATGCTTACATGGGGCTAATCTTTAAGATTGATCTGTCTTTTAAAAACAAAATGTACATTGATTTTTACAGTAATACATCCTAAGTATCAAAAATAAGAATATAAAAAAGGCAACTATAAACATGCTCTTGCCTATATATGTGTGTAAAGAACTTTTAAGTTATAAATACTTTCCACATTTTAGTGATTATTTGATTTCCTATGTCTTGGTTCATCTACCAAACAGCTTATTACAGTTGGTTCTGGAATCAAGCAGGTGTTGGGTTCAAATCCCAGTTCTGCAACTGATATACTGTGTGACTTATACAAGTCATAGGTTTTTCATCTGTAAAATTAGGATAATAACAGCTATTCTTTTAACTGTTGTGAGGGTTAAGTATAAGGAAATTGTTTAACACAGTACCTGATATGTAGCAGGTGTTTAACAAATGTTGGCTATGATTACTATTAACATTATCAGTTTTTAGACTGTTGTTGTCCGGAAGGGGTCTATGGGAAGCAGTTGGTTTGCAGTGAGACAGTTGTGGAGAGGGAATCTATATAGTGCAAGCTCTAGAATCTGATGACTGGAGTACGGATCCCATCTCTACCACTTACCAGCTATGCGATCTTGGGCGACTTCCTCAACTTCTCTGGACTTCCATTTTATATGTACGTTTGTCTTATCTTTATGCCAGTGCCACTTTTTCTTAATTGTTATATCTTTATAGTAAATCATGAAATCATAGTCCTCTAAATTGTAAGAGGACTATGATCTTAAACACAATTTAAGATCATTGTGTTGTTCTAGGACCTTTGCAGTTCTACTTAAAGGGTAAATCAGTGTGTCAGTTTCTATCAGAAAATCTGTTGGAATTTTGATTAGAATTCCAACAGATTTGGGGAGAATTGGAATCTTAACAATATTGAATTTTCCTAGCTGTGGACATGATATATCTCTTCATTTTTTTAATCTTCTTTAGTTTCTCTCTGTAATATTTTATAGTTTTTCACTGTAAAAGAACTGCATATCTTTTCTTAGATATATTCTCAAGGACTCAATATTTTTATTACTATTATAAGTGATGGTTAAAATTTTCATAATTGTTTCTGCTGATACATAGAAATACAACTGATTTTTATACATGATCTTATATTTATGCTGTTGCTATACTTATTATTTCTAAAGGATATTTTTATAGATTTATTAGAATTTTCTACGTAAATATATGTGAATGGAGACAGTTTTACTTTTCCAAATTTTATTTCTTTTTATTTATTCTTGCATATTTTACTGCTAGGATCTTCAGTACAATAATGAACACAAGTGAAACTAACAAACTAACATCCTTGCTTTGTTCTTTATCTTAAAGGAGTGCATTCAGTATTTCAACATTAAATGTTTTAGCTACAGGTGTTGTATGGTTGCTCTTTATCAGGTTGGGGATTTCCATTCTACTCTTTAACTTGCTGAGAGTTTTTATCAGGAATGGGTGTTACATTTTGTCAAATCCCTTTTCTGCATCTACTGAGCTGATCATATGGTATTTTGCTTTATGTATTAATGGGCTTCCCAGGTGGCACTAGTGGTAAAGAATCCACCTGCCAAGGAGACCTGGATTCAGTCCCTGGATTGGGAAGATCCCCTGGAGGAGGGCATGGCAACCCACTCCAGTGTTCGTGCCTGGATAATCCCATGGACAGAAGAGTCCGGCAGATTACAGTCCATAGGGCCACAAAGAGTCAGACATGACTGAAGTGATCTAACATGCACACAGGCAAACTGATTTTTAACTGTTTAATCAATTTTGCATTTTTGAGACAAACCCTACTTGGTTGTACATTTTTGGTTTACTTTGATAATTTTTTGTTAGTGCATTTTTGCATCTCTGTTCATAAGAGATATTAGTTTATAATTTTATTTTCTTAAATTATGTTTAACTAATTTTGGTGTCGGTTTTGCTGGCCTCATCGAGTAAGTTGGAAAATATCTCCTCCTTTATTTTCCTCAAGAGTCTATGTAAGACTGGCATTATCTCAAGTTTCTTTTGGCTATTCTAAGATCTTTACATTTCCGTATAAAAGTTTGAATCAGCTTGTCAGTTCTATAAAAATAGCCTCTTAGAATTCCAATTGATATTGCATTGAATTAGTTAATGTGGTTATATTTCACCAATAAAACCATATAGGCTCAGAGTTTTCTTTGTGGGAAAGTTTTTGATTATGAATTTGCAATTATGTTTCCTCTTTAACTCTTGATAATTCTTAATAATTTCTGTTCACTCTCTCTTAAATCAGAATTTCTGGTGGCTTATAATTTTTATTAATCTTTTCAAAGAACCAATTTTGGCCCTGTTAATTTTCTGAAAATTGTTTTTCAATTTTCTATTTGATTGATTTCTGTTCTTTGTTTCTTCTTTCCTACTTATTTTTGTTATAAATTGAAGAAGCCGTTTTAAGGGCAATGTAGTCCAATATTTTCAATTCTTCTTGCTTGCCATAATTTGACATTAGGTAGTTCTGAAAATTTATCATTTTTGAGAGGTTTTGGTTTTTCTGATAGGTTTAACCATTCCTGCTTTAAGGGATATTATTTATTCCCCGGACACTGCTCAGATAAGAAAAATTGGACTTTTTTTCCTATTTAAATTAGCAATTCAGATAAAACCTGAGTGAATAAAAAAATTTTATGTTTGTTAATTATGTAGGACTCCTACATCTTTTATTTTTCTGCAGATGGAATCATTAAAGAGAGTGCAGTGTTTGGAGAAATGCAATGAATAAGAAACTTGGCCCAATGTTAGACTTTATATGTCTTAAAAATTCTATATGAATAGGTGAAATAAATAATTAATCTTTGCCATTAACATTAATATTTGAATATAAGTTTAAAGAATATTTTGCACTCAATTCAAAGCTGTGTGAAATTTAGCTTGGATCAGTAATCTAGAAACCATCCTTTTATGAGTTCCTGTCAGCCTCTCTTTTTCCCCTGGTTCTGCAGTACCCGTGTCACCCACATTTAAGCCCATTGCATCCTCGACCTGCAGACTGCTCTGGTTTAGCTTCTGAGACAATTCTGATGAAGGTAGTTCTGGCTCTTCCCCTGGCTCCTTGAACCCCTACCAATGATTGTACACTGTTCCCCACTTGCACGCGTGTAAATTAAAGTTGCTACTGTGCACTCCATTTTTACATTCCTCTAAGGCCTCCCAGGGTCTCTCGAGAACTGGGGCTTTATAATGCTCTTATTAGTTCATTCCTTAATACCAGGGCCTTGCTCCTGGGTCTCACCTGGTACCTGGGGCCTCACTGAACACAGATTCTTCTTCCTCAGCCCTCTCTGCCTGCCTTGGTTCTGGAGTATCATGTTTGGCTGGTCTTTGTCCATCTTCCCACCTGCCAGACCATAGCTCCTAGGGAGCCTGAGTCTCCTATCATATATCAGCTTGTCTGTCCCTCCCTGTGAGCTCCTGAAGCCCTGTCTACACAGCTTCTGGCCCTTCCAGTGAAATCTCAAGCTGTTTCATACCTTTCTGCCCAAAGCCACCTTCATTTCAAGTAAATGGTTTGGCTTTGCCACATTCCGAGAAATAATTGTCCAAATTATTTGTACAACTTTAGAAATTTGAAGTCTAGTAGTATTCTCTGATGGTGAAATTTAAATATGTCAACTATTGAAACTAATCCTGTTTAATCTTTTCATGCACATTAAAACTTAATCTCTGTGAATTTAATATTCAGATATATAAGTATCTGATGCCTATACCCCAAAAAGTCATTCAATAAATTCTGTTTATTTTAGTTTACTTTATTATATGAGGCATAAATGTCTCTTGGGGATTTATGATGGATGATAAATTCCTTTTGATAAAAATTTATTTTATACAGGTTTTATTAACATATAATAAAGTATTCTTTCCAAGCATGATTTAACACAACATACTAGTCTTATTGAATCCACTATTTCTGCAAACACATCTTGTAACATTTGACATAATAATAATAATCCTGAGTTAACTGATAGTAACTGATTATTCCATGTACGTTTATTATTGGAGGAAAAAACATACCATTGTCATTTCACAGCATATCGTAATCTTCCTGGCTTAATGAGAAAGAACGTGCTTTGGAGCTGGAGTCCCTCAGTGTGCAATGGCTGTGTGGATTGAAAGAACAATGCTCTAGGGTCTCCTACCATAAGAATGAGAGTATTTGCTATAACTTAAGAGGACATTTTAGGAGAAGGCAATGGCACCCCTCTCCAGTACTCTTGCCTGGAAAATCCCATGGACGGAAGAGCCTGGTAGGCTGCAGTCCATGGGATTGCTAAGAGTCGGACACGACTGAGAGAATTCCGTTTCACTTTTCACTTTCATACATTGGAGAAGGAAATGGCAACCCACTCCAGTGTTCTTGCCTGGAGAACCCCAGGGACGGGGGAGCCTGTTGGGCTGCCATCTATGGGGCTGCACAGAATCGGACATGACTAAAGCAACTTAGCGGCAGCATTAGGACATTTTAAGGATGACAGTGGTGATGGATTAACTTTGTCATGGAGTCACACCGTCTCACTGGCATTGTCACTGGGGAACATTGACTTTTCACTCTTAACATTGGCAAACAAGTTCTAGAAAGATGCTTGAAGCTTAGCTTTCTCCCAGCATATTTTTCATGAAGTTATAAGATACATATGTCATATTTTATTCTTCTGCTTTCTATTTCTAAATACTTCTTTCCAATCAGTGATTTGCAGTGAATTTTAAAGTCATCGTGTACCTGTGTGCTCAGTTGTGTCCAGCTCTTTGCAACCGCATGGATTGTAGCCCACCAGACTCCTCTGCCCATGGAATTTCCCAGGCAAGAATACTGGAGTGGGTTGCCATTTTCTCCTCCATGGAATCTTCCTGACCCAGGGATCGAATCCACATCTCTTGAGTCTCCCGCATTGGAGGGTGGCTTCTTTCCCGCTGCACCGAGACTGCTTGAAGGCATTAATATGAATTAATGCAGCATTGCTGTACTGGTACTATTTCCTAGATTTATTAGTGAGACATCTGTTTTTTAACATTAAGTTAGAGAAAGAATTTTTCTATAAAGAAAGGTAAAGGGCCTGAGTCATTCTAATTAGATGATTGTACCAATTTTAATAGCGCTAGTAGAACCATTCATTTTACTGGCTTGAAAAGAAGACTAATGGTTTATATCACTTGACTTTCTCATTTCGTCATGTCTATGATTCACTAATGTGCCTTCCGAGCAGCTAGATTTGGGCCTCCCATGGCCCAACTCTGTTAAGTCCCTTTTCCCAAAAGAGAAGGTACTTTGAGAGAATGAAAACCTGTGCCCTCCCCGCCAACTCCTGCCCCCGCCATTACACTCTCCAGAGGAATTCACCTGCAGCTTCTCTCTCCATCAGTGAACCCTCTGTTTACAGATCTTACTGGTGAATGTTACACTCCAGAAGACATGTTTTGACTAAAAAGATTTGGGCATTTGTTTTAACATATCAATAGTCTCTTTATTAGAAATCTAATTTATATTTTAGTTAGGAATCTATTATCTTTATATAGTTTAAACTTACTCCTGAAAATTCCATATACCATCTGTCATTATCCGTTCTCCTGTGGATAGATATATTGCTTGCTTGCTTCCTTTCTTCTTCCCTTCCCCTCCCCCATTTCCTTCTTTCTTATAGCTCTACCAAATGTGGATGCAATCTCACAACATAATGTTGAGTGAAGGAAAGTTCCGGAATGCATACACATTTTCATAAAGTCCAAACACAAACCTGCATACATGCAGAGTAAAACCATGTATTAAAAAAATTAGGGATTGATGAAGACAAAATTCAAGATGGTGGTGTTTTTGTGGGGAGAGAGGAGGATGTGCCTGGGAGGGGAATGTAGGAGCATCACTGTTTGGTAATATATCTTTTAAATGGATGGTGGACCCACTGGTGTACACTTTATTTTCCTTCATGTGTATGTGTGAGTGTATATTTGTATTTATATGTTTGAAATATCTTAGAAGATAAAAAATTTATTTTTCTTGTAAGCCATGTGTTCAATGTCAAAATCATGGATTTTCATTCTGAGAAGTAAAATTACCCTTTGGCAAACTAGATTTTTTAATTGGCTTCTTAATTGGCTGTTGGCATCCAGTAGATACCAACAGAAGGATGGTATAACTCAGAAGTTGTAAAACAACAGCCCATAGGACAAATCTGGTGGACTCTTTTTGTATGGCCCATAAGCTAAGAATGGCTTTACATTTTAAAGTTCATTTTAAACAAAATTTTCATTTTAAGTGAAAGAAATTCAAAGAAGAATAGTATTTTGTGACACATGAAAATTACATGATATTCAACTTTCAGTGTCCATAAATAAAGCTTTGCTGGAACACAGATGTGTTCATTCACTTGCGGATTCTCCGTGGCTGCCTTCACACTACCACGGCAGAGTCAAGTAGTTGCAACAGAGACACTGTGGCTTTCAAAGATGAAACTATCTATTATCTGATCCTTTGCAGAAAAAGTAGAATGTAAAAGAAACTGACCTTTAGAGAAGTAAAATTTCTTATCTCATATATTCAGAGTCAGGCAAACCTCAGTTTGAATCTTCATTAAATTCCTTACTAAATGGAACTCTCTGATTCTCAATAGAAATTATTTAATAGGATAGTGGATGAGAAAATGCCTAGCAAACAACTGGCACACATTAGGGACTTCTTTCTTTCCTTTTGATATTAAAATTCTGGCTTATATTAGTCCAAAGAGTCCAAGCAAGACGTCTCTTTATTCTTTGCACACTCATATTAGTTATGTTTGTTTAACTGGCATCTATGGACTGATCTTAGACAAGTCACCTCATATTCTGAGCCTCAGCTTTCCCATCCATAAAATGATGCTGAGGATTAACAGTAACAATGGTCATTACTGTTACTGGCTAAGATCTCTTGCTTACCATCTAGTTATTTATGTAGTACCTTTCTCCAGATAACATTTTGCTCATTGGAAATCTAGCCTTTTAAAGGCTAGCAACAGAGCTGAACTAGAGGCTAAAAGTCAAGCTGATCTAGAGCTCTGCCACTACCTGGGAGATTCTGGGCACCCTGCTTAATGATTGTACCTCTTTTTTTTTTTCATATTTGAAGAAGGATCAGATGGCTTCCTAGATAGCTTAGAACTTAGTTGTTAAATATATAATCCACTATTCCATCAAAATGAAGCTTGAATTAGGGAGTATACTTTAGCAGCTTTTTTAAAAGTATCAGTTGACTTCCCTGGTGGATCAGTAGTGAAGAATCCGCCCTCCAATGCAGGAGGTTCAGTCCCTGGTGGGGAAGAGTTCCTGGAGAAGGAAATGGCAACCCACTCCAGTATTCTTGCCTGAGAAATCCCATGGACAGAGGAGCCTGATGGACTGTAGTCCATAGGGATTCAAGAATCGAATGTGACTTAGCGACTAAACCACCACCAATTTTTAAAATATGGGAAATTTTCATCATCAGACATTATTTTCATAATCATAGTCTCCAGAAACCCTGAACACATGGTTGCTTTCATCATTTTCCTTAAAACTAGCATGAGTTGACTTAGAGGATGGCTCAGGGGTGTAAGTCTGCCCTCCAAGACGGTAAAGTCCCTCGTTGGTCGGTTGGCCCTCTCCACAGTCTGCACCTTCTCTGAGGATCTTCCTGATGCAAGGATCAAACCCAGGTCTTCTTGCAGGCAGATTCTTTACCATCTGACCAACCAGGGAAGCCCACTCTCACACCCATCCCTGGCCTAGCAGATATTTGGATGGGTGGATGGATGAACCAATGTCTGGAAATATGAAGTAATGCAAACGGGCGAGGTCAGTCCAGGCATTGAAATGCTGCTTACATGAATTCCCATCACTGGAAGGATACTTGTTTTTACAGTGGGTGTTTATTCATGGTGGACTTCCTAATGTGACATGGGGATTGAAGAGGACCTAACTCCATGCCTCAGTCCTGTGGATGGCGTGACTCTTCTCTTTTTGTGGAATAGCAGAATATAGATAAAGCTTCTTTTCCCCATGAAACAATTCATGCTGAACTAAAATACAAGGAAAATCAGTGACCTGGAATGAAACTTTTTTTCAGCATTCTTGAGAGTCCCTTGAATAGCAAGGAGATCAAACCAGTCAATCCTAAAGAAAATCAACCCAGACTATTCACTGGAAGGACTGATGCTGAAGCTGAAACTCTGATACTTTGGCTACCTGATGCAAAGAGCCGACTCATTGGAAAAGACTGAAGGCAGGAGGCAACAGGGGTGACAGAGGATGAGATGGTTGGCATCACCAACTCAAGAATAATGGAGTAGGTTGCTATTTTCTTCTTCAGGGGAATCTTCCTGACCCAAGGATCAAACCCATGTCTCTTGTGTCTCCTGCATTTGCAGGTGGATTCTTTACCACTAGCACCACTTGGAAAGCCCCAGGTATTATTGGGGTAACATTGGCATATAATATTATGTAAGATTCATGTGTGCAACATATTGCTACTTCTGCATACCCTACAGTGTGTCTACCACCAAAAATTGTTTCTATCCATTACCATACAGTTGAGACCTCTTACCCATTTTGCCCTTCCCCCGGCCCCATCCCTGTATCTACCTGTTTTTTTTTCTGTTTGATTTGTGTATTCATTTTGGTTTTGTTTGTTTTTTATATTCCACATGTGAGTGAAAGCATATACTACATGTCTTTCTCAGTCTAAATTATTTCACTTAGCATACTCTCAAGGTCCATCCATGTTGTTGCAAATAGCAAGATTTCATCTTTTTATGACTGAGTAGTATTCCTCTGTGTGTGTGTGTGTGTGTGTGTGTGTGTGTGTGTGTGACATCTTTTTAATCCATTCATTGATTGGTGAGCACTTTAGTTGTTACCATATCCTGGCTATTGTATATAATGCTGTAATGAACATGGGGTATATATATCTTTTCAAATTAGTGTTTTCATTTTCTTTGCATAACTACTCAGGAGTGGGGTAGCTGGGTTATATGGTAGCCCTATTATTAATTTTTTGAGGAATCTCCATATTGTTTTCCATAGCAGCTGTACCAATTTATATTCCCATCGACAATGTGTAAGTTTCTCTTTCCTCCACATCCTTGCCAACACTTCTTATTTCTTGCCTTTTTGATAAGTCATTCTAACAGACATGAGATGATATCTGCTTGTGGTTTTCACTTGCGTTTTCCCTAATAATTAGTGATGCTGGGCATCTTTTCATGTGCTTGTTGGCTATCTGTATGTCTTCCTTGGAAAAACATCAAGTCAACTCTGTCCACTTTTAAATCGATAGTTTTTTTTTTTTGCTGTTGTTGAGTTGCATGAGGTCTTTATATATTTTGGATATTAGTCCCTTACTGGCGGATAGCAGTCTTGTGAGAGCCCAGTCATCCCTGGGTGCTCTTCCTCTCTTTTCTTCTGGCACAGCAGAGTCCGCCCTGCTGCTTGTCCTTGTCCTCAGAGCCCCGGGGCTTTGAATCTTGTCTCCTAAAAGCAGAGGTGCCAGGCACTTGCTCAGCACTTTCTTATGGAAATCACCTCCTCAGCACCATAACTTAGATCCACATGGGAAAGTTTCTCATCCTGGCCCCTTCTGCCTGGCCTCTTGGTTCACAGACTCTCACTTTACTATAGGGCTCTGTAGGGTTTCCCAGCTAGCTCAGATGATAGTCTGCCTGCAATGCAGGAGACTTGGGTTGGATCCCTGGGTTGGAAAGATCCCCTGGAGAAGGAAATGGCTCCTCACTCCAGTATGGTTGCCCGGAGAATCCCATGGACAGAGGAGACTGGAGGGGTATGGTCCTTAGGGTCGCAAAGAGTCGGACACAACGGTAGCAACTAAGCAGACACGCATAGGTGGTTTGACCGAGCTGGTTAGGGAATTGGTAAGTCAGAGATTACCTCTGCATGGTCAAAAAACCAAATCAACTTAAGATTATGATTTTAAGGCACTCTCACAAAATCGCACAATTCTGTAATTTTAAAGAATCAAAATTGGTCACTTTTCCATTTAGATGACTATTCCCCTGGAAGAAATACTTTCTCCTCATATTGGAGCATTACATAATCTCATGAAACACAGCTGGTTACTTCTCCCAGCAGTTCTGACTCTCTAGTCATGAAAGGAGCACCATCTGAAGTGTTTAATGTAGACCACTTTGAGGAAGCAGAAATGATGAAATCACTTTGAATTCAACAGCAGAATGAACAGGCCATTTAATGCAGCCTTGAAATCTTGTGGCTCAGTTGACAGGATGTGGCGCAATTGTCAGGCCTGCTTTCCGCCTTCCAGATTCTTTGATAATGTAAACGAGCAAATTACAACCCACTCAGAAAATAACTGCATGCTATGATACAACAGAGGTAGAATATCCAAGAACAAGACAGAGGCATAGTAACATTTTGCCATCTGGCAAAGCCAGTAGACCAGATGGATTCACTAATGATTTCTCTGAAGTATTTAAGTAGACCTTGCTAAAACACATGACTGGCATATTTAATTATCCTAAATTAACAGGACTTCTGCCAAATATAACCCTCAGTGCTTGAGTCATGTTCCTTACTTAAAGAAGAAAAAAGAGATGAATAGCTCCAGAAAGCTGGGTTTCATACAGACCCCTTTCATTAGTCAGCGTTCTCATTACCAAATTGGTGTGTTACAATCTTAAAGCATTATTTCTCGTTTTTCGGAGAATGAATTGTAAGACTAACCATGCTGATCAAATTCGTTTTATCAGTGACAATTATACTTGATGAGAACATCTGGGGGTTGATAAATCTGATAGAGTCACCAGACATCCCTTCCTGCTTCCTGCCTGCGGAAGACTTCTCAACTACCAGATGCGGCCTTTTTTGCATAAGTTAATCAATTTTTATTTCTCTGTAACTATTTTCTTGTTTTTATCTGTTTTAATTTCTGTGTTTATATCAAAGCAATATTGACACACAAATAAGAAATTACAGAAGGCCTCATAATGAAGAACTGCTCCTGCTCCATCCTTCCACATCCCCAATGCAGTTTCCGAAAGGACACTTTTAATGCTTTTTTATTATTATAATTTATTTTTAATTGGAGGATAATTGCTTTATAATATTATGTCTGTTTCTGCCATACCTCAGTATGAATTAGCCATAGGTATATATACGTCCCCTCCCTCTTGACAGTTTTAAATCTCATGACTTTTCTTTCTGGTGATTACCTATGCATCGCTAAACAATAGTAATTGTTATTTCTTTCTATTTTTGATAACTATTTATGGCTGTGCTGGGTCTTCCCTGATGCACAGGCTTTTCTCTAGTTGCGGCGAGTGGGGCTACTCTAGCTGCGGTGCACAAGCTTCTTGTTGTGGTGGCTTCTCTTGTTGTGGAGCACGGGCTCTGGGGCCTGCGGGCTTCAGCAGCTGTGGCTGCCGGCCTCTAGAGCACAGGCTCAATAGTTGTGGCTCATGGGCTTAGGTAGCTTTGTGGCACGTGGGATCTTCTCAGACCAGGGATCGAGCCTGTGTCTCCTGCAACGGCAAGTGAATTCGTTACCACTGAGCCACCAGGGAAGCCCTAATTGCTTCTTCTTGATTTATCTGTTTTAAACATGATCAACTTCCTTTCAAGACACATGAAGATGTAGCTTATATATTGCCATTCTTACGTCCCATCTCATGTCCTCCTCAAAGGGTTCCTATTTTTAATTCTGTTAACATTTACCTTTGTAACTTTTATATGTTTGCACTTTTATTTTTGGAGGCATCAACAGTAGACAGTGTCTTTTGCCTCCTAACTTTGTATGATGAAGACATTTAGTGATATTGAATGCTCCAGGATTCTTTCACTCAGTATACTATTTTTGAGATTCATCCATGTTACTATGTGTATCAGTACTTAGTTCATTCCTTTTTTATTGCTGAAAATGGCTCCGTGGTATATATAACAATTTGTTTATCCACTCACTGTAGATGAATATTTGAGTTATTCCCAATTTTTGGCTATTATAAATAAAGCAGCTATGAATATTTGTACATAAGTCTTTATTTAGAGATATTTTATTTCTCTTGGGTAAATATCTAGGGGTGGAATTGTTAGGTCATATGATAACTGTATGTTTCACTTTATAAGAAACTATCAAACTGCTTTCCAAAGTGGCTTATGACCTTACCTCCCCATCAGCAGTGTGTGTGCATTCTAGCTGTTCTACATCCTCAGCAACTCTTGGTATTGTCAGCCTTTTCCATTTTAATTGTCTTTGACAGTATTTAAACTCTTTGGGCTGTATTTTAAGTTGGGTTGTCTTCTTACTATTGAAATGTAAGCATTCTTTTTATGTACCAGGTACAAGTTCTTTGATAATTTTCTTTATGTTATGGCTTCATTTTTCATTTTCCTAATGGTGTCTTTAAAAGAGCATAAGCTTTAATTTTGAAGTCTAATTTATCAATTGTTTTCTTTTACAGCTAATGTCTTCTGAAAAAATGATTGTCTTTCAAAAGTCACAAAGGTTTTCATATGTTTTTATATCAGTTGCATGGTTTTAGTTCTTCCATTTAGTTCTCTGGTCATTTAAGATAATATTTGTGAGCGATGAGAGGTAAGTGATGAGGTTTGTTTTTTTTTTTCCCTATGTGGATGTCCAGTTGTTTTAGTTTAAAAGAACTATCTTTCCCCTTTAAGTTACCTTAATGCTTTCATTGGAAGTCAATTGACCAGACAGATATTAAGTCTGTTGATGGACCCAATTTTGTTCCATCAATCTATGTCTATCCTTATGCCAATACTCTGCTTTCTTAATCCTGACTCCCTTTTATAAAGGCTTTATGTAGAACTTCCTCTTCTATTAATATTCTACTCATATTTATTGATTTCACTATCTGAGTCCAGATTCTCTGACTGCTAATCATGACTATATACAATTTTCAAACTTCTTGCCTAGGGTATCTTCTCCTTTGAATCAGTTCTTTAGATAACCAGTCATCCATTTATGTGATTTTTACCAGTTTTAATTCTCAGAAGGTGGTCTTATTTTTAAATTTTGGAGGATACATCACAATAGCTCTCTATGTACATGACTTTCCCTGTCTTAGAATGTCAGTCCCCAGGGGTCCCACGTGTTTGTTTTGAGCAGTCTGCCAGTTAATTAATAATAGCCACACATCTATATACTGCTTACTATGTTGTAAGCACTCTTGTTTTAATCATCACTTTGTTGTTGTTGTTCAGTTGCCCAGTCGTGCCCAGCTCTTTGCGACCCCATGGACTGCACCACACCAGACCTCCCTGTCCCTCACCAATTCCTGAAGTTTGCCCAAGTTCATGCCCATTGCATCAGTGATGCCATCCAGCCATCTCATCCTCTGACACCCTCTTCTCCTTCTGCCCTCAGTCTTTCCCAGGGACTTTTCCAATGAGTTGGCTGTTCACATCAGGTGATCAAAGTACTGGAACTTAAGCTAGCATCAGTCCTTCCAATGAATATTCAGGGTTGATTTCCCTTCAAATTGACTGGTTTGATCTCCTTGCTGTCCACAGGACTTTCAGGAGTCTTCTCCAGCACTACAGTTTGAAGGCATCAATTCTCTGATGCTCTGCCTTCTTTACGGTCCAGCTCTCACAACCATACGTGACCACTGGGAAGACCATAGCCTTGACTGTAGGGACTTTTGTCGGCAGAGTCATGTCTCTGCTTTTCAACATACTGTCTAGGTCTGTCATTGCTTTCTTGCTGAGAAGCAGTCATTTTCTGATTACATATCTGCAGTCACCATTCGCAGTGATTTTAGAGCCCAAGAAGAGGAAATCTGTCACTAGTTCCATCTTGACCCCTTCTATTTGCCATGAAGTAACAGGATTGCTTTCAGTTCAGTTCAGTTCAGTCGCTCAGTCGTGTCCGACTCTTTGCGACCCCATGAACTGCAGCACTCCAGGCCTCCCTGTCCATCACCAACTCCTGGAGTTCACTCAGACTCACGTCCATCGAGTCAGTGATGCCATCCAGCCATCTCATCCTCTGTTGTCCCCTTTTCCTCCTGCCCCCAATCCCTCCCAACATCAGAGTCTTTTCCAATGAGTCAACTCTAGGATTTGTTAAATCCTCACAATAGTGCTTACCTTCTTTTAGGTAGAACTGTTATTATTCTTATTTTATGAATGAGAAACTGAGGCACAGAGAGGTTGAGTAGTTTCCTGAAGGTGATTTGTGAGAAACTTGTATGCCAGTAAGTAGAGGAGATATGCTTCAGTGATGTACTGATAACTGCTTAAGAACAAGCTCTCGAAGAGAAAATGTATGTATGCATATATATTCATAAGTTTGTTATAAATTTTACTGATATAAATGATGTGTTGTACACAATTTACAAAATAATAATAAAATATATAATATACTATAAATCCCCTGTGGCTAATTCTCAAAAATTCTTTCCTTGATTTTTGAGAACTCTTGTATCTATGGCCAACCTATAGTTGCAATTCAACCTGGATTTGACAAAATCAGATGAGGAATAAATACTTTATTACTATCTGGTTCAGAAAGGAAGTCCCTCACATCACTGACAAATGAATATAGTTCTTTACATGAATGTGAGTTGATATTTTGTTTATATTAATAAGAAAAAAAGTGAAACAACAAAAATCTATGTCAGAACTTTAATCATTAGCTAGTGATGTGAGTGACTTCGTTGCTAATTGATACTACTTTTTGAATATTGGAAAACTATTTTCTTAATTGTTCATGTTATTCATAATGTCACAGTTATAGACACGACACACTTTTAATAATGTGGAATATACTACATTATTAAAATTTTATCCTTCTATGTCTTAAGTCTGGACAGTTGAAAAAAATAACAAATCAAGCCCTGATTTGTAGCATTTGTTGATTTCCATGATATGAAAGCTCCCACCCTGGCTGATTTCAAATCACTAAGGTCACATCATTGAAAACAGCTGGAAAGAGATGTGCAGAGAGAAGGCACATTGTTCTGTACTGGCTGGATAGGCTGACGGTTAATAACCTCAAGACTATAGGTAATAGTAACCTAATTAGGAAGTGATGAGTTTTTGTGTGTATTACCTTTGTGGCTAATATAATCTATTTAGCTGCAAGTTAATATAATTATTAACAGTGGCCTTGTTTAACAGCTGATTTGCAAGATTGCTGAAACTTAACAATCCGTTCTTGCTGACTCTAGCATGCTGCTGCATGCTTTGATCTCAGGCAAAGACAAACCACTAATCTCTTAGCTTTTTCTTTTATGTGGCATCAAGGTATTGCTAGAATATGGTTCCATACCAATACAAGTATGGCAACACTCTGCATGCAAGATATGATATTGTATGTCTTTATTTTTCCAAATCACATCTATTCTTATTAGCTGTACCACTCATCAAGGTTGTGAGAAGTCTAATCTGACAGAGCATTGCTCAACCACGGATTGTACAGGTACCCTGAGGCTTGCACAGTTCAGGGCATGGTAGTAGACCTTCTGGTCTGTTGACATTGCTGTCACTTCCATTTGTCCAGCCCAGGCCCACATGGAGGGCAGGGCCATCAGGTGAGATCACAGCCCCAGGCGTGGTACCCTTGTGCTGAGTGCATCTCTGGGGATGAGGACTTGAGCACAACCACCCTCATCTCAGGTTCCACTGCCTCCAACCCACTATTTTTAAAAGAGCCTTCCTTTGCCTTTTCATTCTCACAGGTGAACATCCACTGAGGTTGGGCCAGTTCCTCTTCAGCTCGGAAAGCAGTAGCCTCCCCCTCTGCCCTCAGACAGTTCAGCCTAATCACTCGGATGCACTTCTACCATCAACACTGGAAAATTCTCTCAGGGTTATTTTCAGGGAAAGGAGGGAGAAGGCTTTCATGTTTTCCTGAGACTACTGTGGGGAAAAAATGCTACTAACATAGAAAGTTATTACTGAGAAAATCCCTGAAGCAACCTGGGCAAAAATGAAGTAAGGCTTTAAAAAAGTCAAGTCTGAATCATGAGCATTTTTTAAAATGCTGCACTTGGAATAGGTACTCAAATATAGTTTTGTGCTTTCAGGAATTGAGACTGATTAGTGTTGATGAGAGTTTTTTGTTTAACCTCATAAAGCTACCTTTTTTCATGACTCTATTAATTCTCATCTCCCCACACAACATACTGGGAAATCTTCCTCATTTTATCTGACATCAAAAAGACATGGTTTTGCCCTCTCGGCATGCTGGAGAAACCAATCAATTCCTTCTCCCAGACAGGGTGATGAAAGTCCTCTGCAGTGCTTTCTATTGCCATGGCAACAGAAAATGGGATTTCCCAATGGAACTAGATTGATATATACACAGAGAAAAGCAGTTTTTTAAAAGCTCAATCCCTTTTTTGTTGCTATGTGTACAATAAACTGAGTACCAAGGAAAGGACACCAAACCTTTTTCTGTAGAGGCCTTCTGGAAGAAGGCCTCAATTGTATTGAGACCTTCAGCGAAAGGGAGTCAATTCTGAAAGTTTTGACATTGTGACATTGCTATTGAAGCAATAATAATCTACAAATTTTGTAGTATGCCAGTTTTCTTAGAAAAGCAGAGATTTGGATTTATGGACCCTCAAATGGAAGATGGACATAAAATATAAGTAAACGGCATCAGTACTTCTAGTCACAGAAAGAATCGCAACCCTGTGATATGGTGAAGAAGGTGCTGGGAAGCCTAGAGTCAACCAGATGTTTTGTGTTGTGGTGGTGCTTTCCACTTCTGTAATTTCTTCATGGAATAACACAACAGTCTGCTGATTCTGATGAAATCTTGTCAAAAGGAATTCAGGAGGCAGGATAATTTTCATCATGGCCCCTTAATAGGATAAGGAGACTGACCCTCTTTAATCTGTTGGTTGATCCAAAGGCATTACTTAGAGTAGCTTCTTAGTCTTAGGGCATCTCTGTAAAAGAAGCAAAGAGCAGTTTTTAAGTAGGCAGTAGGGGGCCAATTTGGAATCTGTATCTATATCTATAAATCTATCTGTCTATGTCATTTAAATGCTTCTGAACTAAAATTCCAAACATGTTTGGAAATAGATGAAAGCAAATCCGGCTCAAAATGACTTCTCATGAAATTCTTGAATTCCTAAATGCAGAGATGTGAGAAGTGAATAGATACCTGATGGTAAGCTTCAAACCTGCTTATTAAAATATTGCTTCTGTAACTGCACCATTACCGATACCTTACGTGTATTACACTCTTGCAAATCTTTTGATTAAGGTTTGCTGGTTTCCCCACCCCACTCTCTTAGGAGGATTAAAAAGTGCTGTTGAAATTGTATGACAAATTCAAAACAAAATAAACGCCACTTGGCTCTGCTCTAAAAGGTACGTGGATGCTGTAATTCTGTTACTAAGGTGGAAGAAGTGAAGTTTCTGGGAAGCTAGTGGAGTGATGGAAAGTGAATAGAGTTGTTGTCTACTCGCCCTATTCTTGCCGTGGTTGTGGATAAATAAGAACACTATGAGTCATTGCAGTGTTGCTTGCAAGCCAGAGAATCAGGTCAGAGACTTGGCTTATAAAAGGAGAAGTGGGTAATTTTCTTAATGTATTCAAATGGTAAACAGGAACTTGTATAAATGGGCTATCATGAGCTGGGAAGAGGTGGTTTAAAGAACAGTGTTAAAAAACCTTCTGGCAAAAAAAAAAATCCAATGTGGACATTTTAATAAATGTGATACATTTATGTGCTTTAAGATGAATGAAAAGAATAATAAAAACCAGAGTAAAAACATTTCAAGTCCAAAATGGGATGTTTTTGGGTCACACTGCTAGTTGGATGACATACACTGATAGATTATTTTGAGGGCCTCTCTATAAAGATTTGTTGAAAGTTGTTTTTTTCATTTCCTCCTTCATTCAAGGAATGAGAAAAGTCAGGAAATCACAAAATTATAGTTAGAACACCTGCCTGAAATAGCAATTTTTTTTACTGTTGGTTTTTTAGAACCCCTTAAATCTACCAAGTCTCTCAAGCATTTTAACTAGAAGCTGCAATCACAGTGAAAGTGAGTTTCATTTGTGTCTCTTGAAAGTGCCTGAGCATGTAGGGGAAATACGCTCATTCCTCTTTATTTTCCAGTCCCCGGGATAGAGCCTGCGCCAGTAGCAGCGCAGAGAGGCAACACGGCAGCCATGACTGTTGGCTCATCCACTTCCTCTTCAGCAAGCACCTTGTTAATTTCCTCCACCATGATGCTGGAACCGTGTAGAGTTTTGGAAATGGCCCCTGCTGTCTTGAAAAAGACAGCTTAGTCAAATCCTCTTCTTCATAGCCCAGGGGACTTCAGGGGTGGTATAACCTGGAGAGTCTCTTTGTTGGAGACTATGTGGAATTAAGGCCATCTTTCCCCAGGACCAGGCTCGCAGGCTTCAAACTCTAATGCTGCCAACTGCCTAAGCAAAAAACTGTCAGGTTTGACATGTTCAAGCTTTTCCTTGGCCTCAAACATCCTAAACCTTTCCCTCTCTCTTTCCTTTAAACATCTCTTGACTCATCCTCTCTATTCCATCTGCCCCTGTCTCACCTCACTCTCAAGCTAGTGTCTAACTGGCCTCTTAATAGACTTTACCCATCTGTTCTTTCCACTCTTCCTTACTGCTATTAGGGTTACCTTCTTAAACTATGAAGCTATTGATGTTGTTTCCTGCTAATAATTGTCAGTGATGCTCTCTGACAATAAAAGGGCTTTCAAGGCTGCCCTGGCCAGCCCATTATCTGTTTACTTGTCCGTCCTTCCTTTTAAGATGGGCTTCTTGAAAGAAAGGCAGTGTATCTTCTGTTTATGTTATCTATGGCACCACCTGACATTTCATAGTTTTTTAAATAAGGATTTCTTGAATGAATGGATGAATGATAAAGTGTTCTACAATGTTAAAATGTTTTAAAGCCTCTAAGAGTCACCTATGCAGCTGACACCACCCTTATGGCAGAAAACGAAGAACTAAAGAGCCTCTTGATGAAAGTGAAAGAGGAGAGTGAAAAAGTTGGCTTAAAACTCAACATTCAGAAGACTAAGATCATGGCATCTGGTCCCATCACTTCATGGGAAATAGATGGGGAGCCAGTGGAAACAGTGACAGACTTTATTTTTGTGGGGCTCCAGAATCACTGCAGATGGTGACTGCAGCCATGAAATTAAAAGACGCTTGCTTCTTGGAAGAAAAGTTATGACCAACCTAGACAGCATATTAAAAAGCAGAGATATTACTTTGCCAACAGAGGTCCGTCTAGTCAAAGCTATGTTTTTTCCAGTAGTCATGGATGTGAGAGTTGGACCATAAAGAAAGCTGAGCACTGAAGAATTGATGCTTTTGACTGTTGACTCTTGAGAGTCCTTTGGAAGGCAAGGAGATCCAACCAGTCTATTCTAAAGGAAATCAGTCCTGAATATTCACTGGAAGGACTGATGCTGAAGCTGAAACACCAATACTTGGCCACCTGATGTGAAGAGCTGACTCATTTGAAAAGACCCTGATGCTGGGAAAGATTGAAGGCAGGAGGAGAAGAGGAATGACAGAGGATGAGATGGTTGAATGGCATCACCGACTCGATGGACATGAGTTTGAGTAAGTTCCAGGAGTTGGTGATGGACAGGGAGGCCTGGCCTGCTGCAGTCCATGGGCTCACAAAGAATCGGACATGACTGAGCAGCTGAACTGACTGAAGAGTCACCTACTGTGAAAAGGCTACCCTTTATTTTTATGTTAGTCCTTATAACTATCCCTGGGGATGTTTCCCAGCAAGCACTAAGATGGTCAACTCAGACTTGGGGCATCCAGGTGTTTCTCATCCCTGCCCATCCTCTTCTCTCTGCCCCTCCATCAGGTCCTACGTTCACTCCCACCACAACTAAAGCAGTGAAGTCACCTGCAGCTTGTTTGTCTTCCTGGGAACCCCACCCTCCCCCCACCCAGACCAGGCCCGGCTCAGGCCCATGAGCTCCCTGACAGAGTTCACAAGAGGGGCATAGTTCGTGATGAAGGCCCCCACTGCAGGGTGCTAGCTGGTGGGCCAGGTGGGAAAGGAGAGCAGTGCCCTGAGGGGTGTTTCAGGGAAAAGGCTTGAGGAAGAGGCAGCCACAGTCTCCCAAGATGAATGCCAGACACCTTGTTCCTGCTAGGGGGAACAACAGGCCCCCAGGATGTGCCCTGAGATGGTGCATTAGGATTGCTGCAGCCCAAGATGGGATTGGACCCATCTTTCAGGGTCCTTCCTCCTGAAAGATGATAGACTTTCAGCCTGCCTGTGTGCGTTTCACTCCCAGGTTCTGAACTCAGGCAGCATCAGCCATGCACAGCCTTTGGGTCAGAGCCTGGTCCCCAACACCCGGCCAGGCCCCCGGGGGGAGTGCCCGGTACTGTGACTCGGTGTCAGGGTTGGGGGAGGGGAGGGCAGGTGAGGCTGATTGAGATCTGCCTGATGGGCGGTGTGATCCAGACTCCTTTCTGGTTGGAGTGTCCTTGCTGGCATTAGGAGCACCCAGGTTTTTCTCATCCCCAACACCTCTGCCTCTGCAGTTCTCCCAAGTTCCCGTGAGACCATGAGACGGGGCTGGGTGCTTCTGGGAAGGGTGGTGGTTGCAGAAGCGTCTTGGCTTGATTCTTCTGAGATGCCCCTGATGGTCAGCGCTCCCAGCTCATCCTCTTCCTGTCCCTCCATCTGGACCTGCACTCACTCCCCACACCACAGCCGAAGCCGCAAAGCTCATCCTCAGAGCAGCTCCAACTCTACCCTCTTTGCCTAACAAGAAAAAACAAAAACCAAAACTCGTCGCGCATCCAGCCTCATTGGGAGAGGGCAAATGGAGCGTTGGAAGGCAGCTCAGGAGGCAGTCGGGGGACCAAGACCTGTGGATAGGGGTGTTGGAAGTTCCTGAGAAGACCAGCTGCACCTGAGCACCAGGGTTCAAGGGCCTGGGAGGGCCAACGGTGAGGAAAGGGAGCCAGCATTCGGGGTCCTGTGCAAAAGTTGGTGCTAGGTGTGCAGGGAGACCCGTGAGATGAGCACAGTGGGGTGAGAGACTCCAGAACAGGCTATAAGGCTGGGTGGCTGCAGAAGTGGGGGTGGGGCTACACATGGAGCAAAGAAAGACTCAGAAAGCCGATGGTTTCTGAAAGGAGCACCACGTGTATGTTGGTTGTATCTTTCCCTTGCCAGTTTCACAAATAACGATGGTAATAAAACTTGTATTGCATGTTTACTCATGCTCAATGCTCTATATTCATTGTATCACCAGTTTTCATATATTATCTCCATTTTATAGGTGAGGAACACAAGGACAAAAGAGATCAAGTAGTATGTCCAAGGAACTAGAGGTAGTGAGGGGCAGCCAGTGTGCAAATCAAGGGGTCAATTTCAGAGCATAGATTCTTATAAAAGTCAAGCTGAAAGGTGAACAGGGAAAAAAATCTAGTTGTGTTAGTTGTGAAGACAGATGTTGAAACTGAAAAGAAAAATAATTCTACTTTTGCTTATTGTGTAAACAGTCATCTGCTTGTTTTTTTATAGGTCTCTCTCTCTCTTTTTAAAATCACCAACACATATTTTTAGAAAGGCACAACCTCTTTGCACAACAAATTTGAAACATTAGACTGATTTCTCATCCAGGCATAATAATGATTACATTTCTCCTTCTTGACTGCTACAGAGTCCTTGAAATTCCAGTTGGCATTTGACAAAGTTTTATTTTGATTGGACTACAGGTGTAAGAAAAATTCTATACAAACCACAGGCAGGGTAATTGGCGGTTCTGTTGGTGTCATGGTGATTTATGTAAAATAGAGATTTTCATTTAAAATACGTAATCTATAGCAGCAGATACAGAAACAGCACTTGACTCTGATACCCCCCCTCCATGCTTTGAAATCCTAATGAGGATGGTATCCAGAGCTTCTGCAAGCAGATTTAATTAATTCTGTGAAGTGCATTTTCTCCTGGCAACAGCATTTTTTTTTCAATTTAGAGTCAAAAGAACTTGAAAGCTGAGTAATATTTTCAAAACCAGTAAGTAAATATCATAACATAAGACAATTATAGAATATAGGAGGTTTTCTAATCATAGAATTATACCAGTTGTCTGATTTTCAAGTTAACCAAGTGGGTAAAATCTGATGAAATAATAGCTAAACTGTGCTAAGCCTCTCTTCACCATAGTTAAACATTTTTATTAGACCAATCAGCTAAATAATTTCTTTGGGTCTTGGGATTATCTTGTTAGATTAAAATTAGAAATGTGGATAAAAGATAATCAGTTTTTTTTTTTAGCTTTGTTCAACAGGATGATGTGAAAGAGGCCTTTTTCTTTTTCAGCCTTGCCTTACATCCAGATAAAACTCTCGTTGCGACTGGCCAAGTTGGGAAGGAACCATATATATGTATATGGGATTCCTATAATGTCCAAACTGTGTCTATTCTTAAAGATGTCCACACACATGGAGTTGCCTGCCTGACTTTCGACTCGGATGGACAGGTATGTGTCTTTTTCCATTTTGTTTTTCCTTAATGACCTCGCACAAGTCACCTAGAATTATAATGAACATAGCCTGTAGGCTCTGAAAGTCTATCAAGCCTCCCTACCTTCCCTTGTCAGCCTCCTAGAATCCTCACCTGCTTGGTCCTTTTCTATGCTCATGCCACTGACACCCACCTCTGGGTAGGACCCAGTTTTGGTTCCCCCAGTCTCACCATTTGGTTAAACATGCCTCCAGAAAGTGAACTCACATTGATTAGGTTCATAGTGACTCAATGATTGTACTTTGTCTTCCATTGTTAACTTCCTGTTTGGAACGAGGGTTGGACCAAACCTTTTCCACAGACCTCCAGCCCTGAGCATCTCCTTGGTGTCCCTTGTTTCAGAAAACAGCATTACCTCCTAATATTCACTGACGAGATTCTCCTTGACTCTTTAACCTTGAGGTGACTTCTAACTCCGTTTCCCTACCCACTGCCTCTGATTCAAGCAGTCACTGGTCATGCGTATTCATTCGTTTCTTTACAGGGACTCTGACATTCTTTCTCTTCTTCCCATTCTCCCTGCCACCAGTAGTCTCTTAACGAGCCTCCTCCACACAGTCAATTTCTTGCTAATGCATTTCACCAACTGCAAAAGTGTCAGAATATTATTTAAAAACAAGAAAAGTTTGGAGCACCCCCTGACTGAAGTCCATACCTTGTGGCTGGGCATTCTCTGCTAATCAGCTTTTCTGTCCTTGTCTTCACTCTTCCCCTGCAGTCAAGTTGGACATGTCAGTGAGATTCCTCTATGAGACCAGACACTTGGGCACCTCCAGACCCTTTCTCATGCTGCCCTCTCCACCTTCAGTGCCTGCTCACACTCCTTGCCCTTTATAGTGATTCATACTTCCAGGACCCTTCATAGGTCTTCATGAAGCCCTCCCAGTCTCCCCTTCCAACAAAGTGACTCTCTTTCCTTGGACTTCAGCAACACTTGATAGAAAAGATTTGTCCATGTATTAATAGATAACAATTATATCTCAATTTTAAAAATATGTTACAGAGAAGGGCCTGGAAATACAGAGACCTCATTCCTGGCTCTCCCTACATTCACCTCCTCACTAAAGCTGTGCCTTTTCTTCTAGCCTTCTCCATGTTCCTAAGACACCCTTCCTCTGTCCCTTCCACCCTTTGTATTTATGCCAGTTAATTCCTTCCATCTTTTTTTGGGTAAATTTCAGAGAGACTTCTCTTAAGTTCATATTGGGTTTCCCAGGTGGCACGGTGGTAAAGAAACCGCCTGCAATGCAGGAGACACAAGAGACGTGGGTTTGATCCCTGGGTCAGGAAGATCCCCTGGAAAAGGAAAGGGCAACCCACTCTAGTATTCTTGCCTGGAAAATTCCATGGACAGAGGAGCCTGGTGGGCTACAGTCTGTGGGGTTGCAAAGAGTTATACACGATTGAGCACTCATAAGGTAGAAAGACCTGTGAAACTACTCATAGAAAATTGACCAAACTGAGAGTTTGCAGGCAGTTCAGCAGATTATAGGACTTGACCTGGTTTGGGTCATTTTTTAAACTTTATATTTCTTGCTATTTTGAGAGAGTAGTGATCATTTCGTTCAGTTCAGTACACATGTAGACCCCTTGGTGTATGTTTTTGATTTAACTACTCTGTAATCTCATAATTGAATCAAGATAATGCATAAGATCCATTATCTCCAGATCTTAAGAGAAATAGCTAGATAGTGACACTTATTCAGATTTGCAGTTACTGACTTCCTGATTAGGCTGAATGTGTCAGAATGCGTATGCAAGTGGAGATGAATGCTTAGATGTGAACTCACATGCGCATTCTCTAATCTGATTTTGTTTTTCTAACAAACACTCTATATCAAAATTTGTTCTGAAGCACACAGGGAAAATGCAATGCAGCCGAGGGAGATCCAGCTGTAACCTATAGTTTTTGTTCATGTTATTTTGTGTTAGAATCCTTGTTATTTTTTTAGGTTCCATTTTGAAGGTGCAGGTGTGGGTGGACTGTATGGTACTTTCATAACTGTCAGTTGAGAAAAATGCCCTCCTCTTTGTTTGCTGTGATGGATTTCATGGCTTGTTGATGCCTATGACTTCAGATCTACCTTTTCCCCTGGACAGAGTTCACTAAAATTGAGTGATGTTTAGAAAGTGACAAATGGCCTGTCACCTCACGAGCGACAAAAGGCGATAGAAATGCTTTTCGAGTAGCAATAGGGCCTGCCACTGCAAATGAACAGAATAGATTTCTTTTGGCTTTTTCTCAGTCTTTTTCACATTTCTTATTTGGGTTTCACGTTAGGGCCCATGTTTATGTTAACTAATTTTCTATTTAAGTAAAGAGAAAAGAAAAAATAAGCTGAATGGAATCCACCCACTCCAAATTTTCATGTATAGATAAAAATACAACCATGTACTAGAATAATTTCTATTGCTGGAACTCTCAATTGAAAATTACAGCAAAGACGTGCTTTCATTAAGAATCCATTTTAGACCCTCCAGCTGTATATTTTTTTAATCCTAAATATTCCTAATGGAAGTCACCTTTAGTGAAGAAACCTGAATAATTTCTGCATAACAACACATGTATACATTTAGCCATATATGGCTGTCTATCATTGCTTGAATATTCACATACATGCATACTCAGTGAAATATGTAAGCTCACCTACTCTTATATTTGGTAGTGATGTCTTAAAAACCCTTTGATTTACATTATTTCACAGTCCCTACATACAACACTATTTTGTAGACAGAAAAAAATACTTTGCACTCATTTTACAGTTGAAAAAACAGAAACTTAAGGAGTTTAGTTAACTTTCTAATGTCTGTGTCTAGCTAACCACAAAGTCAAAAGAGAAGCCAAATCTGCTTACTCCCAGCCTAGACCTCTCTCTGTTACATAGTTTTTTTCTTTCGACTGCTATTCTACTAGAAGCTCCAGGTTTGGTGTCCTTAATACATGTTTCGACACTTGATTTTGTATATACACAGGTTTTGGATTTCTTTTCCCTTCCAGGACAAGTTTCTGATCTGAATCCAAAGAATTTAGTTTTGGAGATGAAGTATCAGGTTACTTTTACTAAACTTATGTAGCCTTCTCTAGTCACTTCAAATGTCTGTGAGATGATGAAACTGAAGAATGAAGTTACTATTAATGGGATTTATTCTCCATGTGTTTGTCAAACCCATTCATTTTAACTATTTGGTGAGGCTTTTCAACTTAAGAATCCTAGACTCTCTTAAAACCATATTAGACTCTTAAAGCCAATTAAAACAATTTAAGCCCTTCCTTCAAGTTCTGTTCCTATGATTTCCACTGATGAATCAGAGACTTCATGAGATTTTGCATGTTTGTTATGTTTGTTATTATGTTAAATTAGTTGCAGGTTTTAGGTCACTGAAATTTTATTATATGCTAATAGAAAAGTATCTACTTTGAAAACTTCAGTTTTGAGAAATCTTTTTTTTTTTTTTTCATAAGAAATTCAATACCTGGCCCACAGTAGGCAATAAGAACGTTTATTGAAAGACAGCATAGATAATAGGAAATCTTACCATCATTTTCTGGAGTTAAATTTTTGTTCTTATTCTTAGCGTTTAGCCTCTGTGGGATTGGATGCCAAAAACACAGTCTGCATTTGGGACTGGAGAAAAGGAAAACTTCTGGCCTCAGCTACTGGCCACTCTGACCGGGTAAGAAGACCTTGTTGGATCAAACCATGCAGGCTTCATTACTGTGAGGGAACTGTGATGTAACTCTCAAAGTTGTAATAGTTCTTAAAGTAGATTTGCCACATGTGGATTTTCCTTCCATATTCAATTTAAAAACTTACTGTTTAAGAAAATTAATCTATGATTAGTAGCTATGTTGGCATGATCCCTTCTGGTGGTCAGATACTTTAAATTGTTACCACTGTTCCTTGGTAAAATAAATTTTTGATACTGACATTTAGCTTTGTAAAATAAAAATAGAATTGAATTTGAAACTATATGTACCATTTTGATCCATTCATCTAGAAATGGAAATAGTTGTTAGAAAGTAATATTCACAAATATAGTTTACCAATATATATGTTTGAATTTCAAATGAATGTGATGATAACTGTGTGCTTCTGTTATATTTGAGAACCTGAAATTTAACTGTGGTCTCCTTACCATTCATGTTGAAGTCATTGTGATCATAGATGATAATTCTATGTAGCCATAGCTGGAAAGATGGGATAGGAAGCATATACATATACATTAGCTAGTTGGAAATCTATTTCTCTAGTTGTCTGGAATAATTAAAATAATTTCACTACTTTATCATCTTGATTTCCTAATTTTAGAAAATGAATCTGTATGACTATCTTATGTTGATTCCTAGTTGTTCTGTATTTCTGCAAAATATGCGTGCATGCTAAACCACTTCAGTGTGTCCAACTCTTTGCAACTCTATGGACCATAGCCCACCAGGCTCCTCTGTCCATGGGATTCTCTAGACAAGAATACTGGAGTGGGTTGCCATGCCCTCCTCCAGAGAGATCTTCCCAACCCAGGGGTTGAACCCACATCTCGTACATCTACCTGCATTGGCAAGTGGGTTCTTTACCACTAGGACTGCCTGGGAAGCCCCTGCAAAATATAATTCCATGCAAAGTGAGGTCCTAATTAAATATTAAAAATTCACTGCCTCTTGCCTGGTATGAACACTAAAAGATTTCTTTATATGAATGGAATACTAATCTAGGGAGAATTGTCCTTTTAAGGGCACCCCCAAAATTATGAGCTTCCCTGATAGCTCAGATGGTAAAGAATCTGCCTGCAATGCAGGAGACCTGGGTTTGATCCCTGGTTTGGAAAGATCCCCTGGAGAGAAAGGAATGGCAACCCACTCCAATATTCTTGCCTGGAAAATCCCATGGGAAGTGGAGCCTGGTGGGCTATAGTCCTTAGGTTGCAAAGAGTTGGACACGACTGAAGCGACTTAGTACACAGAATGCACACATTAAATGGACAGAAGTGGTGACTCAGCTGGTAAAGAATCAGCCTGCAATGCAGGAGAACCAGGTTTGATCCCTGGATTGGGAAGATCCCTTGGAGAAGGAAATGGCAACCCGCTTCAGTATTCTTGCGTGGAGAATCTCATGGACAGAGGAGTCTGGAGGGCTTGAGTCCACAGGGTTGCAAAGAGTCAGACACGACTGAGTGACTAACATACACACGTTAAAAATTCCTTTTGTTCTCAGTTCAGTCCCTTAGTCTTGTCAGACTCTTTGCAACCCCCAGGACTGCAGCATGCCAGGCTTCCTTGTCCATCACCAGGGAAGTTTGAGCTTGCTCAAACTCATGTCCATTGAGTCGGTACTGCCATCCAACTATCTCATCTTCTGTCATCCCCTTCTCCTGCCTTCAATCTTTCCAAGCATCAGGGTCTTTTCTAATGAGTCGGCTCTTTGCATCAGGTGTCCAAAGTACTGGATCTTCAGCTTCAGCATCGGCCCTTCCAGTAAATATTCAGGACTGAGTTCCTTTAGGATTGACTGATTTGATCTCCTTGCAGTCCAAGGGATTCTCAAGAGTCTTCTCAACACCACAGTTCAAAAGCATCAATTCTTTGGTACTCAGCTTTCCTTATGGTCCTACTCTCACATCCATACATGACTACTGGAAAAACCATAGCTTTGACTAGATGGACTTCTGGTGGCCAAGTAATGTCTCTGCTTTTTAATATGCTGTCTAGGTTGGTCATAGCTTTTCTTCCAAGGACCAAGCATATTTTAATTTCATGGTTGCATTTACCACCTGCAGTGATTTTAGAACCCAAGAAAATAAAGTCTTTCACCGTTTCCATTGTTTCCCATGTTTTTTGCCATCAAGTGATGGGGCCAAGTGCCATGATCTTTGTTTTTTGAATGTGGAGTTTTAAGCCAACTTTTTCACTCTCCTCTTTCTTTTTCATTAAGAGACTCTTTAGTTTCTCTTTGCTTTCTGCAATAAGGGTGGTGTCATCTGCATATCTGAGGTTATTGACATTTTTCTCCCTGCAATCTTGATTCCAGCTTGTGCTTCATCCATCCCAACATATCACATGATGTGCTCTACATATAAGATAAATAAGCAGGGTGACAATATACAGCCCTGATGTACTACTTTCCCAATTTTGAACCAGTCTGTTGTTCCATATCTGGTTATAACTGTTTCTTCTTGACCTGCATACAGGTTTCTCAGGAGGCAGGTAAGGTGGTCTGGTTTTCCCGTCTGTTTAAGAATTTTTCCATAGTTTGTTGTGATCCACACAGTCAAAGGCTTTAGTGTAGTCAATAAAGCAGAAGTGGATATTTTTCTGGAATTCTCTATCTTTTTTTATGATCCAGTGTATGTTGGCAATTTGATCTCTGGTTCCAGTGCCTTTAATCCAGCTTGAACATCTAGAAGTTCTTGGTTCACGTACTGTTGAAGCCTAGCTTGGAGAATTTTGAGCATTGCTTTGCTAGCATGTGAGATGAATGCAATTGTGCAGTAGTTTAAACATTCTTTGGAATGACCTTTCTTTGGGATTGGAATGAAAACTGACTTTTTCCAGTCCTGTGGCCACTGCTTAGTTTTACAAATTTGCTGAGATATTGACTGCAGCACTTTAACAGCATCATCCTTAATAGCTCAGCTTGAATTCCATCACCTCCACTAGCTTTGTTCATAGTAATGTTTCCTAAGGCCCTCCAGGATGTCTGGTTCTAGGCGAGTGATCACACCATTGTGTTAATCTGGGTCATGAAAATCTTTTTTGTATAGTTCTTCTGTGTATTCTTGCCACCTCTTCTTAACATCTTCTGCTTCTGTTAGGTCCATACTATTTTTGTGCTTTATTGTGCCCATCTTTGCATGAAATGTTCCCTTGGTATCTCTAATTTTCTTGAAGAGATCTCTAGTCTTTCCCATTCTACTGTTTTCCTCTATTTCTTTGCGTTGGTCATTTAGGAAGGCTGTATTATCTTTTCTTACTATTCTTTGGAAATATGCACTCAGGTGGGTATATCTTTCCTTTTCTCCTTTGCCTTCTTTTCTTTTCTCAACTATTTGTAAGGCCTCCTCAGACAACCATTCTGCCTTTTTGCATTTCTTTTTCTTGGGAATGGTCTTAATCACCACCTCCTGTAGTGTTACAAACCTCCATCCATAGTTCTTCAGGCTTCTATCAGATCTAATCCCTTGAATCTATTTGTCACTTCCACTGTATAATCATAAGGGATTTGATTTAGGTCATACCTGCATGGTCTAGTGGTTTTCCCTACTTTCTTCAGTTTAAGTCTGAATTTGGCACTAAGGAATTCATGATCTGAGCCACAGTCAGCTCCCGGTCTTGTTTTTGCTGACTGTATAGAGCGTCTCCGTCTTCAGCTGCAAAGAATATAATCAGTCTGACTTCAGTATTGACCATCTGGTGATGTCCATGTGTAGAGTTGTCTCTTGTGTTGTTGGAGGAGGGTGTTTGCTATGACCAGTGTGTTCTGTTGGGAAAACTCTTATTAGCCTTTGCCCTGCTTCATTGTGTGCTCCATGGCCAAACTTGCCTGTTACTCCGGGTATATCTTAACTTCCTACTTCTGCATTCCTGTTACCTATGATGAAAAGAACATCTCTTTGTGGTGTTAGTCCTAGAAGGTCTTATAGGTCTTAACAGAACCGTTCAACTTCAGCTTCTTTGGCATTAGTCATTGGGGCATAGTCTTGGATTACTGTGATATTGAATGGTTTGTCTTGAAAGCACTCAGAGATCATTTTGAGATTGCACCCAAGTACTGCATTTCAGACTCTTTTGTTGACTGTGAGGCTACTCCATTTCTTCTAAGGGATTCTTGCCCACAGTATTAGATATAATGGTCATCTAAATTAAATTTGCCCATTCTGGTCCATTTTGGTTAACTGATTACTAAAATGTTGGTGTTCACTCTTGGATCTCCTGTTTGACCACTTCCAATTTACCTTGATCCATGGACCTAACATTCCAGGTTCCTATGCAATATTGTTCTTTACAGCATCAGACTTTATTTCCACAACTGGGCGTTGTTTTCACTTTGGCTCAGCATCTTCATTCTTTCTGGAACTATTTCTCTGCTCTTCTCCAGTAGCATATTGGGCACCTACCAACCTGGGGAGTTCATCTTTCAGTGTCATATCTTTTTGCCTTTTCATACTGTTCATGGGGTTCTGAAGGCAAGAATATTGAAGTGGTTTGCCATTCCCTTCTCCAGTGGACCACGTTTTGTCAGAACTCTCCACCATGACCTGTCCATCTTGGGTCTTTTTGTTCTAATTCTGTGAAAAATGCCATTGGTAATTTAATAGAAATTGCATTAAATCTGTAGATTACTGTGGGTAGTATAGTCATTTTAACAATATTGATTATTCTAATATAAGAATGTGCTATACCTTTCCATCTGTATCAACTTTGATTTCTTTCATCAGCATCTTACAGTTTTTTGAGTACATGTCTTTTGCCTCCTTAGTGTTAGTCACTTAGCCATGTCTGACTCTTTGAGACCCCACAGACTGTGGCCCATCAGCCCCTCTGTCCATGGGATTCTACAGGCAAGGATACTGGAGTGGATTGCCATTAGCTAGGTTTATTCCTAAGTATTTTATTCTTTTTGATGGGATGGTAAATAGGATTGTTTCCTTAATTTCTCCTTCTGATCTTTCATTGTTAGTGTATAGGAATGGAAAATATTTCTATGTATTAATTTTGTATCCTGCAACTTTACTGAATTCATTGATGAGATGAAGTGGTTGTAGCATCTTTAGGGTTTTCTATATACAGTATCATGTCATCTGCAAACAGTGGTGGTTTTACTTTTTGTTTTCAATTTGGATTCCTTTTATTTATTTTTCTTCTTTGAGTGCCATGGTGAGGACTTCCAAAACTATGTTGAATAAAACTAGCAAGAGTGGACAGTCTTGTCTTGTTCCTGGTGTTAGAGGAAATGTGTTCAGTTTTAAACCATTGAGAATGATGTTAGCAATGGGTTTGTCATATATGGCCTTTATTATGTTGAAGAAGGTTCCCTCATGTGCTTACTTTCTGGAGAGATTTTATCATAAATGGGTGTTGAATTTTGTCAAAAAATTTTTTTCTTCATCTGTTGAGATGATTGTATAGTTTTTAATCTTCAGTTTGTTAATGTGGTATATCACACTGATTTGTGGATGCTGAAGAATCCCAGCATACTGGGATAAATCCCACTTGATCATGGTGTGTATGATCCTTTTAATGTATTGTTGGATTGAATTTGCTAGTATTTTGTTGAGGGTTTTTGCATCTGTGTTCTTCAGGGATTTGTTGTTGTTCAGTCACTCAGTCGTGTCTGACTCTTTGTGACCCCATGGATTGCAGCACTCCAGGCTTCCTTGTCCTTCACTATCACCCAGAGTTTGCTCAAACTCATGTCCATTGAGTCTATGATGCCATCCAACCATCTCATCTTCTGTTGCTCCCCTCTTTTGTCTTCAGTCTTTCCCAGCATCAGGGTCTTTTCCAGTGAGTTGGCTCTTCACATCAGGTGGCCAAAGTATTGGAGCTTCAGCTTCAACATCAGTCCTTCCAATGAATATTCAGGGTTGATTTCCTTTAGTATTGATTGGTTTGATCTCTTTGCTGTCCAAGGAACTCTCAAGAGTTTTCTCCGGCACAGTTTGAAAACATCAATTCTTTAGTGCTTGGCCTTCTTTATGGTCCAGTTCTCACATCCATACATGACTACTGGAAAAACCATAGTTTTGACTATATGGACGTTTGTCGGCAAAGTAATGTCTCTGCTTCTTTAATATGCTGTCAAGGTTTGTCATAGCTTTCTTTCCAAGAAGCAAGCGTATTTTCATTTCATGGCTGCACTCATCATCCAGAGTGATTTTTGGAGTCCAAGGAAATTAAATCTGTCACTGCTTCCACTTTTCCCCCTTCCATTTGCCATGAAGTGATGGGACCAAAATGATGCTAAAGCTGAAACTCCAGTACTTTGGCCACCTCTTGCAAGAGTTGACTCATTGGAAAAGACCCTGATGCTGGGAGGGATTGGGGGCAGGAGGAAAAGGGGGTGACAGAGGATGAGGTGGCTGGATGGCATCACCAACTCGATGGACGTGAGTCTGAGTGAACTCCGGGAGTTGGTGATGGACAGGGAGGCCTGGCATGCTGCGATTCGTAGGGTCGCAAAGAGTTGGACATGACTGAGCGACTGAACTGATGGGACCGGATGCCCTGATCTTCATTTTTTGAATGTTGAGTTTTAAGCCAGCTTTTTCATTCTCCTCTTTCACCTTCATCAAGTGTCTGTTTAGTTCCTCTTGGCTTTCTGCCATTAGAGTGGTATCATCTGCATATCTAAAGTTGTTGATATCTCTCCCTACGATCTTGATTCCAGCTTGTGATTCATCCAGCCTAGCATTTCACGTGATGTACTCTGCATACAAGTTAAATAAGCCAGGTGACAATATACAGCCTTGTCATACTCCTTTCCCAATTTTGACCAATGTGTTGTTCCATAACTGATTCTAACTGTTGCTCCTTGACCTGCATACAGGTTTCTCAGGAGACAGTTAAGGTGGTCTGGTAGTCCCATCTCTTTAAGAATTTTCCACAGTTTGTTGTGATCTGCACAGCCAAAGGCTTTAGCGTAGTCAGTGAAGCAAAAGTAGGTGTTTTTCTGGAATTCGTCAGTGATACTGGCCTGTAATTTTCCTTTTGTGTGATATCTTTATCTGGTTTTTGTATCAAAGTGATTCTGGCCTCATAGAATGAGTTTGGGAGTATTTCTTCCTCTGCAGTTTTCTGGAAGAATTTCGGAAGGATAGGTGATAGTTCTTTAAATGTTTTTTAGAATTCACCTGTGAAGTCATGTGTTCCTGGACTTTTGTTTATTGTTGTTTTTTAATCACTAAGTCATGTCCAACTCTTTGTGACTCCATGGACTGCAGCATGCCAGCCTTTCCTGTCCTTCACTATCTCCTGCAATTTGCTCAGACTCATGTCCATTGAGTTGGTAATGCTATCCAACCATCTAATCCTCTGTCTCCCTCTTTGTTTATTGGAAGTTCTTAAATCACAGTTTCAATTTCAGTACTTGTGATTGGTCCGTTCATATTTTTTATTTCTTCCTGGTTCAGTCTTGGAAGGCTTACTTTTCTAAGAATTTGTTCATTTCTTCTAGATTGTCCATTTTATCAGCATATAGTTGCTTATAGTAGTTTTTTGTGTTTCTGTGGTGTCAGTTGTAACTTCTCCTTTTTCATTTCTAATTTTATTGATTTGAGCCTTCTCCCTTTTTTTCTTGATGAGCCTGGCTAGTCTATGGCCATATCATCCTGAACCTGCCTGATCTCGCCTGGTCTTGGAAGCTAAGCAGGGTTGGGACTGGTTTAGTACTTGGATGGGAATCTGGCCAAAGGATTATGAATTTTGTTTATGTTTGCAAAGAAGCAGCTTTTAGTTTCATTGATTTTTTATATTGTTTTCTTTGTATTTCAATTATTTGCTCTGATCTTTATGATAACTTTTCTTATAACTTTGGGTTTGTTTGTGCTTCTTTCTCTATTTGCTTTCACTCTAAGATTAAGTTGTTTGTTTGAAATTTTTCTTGTTTCCTGAGGTAAGAGTGTTGTTGCTATTGTTTAGTCACTAAGTCATATCTGACTCTCTTTTGTGACCCCATGGACTATAGCCTGCCAAGCTTCTCTGTCCATGGGATTTCCCAGGCAGGAATAATGGAGTGAGTTGCTATTTCCTTCTCCAGGGGATCTTCCTGACCCAGGGATCGAACTCCTGTCTTCTGCATCACAGGTGCATTTTTTTTTTTTTTTTTAACCACTGAGGGCTTCCCAGGTAGCTCAGTGGTAAGACCACATTGCTATACATTTCCTTCTTAGAACTGCTTTGGCTGTGTCTCATAATTTGGGGATTGTTGTATTTTCTTTGGTATTTGTCTCTAGGTATTTTTTTAAATTTCCTCTTTGATTTCTTCAGTGATCTTTTGGTTGTTTGGTAACCATGTTTAACACAAACATTCTACATGTTTATGTTTTTTATAAGTTTTTTCTTGTGATTGATTTATAATTAGTCCATCTGGTCTAATGTGTCATTTAAGAACTGTTTCCTTATTGATTTTGTCTGGATAATCTGTATATTGATGTAACTGGGTGTTAAAGTTCTCCACTATTATCATGTTACTGTCAATTTCTCCTTTTATGGCTGTTAGTGTTTGCCTTATATATTGAGGTATTCCTATATTGGGTGCATACATTAATATATTCATGATGTTTATATCTTGTTCTTAGATTGATCCCTTTGTCATTATGCAGTGTCCTTCTTTGTCTCTTGTAACAGTCTTTAAGTCTATTTTGTCTGATATGAATATTACTACTACAGCTTTCTTTTGCTTTCCATTTGTGCAAAATACCTTTCTCTATCCCCTTACTTTCAGTCTGTATGTGTTCCTAGATCTGAAGTGGGTCTTTTGTAGACAGCATATATACATATCTTGTTTTTGTATCCATTCAGCCAGTCTATATCTTTTGGTTGGAGCCATCTTTTTAAGTGTTTTGGATTTGTTCTTGTATGTCTTTTTTCTTCCCTACCTCTTTTGTTCTCTTGTGATTTGATGACTATCTTTAGTGTTGTGTTTGGATTGCTTTTTGTGTATCTCTTGTGTATTTTTTATTTTCAGGTCCCGTGAGATTTTAATATAGCAGTCTGTATATATATATACATATAAACACACACACGATTGTTTTAAGTTAGTAGTCTCTCAATTTCAAATGCATTTCCAAATCCTGTATGTGTGTTCTTCTCATCTCATGATTGCTGGTTTGATACCAGATTTGTGTGTAGAAAATTTCCTATTTTTACTTTGTGTTTACCTTTACCAGTGAGCTTTCCCATTTATAATCTTCTTGTTTCTACTTGTGGCCTCTTCTTTTTCAACTGAAGAACTTCCTTTAGCACTTGTAGAACTGGTTTGGTAGTGCTGAATTCTGTTAGCCTTTGCTTCTCTGTAAAGCTTTTGATATCTCCTTTGAATCTGAATGAGAGCCTTGCTGGGTAGAATATTCTTAGTTGTAGGTTTTTCCTTTTCATCTCTTTAAATTAAATTGTGCCACTCCCATCTGCAGTTTCTGCTGAAAAATCAGGTGGTAAACCTCATTGGGATTTCATATGTATGTTGCCTGTTGCTTTTTACTCTTTATTCTTTAAGTTTTGTTAATTTGATTACTATGTGTCTCGATGTGTTCCTCCTTGGGCTTATCCTGTATGGGACTCTCTGAACTCCCTGGACTTGAATGAGTGTTTGTTTCTCCATATTAGGGAAGTTTTTGACTCTTATATCTACAAATATATTCTCAGGTTCTGTCTCTCTTCTTCTGGGACCCCTATAATGTGAATTTGGTGCATTTAATGTTCTCCCAGAAATCTCTGAGACTGTCCTCATTTCTTTTCATTCCTTTTTCTTTATTCTTTTCTGCAGCATTGATTTCCACCAGTCTATCTTTCGTCTCATTTATTTTTCTGCCTCATTTATTCTATTATTGATTCTTTCTGGGCATTTTTTCATTTCAATTATTGTATTGTTCAGCTCTGTTCTTTAAAGCTGCTGCTGCTGCTGCTGCTGCTGCTGCTAAGTCGTTTCAGTCGTGTCCAACTCTGTGTGACCCCATAGACGGCAGCCCACGAGGCTCCCCTGTCCCTGGGATTCTCCAGGCAAGAACACTGGAGTGGGTTGCCATTTCCTTCTCCAATGGGTGAAAGTGAAAGTGAAGTTGCTCAGTCGTGTCCGACTTTTAGCGACCCCATGGACTGTGGCCTACCAGGCTCCTCCGTCCATGGGATTTTCCAGGCAAGAGGGCTGGAGTAAAGCTAGTCTTTATTAAATATTTCTTGTATCCTCATAGCCTGTGCTTCCATTTTTTTTTTTTTTCCTGAGATCTTAGATTGTCTTTACTATCATTACTCTGCATACTTTTTCAGGTAGGTTGTCTGTCTCCACTTAACTATTCTTTTGGGGTTTTATCTTATTTCTTCGTCTGGAACATATTTCTCTGCCATCTCGTTTTGTGTAACTTTCTGTGTTTGTAGTGTCTGTTTTTCAGGCTGCAGGACTGTAGTTCCTCTTCACTCTGGTGTTTTGCCCCTCATGGATGAGGCTACTCTAGGGGTGTGTGCAGGCTTTCTGGTAGGAGGGACTAGTGCTTGTTCCCTTGTGAGTAGAGCTGGGTCTTGTCTCTCTGATGGGCAGAACATGTCAAGGGGTGTGTTTATAGGCAGCTGCTGGCTCAGGATGGCTTTAGATAGACTGTCTGCTAATAGGTGGGGCTGTCTTCCCACCCTGTTGGTTGTTTGGCCTGAGGCATCCTAGCACTTCCCTGGTGGCACAGATGGTAAAGCGTCTGTCTACAACTCGGGAGACCCGGGTTCCATCCCTGGGTTGGGAAGATCCCCTGGAGAAGGAAATGGCAATCCACTCCAGGACTATTGCCTGGAAAATCCCACGGACAGAGGAGCCTGGTAAGCTACAGTCCACGAGGTCGCAAAGAATCGGACAAGACTGAGCGACTTCACTTCACTATCCTAGCACTGGAACCTGCAGGCTGTTGGGTGGGGCAGGTCTTGGTGCTAAAATGGCAACCAAAATAGTCACTTCCTAGAGGGCTCATGCCAGTGAATATTCTCTGGGATCTCCACCACCAGTGTCCTTGCCCCCACAGTGAGCAACAGCCAACCCCCCTGCCTCCTGAGGAGACCCTTCCTTGACCTAACCCTAACCCTTAGATCTGTCCAAGCTCCTATGGAGTCACTGCTTTGCCCTGGGCCCCTGTGCACATGAAGCCTTGTGTGCATTCTCGAAAAGCGAAGTCTCTCTTTTCCCAGTTCTGTGGAGCTCCTGCACTGAAGCCCCACTGACCTTCAAAGCCAAATGCTCTCGGGGCTCCTTCTCCTGATGTCAGGCTGGGGTGCCTGACAAGGGGTTCAGAACTCATTCCTTTGGCAGAACCTCTGATATATTAGGTTGGTCAAAAAATTTACTTGAGTTTTTCCATTAGGTATTACAGAAAACCCAAATGAACTCTTATTGGCCAATCCAATAATTATTTTCCAGCTTGTTGGTCTCCCACCCAGCAGGTATGTGATTTGGTTATATTGTGAACATGCCCCTTCTACCATCTTGTGGCTTCTTCTCTGTCTTTGGGTGTAGACTTTTGGGGGGTGGGTAACTTGAGTCTTTTTTGTAAATGGTTGTTCAGCAGTTAGTTGTGATTTTGGTGTTTCCATGAGAGGAGGTCAGTTCAAGCCCTTCTCTGCTCATCCTTGTCTCCTGCTCATCCCTTGCATTTTGGATATTACTGTTTCTGCTGTCCTATAATCCCATTGTATATTATAAAGTAGTTGAGTTGGGTTGCATCGATAAATGATTTTGCTATTGTTTTCTTAATGTACTGTACACCTTCCACTTAGGAGTAGACTATAAAAAGTACAGTGCTATCTAGTGAAAACTCTTTAAAGACCCAGAATGTTTTAATGATATACCATTTTTGGAGCACTGTTCTTCCAGGCTCCATAATTTGTATCACATAGTTTTGCTCTTTATTACTGTTGTCAGTATGAATTATTATTGGTTGATTATAGGCAGATGGTTTTTCAAGATTATTTTAGCGGCTAAAGTAATTAATAACTAGCACTAATTTATATAATCAGTGCTTTGTAGTCTTCAAAATGATCATACATACATTATCTTAATTGACCTCACATAGCACCGAGGTGACTCATTCATTTTTGAGAAGAGGAGGTTAAGTTTAGAGATGCTAAGAATTGCCTGAGCTCAGATAGCTTCAGGCTTCAGTGCTCTTTCTGTGGTTCATAAGTGTTCCTTTCTACCTAACCAAAGCTTCTCCTCCTTTTTCTAATGATTGGAGCAATAGGTCCTTCTTATGTGATAGCAGCCTCTTTCTTTGGTTAGTCTCTGCCTCTGATGATTGGTCCTTCTTTCTATTAGAGCTTCATAGAATGTGGTCCATGGACCACCTACATCAGTATCTTCTAGGCTGTGTTTTTAAATGCATGTGCTTGACCCACTAAATTTCTGCTAAGTTAGTGGAATGTGGTGATCCCACTGAATCCACCCAATTTCCAATCCACTAAATCAGAATCTCTGACGTGGACCTGGGGTAATATGCACTTTAAACAATTGCCGTTCTCTTTGTTTTTATTGTAACTCTATCTCAAAAGTGTTGTATTAACATTGTGGAGAGCCAAAAATTTTGACAAATGATCCAAAATCATTGGTTTGTTTACTCTGGTTGGACAAAGTTAAAAATGTGATAGTAGTATGTTCTCAGTGACTATGGTTAATTATTTCTTCTCCATTCAGGCCTAAGGTAAATAGACACAAAATGATAAAATGTGTATTAGCAATTCCTGACTCATCTCCAGAGCCAAATCCTCCATTTGTGTGGGTGACCTTGTGTTCTGAGTGTGAGGGTAGAATCTTGGCAATTGGACAGTATCTTAAAGAAGGCAAAAACACATGAATGTGAAACTTTTTATCTTTTTTAAACAGATTTTTGATATTTCCTGGGATCCGTATCAGCCAAACAGAGTGGTTAGCTGTGGAGTGAAACACATAAAGGTAAAGCAGTTATTTAAGAGAAATTTGGGTGCCTCCTATGAAAATAATTTTAGATGCCTATGTACAATTTGGGATTGAGAAACTACTCAACTTTACATTTTCCCCCTTAAATTTAGAGGCTGCTTACCTGCATCTCTGATCCTGAGGCCTAGTTACTTCGGCTGATGGGCCTCTGTTTCAGAAATGCAGTGTAACAACAATCAAGCAAAGTGCCCAGCTGGTAGCTAAAAAGGAAACTTTGTATCAATTACATATTATAAAGAAGACTCAATACTTTTAGAATTGCATGTTTTAAAACAGTTCTGATTTTAAGTTCATGGATTAAGTTTTTATATGAATGTTTATACATATTGCATGTCAAAAATTTTTGACGTGTCGCTACGTTCTCTTAGAAGAAAGGGGCCATGTTATGTTGGATATAGAAAGAGAGGGATACATAGCACAAACCTCCATGAGCCACCGGCTTTTAAATGCCTCTGTTTTCCTGTGGACTACACAGCCTGTAATACTGCTAGTGGCCCAGGACCTGCCTCTGTCTATTTGCTTCTCTATTTTGTTACACAGGTAGCACAATTAACACCATCAACATCCTTTGCTCTGACATAGCAAAAATTTCTCTGGACCCAGGGACATGTCCTGGGATCTTCTGACTATAAGTTTGTAGATAATAGAAAATAAAGTCCATAAATAAAAGAACATAAAGGTAGGTTACATGCTTGAATAGAGCATATGTTGATCTCTGCTGATATAAAAATCATGCATTTCTGTACGATCGGAGTAGATGTCTGTATTATTCCTCCAACCAGCACCTCCGGTTTCCCTGTTCTTTTGTTTTTCTTTTAGTCTAGTTTTTCATGATCCTTTCCATTATTCCTACCTAATGCTGAAAGAGACACATGATAAAATGCTCAGAAGTAAACATAACAAGAAATATGAAAGATTTAAAGACTGTTATAAAGCTTTACAGGCTTCCCTCATAGCTCAGTTAGTTGGTAAAGAATCTGCCTGCAATGCAGGAGACTCTGGTTCAATTCCTGGATCAGGAAGATCTGCTGGAGAAGGGATAGGCTACCCACTCCAGTATTCTTGGGCTTCTCTTGTGGCTCAGCTGGTAAAGAATCTGCCTGCAATGAGGGAGAGTAGGGTTTGATCCCTGGGTTGGGAAGATCCCCTGGAGAAGGGAAAGGCTACCCACTCCAGTATTCTGGCCTGGAGAATTCCATGGACTGCAGAGTCCATGGGGTTGCAAAGAGCTGGACACGACTGAGTGACTTGCCCTTTCACTTTCACTTGCATAAAACTTTACAGAATGATGTAAAAGAAGACTTCTGCAAATGGGGAGAGAGAACTTTGATTTTGGACATGAAGTATAAAAATTATAAATGCATTATTTATCTCCAAGTTAATATATATTTAATACAAGTTCAATTAAAATCTTTATAAACTTTATTAGTATCTGATATTTCCCTTTAAGTTATTCTAAGTTAATCTATCTTTAGGCTTTCCAGGTGGCACTAGTGGCAAAGAACCTGCCTGCCAATGCAGGTAGAGGTAAGAGACCCGAGTTTGATCCCTGGATTGGGACGATCCCCTGGAGAAGGGCATAGCAACCCACTCTAGTATTCTTGCCCGGAGAATTCCATGGACAGAGGAGCCTGGTGGGATACAGTCCATAGGGTCACAAAGAGTCGGACATGACTAAAGCGACTTGGCATAAATAAGTTCATCTATGAGAAAAGAGAGTGACAATAACCACAACTTTGGGATAAAAAAAAGAGTAATGAAAAGTAACATGGGAGGTTCAAGAGGGAGGGGAACATATGTATACCTATGGCTGATTCATATTGATGCTTGACGGAAAACAACAAAATTACGTAAAGCAACTATCCTTCAATTAAAAAATAAATTAAAAAAAAGAATATGCACTACTATTTACTAAAGTCTGCTATGAAGTTTCAAAAATTAAAATGAGACTGTGGTAAAGATAGATAAACACCAACAAAAAAAGGAACTAAACTGAGAAATAGACCTTAATATGAATGACAGTTTAGGGTATAAGAACTATCTCTGGCAAATGGGTACTAGAACAGTTTATTATTCTTGTTGTATATCATTACTTCATAGCATATACCTCAATAAACTATTTGTGAATTAAAGAGTTAAATGTTTAAAAAACTATAAAATAACTAGAGGAATGTATAAGTAAATATTCAATTTCTTTCCAGTTGGAAAAAGGTATTTTTAAATACAAAAGTAAATGAACCGTAAAGGTATTTGACAAAAATAACCAAGGAACAATACATAGTAAGAAATGGAAGAGAGTTTTATTCAAGCCAAGCTGAGGACTAGCCCAGGAGTGAGTCTCCACCAAGGAAGAAAGCATTCTGGAGAAACATAGTTTTCCAACACATCCTTATATTTTGTTGAAACAAAGAACATACATACATCAAACATGACAGGTATTTTCCTTCAAGGTTTCAACAGAGATGTGGGCTTCCTAGGTGGCTCAGATGGTAAAGACTCTGCCTGCAACGGAGGAGACTGTTTGATCCCTGGGTGGGGAAGATCCCCTGAAGGAGGGAATGGCTACCCACTCCAGTATTCTTGCCTGGAGAATTCCATGAACAGAGGAGACTGGCAGGCTACAGTCCATGGGGATGCAAAGAGTCGGACACAGCTGAGCAACTAACACTGACTTCACTATTCATAATTTCAGGTTAGTGCACACACAGAGACACCATGACCTTAGCATCTGGGAAGGGAACCTTGTCTTCGAAGGAGTAGTAGCATGGGCGTCGTGGAAGGGATGCATTTGTTCCTACCTTCAAAATAGACATTCTCTACCTCTGGATAATGCATTCCTTAATGGTTAAAGCAGATGTCCAGTGTATGTTTCACAGGCCACAAGTCAAGTTGTTCTAGTTTACATAAAGTTCAGGCCAGATCAGGTATAAGCCAGAATGGCTTCTCCATACCCTTACAGGTGAAAGTTTCTTCTATCAAAGAATAATACAGTAGGTTCAACTATATAAATATTAAAACATTCTGTTTACTTTCCTGCTACCCTCAAGAAACAAACAGGCAGATCACAAGCTAGAAGAGTATAAGCAACAAGTGTAGAATGTTGACTTGTTCTTGAAATGTAAAGACCTCTAGCAAATCTACAGAATAGACAGAGTGTCAAAAATATTTGTTTTTATCGATTGTCTGCTAATAGACACTTGAAAATATTAAATCTCAGCTATAACTAAGGAATAGACACTTTAAAATAGCAGTGTTTTTAATCGAGATGATCTGGTATCGAGAAAGATTTGGGGAATGAACCCTCAAACCTTGCTGATGGAAGCATAAATGAATATGGTCTTTCAGTCTAGAAATTTGGCAATGCCTGTCAATTGCCTTAGAAATGTTGACACCCTTCGAAACAGTTTCATCCCATTTTTACTATGTGTGCTGCCAAAGTAAAGACTGCAAATAATTTTATATCCTGTAATTTAACCCAAGGAAATAATTAGGAGTGTGAACCAAGCACTGGTTCATTACTGAATAACTTATCAATTGCAAATAAAACTAAACAAAAGACTTGAAACCCTCTGCCTCCAGGCAGTTAAATAAAATTTGGTATATCCATATGAAGAAATACTGTGCAATCATTATAAGTCATGTTTTAGAGGACTGCTTAATGTTATTTAGGGACATATTTAAGATCTATGAACAGTCTACCTCTGAGTGGGATAAATTTGTGGCATTGATATTTTACTTTAAAAATATTTGTGTGTGTGTGTAGGAAATAAATTGAAAGGCTCTCCCAAAATGTTAAACAGTTATCTTTGAGTAGTGAATTGATGGTTTTTGAATTTCCCCTGTATTTTAAAATTATTTTACAATAACATACATTTCTTCCAATATAAGGAAAAAGTGATGAAAAAGCAGGGGACAAAAAGATGAGTGTACAGATTCTACTATTCATAGCTATGTCCTTAGGGCTTCATAAATACTTTATAATCCTTGTGCAGAGAGCTGATTTTTGTTGAAGCAAAAAAGTGCCTTTATTTCAGCAAACAACTCTTTGGCCAGCTCAATAAAATCCTTTCTCTTTTTGCAATCCCTAGTGTTTGGCAAACAGGCAAATTACAATTACCTGAAACAAATGCTTGAAAAACAGTAGCAGTTGAGCATCAACTGCTTCATTGGTTTTACAAGAAATGAATCTACCAGGTTTGTTGGATATTATTGCTTTTGTTCCATTCTCTAGTCGTAGGCGGAAGGGACTTTAGGGATTACTGAGGGCCAGATGAGCTCCCAGGTACCTGCCAATTCTAACAGAATTTGCATTACAATCTGTGAATGGAGATTGAAGAAGATAAACAGTGTCTTTTCATTTAATGTGAATTTAATGGGGTGTTGCTACACTAATCTATCACATTTTCCAAACAGGTAGTGCTTCTCAAAAAGAGATAGCATCTCAGATTTGCTATTTTCTGCAGAAAATTTCATACCTGTCTTGGTATTACAGCTATGTATGTCTTTTTTAGAGAATTATTTGATCATTTGGAATGTTTCATGTTGACATTATACCATCTGACTGGGTGATTTCATCAGAAAAATCTTTGTGTCTGAGGATACCAGTCTTTTGTGTGTGTGCGGTTGTCCATCTAGAAAAATTTCAGTAACTTGGGCCAAAGTGCACATCCCAAGTTGAAGGGATAATAATTACCAAATAGTTGCTCTCCTTTTAGTTTTCTCGCACGGGACACACAGAATGGAAGATGTCCGCCTTAAGCATTACCTGTGGAAGGCAGGTTCTTTGACACATATGTACGCACAACCAGGAGTTGTTCACATCTCATAGTTTGTTCAGGCTCAAAGGTAATACTTACCTGCTTTCCCAAAGCATGCACCTATATGTCCCTAGATTGTTCGTAGTTTTTTGATGTATACTTTAGTGCCTTTTGGTAAAAATATTAATAGCCAAAGAGACAAATTCCCAGAGTTGACATTTAATGGAAAAGAATCTTATGTGTTTTTTTTTAATGATTGCACACCTGCCTCTCATCCTGTTAGGAGGCCCCACCTACACAGTTGCCTGAGCCCTGGCCCTCCTGGATGGTGAAGCCATCTAGAACCGCTTCCTCGAATTCCCATCTACTCTGAGAGGACCATTATTTGTCCTCTTCTGCAAGCACAGATGTTAAGGTTGCCTCTGATTTTTGCTCACACATTTCCTGTCACCTCCATGTAACTAACCCTACTCTCCTAAACCACAGTGCAGTGTCTTCCTCACCACTGCTTCAAATCCTATTCTTGCTCTTTCCAGAGAATTCTGGTTCTCTGTCTTAGAATTTCCTCACCACTTATATGTAAGTCAGAATATGCTGCTTTAAAATGATCTTTTTTATTTTGTATATATCTTCTTTATTATATTTAAAGTTCTCAAGACAAATATTTTAATATTTTCTTGTGTATAACTCCTATTGAACCTTTGGTAAGTCACTTATGCCTCCTTTCTTTCTCTTCCAAATGAGTGTAATAATAATATCTGTCAGCCTATTTGTGAGGATATTATGAAGATAAAATAACTAAACATGTGTAAAGAGGCTTTATAAATTGTGAGGCTACATGTGTACATCGCAGTAAGGTTATACCAATTCACATACTGAGAAAAAACTGTGTCAAAGTGAAATATTTAATTTCTACATAACCATAGAAGTCTTCCTGCTACCATCTATAAAGTAGCTTAGCCTTTGTGCTTATGGTTGTCTACATAATAAATTATGCAGCTAAAATGGAAAAGCCTAGTCAATTATTTGACTATATGAAATATAAAATATTTAGAAACATATTTCTGAGTAATGGTTCTACTTGAAAATTTGTATCATTTTAATTAGAAATTATTTCTAAAAACATATACATACACCAAAAAATACCTAGAAGATACATTGACATGTTGGGAATAATGTCAGTTTTCCTCTTTTACTTTTCTGTGTCTAAATTTCTCTATGATAAACCTACCCTAGTGCTTTAATTTGGCAAGAAATTAAACAAAAACATGATTCATCCATTTTATCCCAATTCTGAGAACACTGGCATTTTGTATTAAATGAACACTAAACATTTAGCAAAGTTTTGGAATTTGGGGACTTTGAAAGTTTAAAAAGTACTGTTACAATTTTTTTTTACTGCTAGTAGTTGGCTAAAATGTTTTACAATTTCTACTGTTATAGCAAAACAAGTTAAATTATGTATATCTATTATGTGTGTGCTAAGTCACTTCAGTTGTGTCTGACTCTTTGTGACCCTATGGACAATAGCCTGCCAGGCTTCTCTGTCCATGGGGATTCTCCAGGCAAGAATACTGGAGTGGGTTGCCATTACTTTCTCCAGGGGATCTTCCCAACCCAGGGATCGAACCTGTGTTTCTTATGTCTCCTGCATTGGCAGGCAGGTTCTTTACTGCTAGAGCACCCGAGAAGCCTGTATATCTATTATAGTTCAGCTATAGAGAATTATGTAAAATGTATTGAAACATTACCCAATAATACCAATAGTGAGATGCATCAGAATACTCTGTTTTTGGATTATTTCTCACTTATGTTCTAGTTTTGGACGCTATGTGGAAATGCCCTGACTGCAAAAAGAGGAATATTTGGCAAAACTGGGGATCTTCAGACCATCCTTTGCCTTGCATGTGCCAAAGAAGACATCACCTACTCTGGTGCTTTAAATGGCGACATCTATGTCTGGAAAGGGCTCAATTTAGTCCGTACCATTCAAGGAGCACATAGTGTAAGTATTTCTGTATGGAAATTTGTGAATTACTTATTAAATAAGTTAATGTCACAAATTTCTGTGTTTTTTTTCCCCTGTTGCTTTAGTATTAGCTAATTCTGCTGAATACTCAATAGTCATGAAAGATTTCCCTAATTATTTTTGTTCACTTAGAAGAATTTAATATTTCAAAAGCATGATAACTTAATTAGCCTTTACCTCTATGAATTGGCTGATTAGTGTAATTTATCAGCAGCAGTTTCAGAGAAACTAGAAGTATTTCATTGTCAGTTTCATCTTCTAGACCAGCACTTCTCAAACTTGTACATGTTTACGAATCTCCTGGAGATCTTGTTAAAATACATACAATGACTCAGTGGATCTGGAATGATGTCACTGCTGCTGGCCTGTGGCCAGCATGATGGAGACAACTATTATTTTTATAGTGGTTAGAAAGGTAGATTTTCCTCACCCCGAGTAAGGGAGTGTCACGTCCACATCCACACCACAAGTTCTTAAAATGCAAACAGAAACCATTGATAAATTCTTCTGATGATCTGCTCTGTAAGAACAAGGACAAACTTAATACTGAGACACTACACTCAATTTTGACATATAGTAAAGTAATTTCATTGCTGTATCTACAGATGATAGAGTGAAATCCCAGAAGAATGGGGAGATGATGTGAAACGTAAAGTCTGTTGTAATAAGTGGAAATTTGGTAAAACAATATCAGAGACTCAGCAGACCTTTAACTTATTGCCTCCAAATTGATGCTGTATTACTGTGAACATGAAAACAAGTTTAAGCAACTCTTAGTAAAGGAACTATGAAATTTTAGATCTTTCTCATATGTTGAAGACCAATTTTCTTGGCTTTGCTAATTATGAAACAGCTCTTGAAACAATTAAAAGGTCAGTATTGGTCCTCATTCATAAAGAACCTGCCTTAGTAACCTGGTTTCTCTTTACACTGGATATTATGTCAACATCATACTCTTGTAGCACATTTTCCCGTGAAAAAGCAGCTTTAAGTTCTTAAACCATATCAGATGTGAAAAGCATCTTCAGCTGATGCTTAACAAGCTAACATAAGAGTAACTTATGCTTTCATTTCGGAAAAGGCAGTGGCACCCCACTCCAGTACTCTTGCCTGGAAAATCCCATGGACGGAGGAGCCTGGTAGGCTGTAGTCCATGGGGTCGCTAAGAGTCGGACTTGACTGGGCGACTTCGCTTTCACTTTTCACTTTCATGCATTGGAGAAGGAAATGGCAACCCACTCCAGTGTTCTTGCCTGGAGTATCCCAGGCATGGGGGAGCCTGGTGAGAGGCCGTCTATGGGGTCGCACAGTGTCGGACACGACTGAAGTGACTTAGCAGCAGCAGTAGCAGCAGCATGCTTTCATTTAGGCTCAGATAGTGCCTACTTGAACTCATTGGGATGTATTTCTTCTGTTGTACCTATAGAAGTGTTTGTGTTCCTGGCCCACATATCTTTACTTGTTTTGGGAAGAAATTTGATAGCTCAGTTGGTAAAGAATCTGCCTGCAATGCAGGAGACCCTGGTTTGATTCCTGGGTCAGGAAGATCCTCTGGAGAAGGGATAGGCTATCCACTCCAGTGTTTTTGGGTTTCCCCTGTGGCTCAGCTGGTAAAGAATCTTCCCACAATAAGGGAGACCTGGTGTTTGATCCCTGGGTTGGGAAGATCCCAGATTCCCCTGGAGCAGGGAAAGGCTACTCACTCCAGTATTCTGGCCTGGAGAATTCCATGAACTGTATAGTCCATGGGGTTGCAAAGAGTCGGACACGACTGAGCAACTTTCACTTATATGAAACACCTCCACCACTGTCTTTATAATGACCAGTTGTCACAGAAAGAAATTTATTATTTCTGTGTCTGCTTCAGCCAAGGAATTCTTAAAACTTTTTTTATAATCCATCATTTGTTTAATCATGGCAAAGGAGCACTTGAACTAGTTTGCTTTGGTGGTTATTATGAATTTTTAATCTAGCTAAAATGGATGTTACAAATGGCTACTTGTTCTATTGCCAGGATTTCAATAGAGAACAGAGGATTTGTCTTCATTTTTGTTTTGTTTTTGTTTTATATTTTAATTATCAAGATCCAACTATAATGACTATTTAGATTGATTGCAGCATTATGTGCCTTAATCAACAGGCTGGAATCTTCAGCATGTATGCTTGTGAAGAAGGCTTTGCTACTGGTGGACGAGATGGATGTATACGATTATGGGATACTGATTTCAAACCAATAACCAAAATTGATCTCAGGGAGACAGAACAAGGATATAAAGGTAATGCATGTATTGATACTTACCGATAGCTCCTATTAAAGTGTTAAATACAGTGTGGAAATCTGTATTTATATTTCTCTTATCCCATGTTATTCCATTCAGGATTTAAGACAGTTTATATAAATGTAATGAATACAAGATAAAAAATATGTTGAAAGTAAATGGATACCTCTTTTCCTAATTTTCACAAAGGTAGCTGCAGGTACTCCCTGTGGTCCTGCTGCAAAGATAAACAGTGTAATGGTAAAAACTACCAAGTGGTGTCCTGGGAGCTGGGACTTTAAGTTATAAAACTGGGGATTTGTGAACAAGTTAGTGACCCTAAATGTAACTGCATGCAGCTTCTGAAAAGCAAATAAAAAGGAAAAACAAGAGAAATTATTTAAAAAAAAAATAGCTTTAGTGGAATAGCTACCGTAGCAGTAGGAGCATGGGCATGGGCTCAGAGTCAGGGGCTCGGGTTCAAATCCAAGTTTTACCCATGATAGATCTGAGACCTTGGTTGAATTTCTGAACATCTCTGGGCCTCAGTTTCCTTATCTGCAAAATGAGCATAATACCAGCACCAACTTCATAGTGGATTAATACCAGCACCAACTTCATAGTGGATTGCAAAGTGCTTAGAGTAAGTCATTGTACATAGCCAGCACTCAGTAAATATTGGCTATTATTACAGTATGTTAAGTGTGTGTACCAGAAAATGCAAAGCAGTTTATATACATCTTTTAAAATTCTCATGATAGAATTTGGGACTGAGAGATTAAAGTAGAGAATATAAATATGAAAGATAAGATGAAGTCACAAATGATGTTAATCCACTGAGCTCATGTAGGAACTCTGTTCAGATGCTCCAGGTGGGCCTCCGATGGCTCATGGCCCCTGTGGCCAGCACTCAGGGAAGGGTGATTAGTATCATGAGTTGTGGCATCAGCAAGATGGAAACTTACTCATTGCCCAAATGAAGGGGAATTACTCCCAGTGCTGAGATGGGAGAGAAAGTCCTGAGAATCTTCCTAGATGGGGCTCTGTGCCATGAGACCCAACATCGTCCAAAAGCCTGAAGTGAACTGATACTCACCTCGTTGTTTTTCATGAACCCCATCTTATGTTGGCTGATGGCAGTGTAGCCACAGAGGTTCTTCCATAGACCAAATGGTGCGGCCATTCTCAGAGCTCTCTGCTGGCTTGGGGTAGATTCCAGAGGACCGAGAGAAGAGTGCATGGATTGCTATGCTTCAGCCATCCTCCTTAAATAATGTTGTTTTCAACCAAAACTTTCTTAAAAATTGAGCAACAGGGAAGTGAACTAGTCATTGTACTTCCTATATGTGCCCAGAGTCCAGATTCTTTAAATATCTATGAAATACAAAAGAAATGTTTTCACAGTCAGTTCACCTGGAGATTGGATTGCTATTCTCTTGCTCAGGATCCTGATGTGGATACTTTCCTGAGTACAAGACCCTGGGGTCGATACAAGAGGTTGTAGAATTTAGTGGCCACTTCATTGCATGGACACGGAGACTGTCAAGGCCCTTAAGTTCTCTGTTGGAGAGCATGGGCCAAGGAAACTTTATCCCAAAAAATACATCGGGCAGACCTAAACAAGTAAGTGCCCATAAGAGCAACATTAACAATGCTAGTAAGAAAGAAAGAGAAGTCGCTCAATCATGTCTGACTCTTTGCTACCCTGTGGACTATACAGTCAATGGAATTCTGCAGGCCAGAATACTGGAGTGGGTAGCCTTTCCTTTCTCCAGGGGATCTTCCCAAACCAGGGATCAAACCCAGGTCTCCTGCATTGCAGGAAGATTCTTTACCACGTGAGCCACAAGGAAAGCCAGAAATAATGATTCCTTTTTGGCAATCACTTTGGTCAGCTCATCCAGAAGTTTTATCATATAGTTAAAGTATAAATTTTAAAGTGTGGGGATCAGGGCAGAAGCCATATTTACCCTGCTATACTTTTCTACCTGATACCCAGTCCCTGACTTTGGGCTCCCAGAGGAGATTTCATGAGCTGGTTCAGCACAAGCATCTGTATAGCTGGGGGTTTGTATTGACTGCCAACCCCATGGTCAGCTCCTGTCCCCATAGTCAAAGGAAGATGGTCAGGGACATTTGCTACTTTCTTTCAGTCTCAGCTGATTTCCATACAGACTCGCTTGGCCAAGATCAAAGCTGATGCAGTGGTGCACAGTGGACAGTAGGCCCTTCAGCAGGCCTGCACCTCATAGGTGGGGCCTGTGGTGCCTGGACTTACAGTTGATCAGGGCGGGGGTGTAGGTGGGGATTAGCATGTGTTTTTAGGTGGATAACCAGAGGGACAATAGCCTGTATTTCAGGAAAAGCAATGGACTGTGTTTTTACAGGATTGTATAGACCACACTGCAGTTTGGGCCCAAGGGAGCCGTGAGAATGGGTGTCATTTTCCTGCCACCTTAATTTTTGTAATTGTAGCTCATTACTGCTACTCTTATTTACTTCATGTTTTACTTTAAATGAATGTTAATGCATTTCTTTCTCTCCTTTATTTTACTTCTCCTCATGGGCAATTAATATCCATGAAATTATGGTTTTAATATTTTATTTATATATATTTTCTACTTGTTAAAGTAAGTTCTAGCCACTGAAATACAAAATTTTGTCCATGTAGCATCCTCACTTTCAGTGATGCCTTTGCCTGTCACACTTTTGGCAGCACTGTAACAGGAGCACACTATGTACTATCAAACTCCCAAAGAGTTGCTGACATTTATTCCTGCCCTTAGCATAAAGCAGAATAAATGTCTAGAGTCAAACTAATGAGAGGCTCCTGGTTGAAGTGTTGATAGCAACCCCACATCTGGCTCACTCTTCACTCTCAGCTCATCTAGTTCTTGAGCCTGTGTGGACAGGCCCTTGCAGGGGAAACCTGCCATGATCCTGAATCACCTTAGGGACCCCCTCTTGCCTTCAGGTGGGCCTTGGTGCCATCATCACACGGAAGCAGGGCAGGGGGCTGTCAAGTTCAGAAACTTTTGCATATCTCAGAACAGGCCCTCCATGCTGTTCCCTGAGGCAGTTGCCCGGGCCGCCCTGTACTGGGGCACACTCTAAGGCATCTGAAGGTATGAGTGAGGCCAGAGTGAGGTGGGAGCCCCAGCATAAGAGTAAGGATTAAAATATGTAGGATTTGAGGTGAGGATTAAAAGTAGTTAAAATGTATACAGTTTTCTGGTCCAGTTTCAACCCGTCAATATCATTCATGCCCTTGGCTCTCTGAGCATTTGCAGACACTGTGGGTGAAAGGGGAGTGAAGAAAAGAGGGCGGGGAGAGGGAAATAGAGGAAGAAAGAACGGACAGAACTGTGGAGGTACTTTGCCTCACTCTTTCCTGCCCTATGCCCCCCAGCAATTACCCTCACGAGAAGTCTTGGCTTTTCCTCCACCTTCAGGCTCGGCTTCAAAATGGAAACAAAGAGCCCTTTGAAAGGAATGAATTCTTGAAAAGCAGTGTTTCTCGCTGTTGTTCAGGCAGCACGCCAGGCTTCCCTGTCCTTCAGTTTCCCGCAGTTTGCTCAGACTCCATGTCCACTGAATCGATGATGCCATCCAACCATCTCATCCTCTGTCACCCCCTCTCTTGCCCTCAGTCTTTCCCAGCATCAGGGTCTTTTCCAGTGAGTTGGCTCTTCACATCAGGTGGCCAAAATATTGGAGTTTCAGCTTCAGCATCGATCCTTCCAATGAATATTCAGGACTGATTTCCTTTAGGATTGACTGGTTTGGTCTCACAGTCCAAGGGACTCTCAAGAGTCTTCTCCAACACCACAGTTTGAAGGCATCAATTCTTTGGTGTTCTGCCTTCTTTATGGTCCAGCTCACACAACCGTATGTGACCACTGGGAAGACCATAGCCTTGACTATACAGACCTTTGTCAGCAAAGTGATGTCTCTGCTTTTCAGCACATAGGTTTGTTACAGTTTTCCTGCCTAGAGGCAGTGGTCTTCTGATACTATGTCCGCAGTCACCATCTGTAGTGAATTTAGAGCCCAAGAAGAGGAAATCTGTCACTACTTCCACCTTTTCCCCTTCTATTTGCCATGAAGTAATGGGGCTTGATGCCATTATCTTAGTTATTTTGAATATTTAGTTTTAACCTGGCTTTTTCACTTTCCTCCTTCACCCTCATCAAGAGGTTCTTTAGTTCCTTTTTGCTTTCTGCCATTGGAGTGATATCACCCACATATCTGAAGTTGTTGATGTTTCTTCTGCTTATCTCAATTCTAGCTTGTAACTCATCCAGCCTGGCATTTCTCATGATGTGCTCAGAGTATAAGTTAAACAAACCGGGTGACAACAGACAGCCCTGTCGTACTGCTTTCTCAATCCTAAACCAATCAGTTGTTCCATGCTGTGCTTAGTTGCTCAGTCGTGTCTGACTTTTGTGACCCCATGGACTGTAGCCTACCAGGCTCCTCTGTCCATGGGGATTCTGCAGGCAAGAATACTGGAATGGGTTGCCATGCCCTCCTCCAGGGGATCTTTCCAGCCCAGGGATCGAACCCAGATCTACCCCATTGCAGGTGGATTCTTTACCCTCTGAGCCACTAGGGAAGCCCCAGTTGTTCAAACGGAGTTTGACTTGCTTCTTGACCTGCATACAGGTTTCTCAGGAAACAAGTAAGGTAGTCTGGTATTCCTATCTCTTTGAGAGCTTTCCACGATTTGTCATGATCCACACAATGGCTTTAATGTAGTCGATGAAACAGAGTTAGATGTTTTTCTGGAATTCCCTTGCTTTCTCTATGATCCAGTGAATGTTGGCAATTTGATCTCTGGTTCCTCTGCCTTTTCTAAACTTAGACTGGATGTCTGGAAGTTCTTGGTTCGCATAATGCTGAAGCCTAGTGTGAGGTATTTTGAGCATGACCTTGCTAGCATGGGAGATGAGTGCAGTCGCCTGATGGTTTGAACATTCTTCACTACTGCCCTTCTTGGGAATTGGAATGAGGATTGACCTTTTCCAGTCCTATGGCCTTTGGGATATATATCCAGAAGTGAACTATTGGATCATATAGTATTTCTATTTTTTATTTTTTTGTGAAGAACTTTTATACTATTTCCCATAATAGCTGTACCAGTTTTACTTTCCTACCAGCAGCGCATGTGGATTTCAATTTCTCCACATCCTCACCAATGCTTTCTTTATGGTTTTGGATAATAGCCATTCTGATATGTATGAAGTGGTATCTCTGTGTGGTTTTCGTTTGCATTTCCCTAATGACTTCTGATGTTGAGCATCTTTCATAATCTTGTTGGCCATTGTATGTTATGTTTGGAGAAATTTCTATTCAAGTCCTTTGACCATTTAAAAATCAAGTTGTTTATTTTGTTGCCAAGCTATAAGAGTTCTTTATATATCTTAGATATTAATCCCTTACCAGATATATAACTTGTAAATAACATCTCTCATTGTATATGTTGCCTTCTCACTCTTGATCATGTCCTGTGACACACAAGCCTTTATTTTGATGTGATCCAGTCTATCTGTTTTTTTTCTTTTGTTACCTGTGCCTTTGGTGTGTTGCCAAATTCAATTTTATGAAGATTTCTTATATATGTTTTATGGTATTGGCTCTTATATTTAGGTCTTTGGTCCATTTTTGAGGTAATTTTTGCATATAGTAGAAAGTAAGGGTCCAATAGCCTTTCTTTTTCCAAAATATTTTTTATAACTAATTTGGGAGCAAAACTTGACTCACACTTAGATGAAGCTGTGTATTGTCTTCATATGTGTAAATATTCATGTGCTTTACTACAGAAATATTTGATTTCAAGATGCTGCCCCAGACTCCACTGGGTCTATCGCAAGAGCAAAATCCAGAATTTTCATATTTCCAAAATGTGCCTATCTCCAAAAATTTCAAACGTATGGGATGGTGGACCTCCAATATAGCTTTCAGTGACTATCAAGGTCTGGAGTTTTCATGCTGGGAGAGACAGTGCCACGCAATGTCAGCATGTGAAACTCTCAGCGTATGTTGAGTAGGATGAGGCTCAAGGCCACTGGTATCAGGCTAATCGTAGGCTTAGCAGCAGCAGGGCTCTAACTCAAGTCTCACACCAAACTCAACAAAAGTTCACTTTGAGTCTGATCATTTTTAAAACAAATTTGTGATCTGGGTAACATAATGAAGCTTAAGTGACTTATAGTGGTAGCAAGAAAAACAAAAAATAAGTGTTAATGCACGGCAATCAAAATGAATTACATCTATGGTCATAAAATACTTGGAGTTAATGGTTATAAATGAGAATGTCTAAAGGAGTACAGTAATTATTCACACAGTATAAGATGCATCATTCATTTATCCACTCATTAAGCATTTATTAGACATCTACTAAGTGTCAGATACATGCCTAGAACTGGTTAGGCTCTTCTAAAAAGTCTGCCTTGGGCATTTTATTGGAGTTTTTGGTGTGTTTGTTTTAACTCTCAACACGTAGTAATTGAATTATTGCTGTGTCTAATGAACTCCGAGTCTGGCGATATCTTGCGTTAGGTCAAGCAGCATTCCCTCAGCCTTGAGCAAGAGAAGGAGCCTGAAGTCTCGAGGACACGAGACGCCCCTCCCCTTCTCGTTGTCTCTGCTGCTCCCACCATCTTGCACACAGGCTATTGCAATTGCTTTGTAACTTGTGTTCCTGCTTCAGCCATTATTCTTAGAACAGCAGCTGGAGGGAATTGTTCAACATTTACTCGAGCCAGCTCACATTTCCTCAAAACCCTGCCGCAATTCCCATTTTCCTCAGAAAAAGAGTCCACATCCCTAGGATGGCCTACCAGCCCGTCCCCCTCCACTCCTCTCCCTCTGCTCTGCCTTCTGCTCAGGCTGCTCCTGTTCCCAGCCCCGTCTCTATGCTCCCAGGCTGCTCCCTCTGCCTGTAGCCCTCTCCCTAGGAATCTGCATGATCACCACCCTTCTCCTTAAAGCCTTCACTCAACTGAAGCTGCCCTGATGACCTTATTCAAAATCAGAAGCCACTCTACCTCCAGGACCCCGGCACTCCTGATCCCGTCCTACATCTTCTCTTCACCTTGCAACAAGCCATATAACTTGCCTGTTTGTTATGTGTGTGGCTGTTTGTTTCTACACGGGCAGGAGCCTCTTTGTTCCCTGATACCTCCTAAGCTCTGAGAACAGCGCCTGGCCCAGGCTGGTACCCTGAAAACAGACAAATAAATGAAGAGTGTGTTGTGGGCCTGGAGCACAGAATGACAGGTGATGAGGCTGCAGAGGGAGGAACAGATAACTGCTGTGTTCAAGCCTGGCCCCCACAGACCAGCAGTAGGAGGTCATAGAAAGGCTTCAGGGAGTGAGCGTCACGGTCAGGGCTGCACCTGCTCTGGAGCAGGAAGTGGGGCAGGATTAGAGGTGGGAGCCCAGGTAACTCTTCCACACTGCCTATTCTCAATACCATTCTTCTTCTTCAGAGTACACTGAGAATCATTCAGTCCAGTGGTTCTCAGTCAAGGTGTTTTTATCTCCCGGAAGACATTTGGCATTGTCTGGAGACACTTTTGGTTGTCTCCTGGGTGGGTGCTACTGGCATTCCCGAATACAGGACACTGGTAAACATCCTACAACGACAACTAGTGATGATAGACACCTCGACTAAGAATTTTTCGGCCGCAGATGTTAACAGTGGCATGATTGAGAAACCCTGGGATAGAAGGTTCAAAGGACTGATTCTCAGATCTGAGAACAGCCTTGTTGATGTGAGAGACAAAGCAAGTATCTTCTGGGATTCTCCTGGTCCCTTGGGTGCTTGATGGCTCACTTCCACTGCCATCACCTCCATCACCTCTCTCCTGCCTGCTCACCTTTATCCTTTGGGGTTTGCCTGTTACGTCGCTGTTGTTCTGAGGAAGCGGAGGCCCTGGAGAGGAACATGTGAGAGCTGAGGGTGGTTAGGTGTGCCACCACTGGCACATATACTGTTGTTTGTTCAGACTCCACGTGGAATGAGGTGTCAGACAAGCAAAGGCTGACTGTCTGGTTCTTTCTGGTAGTAGGTCCCCTGTAAACACTCCAAGTAAGCCAGCCTCCTTGGAAAACCAGCCTGGGTATTCCTTCCCTGGAGTGGAGGCAGCTTAACAAGTGTTTCTGTCTTCCGGGGTTCCGTGAGGCTGTGTGATCCTTCAGAATTCCTGAGGCTGTGGGATTTGGGATCCTGTGAAGTGGATTTTGAAATAGCCAGGGGCTTAGTAAAGAATATCTGCTGGAAGTTCTCAGACAGAGAGCCTTTGTAGACAGGAGCAGCAGGCTGTGGACACTTCATGTCACAGACTCACGGCGCTTTGTGTTTTTTTTTTTAACTTTATATTTTGTATTGAGGTACAGCTGATTATGGGGCTTCCCTGGTGGCTCAGACGGTAAAGCGTCTGCCTGTAATGTGGGAGACCCAGGTTCGATCCCTGGGTCGGGAAGATCCCCTGGAGAAGGAAATGGCAACTCACTCCAGTATTCTTGCCTGGAGAATTCCATGGATTGAGGAGGCTGGTAGGCTACAGTCCACGGAGTCGCAAAGAGTTGTACACGACTGAGCAGCTGATTAACAATGTTATGATAGTTTCAGGTGAACAGTGAAGGAACTCAATCATTCATATCCATGTATCCGTTCTCCCCCATCCCTCCTCCCATCCAGGCTGCCACATAACATTGAGCAGAGTTCCATGTGCTATACGGTAGGTCCTTGTTGGTTATCCATTTTAAATATAGCAGTGTGTACATGTCTATATCAAACTCCCTAACTGTCCCTTCCTCTCAGCAACCATAAATTTGTTCTCTACATCTGTGAGTCTCTTTCTGTTTTGTAAGTAACTGTATCATTTTCTTTTGAGATTCCACACATAAGATATGTCATAGTATATTTCTCCTTCTCTATCTGACTTACTTCACTCAACATGACGATCTCTAGGTCTATATGTTGCTGCAAGTGGATTTATTTCATTCTTTTCAATGGCTGAGTAATATTCCATTGTATAAATGTACCACATCTTTCTTCTTTATCTATTCCTCTGTCGATGGACAGTTACGTTACTTCCGTGTCTCGATTATTGTAAATAGTGCTTCAGTGAACACTGGAGTGCGTGTATCCTTTCAGATCCTGTTTTCCTCCAGATATGTGCCCAGGAGTGGGATGGCAGGGTCATATGGTAGCTATATTTTTAGCTTTCTAAGGAATTTCCATACTGTTCTCCATAGCGACCATACCAATTTACATTCCCACAAACAGTGTAGGAGGGTTCCCCTTTCTCCACACCCTCTCCAGTATTTATTGTTTGTGGATTTTTTGATGATAACCAATCTGGATGGTGTGAGGTGATATCTCGTTGTAGTTTTGATTTGTAGTTTTCTCATGACTAGTGATGTTGAACATCTTTTCATGTGCCTCTTGGCAATCTGTATGTCTTCTTTGGAGAAATGTCTGTTTCCGTCTTCTGCCCATTTGTTGATTTGTTTATTTTGACACTTTTAAGTGTTATGAGCTGTTTGTAAAATTTGGAAACTTATCCCTTGTCAGTCACATCATTTGCAAATATTTTCTCCCAGTCTATGGTTTGTCTTTTTTTTTCATTGTTTCCTTTGTTATTTAAAAGATTTTGAATTTAAATAGGTCCCATTTGTGTTTTTTTTTTTGTCCTTATTTCTATTATATTGGGAGATGGATCAAAAAAGATATTGCTGCAATTTACGTCAGTATTCTGCATGATGCTTTGTTTTAAACACACTGCATGTAGCATCCCATTTTTCCTTCAATAGCCCTGGGGTCTCCTGGCAGGGCTGGCTCCTGGAGCATGAGATCTGCCTCGTTGCACATGGCTCCATGCTCTGAAGAGTCTTACACTCGGTTTAGTGGTTGCTGTCACCATCTTGAAATTCTTCATTATATTTAAGAATTTAAGTGTTAGTCACTCATTCATGTCTGACTCTTTTGTAACCCCAGGGACTGTGGCTCACCAGGCTCCTCTGTCCATGGGCTATTCCAGGCAAGAATACTGGAGTGGGTAGCCATTCCCTTCTCCAGAGGATCTTCCCTGGGGATCAAACCCACATCTCTCATGTCTCCTACATTGGCAGGGAGGCTCTTTACCACTAGTGCCACCTGGGAATGTGTATGGAAACACAAAAAAAGCTGAAACAGCCAAAGTAATTTTAAGAAAGAAAGAGCTGGAGGAATCAGGTGCCCTAACTTCAGACTATACTACAAAGCTACAGTAATCAAAACAGCATGGTATTGGCACAAAAACAGAAACAAACCTCAATGGAAAAGGACAGAAAGCCCAGCAATAAATCCACACACCAATAATCAAGCTCCCTCTTCCCTTGGAGTGTAATCTGTCTCCTGCTCACCCTTATATTGCCTTTTACCTGGGGCACTCCTTAATATTGCACCTTTAATAAGGCTAGTAGAAGGCCATCACCCTGTCTTGTTTGACCTTTGATACCATGTCCTGGGGGTGCATCCACCGAGAAGGGAAATACCCTTTTGGAGAAGAGAGTTTACCCCAGACTTGCACAGCCTGCAGCCTCATCTTCTCTCTATCACCTGCTCACTCTGGGACTTGGGGCAAATATTGCAAACTGTCTGTGCTATGGTTTCCTCGTGTATTCAACAGATATTTACTGTCCCCACCTAGGGCCCCGTGCTGTTCAAGAGCCTCCTCTTGAATTGCCATAGCCTTTTCAGGCACATGTGCAAAGCTCTGGGTGCAGGGCTGGGAGTATCTGAGAGAACCATTCCTGCCCATTTACAGGACTGGCTTGTTTGACTCAGAAAAGATTTCTCAAAGTTGCACTTATTTTTGGCTATCTTCTCATCAGGCCTTCTGCTTTCTAATCTACTACAGTAGTTTTCCAATATCTGGCTGAAGAACCACTGTATTAGAATTGGCCCAGAAATCTGAATTTTCAACAGTCTGTCTAAAGGCTGAGAACACACACTAGCTTCAGAACAGCTTGGTAGTGACTGGTTCTTAACAAGTGGTTCTCGGCTGGTTCTCAACAAGTGGTTCTCAGCCCTGGGGAGCTAAAAATAAGTATGCCCTGATCCACTCCAGACCAACTGAGAGAAATCTCTGGGTGGGATAGAGGCATCCATGTTTTAAAAACATTTTCCATGTAGGTTCTGATGAACAGTAAGGTTTGGAGCAACTGTTCTTGGTTTTTACCATATATCAGGCCTCAGCGCACCAGGTTTAAGAGCACCGATAAGTACCACCCCTTCATGGATTGCAGCCTTGTCATGGTGACGGGGCTTGCATAACTCAATGGAGCTAGTAACCATTCCATGCAGGGCCACCAAAGATGGACAGGTCTTACTGAAGAGTTCTGACACACCGTGGTCCATTGGAGGAGGAAACGGCAACCCGTTTCAGTATTCTTGCCACAAGAATGAACAGCATGAAAAGGTAAAACGATATGATACCAGAAGATGAGCCCCCTAGGTAGGAAGGTGTCCAATATGCTACTGGGATGAGATGGTTAGATAGCATCATTGAATCAGTGGACATGAATTTGAGCAAACTCCAGGAGATAGTGGAGGACAGAGGAGCCTGGCGTGCTGCAACCCATGGGGTCACAAAGGGTTGGACACAGCTTAGTGACTGAACAGCAACAATAAGGACCAACTCCCTTCCCCTCCCCACTGCCAGTCTTCCCTTCTTGGGCCAAATAATTAAGGGAAAAGCATTTTAAAGTTTTCTTTGTGTGTCAGATACAGCCGTTCCTTCTGAGAGTCAGCAATGCTAACATATCAAAATGATAACAAACAACACAACAAATATGTTGTAACCCAGGGCTGTAACTGACAGACTCAGGGAGGACACAGCAGCAGCTTCCCAGCTCCTGGTGCTGACCCCGGCCTGGGGACAGACTCTGACCACACGCACAGCAAGCTGTTCTCCATGGAGATGTGAATCTAATAAAAACCTGCTGGTTGAAATCACAGCAACAATAACATACTTACTGATACTGAGTGCCAGACACAGATTGATACTGAGTGCCAAGACATTGGGTCAAGTGTTTGAATACATGCTTGCCCTGAATCTTCATAACAGTGCTGTGATGTGTGAGTGCTAATATTCTCTCCAGGTTACGGGTGGGGCAGCCAAAGATCTGAAAGATTAAACACTTGCCGTGTCGCAGATCTGGGATATAAATCCAGTCCATGTACTTAACTGTTCAATGAACTAGTGAAAAATAAGCCATGTCCTTTAGGTCTGTGTTGATATTCATGATACTCATGGATTAGATCTCCCCATGCCCAGGTTTCAGGACTGTCACAGAGAAGATTGAAAAGTTACTGTTTTCCACTTCCTGGTCTGAATATAAAATCTGGGCAAAGAGCTGGTGTGAATTTGATGTTAGCCTTAGAGTTTTTCTGTTGAAGTGGGTGGTTGCTCTATACTGCCATCTGCTGGCTGTCTGAACCAAGCACAGGCCAGAGCCCCATACTTCTCACAGTGGAGCTAGTGACAGAGGAGGTCATTGAATTCAAAATGTGCACCCCTCACCAAAACGCCTTCCTCTGAAACACACACACTTTTTCATAAGAAAAGAGAATTTCTACAGTTTGAAATAATTAGGATGGTTTTCCCTGGCTTTCTTTTCACTCTTGGTGAATTTCTGACCATATTCCAAATAATGCCTTATATTTGTCTGACTCCCAGAGCAGAAGATAGGACAGCTTAATTCCTTCCCAGTGCAGCGGTCACCTCGGCCAGCCTAGCTTGGAAATTGTGGTTAGGTTACCGTTCTCTGCATTTGTGTCAGAGAAGCTAAAACCAAGCCTGGATGGACGGGAGCAGGGACCTACATATCAGAACCTTGTTAGGAACCTGCCTCTCCACAGTGTACGCATAAAAGCTAGTCTGACCTGCACAACAGCAGTTAGGTTCAGAAATGAAGAAAACAGGGCGCTACTAGGAAACTGGAAGACAGCTCTCTACCCACTGAGGTGTCCTTAGGAAGCAATTCCCATTTTAAATAGTTCTCTTGGAAGTGAGAGTGGCTTAGCGTCTCGTCTGTCTCTGTAGGTAGACCCCTGGGACCGCTTGTCTGATGTGACAGAATCAAGTTTATCGGTTTGAAGAACTGAGTTTTTTGTGGAGAGCCTGAGTTGGTCTCTAGGGAAAATGTTCACAGCTCACTAAATTTATGTTGTAAACAATGAAAATGAGATGACTCCTCCCTTGGCTCTCTCTCCTTCTCCCTTGCCCCTACATATAGTCAGGAACAATCCATATCAGTTTAACTTCATTGCTTTTGCTACATGTTAAAGCTCCTCCCTTATGCTGGTTGGTTCAGTGGACGCCTTTTTTAAAATGAAATCTGCTATAAAACACAGCCTGTGAATTACTAAGGGAAAAGCAGCAGTGGGATCCTTAGACTCTGCCTCTCATCTCTCATTTCCCTGTGGTTTCCTTGCCAGGCCCCTTGAGGCTCTTCTAAGGATCCAAGAGCTCCCTGGGCAGAGTCTGAATATACAGCTAGGTGCTGCATAGCTTGACTGCTTTGTCAGTCTAGTCTGGGGTGGAAGGTTCTTCTTTGTTCTAAACCTCTTAAAGACAAAGCAAATATTTTTAAAATGTTAACGTATCAATTCCATGTGATAGGTTGCTTGTTATAGTATTCTTGAACATTCTGAATGTGTTCCCCAAACAGGAAGTTAAAAAATAGTGGGGATGGTGGGAGAAAAGTGTTTGTACACTGGTGGTTCTTAGGGAGAAATTTTGTGTTCAAGCCATTTAGTTCAAGGCCATGGGGAGAACTCACCTGTTCATGCTTGTAGTGGAGCTGTGGGTGCCAGGTCTGCTTGGAAAGGTAAGTCTTTAGCACAGTCAGTGGAATCATAAAGGGATTGTGGTTTGAATATTTTGATAACTGTTGGGGTCCTTTAATGGACCAGAACCTGGCGGTCCGGAGGCGACGATAAGAAAGTGAAAGAGAGAAAGAGGCTGATACTCCCTGGTTTATGCAGAAAGCCAATAAATCCTTGACACAGAACTTGTGTCTCTCACGAAGGCACCGGGTGCCCTCTCTAGGTGGGGTGAAGGCACAGGGTGCCTTCTCGAAAGAGTCTTAGAAGCCCGGGCAGGAGAGTGAGCAAGATGGGTCTCTGCTCCAAGCAATCAGTGGAAGAGAGAGAGAGAGAAAGAAAGAAAGACACGGGGACTCAAGCTCTGATGGAGCAAAGGTGCTTTAATGATTTTTCTGTGAGTATATATAGGCTGTAGTACCAGAAGTTTCTTTCGTCAATGATAAAGATCAGAGAACCAAATGTACAGTAACCGTTACCAAGGGAACAGGGATGATGATGGTCACAACGTCAGGAGACAATCCGTGTCTCAAGAAAGGGGATCGAAACTAAGCAGTTTTGTCATAAAGAGAATATTTACTAAAGGAGATTCAAGCCTGTCTCACACCATGACCCCAGTTCCTGGGAGCAGCATGCTGTTCCGCTTAAAAAGAAACAAAGGACTTGTGAGAAACAGCAGGTAGGAATCTCCTGTTAAACACTCCCTGACAGGTAACAGTTAAAATACATAGCATATTGCTGAGATATATGTGTGTATATGTATAATATGTGTGTGTATGTATCATTTTTATTGAGATACAGTTGAACTATAACCTTAGTTTCAGGTATATAAAATAATGTTGACATATGATGTGTGTGTGTATAATATATTTGTCTCTAAATGATAACCTCAAGTTTAGTTAACATCACTACACATAGTTATAAATTTTTTTCTTGTGATGAAAACATTTAAGATCTATTCTCTTGGCTGCTTTTAAATACACATTACAGTGTTGCTAACTGTACATGTACATAATGCTTACATCACACCCCCAGGACTTCCCTGCTTCACGACTGGAAGTCTGTGCCTTTTGATTACCTTCACTCATTTTGCCTGCTGTCCACCCCAGTCCCTGGCAATCACCAATCTGTTCTGTGTATCTGTGAGATTTGGGGGTTTTGTTATTTCTTTTTTAGGTTCCACATATATTCCCATAATATTTATCTTTCTCTATCTGACATATTTCACATATCCTTATGCCCTCAGAAGCCACCCACGTTGTCCCGAATGGCAAGAATTTTGTGTGTGTGGCTGAATAATAATCCATTATCTGTGTGTATGTCACATTCTATCGGTCTGTTGGTGAAGAGTTAGGTTGTTTCCATGCTGTGGCTATGGTGAGTCATGTTACAGTGAACATGGGGTACAGATACGTTTTACGGATAGTGGTTTTGTTCCCTTCAGATAACATTCAGGAGTGAAACTGCTGGATCCTCTGGTAGTTCTATTTTTAATTTTTGAGGCACCTCCATGCTGTTACCCACAGTGGCTGTGCCAGTTCACATTCCCATAGTACACAAGGGCCACCTTTTCTCCCCATTCTTGCCAGCATTTGTTATTTCTCAGCTCTAGAAAAAAAATAGCCATCATAAAAAGTGTTAGATAATATCTTATTGTGGTTTTGATTTGCATTTCTCTGACTAGGGATGTGGAACACTTTTCGAGTACCTATTATCTGTATGTCTTCTTTGGAAAAACGTCTATTCAGGTCCATTTTGTAATCAGATTGTTTGGGGTTTTTGCTGTTGAGTTGTATGAGTTCTTTATATATTTTGAATATTAACTCCTTATCAGATGTATGATTTGCAAGTATTTTCTCCCATTGGGTAGGTTGCCTGGCCATTTTGTTGATTGTTTCCTTTGCTGTGAGCAAGCTTTCTTAGTTTGATGTGTTCCTACTTCTTTATTTTTACTTTCATTGCCTTTCCTTTTGGTGTCAGAGCCACAAAGCCATCACCAAGACTGATGTCAAGGAGCTCACTGCCTATGTTTTCTTCTAGGAGTTTTAGGGTTTCAGGTCTTAGGTTCAAGTCTTTAATCCATTTAGAGTTTATTTTTGTATGTTTCTTTTATATGTGGCTGTCTAGTTTTTCCAACACCATTTGTGGAAGAGATTGTCCTTTCCCTGTTGTGTATTCTTGTGTATATTATTTTAATTGATTTTGGCATGTAGATACCTGCTTACAAATGTCTGGCTCCTCCTTAGAATGCAAACTCCATAAGGGCATGAGCCTGGCTTGTTCAGTGTTTAAGCTCTAGTCTTGGGCATGTAATAGGTGCTCAATAAATATTTTTGTATGTAAACTAATGACTATATCCATCCTCTGAAATGGTCTCATTGAGGATGAGGAGGTTGTCTTTTATTTCTTGGTATCTCCAAAGACTCAAGAAATGTTTATGACTTTAATATCTTATTCTTTTAACAATTCGTACTGAGTATCTACCACTATACTAGGTGTGGAGGACACAAAGGTGTATAAAACTGAGAATACTCTTGTCTTCACAGATGTTAGTAAGGGGGGGCAATAAATATAATAAGTAAACTGTCTGATTTTTTTGCTGATGTTAGAATGTAATTAATATCTCTCTTCCTGTTTCTCAAGGACGAAGTCTTATACCTCTCCTGTAATAAAATTATAGATGATGCAAAGCCTGCTAGGGAGACGACAAATTCACCCCCCTCCTAGAAGAAATAGGAATATGTTAATAAAAGCATGGGGAGGAGATACAGACAAGAAAGGGACAGTAGCAAAAGGATTTTTTTCTCCTCAGCTGAGCCTCCTGCCTGTCAGCCTGCCATCTTATCCTGACTGTTTTCCCCACACATCTGTCCTTTCCAACCTTGAAAGCCTGCGGTGGTGTTTGCAGTGGAGGATTTTGAGTGATTGACCCTGAAACTAGCCGTTGCCAAGGTATCGCTACTTACTACTCACAGCAGGAATAATAAATCTGCCTGCGTGCTGTCTCCATCCATTTCAAGATACATAGCAATGCATTCAGAGCAGGGGGTAAGGAGAGCTATCTCATGTAAGGATAGCCTTATCCCTTAAAAAAAATTCTATTTTGTAGATAAATTCATTACCTCATTAGATCCTTTTAAGATCATTATGAGCCAAGATGAGGATTTCAGTTAGGGCGTTCAGATACCACCAACTAACTCTTCTGTCGTCCAGCATTTGTCTTGCAATTTTTTTTAACAGATTGTACTTTTTAGAGCAATTTTAGGTTCACAGCAAAATTGAGTGGAAAGTACAGATATTTCTCATATACTTCTGCTCTCCTACACACACAGCCTCCCTATCAACATGGCCCACCAGAATGGTACAATGGTTACAGTGGATGGACCTGCATTGATATATCATCTCCCAAAGCCTATAGTTCACATTAGGGTTCACTCTGAGTGTTGTATTAATATATTCTTTGAGTTTTGACACGTATAACATGTACCTACCATTATGGATCCTACAGACTTTCACGATGCTAAGAATCCTCTGTGTGTCTGCCTATTCATTCCCGTGTCTTAGACCTTTTCATTCTTCAATAAAGTAATTAGAATTTTATTGAATAGATCTGAAATTTTTTGATAGAATTATTTAATAGGTCTTTCGACATACTAAAGCTGCTTTCCTGGTTAATACATATTTCAAAAAATGTAAATTTAATTATTTTTATAGCCTACTTTACTTCCAGAATGGTCCTGATTTGGATGATAAATTACATGGTCTTCATAATTATAGTCTACATTTATGGTCCCCAGAGAGAAGGGGAGTCTCCCTGGGATGCCAGTCAGTATAGAGCAGGACTGAAGTCCAGGTACTCTGACTTCTGTTAGTTTCTGCAACAGAGACACAAAGCCCACTGGAGAGGCAGCTCAGATCTTAAAGGTTATCACATCCTTAAGTAGTTTGAAGTAGTTGTGAAAGTGGGATGGCTTATGTACTTCTAATTCAGACATGAGAAGATTCACTGTGTAAGTAAATAAATAATGTACCTTGTAAGGAACGGAATAGACCACAAGAAGTCCACACAATCAAAACTCAGGCAGGCAAGTTGAGAATCTACTTAGAGAGGATGGAATGATATGAGGGGGAAGGTTGGATTTAAAAGGAGTACTGCACTTTTAGAGAAGTTTCCATAAATTGTTAAGCCAATGAAGAATAATATCTTCAAATGTTTGACGGTATTCTGAGACTGAAATTGGAATTTCATTTGCGTATTTCTGGGACATGGTGCATCTGTTATCCAGCAGAATGAGGCTCGGTTCTGATCAAATACATACTATACTTGCCTAACATGATAATTAACTGTTCTGTAGTATCACCCACATGTAATTATCTTACAATGCTAGCATCGTAAGGATTGAAGTGATTATTAACTTTTCCATAGCAAGTCAGAAGGAAATTATTTTAAAGGAGGTTAAGTTTTCATTAAGACCAATTCCTGCTCTTATATTCACTTTAATGTCATATTTAATATAGACTTTGCTGTATCTTCCCAACCCAGGGATCAAACCCAGGTATCCCACATTACAGCAGATAGTTTACCAACTGAGCCACAAGGGAAGCCCAAGAATACTGGAGTGGGTAGCCTATCCCTGCTCTAGCGGATCTTCCTGACCCGGTTCTCCAGATCTGCTGGAGGGGATAGTCTGGGTTGGGAAGATCCGCTGGAGAAGGGATAGGCTACCCACTCCAGTGTCCTTGGGCTTCCATTGTGGCTCAGCTGGTAAAGAATCCTCCTGCAGTACGGCAGACCTGGGTTTGGTCTCTGGGTTGGGAAGATCCCCTGGAGAAGGGAAAGATTACCCACTCCAATATTCTGGCCTAGAGAATTCCATGTACTGTATAGTCCATGGGGTTGCAGAGAGTCAGACATGACTGAGCACTTTGACTCACTCACTTCGCTTGCTATAAAACCACATAGTTAGCCTAAGTCAGACAGGAAAGAGCAGTCTTTCCTTTACAAAACAGGTTACAAGGGGTGTGGTCGGGGCCAGCACATGGAAGGCTGTGGTCAATAATGCAGAGTGCTGTGTGGCTTGGTTGTCCACCCCCAGGCATTGTTTGGCTGTGTTACCTTAGAGGCTCTCCTGCTGACAAGGCTTTAACTTCAGGTGTTTTATCTGTGAATGGTGTGGAAGTATGCTTTTACTTTACTCATGTATTTTCTTTGTCAGGCCTCTCTATCCGGAGTGTGTGCTGGAAAGCAGACCGCCTCCTAGCAGGGACCCAGGACAGCGAGATATTTGAAGTAATCGTGCGAGAAAGGGACAAACCAATGCTGATCCTGCAGGGTCACTGTGAGGGGGAGCTCTGGGCTCTGGCCCTGCACCCCAAGAAGCCACTGGCCGTGACGGGCAGTGACGACCGCTCTGTCAGGTGAGGCCCAGCAGTGTTGCCGTAACCTCACACACCTCCCTGGGGTGACAGATTGATTTTGCCCAAGCTTGCTTGTTGCTTTAAGAGAAGGATAACCCACAGTGCAGAACCTCACAGTTTCCAAACACAATGCTGAGACATTTTGCTTAACAACAGTTGGCTTCTTGATCTCTTTTTGTTGCTATCTTTCTTGGGCCCCATATTAAGTCAAGAGAATGTTCTCAGAAGTGAAAATACACTCCCACTGGGTAGATTGGCCTCCAGGTTTCTTTCAGTTGAAGATGTGAACTGAGTTCACTCATCTGTGATAAAGTCATATTTCCCCCTCATATCTTCTGTCCTTCTGGGGGCAGCTTAGCAGTTTCACAGCCTACTCACTTTTTATCAGTTTAGTTGGAGATTAGAGATCTCAAATAGAACTGAAGTTCTGATTTTCCAAAGTCATCTTTAGCATGAGAGTCATTAATTCTTTCTTTGTAAATTCTCATGTGGAATTTTGAGCAATGTCCTCAAATCAAGGGAAAGTGCTGGTTCCTAAGAAAATGTGCTGATTTTATTAGGGCCTCAGCGGTTCTTACTATGGATCACTTGTTGTTTGAGAGCTCGACAGTAATAAAATGAGCAGAATACTATGCTTCCACTGTTCTTGTGACTGTTGAGAGACTGGAACATATGATTTGAAAGTGTGAGATGAAAGCTGTTACACTGAATCCAGCGTTTTTGTATTTACTACTGAACTTTAAATGTGCTCAACAATAAGCAGGCCAGAAAGAGAGTCCGTGGCAGTGAGAGGAAGAGACTGATTGATCAATTCATCGATGGATTACTGCTTCTAAGTTTGAATAGCTAAACAGGAGGACTGGACACAAGACCTAAGGTCATTACTCTCCCTCCCCACCCTTATTCTGTATTTTTGTGAATCCAGTCAAGATGCAGTCAGTATATTCATTAGCATAAATCCAAAGATAAATCCACTGTTCAGTTTGCACCCAGCACTAAAGTCTCATCAATCTAAAAATCATTGAAAACAATTACAGCTATCTCTACATGTGCTGTAAATGTTTATTTGGCTTCGTACTTCTCTTTACTTACTGCCTTCCTCTCTTCCTTTCCCTTCCGTTACTCTGAGCCAAACCAATGCCACCAAGTTATTCAGCATCCAAGAAATGCAACTCATACCCCTCCAGATAGAAAGGATTTCAAGAAAGTTTTTAGCTTTTGTAATTTAACAACTATGTTGAATCTTAGAATTGTAAAGAGCCCTTACTGCCAGAATTTGTATTACTCCCTTTAACCGTTAATTTGGCTAAGATATTAAATGGAATTTGACACTCCGCGTATTGAAATTTAGCAAGGGTATAAGTCATAACTGAGAAAGGTTAGCTTAGTGACTTTGAAAGGATAGTGCAGTTTACCGAGGAGTGGTGGTTTCTTCATGCTAGTAGAGCAAAGCTTACATTGCCTAAAATAGTACACGGCTAAAAACAGCATGAAACTATGAATAATGGAAAGGGTGTTGAAAGCATACCCTGAGTTTTAAGCTGAGTAGCACAGGCTGCCTCAGGGATAGACAGACTCCACTGGGCAGCCCAACATGACAAGACAGGTGCCCCTGTCCCTCCTGATGGCAGGACGCACTTAGGAAAACACCACATTTGACTTACTCGTGCCTCTTTATCACAAGCGCTTAGATTCTCAGCCACCCTTGCCCCCGCCACAGATATTGTTGTTTACGTATTAAGAGAAGACTGCCTTTAGAGTGGTAACAGAAAGAGGTCACATACCACAACTGCAAGTCATATAGAAACTCTTATTCGAATCCTCAGATATTTAGTTCATGGTCTCTCAGTCTGAAGTGCTTGGATTAGGTGTTCTAAGAGCTGCCCTTACAAGTGACCTCTGTTTCTCCAGCAGTAGTCTGCTCATCAGCCAGGGGGCCCAGTGAAGTATTCCCCCTCCCCTGACCAAGAGGGGCCCTGTCAGTAGTGGGGCGCCAGGGATTTTTGAGGAGTTTTGGCAGATGCCTGTGTACAGCTTGGAATCCTCCTCAGCAGGGGTACCATTTGTTCTTCTCCATCTCAGATACTTTTTCTTGCTCAGGAGACCAACAAACATAATATGCGTTTTAGTCTATATTTACATAACACAGTTTCTAGAAGAAAACCCATATATAAAAAACAACTAATAATAATAGCGAGGCAATGGCACCCCACTCCAGTCCTCTTGCCTGGAAAATCCCATGGACGGAGGAGCCTGGTGTGCTGCAGTCCATGGGGTCGCTAAGAGTCGGGCACGACTGAGCAACTTCACTTTCACTTTTCACTTTCACGCATTGGAGAAGGGAAGTGGCAACCCACTCCAATGTTATTGCCTGGAGAATCCCAGGGACAGAGGAGCCTGGTGGGCTGCTGTCTATGAGGTTACACAGAGTCGGACCCGACTGAAGCGACTTAGCAGCAGCAGCAGTAGTACCTCTTATCCTGTAAGTGTTATTAACACCCATTGGTATAAATCAGGAACAATGTTTAATCTCCAAAGAGAAAAGTGTAATTTTGTATGAAGTAGTATGTAAAATTTCCTCATTTTTGAATCTCAAAATCTTTGAAAATATCTCATTTTATTTCTTGCTGGATATTTCAAATGGAGAAAATCACCCAAAGATAGACCAAACACCTTTGCAGCTTCCCAGACATGCCGAGAGGAAAGAGACTGGTGTGATGTTACTGCGTCCTTTTTTGTTACTATCACCATGATGAACAGGCCTTTGGCCTTGGGCTGGCTGATGACTATGAGAAAGTGTTTTGTTTTGAATTTGAACTGTACTTAGGCTGTGGAGCCTGGCTGACCATGCCTTGATTGCCCGCTGTAACATGGAGGAAGCAGTTCGCAGCGTTGCTTTCAGCCCTGATGGATCTCAGTTGGCCCTGGGCATGAAGGACGGATCTTTCATTGTTCTCCGAGTCAGGCACGTACTACCGGTATTGAAAATGACATTAGAGATATGCTTCTGTTAAAAATTCATTCTCCAGGTCAGACTGTTTGCCAGGACATCAGGAAAAAATGCATTTTCTGTTTTGAATAGGGAGATTCGCAATCCCCCATCTGTAATTGCCAGATCTGAACACCGAAAATCTGAAGTTCTTTGGTAACTTATTTGGCAGCACAGCCTGACCCAGTGAACTGATGTGAAATTGTTTACAGTCTGTTAGTCTCCTTTTTTTTTAATGTAATTTTTTTCTCAATATGTATATTTTGTTGAAGTATAGTTGACTTATAGTGTTTCAGGTGTACAGCGAGGTAATTCAGTTACACACATACCTATTAATCTCTTAGTAGGAATAATCATGTATCATGTGATTTGCTGCAGAATATTAATGTGTTCAAGAGGGGTTGCTGCCCTAGCTCCTACGGGGCTATTGCATAATATATGTGAACCTTTCCAAAATGCAGTGAGTGATCAACTCCCAAGCACGTCTTGTCCTAAGGGTTTTAGGTAAGAGATTATGGGCTTTTAATGAGACAAGAAAAAGGAAGGAAAAGGAAAGCTGCCTCTAATAGCACCAGATTTTTAGAGGTGAGCTGGAGTAAAAGATTTTTTTCCACCTATAATCACTAACAAAATGGAACATTTCCTGTTTATTAACATCTGATATTATTTATACTGTACAAAAACTATGACCCACTCTTGTATTTCCTTCAAATAACCCTGGTTATTCTTTGGGATTACATACTTTGTAATTATAGAAAGGAAATGAAACTATAAATTAGATACTGTATCTCACATAACAAATTCTATATAGCTTTAAAAATGCTGTTGACAGGGTTTATTACACTAAATTCTCATTACCAACTACACATAACTCATTACCAAACGGGTGAGCAACCTTTTCTTTCTTTGCTTAGTGATGTATGAGAAGATGGCTAATTACCAAATTTTCAGTGACACACAAACTTTAAAGCATGACTTGAGGTTCCTATCCCTAGATTTGCTATTTATCACTTTGCTTTTTTATTCTTTCAGAGATATGACAGAAGTGGTTCATATCAAAGATCGAAAAGAAGTCATTCATGAAATGAAATTTTCTCCAGATGGTTCTTATCTCGCAGTGGGATCCAATGATGGCCCAGTAGACGTCTACGCTGTCGCCCAGAGGTATAAGAAAATTGGAGAATGCAACAAGTCTGTCAGTTTCATCACACACATTGACTGGTCTTTGGATAGTAAATACTTGCAAACTAATGATGGTGCTGGAGAACGGCTGTTCTACAAAATGCCATGTAAGTCACAAGGGCATTAAATGTTTGTGCAAAACATAGCTCTGAACCATGGCAGAAAATGTATGAGGATATTCTTAGGACCTGAGGGCAAGGAGTATTTTCTCAAACAAGACCCTCAGATCACAAACTCTCAAAGAAAAGATTCATAAACTGAAGCACATTAAAATAAAAAATTATTCCACAACAAAAGAGACCGTGAATAAAATGAAAAGGCAGTGCATAGGTTGGGCATAAAAACTTGGGATTATTATAATGGACAAAGGCTATTCAGGTGACCTTTGAATAACACAGGTTTGAACTTCATGGGTCGACTTCTGTAGATTTTTTTAAAGTAGTAAATACTAGAGTACTACATACTAAGAGGTTGGTTGAATCCATCAATGTAGAACCATGAATGCAGATGGTCTGAGTTGTACATGGATTTTTGACTCCCCTGAGTGGTTCAAGAGTCAACTGTATACCTAGACTGTATACAGAGAATGCCTAAAGATAAGGAAAAAGAAAAATTACTAGGGAAATACAAAAAAAAAAACCCTGAAAATTTGAGGAACACAATCCTAAACTACTGTGATTACTTTAGTCTCTCCATGTGTTCTTCATAATTGGAAGCTTTTATTATGTGATTACTTGGTGAAAAGTGCTAATTGGGATTAACAAAACCACACATATTATTTGTAACCCCCACTACAACTTCTATAAGAAATTCATCTTATTTACATAATACTCATTTAGTAATGCTTAGTTTATAATACTAAAATGTCATAAATAAAAATTTATGTATTATCAGTTCAGTCACTCAGTGGTGTCCAACTCTTTGCGACCCCATGAACCGCAGCACGCCAGGCCTCCCTGTCCATCACAAGGTCCCGGAGTCCTTCCAAACCTAAGTCCATTGAGTCGGTGATGCCATCCAACCATCTCATCCTCTGTCGTCCCCTTCTCCTCCTGCCCTCAATCTTTCCCAGCATCAGGGTCTTTTAGAATGAGTCAGCTCTTCACATCAGGTGGCCAAAGTATTGGAGTTTCAGCTTCAACATCAGTCCTTCCAATGGACACCCAGGACTGATCTCCTTCAGAATGGACTGGTTGGATCTTCTTGCAGTCCAAGGGATCTCAAGAGTCTTCTTCAACACCACAGTTCAAAAGCATCAATTCTTTGGCGCTCAGGTTTCTTTATAGTCCAACTCTCACATCCATACATGACTACTGGAAAAACCATAGCCTTGACTAGGCGGACCTTTGTTGGCAAAGTAATGTCTCTGCTTTTTAATATGCTGTCTAGGTTGGTCATAATTTTCCTTCTAAGGAGTAAGTGTCTTTTAATTTCATGGCTTCAATCACCATCTGCAGTGATTTTGGAGCCCAGAAAAATAAAGCCAGCCACTGTTTCCCCATCTATTTCCCATGAAGTGATGGGACCAGATGCCATGATCTTAGTTTTCTGAATATTGAGCTTTAAGCCAACTTTTTCACTCTCCTCTTTCACCTTCATCAAGAGGCTCTTTAGTTCCTCTTCACTTTCTGCCATAAGGGTGGTGTCATCTGCATATCTGAGGTGATTGATATTTCTTCTGGCAATCTTGATTCCAGCTTGTGCTTCTTCCAGGCCAGCATTTCTCATGATGTACTCTGCATATAAGTTAAATAGGCAGGGTGACAATAGACAGCCTTGACATACTCCTTTTCCTATTTGGAACCAGTCTGTTGTTCCATGTCCAGTTCTAACTGTTGCTTCCTGGCCTGCATACAGGTTTCTCAAGAGGCAGGTCAGGTGGTCTGGTATTCCCATCTCTTTCAGAATTTTCCACAGTTTATTGTGATCCACACAGTCAAAGGCTTTGGCATAGTCAATAAAGCAGAAATAGATGTTTTTCTGGAACTCTTTTGCTTTCTCGATGGCCCAGCAGATTTTGGCGATTTGATCTCTGGTTCCTCTACCTTTTCTAAAACCAGCTTGAAAATCTCAAAGTTCACGGTTCACGTATTGCTTGAAGCCTGGCTTGGAGAATTTTAAGCATCACTTTACTAACGTGAGATGAGTGCAATTGTGCAGTAGTTTGAGCATTCTTTGGCATTGGCTTTCTTTGGGATTGGAAAGAAAACTGACCTTTTCCAGTCCTGTGGCCACTGCTGAGTTTTCCAAATTTGCTGGCATATTGAGTGCAGCACTTTGACAGAATTTCAAAGATTTCACAGAAAATCTTTCAGAATTTGAAATAACTCAACTAGAATTCCATCACCTGCACTACTTTTGTTCATAGTGATGCTTCCTAAGGCCCACTTGACTTCACATTCCAGGGTGTCTGGTTTTAGGTGAGTGACCACACCATCGTGATTATCTGGGTCGTGAAGATCTTTTTGTTTTGTACAGTTCTTCTGTGTATTCTTGCCACCTCTTCAATTTTTGAATAATGATTTTTGTAATGTAAGATTAAAATTTTAATGTTTAACATAATTTTATCATAATTTTTTATTGAAAAATCAATTTTACCTGAAATAAGGTGTAACATGGACTTCCCAGGTGGCACTAGTGGTAAAGAACCCACCTGCCAATGCATGAAATGTGAGAGGTATGGGTTGAGAAGATCCCCTGGAGAAGAGCCTGGCAACCCACTCCAGTATACTTGCCTGGAGAATCCCATGGACAGAGGAGCCTGGTGGCCTGCAATCCAGAGGGTCGCAGAGAATCAGACATGACTGAAGCACACATATATGCAAGGTGTAACATAATGAAATGTCAACATTTTTAAGACTCTCTGCCCTGCCAGTTCATCAGTTTACCATTACTGGGTGCATATTTCTTTGTGTCTGCTTTCTTTGCTTGACTGTATTTCATATATATTTTCCTATGTGGAAAAAGATGGAACACACGTTTGTCATTTGCAATAAACAAATTACACTCTGCACAGTGATAATATAATTTTCTTTCTTATCCTCCTACTGTTGAGCTTTTGGGCTTATTTCTAGTTTCTTGGCTGATATCCACAGTAAAACTCCAAATATCTTTGTAGAGGTGGGATTTTCTCTTCTATGTTACTTACTTGGATTGTGTTCTTTAAGCAGGGACACTGGATCAAGAATATAGTCAAACTATCAGCTCTGATTCTATGGTCTTAAAAATGGATATAATACTATGCTAGAGTCCAGAATTGCCAGTCTGACAATGCACCAGTAATGTGCAAGTAGCATTTATTCTCATAGATTGTTCATTTGAAAATGTTTGTTACTGTTGAGGGGAAAGTATGAGTTAATTGTCTTGATTTTGAATTTTTAAATAGTGTATCACTAAGCATTTTTCCCAGCATTCCTTTTCTATGGGCTTCCTCCTTTGTGTGCTCCCAGAGGACATCCCTTGCTAACTGCTGGTGGAAACTGGGTATTGTGCCCTGTACTTAAGAACATAGCAAGCAAAATTATCAGGACTCTTTTCCCCAACCAATTATATTTCATCAAAATTTGGTAGATTTTTATCATGTAGCACTTTAAACAGCAAAGTCCATTCATTTTTTTCATTAATTAATTGAAGCTGGTTTTTTAAAAGATCACTTCTCTGGCTCTTGGAATTATAAAAGTAGGAGTTCAGAACAAACTTTTTAAAAACCAGAAAAAAATTGGTAACTGTGATGATATATAATTTAATAAGTCATTTTTTCAATAACACAAAGCATAATATCATGTGTATCCAAATAATTAAGGTCAAATAAACATCAGTTCAGTTCAGTTGCTCAGTTGTGTCTGATTCTTTGTGACCCCATGGACTACAGCACGCCAGGCCTCCCTGTTCATCACCAACTCCCAGATTTCACTCAGACTCACATCCATCGAGTTAGTGATGCCATCCAGCCATCTCATCCTCTGTCATCCCCTTCTCCTCCTACCTTCAATCTTTCCCAACATCAGGGTCTTTCCCAATGAGTTGGTTTTTCTCATCAGGTGGCCAAAGTATTGGAGTTTCAGCATCAGTCCTTCCAATGAATATTCAGGACTGATTTCCTTTAGGATGGACTTGTTGGATCACCTTGCTGTCCAAGGGACTCTCAAGAGTCTTCTCCAATACCACAGTTCAAAAGCATCAATTCTTCTATGCTCAGTTTTCTTTATAGTCCAACTCTCACATCCATTCATGAATCCTGGAAAAACCATAGCTTTGACTAGATAGACATTTGTTGGCAAAGTGACATCTCTGCTTTTTAATATGCTGTCTAGGTTGGTCATAGCTTTTCTTCCAAGGAGTAAGCTAGTCTTAATTTCATGGTGGCAGTCATCATCTGCAATGATTTTGGAGCCCCCCAAAATAAAGTCTGTCACCGTTTCCATTGTTTCCCTATCTATTTGCCATGAAGTGATGGGACCGGATGCCATGATCTTCATTTTCTGAATGTTGAGCTTTAAGCCAACTTTTTCACTCTCCTCTTTCACTTTCATCAAGAGGCTCTTTAGTTCTTCACTTTCTGCCATAAGTGTAGTATCATCTGCATATCTGAGGTTATTGATATTTCTCCCAGTAATCTTGATTTCATCTTGTGCTTCATCCAGTCCAGTGTTTCTCATGATATACTCTGCGTATAAGTTAAATAAGCAGGGTGACATTATACAACCTTGGCATATTCCTTTCCCGATTTGGAACCAGTCTGTTGTTCCATGTCCAGTTCTAACTGTTGCTTCTTGATCTGCATACAGATTTAGCAGGAGGCAGATCAGGTGGTCTGGTATTCCCATCTGTTTAAGAATTTCCACAGTTTGTTGTGATCCACACAGTTAAAGGCTTTAGCATAGTCAATAAAGCAAAAGTAGATGTTTTTTCTGGAACTCTCTTGCTTTTTCTATCATCCAATGGACGTTGGCAGTTTGAACTCTGGCTCCTCTGTCTTTTCTAAATCTAGCTTGAACATCTGAAAGTTCACAGTTCATGTACTGTTGAAGCCTGGCTTGGAGAATTTTGAGCATTACTCTGCTAGCGTGTGAGATGAGTGCAATTGTGCAGTAGTTTGAGCATTCTTTGGCATTGCCTTTCTTTGGTAGTTTGAGACATTAGATTTAGTACAGTGATCATTTCTTTTCTCATATCTTGAGTTTTGAGCCTGTGCTTTCTTTAAATCCTGCTAGGGGAAAAAAATCACCAGTTCAGGAAAGAGATTAGAATTTATACTTTCCTTAGTTTATAAACATTTTAAAACAAAGGTTTTAGACTTCTTGAGAAAAATGAATAAGTAAATTAGAACATGATTTTTATTTACATGTAGCATTATATTAAAGTGTATTGATTGTTTTCAGCTGGGAAGTCTTTAACAAGTAAAGAAGAAATCAAAGGGATTCCCTGGGCCTCCTGGACATGTGTGAAAGGCCCAGAAGTGAGTGGAATTTGGCCAAAATACACTGATGTCACTGACATCAACTCAGTGGATGCAAATTACAACAGTTCAGTGTTGGTGTCTGGAGATGATTTTGGACTGGTTAAATTGTTTAAATTTCCTTGTCTCAAAAAAGGTAAGGCCAAAAGAAATGCTTCATTGAATGAAGGTTTAATCTAGGATATCTATATAGTATAATTAAGGCTTTTCTTGATGTCCACTAGTGCAGACTATTCATTTTATATTTGTATATATATTTACTCTTTAATACTTTTTAGTAAAGTTTTATATCTTCTGCTTTTGACATTCTGAAATATATGTGGTTTTGCAAATTTAAGTCAGCATTTGTTAACAGAGATACCACTCAACATTTTGTGATCCATAAACCTCACATTTCACATTTTAAACAAGTTATATTCTATTTTATTTATATCTATGTAAATATAATAATTTAAATTATATGTTACATTAAAATATTGTAATTAAAATTCATTTATGCATTACAGCTAATTATCCTTATACATAGGAAGCAAAGCTACTCCTTATAGACTTATTTAAAATAAAATCTGAAAGTGATTGTTCTGGTGATTATACACTTTGTGGACTGCTTCTCATAGCACTAATTTTGCACACCAGACTAACATAACTGGTGAAATTTTTATAGAATTATAGTTGATTTACAGTGTATTAATTTCTACTGTACAGAAAAGTGATTCTGTTTTATATATATATAGATATTGTATATCTATATATATATACAGATAAATATACATTCTTTTAAAATTGTTTCCCGTTATGGTTTATCAATAGAGTATTGAATATAGTTCCCTGTCCAATACAGTAGGCCCTTTTTATTTATCCATTCTATCTATATATTATAGTCTACATCTGCTAATCCCAAACTCCCAATCTGTTCCTTCCCCAGCTCCCCTCCCACTTGGCAGCCACAAGTCTGTTCTTTATGCCTATGAGTCTACTTATGTTTGGTAGATAAGTTCATCTGTGTCATATTTTAGATTCCGTATATAAGTGATGTCACATGGTATTTTTCTCTTTCTGACTTAACCCCACTTAGTTTGGTGATCTCTAGATCCATCCATGTTGCTGCAAATGGCATTATTTCATTCTTTTTATGGCTGAGGAGTATTCCACTGTGTATATTACCCATCTTCTGTATCCATTCATCTGTTGATGGACATTTAGATGGTTTCCATGTCTTGGTCTTTGTGAATAGTGTTACTGTGAACATTGGGGTGCGTGTATCTTTTTGAATTGTAGTTTTGTCTGAATATATGTCCAGGAATGGGATTGCAGGATCATATGGTAGTTCTATCTTTAGTTTTTTGAGGAACCTTCATACTGTTTTCCAGTATAGTTGTACCAACTTACTTACCCACCAACAATGTATAAGGGTTTCATTTTCTCCACACACTCTCCAGCATTTGCTGTCTGTAGATTTTTTAGTGATGGCCATTTAGTGTGAAGTGTTACCTCACTGCAGTTTTAATTTGCATTTCTCTAGTAATTAGCAGAATTGAACATCTTTTCATGTGCCTGGTGGCCACCTGTATGTCTTCTTTAGAAAAATGTTTGTTTAGATCTTCCACCCTGTTTTGTTGTTTGTTTTGTCGTTGTTGAGTTTTATGACCTGTTTGTATATTTTGGAATTTAAGCCCTTGTTGGTTGCACCAGTTATAAATATTTTCTCCCAGTCTGCAAATTTGTCTTTTCATCTTGTTTATGGTTTTCTTTGTTGTGCAAAACTTGTAAGTTTCGTTAGGTCCCATTTGTTTATTTTTGCTTTGGAGAGAGTGATAACTGATGACATTTTTGAGAGAGAAATTTGGCTCAAAACCCTTTCTGCCCTTGCATCTCGTTCTTTTGTTTTATTGTTGTCACTTCAATTTTTCTGGCACCTCAGGCTTTGTAGATTGTGACTGAATTAATTATGTAATGATCTTGTCCTCTTCTTCCTTCAAAAGTTTAGGCAAATCCTATACACAGGTTTTTCTGAGACTCCCTGCCTGTACCCTGAAAATCTGATTTTGGGAAAGTAATCAGTAGGGATATGCTGTTGCCTAAAAACCCTTTCACTTGAATGCTTTTTAGATTAAGCATGGAAAGAGACTGAAAATGTAATCAGAAAGGTTTTTTTCAGCTAACTGGCAGTTTCAAAGCAGTGAATTTTGGTACAAAATTGAACATAAAGTGCATAGGAGAAACAACCATCACTTCCACTTGACAAGATGACCATCAGTTTAAAATGCTTGAGGAACAAGATGGCAGAGGAGTAGGTGGACGTGGAGCACATCTCTCCCGACGGATACATCAGGAATACACCTTCAGACACAGAACTGCATGCAGAACACCAGCTGAGAGTGGACAGGAGCACCTGATCAGCAGAAAAGAATATGTAGACCCATGCAAAACTCGGTAGGACGTAGGAACTAGGGGAAAAAATGGGAGCGTTAGTAGGACTCGACCTGCCCTCAGCGGATGGGAGACCTGAAGCAGGGGTCCGATCCCCACATCGGGGCAGTTGTCTGAGTCAGAGGAGAAACATTTAAGGCTGAGAGGGAAACAGCCTAAATGGAATGAGAATCAGACAGTCCTTGCCGCAGCCATACATACCCTCGATGGCATAGTGGCTGGAAGCTGGAGTTTAGGGATTGGGGAGCAATCCCAGGCAAGGGCTGCTGTTGACCGTGGAGAGACAGATCTAGGGAATGTGAGGAAGGAGACTGTGGTGGGAAGTGCCTGTGGAGGAAAGTCGGCACCCATGGAAGCAGGCTGATGCAGTTGAGTCATGAGTGGGGCAGGTAGCCATCACCATAGCCTCTCTCCCTCCATCACCATAGCCTCTCCCCAGCCAGAACCCCTGTGACCCAGGCAGCTGCACTCCCTCCACACCTGGACTTCACAGGGGCAAACCCAAGTCCTTCAGGGCAGCCTAAGGAGCAAACCCCAATGGATGACCCATATCCAGAAGTGGAAATAAAACCACAATTGTAACCCTGGGACAGTGTGATTAAGGAAGAAGACTCAAAAGCCTCCCACTAGCTATACAAGCTGCAGATTAAATCCACACGATCAACTAGGCAGACTCTGTGTCTGTGGAATATATAAAAGGTCATTGAGAGTCCCTGCAAAAGAAAATGCACTAGTTCTGATAGCTGTAGACACTGGAGACAAGATCACAGAATAGGAGCAGATTAGAATCTGAGCTGCCCCCACAGCAGGTGCAGAGATCAACACAGTGTTGGAGGGCTTCCTAGGCAGGTGAAGTGGACTGTGACTCCCAGCAAGGGAAAGGACTCTGACAGCAGTGACTCAGGGAAAACATTTATTATTCTTATGTTTTGACTTGTTCTGTAGATTCTTTTGGATTTTTTTTTTCTCTTTTCCCGCTTCTGTTATAGTTGATTTTATTGGCGCTATGAAATCTAACTAAGCTTTCAAGTTGTTTTTTTTTTTTCTCTCAGTCACCTTTTTTATTGTTGTTATAAACCTCTAGCTCTATATTGGGCTTTTGTAGTTCTGGGGAGTTGTTTTCTTTGTTTTCTTCTCTATTTTAGTTTTTTAAACCTATTATTATTTTTTCTGCATTTATTCCTTAGTTTGCTTTTCCTACTGTTCTTTTCCCCTTGCAGTTAACCTTTAATATATATATAAATCTTCTTTATCTACATCTATTTAGTTTGCATATCTATTTTTTCTTTCTTTCTTTTCTTCCTTTCCTTTAGTCTCAACACATTTGATAGTTTTATTTACATTGCTTTATACCCCAATTGGCACCTTGCTTTAGTCTTGTTCTCCACTTTGTGCTTTAGTTAGTTTTGCTCAGTTCAGTTCAGTCACTCAGTTGTGTCTGACTCTTTGCAACCCTGCGAGCCACAGCACGCAAGGCCTCCCTGTCCAGCACAAACTCCCAGAGTTTATCCAAACTCATGTCCATTGAGTCGGTGATGCCATCCAACCATCTCACCCTCTGTCGTCCCCTTCTCCTCCTGCCCTCAATCTTTCCCAGCATCAGGGTCTTTTCAAATGAGTCAGCTCTTCCCATCAAGTGGCCAAAGTATTGGAGTTTCAGCTTCAACATCAGTCCTTCCAATGGACACCCAGGACGGATCTCCTTTAGAATGGACTGGTTGGATCTCCTTGCAGTCCAAGGGACTCTCAAGAGTCTTCTCCAACACCACAGTTCAAAGCATCAATTCTTTGGTGCTCAGGTTTCTTTATAGTCCAACTCTCACATCCATACATGACTACTGGAAAAACCATAGCCTTGACTAGACAGACTTTTGTTGGCAAAGTAATGTCTCTGCTTTTTAATATGCTGTCTAGGTTGGTCATAACATTCCTTCCAAGGAGCAAGCAAGTCTTTTAATTTCATGGCTTCAATCACCATCTGCAGTGATTTTGGAGCCCAAAAAGATAAGTTCAGCCACTGTTTCCACTGTTTCTCCATCTGTTTGCCATGAAGTGATGGGACCAGATGCCATGATCTTCGTTTTCTGAATGTTGAGCTTTAAGCCATCTTTTTCACTCTCCTCTTTCACCTTCATCAAGAGGCTCTTTAGTTCTTCACTTTCTGCCATAAGGGTGGTGTCATCTGCATATCTGAGGTTATGGATATTTCTCCCGGCAATCTTGATTCCAGCTTGTGCTTCTTCCAGCCCAGCGTTTCTCATGATGTATTCTGCATAGAAGTTAAATAAGCAGGATGACAATAGACAGCCTTGAGGTACTCCTTTTCCTATTTGGAACCAGTCTGTTGTTCCATGTCCAGTTCTAACTGTTGCTTCCTGACCTGCATACAGATTTCTCAAGAGGCAGGTCAGGTAGTCTGGTATTCCCATCTCTTTCAGAATTTTCCACAGTTGATTGTGATCCACACAGTCAAAGGCTTTAGCATAGTCAATAAAGCAGAAATAGATGTTTTTCTGGAACTCTCTTGCTTTTTTGATGATCCAACAGATGTTGGCAATTTGATCTCTGGTTCCTCTGCCTTTTCTAAAACCAGCTTGAACATCTGGAGGCTCACAGTTCACGTATTGTTGAAGTCTGGCTTGGAGAATTTTAAGCCTCACTTTACTAGCATGTGAGATGAGTGCAATTGTGCGGTAGTTTGAGCATTCTTTGGCATTGCCCTCCTTTGGGATTGGAATGAAAATTGACCTTTTTCCAGTCCCGTGGCCACTCCTGAGTTTTCCAAATTTGCAGACATATTGAGTGCAGCACTTTCACAGCATCATCTTTCAGAATTTGAAATAGCTCAGCTGGAATTCCATCACCTCCACTAGCTTTGTTTGTAGTGATGCTTCCTAAAGCCCACTTGATTTCACATTCCAGGATGTCTGGCTCTAGGTGAATGATCACACCATCATAATTATCTGGGTTGTGAAGATCTTTTTTGTACAGTTCTTCTGTGTATTCTAGCCACCTCTTCTAAATATCGTCTGCTTCTGTTAGGTCCATACCATTTCTGTCCTTTATTGAGCCCATCTTTGTATGAAATGTTCCCTAGGTATTTCTAATTTTCTTCAAGAGCTCTCTAGTCTTTCCCATTCTATTATTTTCCTCTATTTCTTTGCATTGATCACTGAGGAAGGCTTTCTTATCTCTCCTTGATATTCTTTGGAACTCTGCATCTAAATGAGTGTATCTTTTTTTTTTTCTCTTGCTTTTCATTTCTCTTCTTTTCACAGCTATTTGTAAGGCCTCCTTAGATAGCCATTTTGCTTTTTTGCAATTCTTTTTTTTGGGGGATGGTCTTGATCCCTATTTCCTGTACAATGTCATGAACCTCTTCCATAGTTCATCAGGCACTCTGTCTATCAGATCTAGTCCCTTAAATCTATTTCTCACTTCCACTGTATAATCATAAGGGATTTGATTTAGGTCATACCTGAATGGTCTAGTGGTTTTCCCCACTGTCTTCAATTTCAGTCTGAATTTGGCAATAAGGAGTTCATGATCTGAGCCACAGTCAGCTCCCTGTCTTGTTTTTTTGTTGACTTTATAGAGCTTCTCCATCTTTGGCTGCAAAGAATATAATCAATCTGATTTCACTGTTGGCCATCTGGTGGCCAACCTACACATATCCATGTGTAGGGTGTTCTCTTGTGTTGTTGGAAGAGAGTGTTTGCTATGATCAGTGCGTTCTCTTGGCAAAACTGTATTAGCTTTTGCCCTGCTTCATTCTATACTCCAAGGCCAAATTTGCTTGTTACTCCAGATGTTTCATGACGTCCTACTTTTGCGTTCCAGTCCCCTATAATGAAAAGGACAACTCTTTTGGGTGTTAGTTCTATAAGGTCTTGTAGGTCTCCATAGAACTGTTCAACTTCAGCTTCTTCAGCATTACTGGTCGGGGCATAGACTTGAATTACCATGATATTGAATGATTTGCCTTGGAAATGAGAGATTATTCTGTTGTTTTTGAGATTGCATCCAAGTACTGCATTTCAGACTCTTCTGTTGACTATGCTGGCTACTCCATTTTTTCAAGGGATTCCTGCCCACAGTGGTAGATATAATGGTCATCTGAGTTAAATTCACCCATTCCAGTCCATTTTAGTTTGCTGATTTCTAGAATGTCAACATTTACTTTTGCCATCTCCTGTTTGACCACTTCCAATTTGCCTTGATTCATGTACCTAACATTCCAGATTCCTATGTAATATTGCTCTTTACAGCATCGGACCTTGCTTGTATCACCAGTCACATCTGCAAGTGGGTGTTGTTCTCCATCCCTTCATTCTTTCTGGAGTTATTTCTCCATTGATCTCCACTATCATATTGGGCACCTACCAGCTTGGGGAGTTCATCTTTCTTTGTCCTGTCTTTTTGCCTTTTCATACTGTTCATGGGGTTCTCAAGGCAAGAATGCTGAAGTGGTTTGCCATTCCCTTCTCCAGTGGACCACATTCTGTGAGACCTCTCCACCATGACCCATCCATCTTGGGTGGCCCCACATGGCATGGCTTAGTTTCACTGAGTTAGACAAGGCTGTGGACCATGTGATCAGATTGGCTAGTTTTCTGTGATTGTAGTTTCAGTCTGTCTGCCCTCTGATGCCCTCTCTCACTGCCTACCATCTTACTTGAGTTTCTCTTACCTTGAACATGGAGTGTCTCTTCACGGCTGCTCCAGCAAAGCACAGTCATTGCTCCTGACCTTGAATGTGGGGCACCTCCTCTCAGCCACTCCTGCACTGCACAGCCACCACTTCTGCCTAATTTTGATCTGGTAGATATAATTTGCCAGGTCAATCTATTGTACTTTATTTTTGTTGGACTGTTTTGATTTTGCTTATGGGTGTATATGTATATGTGTATATTCAGTCACACTTTTTACTGTTGTTATAAACCTCTGCCTCTATGTTCGGCCTTTGCAGTTCTGTGGCGTTTTCCTTTTTTTTTTTTTTCTTGTCTATTCATTCTTCTTTTTTTTTTCTTTCCTCTATTTTATAATTTTAATATTTAATTTTCTTAAACCTAGTATATTTTTTGTACGTTTATTCCTTTGTTTGCCTTTCCTACTGTCCTTTTCCCCTGCAGTTAATCTTCAGTGTATGTAAATCTTCTTCATCTACCTCTATTTAACTTTGTGTATCTTTTCTTTCTCTCCTTTCCTCTCAACATATATGTTAGTTTTCTTTTCATTACTTTATTCCCCACTTGGCACCTTGCTTTAGTTTTATTTTCTGGTTTGTGCTTTAGTAAGTTTTGTTAAGTGGTAAATATAATTTTTGATTTCCTTTGTTTGCTAGGTCAATCTATTTACTTTATTTTTGTTGGACTGTTTTGACTTTGCTCATGGGTGTATATGTATGTGTGTATATCTATTATTTTAATTATTATTTGCCTGATTTGTCTGGGGTTCATCTTTGGTTTCTTGTTCTTGGATTTTTGTTTTAATCTCACTTAATGCCATAACAAACCATTTGTGGAATCTTGGTTCCTGACCAGAGGTCAAGCCCTGAGCCTTTGGAGTGGGAGCACTGACTCCAAGACTGTAGACTACCAGAGAACTAAGTCTAGGGGGTATCAAATAGTGAGAACTCACACAAAGGAAACCACTGTAATACAAGACCCAGCATCACCCAATCACCAGTAACACCCTGTGCAGGACCCCTCATCTAAAGAAACAAAGCAAAATATAAACCCAATCATCAGCAGACAGGATTACCACCTCACTCAGCCTTGCCCATCAGAGGAAAAACAAACAAACAAAAACTTAGCACAAATCTCACCCTATAAGAATCTTAGACAAACCACTGGACCAACCTTAGGGGGAAGAAACCAAAAGGAAGAAAGAATTCAGCCTTGAAGCCTGGGAAAAGGAGACCTCAAACCCAATAAGTTAAAAAAATAATAATGAAAAGGCAGAGAAATACTACACAAATGAAGGAACAAACTAGAAACAGAGAAGTCCAAATAAATGAAGGCAACCTACCTGAAGTCTTAGAGTTCAGAATAATGATAGCAAAGATGATCAAAAACCTTGAAAGCAAAATGGAGAAAATGCAAGAATCAATTAGCAAAGACCTAGAAGAATTAAAGAATAAACATGCAGAGACAACACAATTACTGAAATTAAAAATATTCTAGAAAGAATCAATAGCAGAATATCTGAAGCAGAAGAAGGAATCAGTGAGCTGGAAGATAAAATGGTGGAAACAACTTGTGAAAAGCAGAATAAAGTAAAAAGAATGAAAAGAACTGAGGACAGTTTCAGAGACCTCTGGGACAATATCAAACACACCAACATTCAAATTATAGGGGTCCCAGAAGAAGAAGAGAAGAAATGGTATGAGAAAATTTTTGAAGAGATTATAGTTGAAAATTTCCCCAACATGGAAAATGGAAATAGTCAATCAAGTCCAAGAGGCACAAAGAGTCCCATGCAGGATAAACCCAAGAAGAAATACACCAAGACACATACTAATCAAACTAACAAAGTCTACACAAATAAAGAATATTAAAAGCAGCAAGGGAGAAGCAACAAGTAACTTGCAAGAGAAACCCCATACACTTAACAGCTGATCTTTCAGCAGAAATTCTGCAGGCCAGAAGGGAATGGAAGGATATTTTTAAAGTACTGAAAGGGAAAAAATCTACAGCCAATCTATTACTATACCTGGCAAGGATCTCATTCAAAATTGATGGAGAAATCAAAAGCTTTTCAGATAAGCAAAGTTAAGAGAATTCGGTACCACCAAATCAGCTTTACAACAAATATTAGATGGACTTATAGAGTCAAGAAATACAAGAGAAGAAAAAAGATCTACAAAATCAACCCCAAACAATTAAGAAAAATGGCAATAGGGACATATATATCAATAATTACTTTAAAGGTAAATGGATTAAATGCTCCAGCCAAAAGACACAGACTGGCTGAATGGATACAAAAACAAGATCCATATATATGCTGTGTACAAAAAACCCACTTCAGACCTCAAGACACATATAGACTGAAAGTGAGAGGATGGAAAAATATATTCCATGCAAATGCGAAGCAAAATAAAGCTGGAGTAGCAATCCTCATATCAGACAAAATAGACCTTAAAATAAAGAAGATTATAAGAGATAAGGAAGGACACTACATAATGATCAAGGGATCAATCCAAGAGGAGGACATAACAATTGTAAATATCTGTGCACCCAACGTAGGAGCACCTCAATACATAAGACAAGCACTAACAGACATAAAAGGAGAAATTGACAGTAACACAATAATAGTAGGAGACTTTAACACCCCACTCACACCAATGGACAGATCATCAAAACAGAAAATTAATAAGGAAACACAAGTCTTAAATGATACATTAGGTGAGATGGATCTCATTGGTATCTTCAGGACATTCCATCCAAATGCAGAAGAATACACCTTCTTATCAAGTGCACATGGAACATTCTCCAGGATAGACCATATCTTGGGTCACAAATCAAACCTCTGTAAATTTAAGAAAATTGAAATCATATCAAGCATCTTCTCTGACCACAATGCTATGAGACTAGATATCAATTACAAGAAAAAAAACTGTAAGAAACAAAAACACATGGAGATTAAACATGTTTCTAAATAACCAACAGGTTCCTGAAGAAATCAAAAGGGAAATAAAAAATTTTCTAGAAACAAATGACAATGAAAACACAGCAACTCACAACTTATGGGATGCAACAAAAGCAGCCCTAAGAAAGAAGTTTATAGCAATACAGTCCTACCTCAAGAAACAAGAAAAACACCAAATGAGACAGCCTAACTTTACATCTAAAATAACTGGAAAAAGAAAAACAAACAAACAAAAACAACCCAGAATTAGTGGAAGAAAAGAAATCATAAAGATCTGAGCAGAAGTAAATGAAAAATAAGTGAAAGAAACAATAGTAAATATTAAAACTTAAAGCTGGTTCTTTGAGAAGATAAACAAAACCAACAAACATTTAGCCAGGCTCATCAAGAAAAAAAGAAGAATCAAACCAACAAAATTAGAATTGAAAAAGGAGAGGTTATAACAGACAATGCAGAAATACAAAGGATTATAAGAGACTATTATGAACAACTATATGTCAATAGAATGGATAACCTGGAAGAAATGGACAGATTCTTAGAAGAGCTCAATCTTCCAAGACTGAACCAGGAAGAAATAGAAATTTTGAATAACCCAATTACAAGCACTGAAACTGAAGCTGGGATCAAAAATCTCCCAAAAAGCAAAAGCCGAGGATCAGATGGCTTCACAGGAGAATTCTATCAAACATTTAGAGAAGAGCTAATGCCTATCCTTCTGCTACTGCTACTGCTAAGTCGCTTCAGTAGTGTCCAACTCTGTGCGACCCCATAGACGGCAGCCCACCAGGCTCCCCCGTCCCTGGGATTCTCCAGGCAAGAACACTAGAGTGGGTTGCCATTTCCTTCTCCAATGCATGAAAGTGAAAAGTGAAAGTGAAGTTGCTCAGTTGTGCCTGACCCTCAGCGACCCCATGGACTGCAGCCTTCCAGGCTCCTCAGTCCATGGGATCTTCCAGGCAAGAGTACCGGAGTGGGGTGCCATTGCCTTCTCCACTATCCTTCTAAAACTCAAAAAAATCGCAGAGGAAGGATCACTTCCAAACTCATTCTATAAGGCCACCATCACCCTGATACCAAAATCAGACAGACAACACACAAAAAACAAACCTACAGGCCAATATCACTGATGAACATGATGCAAAAATTCTCAGCAAAATTTTAGCAAACAGAATTCAGCAACACATCAAAAGCTCATACACCATGATCAAGTTGGGTTTATCCCAGGAATGCAAGGATTCTTCAATACACACAAATCAGTCAATGTGATACACCATATTAGCTAATTGAAAGATAAAAACCATATGATCATCTCAATAGATGCAGAAAAAGCCTTTGACAAAATTCAGCACCGATTTATGATTAAAACTCTTCAAAAAATGGGCGTAGAAGGAACCTACTTACACAGTAAGGGCCATATACAAAAGTTCTCAATGGTGAAAAACTGAAAACATCTCCCCTAAGATCAGGAACAAGACAAGAGTGTCCAATTTCCCCACTGTTATTCAACATAGCTCTGGAAGTCCTAGCAATCAGAGAAGAAAAAGAAATGAAGGGAGTCCAAATCAGAAAAGAAGAAGTAAAGCTCTCACTGTTTGCAGATGAAATGACACTGTACATAGAAAACCCTAAAGATAGTATCAGAACATTACTAGAGCTAATCAGTGAATTTAGAAAAGTTGCAGGATACAAAATCAATACACAGAAATCACTTGCATTTCTATATACTAACAATGAAAAATCAGAAAGAGAAATTAAGGAATCAATCCCATTCACCACTGCAACAAAAAGAATTAAATATCTAGGAATAAACTTACCTAAGGAGACAAAAGAACTGTACAGAGAAAATTATAAGACACTAACAAAAGAAATCAAAGATGACATAAACAGATGGAGAGATATTCCATGTTCCTGGGTAGGAAGAATCAATACTGTGAAAATGACTATACTACCAAATGCAATCTACAGATTCAATGCAATCCCTATCAAATTACCAATGGCATTTTTCACAGAACTAGAACAAAAAATTTCACAATTCATATGGAAACACAAAAGACCCTGAATAGCCAAAGCAGTCTTGAGAAGGAAGAATGGAGCTGGAGGAATCAACCTTCCTGGCTTCAGATTATACTACAAAGCTACAGTCATCAAGACAGTATGGCACTGGAACAAAAACAGAAGTACAGACCAATGGAACAAGATAGAAAGCCCAGAAATAAACCCATGCACCTATGGGTACCTTATTTTTGACAAAGGAGGCAAGAATATACAATGGGGCAAAGACAGCCTCTTCAATAAATGGTGCTGGGAAAACTGGACAGCTGCATGTAAAAGAATGAAATTAGAACACTTCCTAACACCATACACAAAGATAAAATGGATTAAAGACCTAAATATAAGACCAGAAGCTATAAAACTCTTAGAGGAAAACATAGGCAGAACACTCGATGACATAATTCAAAGCAAGATCCTCTGTGACCCACCTCCTAGGGTAAGGAAAATAAAAACAAAAGTAAACAAGTGGGACCTGATTAAACTTAAAAGCTTTTGCACAGCAAATGAAACTATAAGCAAGGTGAAAAGACAACCCTTGAAATGGGAGAAAATAATAGGAAATGAAACAACTGACAAAGGATTAATTTCCAAAATATACAAGCAGCTCATACAACTCAATACCAGAAAAACAAATAACCCAATCAAAAAGTGGAAAAAGACCTAAACAGGCAGTTCTCCAAAGAAGGCATAAAGATGGCTAACAAACACATGACAAGATGCTCAATATCACTCATTATTAGAGAAATGCAAATCAAAACCACAATGAGATATCACCTCACACTGGTCAGAATGGCCATCATCAAAATGTCTATAAACAATAAATGCTAGAGAGGGTGTGGAGAAAAGGGAATGCTCTTGCACTGTTGGTGGGAATGTAAATTGATACAGCCACTATGGAAGACAGTATGGAGAGTCCTTAAAACACTAGGAATAAAACCACCATATGACCCAGCAATCCCACTCCTAAGCATATACCCTGAGCAAACCAGGGTTGAAAAAGACACATGTATCCCATTGTTCATTGCAGCATTATTTACAATAGCTAGAACATGGAAGCAACCTAGATGTCCATCGACAGATGAATGGATAAAGAAGTTTTGGTACATATGCCCAATGGAATATTACTCAGCCATAAAAGAACACATTCAAGTCAGTTCTGATGAGGTGGATGAACCTAGAACCTATTACACAGAGTGAAGTGAGTCAGAAAGAGAAAGGTAAATATCGTATTCTAATGCACATACATGGAATCTAGAAAAATGGTTCTGAAGAGTTTATTCACAGGGCAGCAATGGAGAAACAGACGTGGAGAATAGACTTATGGACATGGGGAAAGGGGAGGAGAGGGTGAGATGTATGGAAAGAGTAACATGGAAACTTACATTACCATATATAAAATAGATAGCCAACGAGAATGTGCTGTATGGCTCAGAAAACTCAAACAGGGGCTCTGTATCAACCTAGAGGGGTGAGAGTGGAGGAGGGATGGGAGGGAGGTTCAAAAGTGAGGGGACCTATGGCTGATTCATGTTGAGGTTTGACAGAAAAGAACAAAATTCTGTCAATCAATTATCCTTCAATTAAAAAAAAATAAAAAAAGAAATGAAGCGAGTAGAATTTAGGTCTGTTTGATACAAAATTTTTAAAAATTAAATGCTCAAGGCACAGCATTACCTCAACATGCCTAATTCAAACTGTTCTCTCTCACCCTAATGGGTCTTTTGAGAAATAGGGCATGTCTTGTTAGATTGAGTAATGTACTTGCAGAAGTTAAGTAACCAGAAGGTATCTGGAAAATCAGCATTCAGAAGAAACATCCTGAGGGTCAGAAACAATACTATTGGTCTCAAGTATCAGGACTTGACAATCAGTGAGAGTTGGTGTTTTTTATGTATCACTGAGCCTTGTAGGGTGGATTGGATTTAGCAAATAGCAATGGAAATGTAGGCGAGGGATGAGGTGGGAGGTATGGTGAGTAGTGCTATTTGTCAAAATGAGATCCTCTTATATATAAAACAACCCTGAGGATGAAGGGGGCCAGAAGACATCTGAATGAACAAGGAGAGGTTGACAGCCAGAGTGACAGTACATGAGAACACCCACGTGTTCTCATGGCAGATTGACTTGTTCTACTTTTCCTGATACAGAGTTTATACATCTTGTAATTTTGCCTCAAGTCATTTAGGCCTCATGGACTTTTTGTGCCAGAACTTCCAACCTCGCTTTTGAACCTGTGAACAGGCAAATAAGAGTGGGGGCTGATGACTATGAGAGAGTATGGAGACTGAGGAAACATTACAGTTTTCCATTGTGATTAAATAAAACTCACAATCAAGTTAATTGACACATTTACAATTGTATGTGCATAGTATTCTCTTGCATAATAATTAGACATAAATGTTCTACGGCTAATGAAAATGTCTACAATTTGTATTATTGTTGGCTTTGCTGATAACTTAGTTGGTAAAGAATCCACCTGCAATGCAGGAGACCCCAGTTTGATTCCTGGATCTCTGCTGGAGAAGGGGTAGGCTACCCACTCCAGTATTCTTGGGTTTCCCTGGTGGCTCAGCTGGTAAAGAATCTGCTTGCAATGCAGGAGACCTGGGTTCAATCCCTGGGTTGGGAAGATCTCCTGGAGAAGGGAAAGCTACTCACTCCAGTATTCTGGCCCAAATTCCATGGACTGTATTGTCCATGGGGTTGCAAAGAGTGGGACACAACTGAGCGACTTGCACTTTCACACTTTCACTGTATTATTGTTATATAGCAGAACCAATTTGTTTTCCTCATTTTGACAGTTATTAAATCTTAATATAATTAAGGTCATTACTGATAATTTTCCCTGATGTCATTCAGACCAGCAGTCCCCAACCTTTTTGGCACCAGGGGCTGGTTTTGTGGAAGACCATTTTTCCAAGTACTGTGGTAGGGGGGAGGTTGTTTCAGTTTTGCCCGCCACTTACCTCCTGCTGTGCAGCCTGGTTCCTAACAGGCCGTGAACTGGTACGAGCTCAGTGGCCTGGGGGTTGGGGACCCTTGACATAGACAACATCCTGTTTGACCATCAACTCCCAGACACTGACATGAGATAAAATCCAAAGCCTTGCTTATTGACATTTGTCATATCTTAACACCCTTGGCATCTACCCCTGCAAGGGCAGGCTCAAGGCTGAGGATCTCCATGTTTCATTTGTGTGCTACCCTTCTGTTAATCCTTCAGACACACAACACAGATACACACACACCACAGAGTCCTGGAACAACTACCTCCTATGCCAGGCCTCCTGGATACTGTAAGACTTGAGTTGCAGAAACTGTAGACCTTGGAAGGAAAAGTGCTGACCTTCAGTAGAGCTTAGATAAGCTTGATGCAAGAACAGAAAGATCAGCGTGACTAGAGCTTGACCAACGATGGGAGAGTTGTGCAGTGTGAGGCTGGAAGGGCAGTGGGGCCAGGCATGAAGGGCCTTAAAGCAACCATTAGAAATGTGGGTCTTATTCTAAGTGCAATGGAAAACTATTGAGATTTTAAATGGAAGAGTGACACGACCAATCTATGTTTTTAAAATACCACTTTGTGGAGAAGGCAATGGCACCCCACTCCAGTACTCTTGCCTGGAAAATCCCATGAACGGAGGAGCCTGGTGGGCTGCAGTCCATGGGGTCGCTAGGAGTTGGACACCACTGAGTAACTTCATTTTCACTTTTCACTTGCCTGCATTGGAGAAAGGAAATGGCAACCCACTCCACTGTTCTTGCCTGGAGAATCCCAGGGATGGGGGAGACTGGTGAGCTGCCACTGACACAACTGAAGTGACTTAGCAGCAGTAGCAGTTGATATAGTGTGGAGTGGAATAATGAAGAGGAGGCTTCAAGTAGAGATTATCACAAGAGCCTGAGTGATAGAGGATGTAACTTGGACAAAGATGTCAGGAACAGATGTGAAGAGAGGTGGTTGAGCCTAGAAAACAATGTAAAGTTAGACCTGAAGATCACACTCGTGGATTGGGTGTGGGACTAGAAGGAAAGAGAGGGATTGAGGATGACTCCTAAATTTTAGTTTTGATCAATGGGCTGAATGCTAGTGCCATCTACAGAGACGGGAAAATGAGAGAGTAAAAGGGTGTATGTGTGTGCGTGTGTTATGGTGGTAACAGAGTAGGAAGGGAAGGGTAAGCTCCTGGTTTGTCCATGATAAGTTTGAAGCAACTATTAGACATCCAAGTGGGCATTGCACACAGGCTGTCAACACTCTGGGGAGAGTTCAGTCAGGGCTGGAGCTGAATGTTTGGCAGTAGTCAAGGGATTATCAACAATATTTAAAGCCAAGGAGAAAGAATCAGTAGAGAGATGAGAGCTGAGGGCTGAGCCTTCCTTAGGGTTCGGGAGGTTTTGTAAAGCCACTCAGTGTCTTAAGGAAAACCTTGGAACAGATGGATGTGACCTTCATGTATTCAATAAATATTTAAGTGCTATTCTAGAGGCTGGAGACAGGTTCAGCAGAAATCCCTGGAGCTCTTGTCCTACTGAGGAGACATAGTCAATAAACAAAACAATAAAAACACATCTGTTGGTGAGAAGTGCTATGATGCAAAATAAGGCACACAGTGGGAGTAGTGCTCACATGGGGCAGTAGGGTATTGCTATTTTAAGCAGGAGTGGTCAAAGCAGGGCTCACTGATACAGGTTCATATGACTAGGAACCTGAAAGAGGTGAGGCAGCCAGCCATTCAGAGATGCAGGGAAAGAGCATTCCAGACAGAACACAAGTGCAAAAGACAGAGGCAGAAGAGGGCCTGGCATGCCAAGACGCTAGTGAGACTAGAGCAGAGTAAGCGAGGGAGAAAGAGGACAGGAAGGAAGATCAGAGAAATAAGGCCTAAATATTGGTGACACTGGCGCCTTCCATGGTGGCTCCGTGGTAAAGAACCTGGCTGCCAGTACAGGAGACATGGGTTCGATACTTGGGTCAGGAAGGTACCCTGGAGTAGGAAGTGGCAACCCACTGCAGTATTTTTGCCTGGGAGATTCCACGGACAGAGGAGCCCCTCAGGCTACAGTTCATGGGGTCACAAAAGAGTCAGACACAATTTAGCAACTAAACAACAAATCTGTGTTTGAAAGTTGAAAGACACTAATGTTTGAAAGTTCTAGTTCCAGCCTACTAAGGGTGTATGAGCTAGCTATGGCTGTATAACAAATTCTCCCCCTCCTAAATTTAGCAGCTTAAATCAATAATCATTAATTATCTCATAGTTTTGGGGAGTCAGGGATTCAGGAGCAGCTTAGCTGGATGATTCTAGTTCCAGGTCTCTCATGAGGCCACAGGCATCTGAAGACTAGACCGAGGCCAAAGATCCTCTTCCAGATGTTCCCTCACCTGGCTCCTGGCAGAAGGCCTCAGCTCCTTGCCATGTGACCCTCTCCCTGAGCTGCTTGGGTGTCCTCATCGCACGGTGTCTAGAGATCCAGGAAAGAGCAAGGATGCATCAGCGGCGTCTTTTATAACCTCCTCTTGGATGTCACACACCTTTACTTTTGACAGTCTATTTGTTTTGATTTGTGTCAAATAATTTGTGGACATATTTTTCCAGCTTTATTCAGATAACACTGACAAATAACATTGTATATGTTTAAAGTGTACAACACGGTGATTTCATTTATGTAAATGCTGTGAAATGATCACTACTTTAAGGTTAGTTAACATATCCATGACCTCAGTTATTTTGTGTGTGTGTGTGTGTGCACATACGCAAGCTGAGAACATTTAAAGTCTACTCTCTTAGACACTGTCAAATATATAAGGCAGTATTATTAAATACAGTCACCATGCTGTATATTAGTTCCCCAGAAGTTATTCATCTTATACTGGAAGTATATCTTTGGCCAACATCTCACCATCTCCCCAACCCCCAATCTCCTCATAACCACAAATCTACCATGTTTTTCTATGAGTTTGATGTTTTTAGAATTGTGGGCATTTTTAAAACTCCAAAGAGATGGATTAAATCCTGTCTAAGGAGGGTGTAAAGGTCAGGGCAGCAAGGGATAGCCCAGTAAGGTCTACTGAGATGTGGAAAGTGTTTACTTTATAATTACTGAATTATCATCAACCGGCATCTCCAGATGATCAGAGTTGGAATCTGTTTGACTTTATTAACAGTCTAATCTCTTTAAACTTATTTAGGAAACTCCTTGTAATGGGCAAGGTTGCTTTTGAGACTCAAGTCCTTCCTTTCCCCTTCTTTGGCAGCATCCCCCTGGTCTTTTTCGGAGGCCCTGATATAATAAAACCTCACCTGGTCAGAACATGCTTTCAGGAAAATAACATGTAGCAGCCATTTTTGCCTTCCTATACATTTAAATCATTATCTCCCCTGTGTGTATTTAAATTTTAAGCATGTGATAGTTAAACAGGTGGCTTTTCCCCCATTAAAGAGATGCCGCTTAGAGGGACTGTGATAGCTAGAAGTGTTTCTGAAGAAGGGACAGGGTGCTTGTGGGCCCTGGAAATACCCCACAGTCTTTGGGGTTCTAGGCCCCCACATGAAAAGATAGACCTTGCTTACTTGCATGAGTGCCTTTATACTGCTGTGTATGGACCATACACTGGAGACTTTGCTTCAGTAATTCAGGGCCAAATATAAGTTCACAAAGCTTTTCTATTGCATTTACTACCCAGGGATGGTGTTCACGGAGTGAAAGTAATCAATTTAAGAAAAAAAGTTTCGTTCTCCCAACTCTACATCATATGACCCCAAACAATAACTTAACATTTCCCCCTTCAGAATTATTTTCTGTTTCCCAGTTGTAAAGGATTGCCTGTTGTATCTCATACTTAAATAAGAATGTGTAAGATATTTATTCTTTAGCTTTTATTTGCAGAATCAGTGAAGCAGTAGGCGTTATTTGGAACAGGTTCAAATGTGTCTTTAGAAATAGAGCTCAGATTTTAAGACCTAGTTTTAGCTTAATCCATACTGGAATGATTGACATATCTTTTGAAACATTCACTTTTTTATTATATATAAGACTGAAGATTATATTTTCTAGTGTATTTAAATAGAAATGTAATTTTTTAACCAACAAGTTCCTTTTTTTCCATAACTAATCTTCTCAATAATATCTTTCAGGAGCCAAATTTAGAAAGTATGTGGGCCATTCTGCACATGTGACAAACGTCCGCTGGTCTCATGACTTTCAGTGGGTATTAAGCACAGGAGGGGCTGACCACTCAGTTTTCCAGTGGAGATTTATTCCAGAAGGTGTCAGCAATGGCCTGCTGGAAACCGCACCCCAGGGTAAAACCAATAATAATTTTTCAACATGTTTTTTTTTTTTCAATAAAAATTTCATGCAATGGCCTGACATCTCTTCTGAAGATAGAGTTAAACCATTTTGAAAAATTCATTCCTACCATAAACTTAAAAATTAAAAAAAAAAACAGAAAAACATTTTGAGATATGGGTCAATCGAATATGGGTCAATTGGATAATTTCCTTCAAAGAATTTTGCTTATACTAAATGAAACCTGAACATCTAAAGTTTACATGAAGAATTAACTTTTGAAAATAATACTACACGTACATTTCAGCCTCCTTAGGACAATTCTGATGGATGGTGGGGCTGCTGGGTAAGGTGACAAAGTAACATTTGGAATAGGAGTTGCCTTCCTAATAGGGATCAAAGAATGATCCACAGTCAGGATCAGCTGTGTTCCAGGTCAATGGATATATTGGTCCTTTAATTTATTGTACTTTCAGTAGTAATGACCACATACTATGTGAGGGAATGGTTTTTGTTGGGAGGGATTCTGCAGCAGTTTTGACCATGATAGTTACCAGCACCTAGTGGTCATGTTAACAGGCTAAAGAAGATTTTTACTGAATAAGTGGTTGAATTTCCTTCTGACCCAGCTTCCTCTGTGGTAAAACCTTCCCGTCTTCGCTTTTCTCTTTCAAAGCAAGATTTAAAACCCAAAGATCTATTATCTAATACAAGTGTGGAGATGGTGGGGGGAGTTACGCTAGTCTGTTAATACTCCTAAAAAGAGAGTGTGAGAGGTATGCCAAACTTAACCAAAAGATGAAAGAAAAAAGATGTTTTAAGAATCTACAGCAAATGAAAATTATGGTGTATGATGTATTTTTATTGAACTCAGTAGGATAGAAGAAAGAAAAGATTTTTAAACTTTTTAGCCATTAAGAGTCTCAGAATTTCTGCTTGTTTCTTCTGGGGGTATTTCTGCAGACGGTGGCACTGATTCCTACAGTGAAGAATCTGATTCGGATTTATCTGACGTGCCAGAGTTGGACTCTGATATTGAGCAAGAAACTCAAATCAATTATGATCGCCAGGTCAGTAAACAGGAAGCCTTATGACAAATACCTTATAACCCCAAATCTCAATATTATTCAAATCAGACACTGCACTAAAATTGGTTAGTCCTTCGGCAAAAGAAAATAAAAGAATTAGTAAAATTGCCTACTTCTTATCTTTAAATACAGATTTGAAATAAGGCTTTTACTGATCATGTCAGCAAAAAAATTTTTAAGGAGAAGGTAGTAGCAAATTTTAAACCAGAACCCATGACAATTTGGGTTTTCTGCTTTCCTAGCAGCTAAAATTTTTAAATATCTATTACAGAAAAATGTGCAAGTAAGTTACCTGATTTTTCATTTTTCTAAGCAGATCACTAAAGCATGTGTTTTCTTTATAGAACAGGAGACGCTGGAGGCATGGTAGTTTGCCAAAGAGTGATTGTCCTGGTGTCTCTCTTAGCTTATGGAGACCATTATCCATTTAATTAAAGTAAAAGCCCAAATACAATGCGTATTATCTGTCCAGTCAGAAATCGTCTTTGGTAAAAAAGTTGGACAATTACAACTAATTGAGTACTATTTTTTAAAATAGATATTTAATTTTAGCACTAAACTGTGTATTAAAATGCACAATCCTTCACTGGAATCTGGACACGTATCACCTTCTTAATGGTAATAACTCTAGAGGTTCTATTTTCTTCCTTGTCATTTAACAGAGGTATGTGAAGCAGATTCCATAAATGGACATACAGTGAATAAGATTTCAAATTTCAGACATAGCAACTGTCAGTGTTGCCCACGGAAACCTACCATAGGCCTATGGCAGCTGCCATGTATCAGGTATCTCTGTGGGGCCACGTCCTGTGCTTTCCGTACACCAAATCCAACCCCACAGTAACCCTGCAAGGTTAAGTACTTTGCCCTCATCCATATTGCCTGTAGTGTTAGAATAAGAGAGTGGGTCTGGTCTTCTCTGTAGATGCACATTCCATGTGCTACTTAGCTTTGCCCCTACATAAGCTCTGAATGTGTGGCTTTTCAGATGATGCCTTTTTTTCCAGCCTGTCATTGTCACTCACTGCTTTCAATGTTTGAAAAATTAGATTAGCACAAAAGTAGTCCAACTGATGTCTTGGGTCAACTTCAAAACTAAATCAGTTTGACTGTGTATTGATACAATATATTATGCTATAGATAAAGATTTGAAAGGAAATGATTAATATGGAAATATGAAAATATTACACAATATTATATCCTAATATTAAGGTGAAATGGAATGAACAATGAAAGGGGAAAGCAAAATGAACATATGATTTAAAGAAAAAAGAAAGAGAAAAGCAATTTTTTTAGTTGAGATGTTTTTATTTAATAAAATGGTACTTGTAAAAGAATGGAAAGGAATAACTTGATTGAAATTCATGCCTAAGATTTATATTCTCCCTGATGTCTTACTTTTTAAAGTTTTCACCTGTGTTATTTGATTCATGTTGTCTGAATTTGATTTCTGAGTTATTCCTGAGCTGGAAGTCTGTTCTACAGATGGGACTTTGAGGCCCACAGAAGTTATGAGACTTGTTCAAATAAGCAGTAGCAATGCCGAGACTAGAATTCAGTTCTCTAAAGTAGTTGATAAGCTGATGAAAGCATCTGAATTCAGATGAATAATTATCATTAGACTTTAAAAGCTTACTTCATTGCATCTGTAATAGACAAGGCAGAAGTGAGATGTCTCTTGCCTTCCTTTTTTTCAGAATAATTTTTGGTCAAACCCTAAAGAAGAGCTTTATTATAATATTTTCATGATTTTTTGTAATGTAGTTTGATTGAATTAAATTTCATTTAAATGTATTAAAGTTTTATCTCTTGATAGTAGGGCACAAGTACATTGTAGACAAAAGATGGATTTTATCCACATTTAGATTATAGGGAATGTTATCCCAGTCAACAACATATTTTAGGTCCTAGATTAGGCCAAGAGCTTTGCTCTATATCCAAGTCTGATCTGAAAGGTTCATGGGGTCATGAAAGAAGGATAATTCCCAAGAGTGATCACCATGATTCGCAAGGCCATGTTTTACATGTCAGAATAATCAAAAGATTTCCTGCCTAGAAGAAATTATAACAAAATATTTAAATTATATTTTATTGATAATTTTATTTAATAATTTCCTTTCATATTTATCTGAAGTAACTATATTATCTGGATATAAATTGATTAAGAAACATAATAGCAGAATTTTTCAAAAGAATTCTTTTAAATCCCAGTGATTTAAAAGATACTCAAGTTAGCTTTGTTCATTCAGTTCAGTTCAAATCAGTCTCTCAGTCATGTCCGACTCTTTGCGACCCCATGAACCGCAGCATGCCAGGGCTCCCTGTCCATCACCAACTCCCAGAGTTTACCCAAACTCATGTCTATCGAGTCAGTGATGCCATGCAACCATCTCATCCTCTGTTGTCCCCTTCTCCTCCTGCCCTCAATCTTTCCCAGCATCAGAGTCTTTTCAATTGAGTCAGCTCTTTGCATCAGGTGGCCAAAGTATTGGAGTTTCAGCTTCAACATCAGTCCTTCCAATGAACACCCAGGACTGATCTCCTTTAGAGTGGACTGGTTGGATCTCCTTGCAGTCCGAGGGACTCTCAAGAGTCTTCTCCAACACCACAGTTCAAAAGCATCAATTCTTCTGTGCTCAGTTTTCTTTATAGTCCAACTCTCACATCCATACATGACTACTGGAAAAACCATAGCCTTGACTATTGCCAACTACTGTTGGCAAAGTAATGTCTCTGCTTTTTAATGTGCTATCTAGGTTGGTCATAACTTTCCTTCCAAGGAGTAAGCAAGTCTTTTAATTTCATGGCTGCAATCACCATCTGCAGTGATTTTGGAGCCCCAAAAAATAAAGTCAGCCACTGTTTCAACTGTTTCTCCATCTATTTACCATGAAGTGGTGGGACCGCATGCCATGATCTTAGTTTTCTGAATGTTGAGCTTTAAGCCAGCTTTTTCACTCTCCTCTTTCACTGTCATCAAGAGGCTCTTTAGTTCTTCACTTTCTGCCATAAGGGTGGTATCATCGGCATATCTGAGGTGATTGATATTTCTCCCAGCAATCTTGATTCCAGCTTGTGCTTTTTCCAGCCCAGCGTTTCTCATGATGTACTCTGCATAGAAGTTAAATAAGCAGGGTGACAATATACACCCTTGACATACTCCTTTTCCTATTTGGAACCAGTCTGTTGTTCCATGTCTAGTTCTAACTAGAAGAAGTAAAATTCAATCTTATGTTCTCAATTTCATTTGTCTTTTCAAAGAACCTAGCCTTAGTTTTATTAATCTTTTTTCCAGTTTTCCTATTCTCTATTTCCTTTATTTCTGTGCTAATCTCTTTTATTTCCTTTCTTTTAACATTGGACTTATTGTCCAAACTAAGTCCAAACTTCTTTCTAGTTCCTTGATGTATAATACTAAGTTCTTTATCTGAAATACATCTTTTTTCTTAATGGATATGTTTATTAGCTACAAATGTTCCCCTTAGATATGCTTTTGCTTTATCCTATAAGTTCTGGTATGTTGTGTTTCCATTTTAATTTCGGTCAGATTTTTTTAAATTTCCTTTTTAATTTCTTCTTTGATCCATTAGTTGTTCAGAAGTGTGTTAATTCCTACTTATTTGTGACTTTCTCAACTTTCTTCCTGTTACTTATTTCTCAGTTCAGTTCAGTAGTTTAGTTGTGCCTGACTCTTGCGACCCCATGGACTGCAGCACACCAGACTTCCCTGTCCATCACCAACTCCCAGAGCTTACTCAAGCTCATGTTCATCGTGTCAGTGATACCATCCAACCATCTCGTCCTCTGTCGTCCCCTTCTCCTCCTGCCTTCAATCTTTCCCAGCATCAGGGTCTTTTCCGATAAGTCAGTTCTTCACATCAGGTGGCCAAAGTATTGGAGCTCCAACTTCAGCATAAGTCCTTCCAGTGAATATTCAGGATTGATTTCCTTTAGGATTGACTGGTTTGATTTCCTTGCAACCCAAAGGACTCTCAGGAGTCTTCTCCAACACCACAGTTCTAAAGCATCAATTCTTCTGTGCTCAGCTTTCTTTATGGTTCAGCTCTCATATCCATACATGGACTACTGCAAAAACCATAGCTTTGACTAGATGGACTTCTGTCAACAGAGTAATGTCTCTGCTTGTTTAATATGCTGTCTAGGAGAAGGCAATGGCACCCCACTCTAGTACTTTTGCCTGGAAAATCCCATGGATGGAGAAGCCTGGTAGGCTGCAGTCCATGGAGTCACTAGAGTCAGACATGACTGAGTGACTTCACTTTCACTTTTCACTTTCATGCATTGGAGAAGGAAATGGCAGCCCACTCCAGTGTTCTTGCCTGGAGAATCCCAGGGACAGGGGAGCCTGGTGGGCTGCCATCTATGGGGTCGCACAGAGTCAGATATGACTGAAGCGACTTAGCAGTAGCAGCAGCAAGTTGGTCATAGCTTTTCTTCCAAGGAGCAAGCATCTTTTAATTTCATGGCTGCAGTCACCATCTACAGTGATTTTGAAGCCCCCAAAATAAAGTCATCACTGTTTCCATTGTTTCCCCATCTATTGCCATGAAGTGATGGGACCAGATGCCATGATCTTAGTTTTTTGAATGTTGAGTCTTAAACCAGCTTTTTCACTCTCCTCTTTCACTTTCATCAAGAGGTTCTTTAGTTCCTCTTCACTTTCTGCCATAAGGGTGGTGTCATCTGCCTATCTGAGATTATTGATATTTCTCCTGGCAATCTTGATTCCACCTTGTGCCTCAGCCAGCCCAGCATTTCGCATAATGTACTCTGCATATAAGTTTAATAAGCAGGGTGACAATATACAGCCTTCACGTACTCCTTTCCCAATTTAGAACCAGTCTGTTGTTCCATGTCCAGTTCTAACTGTTGCTTCTTGACCCGCATACAGATTTCTCAAGAGGCAGGTAAGGTGGTCTGGTATTCCCATCTCTTGAAGAATTTTCTGCAATTTGTTATGATCCACACAGTCAAAGGCTTTAGCATAGTCAATAAAGCAGAAGTGTGTGTTTTTCTGGAACTCTCTTGCTTTTTCCATGATCCAGCGGATGTTGGCAATTTGATCTCTGGTTCCTCTGCCTTTTCTAAATCCAGCTTGAGCATCTGGAAATTCTCAGTTCATGTACTGTTGAAGCCTAACTTGGAGAATTTTGAGCATTGCTTTGCTAGTGTGTGAGATGAGTGCAACTGTGAAATAGTTTGAACATTCTTTGGCACTGCCTTTCTTTGGGATTGGAATGAAAACAGACCTTATCCAGTTCAGTGCTGAGTTTTCCAAATTTGCTGGTATATTGAGTGCAGCACTTTCACAGCATCATCTTTTAGGATTTGATATAGCTCAGCTGGAATTCCTTCACCTCCACTAGCTTTGTTCATAGTGATGTTTCCTAAGGCTCACTTGACTTCACACTCCAGGATATCTAGCTCTAGGTGAGTGATCACACCATCATGGTTATCTGACTCATTAAGATCTTTTTTGTATAGTTCTTCTTTATATTCTTGCCACCTCTTCTTAATATCTTCTGCTTCTTTTAGGTCCATACTTATTTCTGGTTTCATACAATAGTGGTCAGAAAAAGATACTTGATATAATTTCAGTCTTTTTAAATTTATTGAGCCTTGTTTTGTGGTCTAACATTATCTGTCCTAGAAAATGTTCCTTGTGCACTTGAGAGGAATGTGTATTTTGCTGCTGATAAATGAGATGTTGCATATTTGTTTGTTGGAATATTTGGTCTGTTGTTGTTGTTTAGTTACCAAGTCATGTCCAACTCTTTGCAACCCCACAGACTGCAGTGCTCCAGGCCTCCCTGTCCCCCACCATCTGCCAGAGTTTGCCTAAGTTCATGTACATTGCATCAGTGATGCCATTTAACCATCTCATCTTCTGTCATCCTCTTCTCCTTCTGCCTTCAGTCTTTCTCAGCATCAGGGTCTTTTCCAGTGAGTCGGCTATTCATATCAGGTGGCCAAAGTTTTTATGCTTCAGCTTCAGCATCAGTACTTCCAAAGAATATTCAAGGTTGATTTCCTTTAAGATTGACTCGTTTGATCTCCTTGCTGTCCAAGGGACTCTCAAGAGTCTTCTCCAGCACCAGAGTTTGAAAGCATCTCTTCTTTTGGCCTGTGGTATTGTTCAAATCTGTTTCATTATTGATTCTCTGGTGGTTCAGTCCAGTTGTTGAGAGTGGGATTTTACAGTTCCCAACTATTATTGTATTGATATTTATTTCTTCTTTTAGTTGTTAATATATGCTTTGCAGATCAGATGCTGTCAGTTGCATAAATATTTACCATTGTTAAATCTTCTCGGTAAGTTGGCCCCTTTACCATTATATAATGCCCTTCTTTTGCTCTTGTGACCACTTTTAATTTCTAATGTCTTCAAAAATTTGATTTCCTGCAATTAAAGATTTCCTGAGAATGCCAAGATATTTATGTATTTGAAACCTGAAGAGTGTCTCACTAAGTGCTTCTGTTACCCATGAAGGTTTACAAAGAAGATCTACCTCAGCTAAAGCAACAAAGTAAAGAGAAAAACCATGCAGTGCCCTTCCTCAAACGAGAAAAGGCTCCTGAGGACAGCCTGAAACTCCAGTTCATACACGGGTAGGTGACGTAGCACCGTCCTTATCAGCTTGTCATCCTTTGCAGGGCTGCCCCACTTCAGGCTGCTCTCCTCTCCACCTTGCACTTACTTGTGCTTAGTGTTTTAACCATGACTCTCTGTCCAGTTTTCTCGGTGTTCTGTGTCCATCTCAGTGTGCGTGTCTAGAGTTTTCATGCTTCATGTCTGTTTGTGATACATGTGTTACTGTCATTCCTTGTTATTTCACTTCATTCTCTCCATCTCTGCTTCCTTCATCCCATAACTCCTGCTCTATTCAGCTGGCTTTCCCAGGACAACCTTTCTTTGAAACACTTTTGTTCATATATGTCCTAAATAATTTTGAATTTTGCAAATTACGTGCAACTTTCCAGACTTTAAGTTGACATTGAAGATTTTTCAACCTAAGCTTAAATGCTTGTAAAAAGAGTATGATATCTAGTGTTTTATAAATACTCAAATTATTTATGGCTCACATTATAAATGGCTCTAATGGAACCTAAATGTAATAGACATTATCAATTTAAAAAATACATGAACCTATATTTCTGTTCTACTTCTCCCACAGAATTTTACCCTAATGTATTATTTTTATGCTCTTAAGTCTTTTATTGATCACCCTGTCTTAACTTCAACAAGGAAAAAACATATCTGTCAGTTCAAATTAAATTTAATTCCCCTGTGACCATAACTCTCTAACTCTGTGCTCTCCAATACAGTATCTACTTGTAGCCAATGAACACTTGAAATGTGACTGCTCTGAATTAAGATGTCCTATATATAGAAAATGGACACCAGATTTTGAAGACTTAATGTAAAAAAGTATACACATCATTAAAATGTTTTATATTGATTATAGGTGGACATGATAAAATTTTAGACATATTGGGTTAAATATTAAATTTCATCTGTTCCTTTTCACTTTCTAATGTGACAATTATACCTTTTAAAATTACCTATGTGATTTACATAATATTTCTATTGGACAGTGCTGCTCTTAGCATTAATACATTTTTTTCCGGATTTAATTATCATTATAACTATTAATAATAAAAAGCTGGCCAAATCAACATAAAGATAGTATAAATTCTGATAAACAGTTATTGAACATAAAACATTTTATTGGAAAAAATATTTCTTAAGATAGAATTTTTTCAATGAGTTCAGATATATGTGCATATATATTTCTTATTGCTAAATGGTAATACAGTTTAGCATTTTATCTATTCCAATTTTGTACTTTTAATGTAAGCACTAAGAAAACTTACTCATATCTACTTATTTAAGTAGATAAGAATAGAGGCAGTTTTATCACAGCAATGGTAATCAATTCTTTAAATTCCTCTTGAGTTACAGGCCAAAACTATAGATTGCGATTTTGATATATCACACAAAATTGTAATTTAATGATCCAACAGCTGACAGTTCAGTTAAATGACTCTTCAATTTTGTTAAAAGCAAAAAATTGTTTTGGTGTCCCTGGAAGTTTCGACATTCGAAGGTAGCACACCATAGTAAGATTCCAGATGAGTGAGAGGACTGACTTCCTAAGTTGGGAGGAAGGCAGTTAGGAAATGGGAAGTGGGAAAGGAAAACCTGCCCCTCATCACACGTGTGTTCTCAGACTGGTCAGTTTTAAGAGAAAGCACATATAGTAGCTGAGGATCTGGAAGTAAATTCTGTTAAAATTCCCAGTGTCCATTTGCCCCTTTGAAAGTCATCACTTGCCTTCAGAGATCTCATTCCCTCATTGAAGATCGCTGTCGCAGGCGACTGTGGAGACACCTGGGTTCTACTTGTGCGTGTCCTTGTTAGCAGGTTAACTTTATCTTCTCACAGCTTCTGCTCTGTACACTCACTGCTTATTGCACTACTGTGCGTTTCTTGGACCTGTGCTTCAGTTACAGAGGCTACGACTGTAGGAACAATCTGTTCTACACACAAGCTGGAGAAGTGGTCTATCACATTGCTGCTGTTGCTGTCGTGTACAACAGGCAGCAGCACTCGCAGAGGCTGTACCTGGGGCACGACGATGACATTCTCAGCCTGACCATTCATCCAGTGAAGGACTATGTGGCCACTGGGCAGGTATGTATCTCCCCTGTAAGACGCGGATTTAGCTGGAGAGAGAGGATTTAATTTTGAACTCAATTTACATAGAAGAAACTCAAGAAACACTTGGTAGAAATAAACCTGAGGTAGGAAGTTGAAGGTGCAGTGAATGCTGGATCGTTTCATAATGGTGGGGAAAATCAACCAATACATGCTGGGGTTCGATCCCTGGGTTGGGAAGGTACCCTGGAGAAGGACATGGCAACCCACGCCAGTCCTCTTGCCTAGAGAATCCCATGGACAGAGGAGCCTGGCAGGCTATTGTCCATAGGGTTGCAAAGAGTCAGACATGACTGAAGCGACTCAGCACAGCACAGGAAGCTGCGGGTGCAGTGAATACAGGATCATTTCACGATGGTGGGAAAATCGACCAATACATACCAGAACTTTTGGGAAGCCTTTGAGAGATTCTTATTCTGACATGATGAAATCTGTGAACAGGATTAGGTGAAACCAAAATAATGTAAGTTCATAAAGTCTTACTATATTTACCTCCTTACTCAGAACTCAGTATATCCTAGGTACTGAAAACTGTTTACTGAACAAACCATATTTTAATACCAATGTAGCATCTAGTGTATAGTTATTGTTATAGAACTTAAAGTTGTATTAATTTGGGCTCATTCATTATTTTATATTTTAGCCTTCAAAAAACTAAATTTTATCTGAACCATCTTGGAATGCCTAAACTTTGGATTGAGTCTATAAGTGAAAAGCTGCTCAAAACAGAGCTCTGTGTTCAATTCAGTAAACAAAGAATCTGTTAAACTCAGATCTTGCTGGTAAAGCAATAGTATTGTCAACAGTATTTTCAGTATTGTGCTCTTTTCTACCAGTGTTTAAATTGCATTTTTATTTGGTTTTATCATGAGCTTTTAGCTGTAGGAAATACTTCACCTGATCCTCAACATCAGAGTGGCAAATTCCAAGAAAAACTACTGGTGTGAAGAGACCTGGGTTTGATTACTGGGTTGGGAAGATCTCCTGGAGAAGGACAGCTACCCACTCCAGTATTCTGACCTGGAGAATTCCATGGACTATATAGTCCATGGGGTCGCAAAGAGTCAGAGGCAACTGAGTGACTTTCACTTTCCCTTTCACTTTCATAAGGGTCAGAGATTAACATGAGACAACAAACTATTTCTGAGACTTGACAGGAGGTAGAAGTCTTTGAACAGGGTTTATAGCCTGGTGTTCATAGCCATGGATGAAACTGAGGTATGTAGAGAGTCAGCCCCCAGAAATGTGCATTTGGTGGGGAAAGAGTTCATAGCTCTTATGTTATTTGTAAAAGGATTACAATCCCCCAGAAGGAAAGAGCCATTAATTTAAACATGATTTGCTTCTCTTCCAACTGTAAATTACATCATCTATTCTGTCTTAGCTGACATTAAATTTCATAAGTAATTGATCACTGCTTTGCCTTTTCACTCTTTCCTGCCCCCTCCCCCCGTTTTTGTCTTTCTTAGAAACAGATGATGCTTGATTCATGGGTATTTAACGTCCTTCCTTTGAAAAAACACCAGAGATTGGTTCTTTACCTAAACCCCTGAGGATCCACCACACTTTACACTGTAACTGGTGGGAAGCGGACCAGTATGCCAGTACCCTCTCCTGGGGTAATTGGGCCTCCACAGGCCAGTGTGAGAGCTGGGTGGACTCTGCTGAGTTACATGCATGACTTCATGTCCCACTTTTCCTTTTAGAGCCATCATACCCAACAAGGACTTTTTCCCCCTGTGTATTATAAGTGTGGTGGCTTCCCTTGTAGCTCAGTTGGTAAAGAATCTGCCTGCAGTGCAGGAGACCCAGGTTCAATTCCTGGGTTGGGAAGATCCCCTGGAGAAGGAAATGGCAACCCACTCCAGTATTCTTGCCTGGAGAATCCCATGGACAGAGGAACCTGGAGGGCTATAGTCCATGGGGTTGCAAGAATTGGACACAACTTAGCAACTAAACCACCACCACCATTATAAGTGAGGAAAACCAATTTAGTGGTACAGTTTTATCTGTTATTGGGAATTGGTATGATAGAAACTTGTGTCCCCTTGAGGAGAAGCCACTTAATGACAGAGTTAAGCCTTGAGACTTTCACTTTCCAGGGGTAAAAGTAGGCCCAGGCCTCCTTGAGGTGGGTAAATAATTGGGGCAAGTAAAAGAGCTCTTAGAATAGACAGTGTCATGAAAACGAACAGCTGTGTTTTTTGATTAAGGAGTGGAATCGTGTATAGAGTTGAGAAGGTGGGAAGGGAAGGATAGAACTAGCTGACAGAACAAAGCCCAGAAGACATTTGAACTAGAGTCTTAAATGTCCCTTAACTGGGAGCCGTACACCAGGTCAGGCTCTGCTGGGACCCATCAAGACATTTAGACTCTTGGTTCCTCAGCTTCCTCTTCTGAGAAGCAGTGGAGTCGGACCAGAATATTTCCCAGGGTCTTCCGGCTCTCCACATAGGTGGGGTTTGATTTCTGAGCAACACTTGACTCTAAGGAACAAAATCACTTTTATTATAATTTATAAGTTGTTAATAACACTCATCCTTTTATTTAAGGTTGGAAGAGATGCAGCTATTCATGTCTGGGATACGCAGACTCTAAAATGTTTGTCACTGTTGAAAGGACAACATCAGAGAGGAGTGTGTGCCCTCGATTTCTCAGGTAAGCACCCGTTTGCTGCCAGAGTCACTGACAGATGGTTCCACATTTACTTTGGGTTTTTTGAATCCTTTTATTTGGTATAGTCCTGCTTGTAAGGAGGTGAGCCCTTTGTGTGTCAGCTGCCCAGTCTTAGACTAGAAATCGGATATGTGAATACTTCACTAAAAACGTGATCTGTAGACCACCCCTCCTTTCCTCCTCTTCATTTCCTCTCTCCTAAGTCATTACCCAGAGCTCACACTGTGTTCAGCATTTGCTTGAGAGATTTGAAATCCAGAGCAGCTGTTGCCATTGAAAGCCATCGTTGCAAATGTCTGGCAGTGACTCAGAGCATCAATTTCATCTCTTTAAATAAATGGAAAGACAGCACTTATGATTTCAAATATAAAGGACTATAGGGAGGGCTGCAAATTCTCTGCAAAAGGCCACTTTACAACACTGGTGTTTTGAAAGTCAAATTTCATATTGAAAAAATAGAACTGATGTTTCCATCTCTTTCATTTAAAATTTGAAGACAGTGATGTTAATATACTAACCAATGAATATAATTTACTTCTTCAGAGTAAGGCCATTTCTTTATGCTGGAATTGAAAAATGAGGGTTAAAACACAAAAGATGTTTTTACCTAGAAATTTTTAATAGTCCCAATTGTAGATATTAGATCTGTAGGAAAAATTTCTAACTTTCTACAGAAAACTGATTCTGTAATTTCTTTTTTTATAAATTCCACTCAAATATGTGCAATATGTATAATATCGGTTGTTAAATTCCACTTTACAACTCCAGTCTCTCTCTTATATGCCTCCCTCGCTACTTTCCTCCCTCAAGCTGAATTTCCTCTCATCTGTGCCACGGTGGTTATGCTGGTCTCTCATCCCATCCCCACTTCCTCCAGCCCATCCTGCCCCCTTCTGGAATCCTGTGGAAGTGCAGTAACATGTCTGCTCCATGGACTCTGCTTGGCTGACTGACTCTAGGCTGAGCCCTTATTGAACTTTGGTGGCCTTCTATGATCTGGCCTTGGTCTTCTCTTGCAGTGTTTTCATCCACCACCCCAATCACGCTTCTTTACGTCCACCTATCTGGAGAGCCTACATGTACTCCTGCCCTTCTTTTTGGCTGTGTTCCTTTGCTTATGCCATTCTCATGTGTCTTGTTTAACCATCCTTTAAGACCAAGCTGAAAGTTTTATACTCCAGCCTTCCAGGGAGAAATGCCTTGTCCCTCTGCATTGCTTAACCCATTTGTTGTTATTGCTCTTAGGGTACCTGTTAGAGTCCATGGGGTACCGTAGTTATTTGTGTTAGCATCTCCTATGGCCCTCTCAGAATGTAAACTACTCATCTAGCCCGTCTCTCTGCTCCCCACTGAGCATGTTATAGTGCTGTGTACACAGGGGCTACTCCAAAATTGTGAATGAATGAAGTTTTGCTTAATGAGCTCTGTCTTCCCTTTCACTACTGCTACTAGAACTTTACATGTAAACCATCTTTGGGTGAAAATTATCTTTATTCTCTGACCAGTCACACAGTACAGGCTTGTGTGGATGTCATATGCACCTTCTCATATGCTCTAAACTACTATACAAGTAGTTTATCCCAGGCCTCTCAGATCATTGCCTAGGATAAAAAAACCAGATACTCTAAGAAGAGGCTGAGAAGCGGATTCTGTCCCTGCTTCTAATTCTATTTTAGGCAAATTAAGAAATGCTCAGATAAATATTTTCTGCATAAAAAGATATTTCCATTTGAACAATACACTCTTTATTCACCAGATAACAGTCACTAGGGAAGAGCCCATTTATGCAGCAAATGTGTTATTTTTGATTGTGAAAAATCACATTTTTTGTCTCAGAACTTAACCATGTAAATTTTATAAATGGCACCAAAAAAGCTAGGTGATCGTTTGAGAAAGAACTACAAATAAGGACTATTGAGGAAGTGGGGAAGTATCTATTGTGTTTGATCCATCACCATGTATGGTTCCATGAAGATGAACTGTGGTTGGTTGATCTTGGTGGTTTCTATGGCCCTTCTGAAGGTGTGAGCTGAGCCTCTTCAGTTTAATTTATATTCATAGTTGTACCTTGTGTTATGATGCAGCTTTCGTCTTAAACAGACACCTGCACAGCTTTATAGGTAATGAAGATCCAGAGAGTCTGATGGTATGGCTGAGATCCAGAGCAGGGATCCAGGGTCCCTGGATCTCAGTCCTGTAAAAAAGTCGCCAGGTCTGGGGCCATTGGGTGGCACAAGCTGTGCCATCGCTCTCCCTGCTCATCCTCCTGCCCTTTCCTGCCCCTGCCCTCCACCAGGGCTGGAGTGAATTTTTAGCAGGAGAGTCACTCAGCATGATCCCTTGCTTCCTCACTCCCTCTAAGCAATGGTCAGGGCTCCAGCCACCCCACCCCCATTCTCCAGTGTAACTGTGTCATGGGCATGGTAGTGCATAGAGGCTGCCACATGGGATGACCCCTCACCTCTGGTGAAGAGAGACCCCTATGCTAGAATAGCCTTGAACCAAACACTTTTGTGAACTGCAGCAGGAGCAACTATACCTTTCCTTTTGGATACTTACAGGAAACTGAGGAGTTTAAGTCAATATGATGAGAGAGATGGTTTACATTTCCCAGTTTAACCATGTAAACAGGGTGCCCACGTTGGATATTATCTAGCCAGGGGCCTATCTGTGTGCCTCAGTGTACCCCCACACCCACCTCTTATTTATAAGTTGGCTTGTTTCGGGGGATGTTGTGGAGACCTGCTGATGATAGAAAGAAAGTCTCATGGAAATACAAAGCAGGCACACTGTATGACAACTAGACAACAGACAAGCAGTCATAACTAGGAATGTGGATTAATCTATTCTTGCCCCTCTTCCAAAGCAAACAAAAAGAAGACATTTTTTAATCAAAAACATTTCCAGCAACATAACCCATACTTGTAAATTATGTCAACAAGAAGGAATGAATTTGTTTTGTGTCACTTAATTGAGCAACCTTTAACCTTGGTGGACTTACTATCACTGTCTAGGGGAAAATGGAGGTCTTTGTTTCTGTGCTTGCAATCAGGAAAGTGCATCCACATGAATGGAAAACCAATTAGAAAGAGAAAAGTTTAGCCACATACATATGTTCTACCCTAAATATCATCCTCATATTTTTAAAAACCTTCATCGCATCATAGTAATATCCACAAGGGCACATCTGAGATTGCTTGATTTCATTGTGCTTCAGTTCCAAAAACCTATGCATTTTTTATGAGTCCTGAATATAGGACCAACTTGTAATTGCCTGAATGAAATATTTCTCTTTCTAATTTGCCCTTTACTGTTGACATTAAGTGCCTTAGAATTATTTCTGGACTATGTCACAAAATATCCATAATTAATATATACTGTGACTAGAAAGATTTGAAAGGACATTTCCATATGTTTGAAAGTCAGAAACTCCAGCTAAATGGTCAAGGAACAATGGATTTTTCAAAGCTAAAGTCAAGCCTCTGTGAGGGGAAATAAAAGCTGGGAAGAAATCTGCTTCCCTGGTGATTCAGATAGTAAAGAATCTACCTACAATGTGGGAGACCTGGGTTCTATCCCTGGAGGAGGGCATGGCAACCCACTCCAGTATTCTTGGCTGGAGAATCCCCATGCACAGAGGAGCCTGTCAGGCTACCGTCAATGGGGTCACAAAGAGTCGGACACGACTGAGCGACTAAGCACAGCACAGTTATATTTCAAAACTGTGTGATATGTAGAAATCCCCCACAATTACAGAATTCAAGAAAAAGTCACCATCCTAAAAGAAAAGGTATGTTTGTTGAGGCACCTCTGGATTTGTTCTGGGGCTTCATTGCTACTAGGTCGCAAATTGGGGCAGAAAGGTGGTATAACTGTGAAGACAAGATGATGGGGCCTCATAGAAGTTCTAATAAAAAGAAATAAAAAGCAAAAAACAACTTACTCTAAGGCCTTTTTCAAAAGATGTAAACAAATAAATAAATAAAAGACTATCACTTAAAACATGTGAACGTTTGCATTAAGAAGGACATCTAATATAGCTACCCAGGTTACAAAAGAAAACAAAATATAGGATTTACCAATGCCAGAAAAAGGGGGAGACACTGAATAAATATCTGTGCAGTGTTTTTGATTTAAAATTTTATGTAACAGAACATTCCCTCCATACCATCCGTGGAGACATTCCATTTTTATCTCCCTCATCCTCCTAATGTCACCAGTATCATCAAAATTCATTGAAAAACATCTCAGTATGAGGATCATGTTGGAAATGTGATGCAAGTACTATAAGTACGTCTTAAGAGCTTACAATCTAAAAAGGGAACGAGAACTCTCCAATCAAAATAAAATCACCAAATACAGAGACATGCTAAAATAGAAACATAGCCAGGCCACACCAAGAGATACTAGGAAAAGTCATGCTGGTAGTTCTGAACAAGAAGTCATCACCAGTCCCTTCTTCCAAATGCATGAAAAGAGACCAGGCACAATTTAAATCCTGGTATCATTTAAGCATGAGGACATAATCATTATGATTCAGAAGACACATGTGTTTATAGTAGTCACTTCTTGATGATTTAGGCCTTTAGCAAAGTGTTAATGTCTTCACCTAATACTATAGTCTAGGAGCTTGAAAGAGTTCATGTAACTTCCATACTCATACTTAGAAGCAGTAGAGGATTGGTGGGGGATTTGGTTTGTTAAGCCAGGCTCTTCCTTTTTCTTCCTTTCCTTTTTCCTCCAGAAAAGGAGCAGACTACTGTTCCTAGTTGGTTGGGGGATGGTCTCTGGATCGAGTAAGGTCACTCAGGGGTTGGACATGAGTTAACCAGCATTTGGGAAGTGTTACTAGCTATAGCAAATATGGATACAGAACACCCAGTTAAATTTGAATTTTAGACAAGCAATGCATAATTTCTTCATATAAGTATGTCTCATGCAATATAATATTGCAAGGGACATACTTGTACGAAGAAATTATCCATTGCTTATATGAAATCCCAATTTGACTAGGGCTCCTTTCTATTTCCTGGCTACCCTAATTTGACATCTACCCCAGGGCTATCTTTGAAAATACCAGTTGAAATCCTGAGTGGGCTGTGTGAGAAGCAGTTTATCACATACTCATTTCTTTACCCTGTTAATAATGGTTCCCTGTTGTCAGAGAAGACACGCCATTAAACTGAGGCTTGGTAAACTTGGCCGCCATCTCCAGCCTACTCCAAGCTGGGGAGGAGCTGCTTTACAGACGCTTCTCCTGTAAGTCTAGCTCTGTGAGGTTGCAGCAAAGGAAAGACTTATTGACTATACCTTTTCTTTAGTCTTTTCTTTAGTCTTGAAGTGAAAAAGCAAATTAACTATTTTGATTTCAATTCAATTATGTCTCTTACATATATATATTTTTATTTGACAAACAGCCTGTCCAAATCATTGGTAGTATTATAAATAATATTTAATACCAAGAGAAAATGTTCCTCATATAACAAGTGGAAAAAAATAGTATGTTTACTATAATCCTGAACATTTATGTAGGGAAGCTGATAAGATATGCATCAAATGTAGGCCTAAAAATTTGGGTCTTAAATGTCCTTTGTATTTTCTCAATGTCCTACAGCAAACATATTACATTTGAAATAGGGAAAGTAAGAAGTTAATACTTTTTAAATTATTAAGTCATTTTTTGAAGGAATTTTCCAAGTTAAATTTAGTTTCTATAAGGCTCTTATCTTGGAGGGTTAAATAGAACCAGTTTTTTAGAACTCAGAATAGACTAAGAGTCACAGAGTTAAATGCCAGTAAATGTCATGAGCTTTATCTGACACAATATAGACAAGATTTTGGGGACTTACTTGAGAAGCTCCCCCTAGTCCTACATCTGAGATTGGAATGTTGGATCAGCAATTCAATTCAGCATCTACTTATATGTTGAGAAGCTCTGCTATTAGTACTTACGCATTTCATTTAGTGAGATTCCTTTAGTGAATTCTTCTTCTAAGGTCAATTTCTTGTTCCTCTTTAGTATATAAAATGTTTTGGTTTTTCACTGAAGAAATGAAAAATTTGACATTTGTGTTGTTTTCATACAGCTGATGGAAAATGTCTGGTGTCGGTTGGTTTAGACGATTTTCACAGTGTTGTGTTTTGGGACTGGAAAAAGGGAGAAAAGATAGCTACCACCAGGTAAGAAGCTCCCCGGGTCTTACAACATCCTGCCGATGATCACGCTTCAGTAAATGCTAATAGTTTGCCTTTTCTGGTAAGATTTCATCTTCAAACTCAGATGAAATTCACATCTTAACACCTAAGTGAAGACATATTGTAATATTTCGTGGTGACAAACCTGACTTAGAGGAATTGATGTTTGTTTCAGGGAACTGAAGAATTCTGAAATCCTTTCCAGAGAGTTATGCACCACTTTGCTTTTAGTAGTCTACACATTGTCTATATCAGAGCTTTTTACCAGCAGTAGAAAAGCCACTTTTCTCAGCCTTGTGCCTTGCCCCTTGTTTTTCAACTGTCTTAGCATCTGGTGAAGGAGCGTCAATGTCACTGGAGTCGGCAGCATTCGTCATGAAGCTGTGGCATGCGGGAAAGGAGGCCCATCGTGTACATCTGCCACTCGCTTTCAAAGCAGGCAGATTGTTTCACTAATCTCCCTGTCTTATAAATAGACTTTCCAAGACCGACTGCTGTTTATAGACCACCTGTCCTCCCACAGCCCAGCCTCCCTCCCTGCTGAATCAGCCCTAAGTCTGAACATTGCTTTCCATTCCTGCTTGCTTTGGGCTTAGCTGTTTGCCTGGCCATGGTCAGAGGTCAAAATAGTTGGCAACTAAGGATGATTTGTTGTCCAAGACATATTATCAGTATATCTCTCTATTGGTTCTTCCCTGTATAAACCAATTTCCTTTTTATCTTGCACCATAAAATCATTTTAAGTTGATGGCTTTGAACTCCAGTATTCACTTTTTAAATTGATGTTACCCTCTACAATATTAAATAGGGGGAAAGTGGGAGTTTTCACAATTTGACTTAATGAATGAAGATCTATAAATTGCTGGAGATTCAGAGGAGGAGCAGATGGAGTCTCGAGGACTCCAGCTGACCATCTTAGGATAAAAAAGGGAGCTTTTCTGATGACTGCTATTGAGATGGAATTCTTGGCAGCAAATGGCAGCTCATAAATCTGCCTACCCAAGCAGTTTTTCTTTTTGTCTCTCTAGTATTCCTCATGGTTTTTATCACTCCCTGCTGATACTCAGATTTAGCTTCTAATCAGAACTCTGCTTTCCTCCTAGATTAATATACTATATTTTACTTTAATATTTCTGCTAACTACCATTTGTATTACAGTTCATTTCAGGTAAAGCACATGCCTACATTTCAAAAGCCACAGGAACTCAATTTCCCTACTAGAACACCCTTTGCAAATCTGATTGGCTTACTTGTTGTATGCCAGAAACAGTAATAAAAGTGGAAGAAAGAAATATTAATATTTTAGAAGTATATGTTTGATATGTTTGGTAGTATTACTACTATTTAATTGCCACAAAGCAACTTATCATTATGTTAATAATGCCATTTATTTTTGGAATTGCTCCCAAGCCGTATGTCACATTCCCTGAAGGGGACACCTGCAGAATTACCCTCAGAGAACAATTTCACAGATGTAACATTCATCCAGTGCTCTTTCCAGGAAGGTGTGTCAAAGATTGTTAAAGTTCTTTGGTCGAATACTAGATTTTTAAGCAATAAATAATATTTATACAATGTTACAATATCATAGATATTTATGTAAATAAGTAACCAAACAAAAAAATTAAAATTCTCCTTATGGCTTGAGGATTAGACTGCTTAAAGATATAAACTTTAAACAAAGGACCATGAAAGAAGTGACAAAGAAAAAGGAGGAATACTGCCCTCCCGGGAGTCATCGGAGCTCCTCCAAGGGTCTCATTTACTCTCAGAGGACGGCTAACTCAGTGATGCCCTTCACTCTGCTCTTCTGTGTCCCGGTCATCGCCACCATCACCGAGCCAGGCCCGACAGCAGACCTGCATCCCGCAGGCTGTGGGTTCTGGCAGGCGATATTCCGCAGTAGTGCCCATGACCCAGAATATGAGACTCCCCGTGAGAGGAGGGGCACAGTTCACGGCCGAGACGGTATCACCTGCAGTGCTGCGGCGCCTGAGGCTTACGTATGCCCCCCACCCTCAATAGCCACCCGTCAGTTGTGAGCGTGTTTAAGTGAACCTATGTTTTCACCCGCTCACAGAAATCAGAGAGGTTCAGATATAGCCCATAAAGATCTTATTACAGATTTTGATGAGACTTGAACCAAATCTCCTTGCACACTTTTTTGTTGAGCTTTGCTAATTTTCATGAATGACTTCAGTCACCTCCATTACAAATGAATCGTATAGTCTCTTTTTCCTTTTCAAGGTTGGTATACAAGTAACCTATTTAACAACCAAGAGCAATCTCTTATGGACAGTAATGATATAGCCTGATACCAGTGTCACTCGGGACAGAACAAAAAAGACAATTGATCAGGTACTTCCATGTCCCATTTTTTTATTTCTATCACACCAGTAAGCATGACTGAGCGACTTCACTTTCACTTTTCACTTTCATGCATTGGAGAAGGAAATGGCAACCCACTCCAGTGTTCTTGCCTGGAGAATCCCAGGGACAGGGGAGCCTGGTGGGCTGCCGTCTATGGGGTTGCACAGAGTCGGACACGACTGAAGCAACTTAGCAGCAGCAGCAGTAACATGACCAGGGACAATGACTTTTATTAACAAACTTCATCTCAGAAGTTTGAACAGTGGGGACCTTAGGCAAAAGGTACAAGTTATCATGGTGTGCATAACAAGAATACTTCAACATTGAAAAGTACTTGTGTTTTTACTTTTAGGGACAAAACATAGGGCCATGTGGAGCATGTGAGTGTACTTTGAGAGTGTGCACTTCTGTCTTAGCTCTGCTGCTTGCTCTAGTTTAAGTCCCTACCCTTACATACGTTTAGTGAATGTGATCCCCTCTCCTGAATATGAGAGTGACACCTTTCCTTTTTTTAAAATATGGATCTCTTTTTAAAATAACATTTATTAATTGTCTTCTGTTTTCAAAATAATACGTGGTTACAGAAAAGTTGGCACAGAAAATCTCCAAGAAGAAAATTATTCATAATTCTACTACCCAGACATAGCTATGGCTGACATTTTTAGCCTGTATTCTTTGATACATATTCTGTGAGTATTTATCTGTTTTATTCATATATAGAATATTATACATATTGCTCTGTAACTTGCTTTTTTTTCCCCACTCACCAATATATCATCTCCCTTTCTTCTTCTCATTGTTCCCTGGCTTATCCTTTGTTATTCTGTATTATAAGCTATTTTCAATCTTGGGCTGAGGCATACATCAAATATTCAGTCTTCCAGTTGTGGGTTACCTTTGCACATGGCCTTACCTGGGAAATTACCCATGACACAGGCATAGGGACTTGCCCTGAATTAGGGCAGCAGCACTGACTCTCCTCCATTCTTATTCCATCAGTTGTAGGACATGAAACTCTTTCCATTTTGTTTTTCTTATATACATACACACACAGACACACAGATACACGCACAGAGTTGTAGGCAACTTCCATACAAATTTAACACATGTCTAAAGGAAAAAAATGACAGAGGTAATTCCGTGAGTGTTCTTTATTTAGGTGTTGACATTGACATGCCATCATCAGTCAGTTTAGAATTTTAGCCACAAGAGAAACAACACTAGGGTTTTTATGACGTCAAGAAATTAGATGAAAACTAAAATGTGCAGATATGCAGATGACACCACCTTTATGGCAGAAAGGGAAGAGGAACTGAAGAGCCTTTTGATGAAAGTGAAAGCGGAGAGTGAAAAAGCTGGCTAAAAACTCACCATTCAAAAAACGAAGATCATGGCATCCATTCTCATCACTTTATGGCAAATAGATGGGGACACAATGGAAACGGTGACAGACTTTATTTTCTTGGGCTCCAAAATCACTGCAGATGATGACTGCAGCCATGAAATTAAAAGACACTTGCTCCTTAGAAGAAAAGCTATAACCAACCTAGAAAGCATATTAAAAACCAGAGATATTACTTTGCTGACAAAGGTCTATCTAGTCAAAGCTAAGGCTTTTCCCAGTAGTCATATGTGGATGTGAGAGTTGAACTATAAAGAAAGCTGAGAGCCAAAGAATTGATGCTTTTGAACTGTGGTATTGGAGGAGACTCTTGAGAGTCCCTTAGACTGCAAGCAGATCAAACCAGTCCATCCTAAAGGAAATCGCTCCTGAAAAATTCATTGGAAGGACTGATGTTGAAGCTGAAACTCCAATACTTTGGCTACCTGAGGAGAAGAGCTGACTCACTGGAAAAGACCCTGATGCTGGGAAAGATTGAAGGCAGGAGGAGAAGGGGATGACAGACGATGAGATGGTTGGATGGCATCACTGATTCGATGGACTTGAGTTTGAGCGAGTTCTGGGAGTTGGTAATGGACAGGGAAGCCTGGCCTGCTGCAGTGCATGGGGTCACAAAGAGTTGGATACGACTGAGCAATTGAACTGAACTGAAAATGTGCTCTCCAAAAAGATTTTTCCACCTGTCTAATTGTTTGCCATTGTATAGACACAAGCAAGCGAAGCAATGTTCTTTTCTATGTAGGGGATATAATCTGTGATATCTGTTCTCACTTTTCATTTCAGTCTTCTCTAGCATCTTCTCTCTAAAGTTGATGTTAATAATTTGTACATTCTTTGTATAAATGACTATTTAGATATTTTATCCAGTTTTTAATTGGGTTATTTGCCTTTTAATTATTGAGTTGTACTTTTTTTTCTAAAAATATATCCTGGATATCAGTCCCTTATCAAATGTATGATTTGCAGATATTTTCTCCTAACTTCAATTTTTCAGTCAAAAGCATGAGCACACCTAATCCGTACTTCATGTTTGACTCTATCAGAAGCAGCATAATCAGTGGCATGCCAGAGGGTAGGCGCAGTGGGAGCAGTACCTGCCAGGTTCAAGCAGTAGTGCTTGTATTATCTGTAGGCATTTTTTAAAGAATAATAAAACCAACTAAAAGTAAGTCTGTTTTTTTTTATTATTCTCCTGAGCCAGCAATTCTAAACAATGACAGGGATGGAATTCCTCTTTCTCAGGGCAGATCACCGCTCCAGTCTACCCCATGGTACACCACAGCCCCCGTATGTCTGGTTCTCCAGCTCCTAGTAATACTCAGCTCTATTGTGGTTTCTAGTAGTATCAGCCTCATCCGCCCATTAGAAAGCTTCCTCTCAATGTGTATCTAATGGTTGTACCTCCATTTACAACTCTGGGCTAAATTGATTGTTTAATTAAGGGTTGGAGATGGTAATTTTCTAATTCTATTATTCATTCTTCATAGTAGCTAGAATTCTTCTATGAAGAAGAGTTTTCCCCCATGAACCACTTGGTTTCTCTGCAATACACTTCACACAGAAAGTAGTCCTTTAAATATTAGTGTTATTTGTCTGTTGTCTCTAGCTTACAGGTATTTCAACTAGTTTGTCATTTGTCTTTTGAGTTTGCTATGATAGTTTTCATCATGCAAAGGTTTTTATTTTTATGTGGTCAAATTTAGCAGTGTTGACTGCTTCAAGATTCTGAGACTAAGAAAAGTGTTCCCTGTCCTCAGGTTCAAAGGAAATCCCTCATGACTTCTTCTAATCTGCCATGGCTCCATCGTCACATTTAGATATCTGAATCATTTGGAATTTATCCCAGTGTCTATTTCAAGACACAGATTCCATTTTATCCTTCCTCCTTAGAGCTATCAAGGTATTCCAAATACCATTTTTCTTTTCCCTTTTATGTAGACTTTGTTTTTTAAAGCAGGTTTAAGTTAATAGCAAAATTGTACAGATAATAGAGTTTCCATATGTCCACTATTCCAGCCTCCTTCAAATCCGCACCTGGCACCAGAGTGGTACATTCGTTGTGACAGATGAAGCTTCACTGACACATCATTATCACCCAAAGTCCACAGCTTGCATTAGGGTTCGCTCTTGGTGTTGCACATTCTGAGAGTCTTGACAGATGTATGATGACTCGTATCTGCCATTATAGTGTCATGCAGAATGGTTTCACTTCCCTAAAAATCCTCTGTGCTCTGGCTGTTCATCCCTTGCTCCTCTCTATCCTGGAAACCATTCATGTTTTTTTAACTGTCTCCCTAGTTTTGCCTTTTCCAGAAAATCAGTTAGTTGGAATCATATAATATATAACCTTTTCAGATTGGCCTCTTTCACGTAGTAGTATCCATTTAAAGTTCCCCCACGTCTCTTCATGGTTTGAAAGCTCATTTCTTTTCAGCACCGAATAATACTCCGTTCTCTGAATGTGCCACAGTTTTTTTATCCATTCACCTGAAGAACATCTTGGTTGCTCCCAAGTTTTGGCAGTTATGTTTAAAGCTGCCATAAGCATCCATGTGCAGGTTTTTGTGTAGACATAAATTTTCAGCTCCTTTGGATAAATACTAAGGAACATGATTGCTGGATCTTATGGTAAGAATATGTTTCGTCTTGTAAGAAACTACCAAAATGTCTTCCAAAGTAACTGTACCATTTTGCATTCCCACCAACAATGATTGAGAATTCCTCTTACTCCACATCCTTGCCAGCATTTAGTAACAGACAGCATTTAAGTATTCATTTCACCCCACCCCCCACATTGATTTGAGACCTGTCTTTAGTATGTGCTACATTTTAATATTCATTTGGGTCCCTTTCTAGATTTTCTATTTTACCATTAGCTTGTCAGTCACTTGTGCCCCAATACCACACTGTTTTAATCATGAAGGTTTTATAAGTTATTTTAATACCCAGGAGAGATACTCTTCCCATTTAGCTTTTCTTTTTCAGAGTTTTCTTGGCCATACTGTTGTTTTATTCTTCCATAAGAACTTTAAAGTCAGGGTGTCTAGCTCCAAATTAAAGACCAGACACTCTTATCTGAAAAGAGCAATAGTATATGAAAAGAGCAATAGAAAATGCTCTTTATCTTTTGGAATCAGGTTGAATTCATAAACAAAGCTAGAATTAACATCTTTATGATTGAGTTTTCCAGCTCAAGAACATGGAATGTTTTTCTATGTATATTATTGATACGGGGTGTTTTTTCCCTTGTTGTTATACTCATTTATATGTTAGTGCACAGTTCTTATTAAACATATGCCTTGATGTTTTTATTACTGTTTTAAATATAGTCCTTTCTTCCAATATATTTTTCAACTGGATAATGTAAATATATATTAAGGTTATTGACTCTGTATTTAATTTTGTATACTGTAAATTTCCTAAATTATCTTATTTGTAGTTGTTTTTACTTTATTTTCTTTTGGATTTTTTAGACATGAAATTATATCATTTGCAGATAGAAATAGTTTTACCTCTTCCATTCTAGCTCCTGTGTCTTTCATTTTTTAGACCTTGTCTAATTGCATTAGATAATACGTTCAGTATGATGTTAATGGTAGTGGTGACAGTCTTGTTCCTGACTTTATTGGGAATAACATGAAGTAAGAATCTGACTTTCATCAGGAATAGCATTAAGTAAGAATCTGACTTTCAAGTTCAAACATGCACGAGCACACCAAGGAGAAGCTACTGTTCGAGCACATTCTGTCTTTAAAGAAAAGATTGTGGCACATAACATTGAAGAGACAGTCTGTGTATAGTTGGTCTTGAATGAATCTGTGTTTCCAAGTGAGAGTTAAGAATTGCATGGAATTATAAAAGTCTAAGAGAAATTCTAAAGCATCCATTAATTCCTACTTTATTGAGTGTTAGTTGAATACTTTTTTAAGTCATAAGTGACCACTGGATTTTTGGTGAAATACCTTTTTGGCATCGTTAAAAATGACAACGTAATTTTTCTCACATATTAATATGATGAATTGTACTGTTCGATTCCTTAGTAATGAAGCACCCTTGAATTTAGTCATAGTGTACTATTTTGTTAATGTGTTATTGGAGTCTCTTTGCTAATATTTTATTTAAGATTTTTGAATCTATATTCATAAGGGCAATTAGTCATGTTCTTTTTTATCAATAGCTTTTCCTTTAATAATAAAAGTTAGGTCCTAATATATCAGAGAAGACCATCACATAGTCCATTACGATCAGTAAATCCTTAAATTTGATGTGATTACTTTATACTCTGAAACAGAAATTTCCCAGGCACGGTGTAATGCCAGTTTACACCTGCAGCCTCATTTCTGTATTTGTCCTTCTGCCTCTTGGGTTATAAACTTAGATTTCTGAGTGCATAGCATCCTTGAGTGCCTTAAATTAATACATGACATCCTTTGTCTCTCCATGAATGTAAGCCAGGGTCTTCAATTTCTCATGAATACATTTCTAGCTGAAACTCTGTTTAACTCAAAATTATGCCTTCCACAGCAAGAATATTGCATTTGAAGTTTCTTGTTAATACCCTTTTACAATATATTCTACAAGATCTCTGTATGCTAAGGATTAAATTCTATAGTGGCAGCATTAATTTTATATTATGGAGACATTCTGATCCATTTAAAATGTTTCATTAATTTGTTTGAAGCATAATTAGTAGACTCTAGTAGCAATGTTAGAGTAAGAAGCGCTCAAATATGCAAAGAAAAGCCAAAGCTCATTATTCTAATTCACGCCCCACCATGTGTATCTTAAATCATCTTCTATCAGTAATTTACTTGTCCTATTAGATGTGCTTAATGAAAGTGAAACCAAGTGCATGCTCTAAATAAAACTCTCTAAAAGTGCTTTCATCAAGACTAGGGTTTTTCCCCTGTTTGTGTCTTACAGAGGACATAAAGATAAGATATTTGTGGTAAAGTGTAATCCACACCATGTTGACAAACTGGTAACAGTTGGGATCAAGCACATCAGATTCTGGCAACAAGCAGGTATTGTTTGGGTTTATCACTTATGTGGTTGAAAGTTTTACTGTAGCTGGGGAAAAAAAAAAAAAAACCCACCACCACTACCTAGCCTCTCTCTGCAATCTAAAATTAAAATATGCCTAAAAGATGTTTGCTCCCAAACAGCGTCTGAGCTGTGAAGCTTAGAACACTCTGTGTGATGCCATGCATATTCATCAGTGTCTAGAGAGTTTTGGAAACACTGTGCTCTGAAAATAGTTATTTTTATATTCCATCATTGTTCTGAAAGCAGTGATTGTGTTGGACTGCTGAGCAGGAAATAATCACTTTAGTTGGGTGGACAAAATTTTTAGTATTTTGAGGGTTCTCTTGTTATTTTATCACTACCTTTAGCACATGAATTAACTCCTGACCCACACACACACTGTACACTACACACAGTAAGTGGTCAAAATAAATACTTGTGGTTTATAATGCTGATAACAAGGATGAGTAAATAATAGGACAAACCATGGAAGAATATCTTATTCTTCTAATAAGTCAGACCTTTTTATTAGGATTGTTTCTGAATTCTTAGTTTTGGCTTTGGTATCAAGCCCAATCTTTTACTGGACAAAACATAAAGAAGCTACTGCTTCAGTGCTTTCTGCTTTTGAAGAAAAGGTCATGGTACCCACCATGTCTGGAGAGTCAACCTGCATACAGTTGTCTGGAATGAGTTTAGGTTTCTCAGTGCTAGTCAGAAAGTTCAGGGCAGTGTGAATATATGAGGAGCAAACCTGATGTTCTTCTCCTACACAGGGATTCAGTTTTCTCACCTTGAAGTGGCCATAATAAAAATCTAGGCAAAAGATACACAAAACACGTTTACATTTTACATTACAGCTGCTGCTGGTTTCATTGTTCGGTCAGCATTCAGGAAGACTTGCCTGGCTTCCTGGGGCACTTAGTTAGTCCTCCCTCTGGCTGGCACAGACCTTGTGCTGAGCCTTGCTTAGAAGATTCTGTCACATTCTCTCCCCAGCCAGACCTTGAGTTCCTTGAAGGCAGAAACTGTTTCTTTTCACCTTTATAGCCCAATGTCGACCACTATGCCTGCCACAAAGTAGGGATTCAATAAGCACTGAATTAATGCGTGAAGGAGAAAACCTTTTATAATGTTTTTGTTCTGATGTTTTCTGCCATTTTTATACACCTTTATGTAGACACACGGGACTTCCTAGGTGGCTCAGTGGTAAAGAACCCACCTGTGATGCAGGAGACACAGGTTTGATCCCTGAGTCAGGATGATCCCCTGGAGAAGGAAGTGACAACCCCTTCCAGTATTCTTGCCTGAGAAATCCCATGGACAGTGGAGCCTGATGGGCTATAGTCCATGGGGTCGCAAAAAAAGTCAGACTAAACAAAGCAATGTAGACACACTGGATTTTCCACTGAAGATAGTCATTCTAAATGCTCATAGAAGGTGTCCATTTTTCAAAAAGTATTAATTACTCTTGGTCCACTCCAGGTGGGGGCTTCACCTCTAAGAGAGGAATTTTTGGAAGTGTTGGAAAATTGGAAACAATGATGTGTGTTTCTTATGGGAGAATGGAAGATCTGGTGTTCTCAGGAGCAGCTACTGGAGATATTTTTATTTGGAAAGATATTCTCCTACTGAAGACAGTGAAAGCTCATGACGGGCCTGTGTTTGCTATGTATGCATTGGATAAGGTATGGTCTATTTTCCTCATTAGCGTTCTAGAACTTTAAATTAGGCTTAGCAAGGTCCACACCAAGAGGATGCCTGTGTGTGAAAACAATGCTCTCTGAATTAGGATGTAGTTGTCACAGATGGAGGGGAAGCACAAGTGGTCTTTAAATTTCTCTTTCGTTTATAATTATTTCTTTATGTGCAGTTTGTCTCTTCTTTTTTCATACTGGCTTTTATTCTTCCTGGCTGTCGCTCCTAAGAACTCCTTAAGAAGTGCTGAGAGAAATGTAGGCACACAGTAGTAAGAGTCTGAGAAATATTTCTATCCAGTCTTCCTCCTCAGTGGTATAATGAGCAGAGATCTGGAAGTGCCTAGTAGCTGGATTATTGTCTTTCCCATCAATTTGACCTGAAGTTATATTGATAACCAGCTAGACTTCCCTGGTGGCGCAGACAGTAAAGTGTCTATCTACAATGCGGGAGACCCGGGTTCCATCCCTGGTTTTGGAAGATCCCCTGGAGAAGGAAATGGCAATCCACTCCAGGACTATTGCCTGGAAAATCCCATGGACAGAGGAGCCTGGTAAGCTACAGTCCACGGGGTCGCAAAGAGTCGGACACGACTGAGCAACTTCACTATATTGATAACCAGCTTGTTCCTGTGTAGACAGGCTCAGCTTTAATAATCATGTCAGAGTGCTGGCTGTGTTAGTCAGGATCCTCCAGAGAAACAGAGCCAATAGGATGTAGATATAGACAGAGATATACATATACAAAAAGGAGACATTATAAGGAATTGGTTGGTGTGGTTTTGGAGGCTGAGAAGTCTCACTAAGCCATCTGCAAACTGGAGACCCAGAAAAGCTGATGGTGTAATTGAGTTCAAGTCCAAGGGCCTGAGGACCAGAGAAGCCAGTGCTATAAACCCTAGTCTGCTGGGAAAAGATAGGATGCCCCAGCTCAATCAATCAGAATAAAAGGAGGGCAATTTTGTTCTTCCTCTACCTTTTGTTTTATTCAGGCTCTCAAAGGATTAGATGATGTCCACCCACATTGGGTAGGGCAGCTTAATGAGTCCGCCAATTCAAATACTGATCTCATCCAGAAACACCATCACAGACACACACAGGAGTCATGTTTAATCTGAGTACCCTGCAGCCAGTCAGTTGACACACAAGGTTAACCATCACACCAGCTGTATTTCTACTCAGGCTCATCTTTGTCCTGATCTATCCAGCTAACCCCCTGCCTTGCGATGTTGTTGTTCTTGTTCTTTCTAAATAAAGATCACACTGGGGACTTCCCTGGCAGTACAGTGTTTAGGACACCATGGTTCCACTGCAGAGGGCATGGGTACCATCTCTAGTCAGGGCACTAAGATCCTGTATGTTCAAGGTATGGCCAAAAAAAATTATGTTTAATTTAAAAAGGTCATACTTCCCTTCCGTGCTCTTAAAACACTTCCTTCAATATGCCAGAAAATAGAAGTGTTTTATTCACTGCTAGTTTGCTGATGGTACCAGTTTATGTATGTTCTCTGACCTCCAAACAGCCTAAGCCACCCAATACAGCATATTAAGAGAAGATTCATTTTGCATTTGCTTATTCCCAGGTAAATATGCTGATTCTGCTATAGAAGTAGGTTCTTGTTAGATGTGTAATTACAATGATTTCTTTAGTGCTAAAGCTGTTTTTCACTAGCAAATTTGTTTTGCTTAAACTGCAAATTTTAGAAAAGATTAAAGCGGAAAGAAAATTTTTGCAGGGCCGGAAGTTGATGTGATATAGCATGTTTAAACTCTTTTATTGCTTGGTAACTAAAGCTTAAAGATCATGGGAAAAGGCAGGAATATCACATTATAATATACTGCATTTAGATTTAATTTGGGGAGTAAATGTCTATAGGTTCACAATCTATAATGAGGATAAATAAGGATATTTAAGATATTTAATGCAATAAACTTCAAAATATTATTTCCTTTTCAACATCATTGAAATGAAGTAAATTAAAAGTTTTTGAGAAAACAGAATGAATTACTCAGTAATTTTCTTTTTAAAAAATTTCTAAGAGCAGTTGGTAGTTGCCAGAAAGGAAAACTAATAAGGCCAAGAAATCATAAACTTAGAATAAGAATAAAGATCATTGTCTAGCAAAAAAATATCCAATATGTTAGGCTTTATACTTTCCAGGTTTTATAGAAATTAATCTGGATCTTAATTATGGTAGAAATTGATATCTCATGAACAGAAGAGCAAGATTTTCTTGTTACATGAAATACTTGTTATTCTTAATAGAAAAATAATGATTTTTTTTCTAGAAGTAAATATTTTAAAATAGTTAGCAATCATTTTTTATTGTGACATTAATTCCAGTTCATTCAGCAGGAGCATGAGATATCAGAAACTCTGCAAACTTTGAGGCTGGTCCTGTTCTCTAGCAGCCCACATCCCAGTCAGGGAACTGGGCACAGAAACAGCCATCCGTAATCCAGGGTGCTAAACTCGAATCAATGGTCTGAAGAAAGTGAAATGGACACACAATGAGAAAGTGTTTAATAGTGCTAGAGAAATGAGAGATGTGTCCAGAAAATATGATGTTATCATCAGATTTTTCAGTCTCCATGCTTAAGAAGGAAACACAGACAAAGCTTCTTTACCCAGGGGGGAATCCTTTTGAGACTGGGTGGGTCCTTGTTACTTTGATGTGTATATAATCCTTCTGATGTGTGCCTTTACAGGGTTTTGTAACAGGTGGAAAGGATGGAATTGTGGAGCTCTGGGATGATATGTTTGAAAGATGCTTGAAGACTTATGCGATTAAAAGAGCAGCCTTGTCAACTAGCTCAAAAGGTGCCACTCCCGAGTATGCGATGGAAGTCTTTCTGTTCATAGGAATGAAAAAGATAGTAATAAAGTTCTTAGAAAACCATGACCAAATCAACTCTCCCTTTTTCTTCCACATTCAGAGCTTGTGGCCTTTGGTAGAAATTCAAAGAGGATTGCCTAGTACTTAGTACTTTGGAACTATAAAAACAGAATTTATATAATCACTATAATCATTTTATTTTTATTATATTAAATACAGCATGTAAAATATTAAATGCAGTATTTGCCCTCCTCAGGCTTGCTTTTGGAAGATAATCCTTCAATTCGTGCCATCACTTTGGGACATGGACATATCCTGGTGGGAACAAAAAATGGAGAGATCCTGGAAATTGATAAAAGTGGCCCAATGACACTGCTTGTTCAGGTACTGTGTCTGCACATATTCTAAACCACAATTCACATCAGAGCTGGAGCCAGGGTGAGGCAACAGGGGACACTTAGGATGCCAAATTAAAGGAGACATTCTCTCCAAAGATCAGGCAAATGCTGTATTATCTATTTCTGTATAACAAACTGACACAAATGTAGCTTGAAGCAAAAACATTCATCATCTTATGGTTTCTTTGTGGGTCAGGAGTCTGAACAGTTTAACTGGGTCTTCTCGTTAAGGTTTTGTAAGGCCGCGATAAAGACCAGGGCTGTGGTCTCGTCTGAGGCTTCACTATGGAAGGATCTGCCTCTAAGATCACTCAGGTTGTTGGCAGAGTTTTGTTCCTGTGAGTACAGGACTGAGGGTGTCTGTTTCTTGCTGGCTGTTGGCCAGAGACCACCCTCAGCTCTCAGAGGCTGCCTGAAGTTCCTCATCACGTGGGGTTCCCCCAATGTGGCTGCTTGCTTCCTCAAAGCAAGCAAGAGAAAAATAAAAACAATGCCTTTAAATAACTTGAAATAACATAATCGTATCATCACGTACATATAATACATCCATCCCCTTCGCATATGTTATTGGTTGATAATAAGGCTATAGGAGGGGCTTCCCTGGTGGCTCAGCAGTAAAGAATCTGCCTGCAATGCAGGAGCTATAGGAGACACCGGTTCAATCCCTGGGTCAGCAAGATCTCCTGGAGAAGGGCATGGCAACCCGCTCCAGTGTTCTTGCCTGGAGAATCTTGTGGACAGAGGAGCCTGGTGGGCTACAGTCTGTGGGGACTGAAGCGACTTAGCATGCACACATCCACAAGGCTATAGGACATTCAAAGGAGGTGATTACACTGAGTGTGAAAGCCAGGAGGATCCTAAGGGTCGGCTACCAATTATCATGTCCCTACCACATGCAGAATACATTCCCACTCCCAGGATCCCCAAGAGCCTTATCCCATTAGAGCATCTATTCAGAGTCCATAATCTCATTGTCTGAATCAGGTTCAGATGTGGATGGGGTTTCTTGGGTATATTTCCTCTCAGTCTGTCAAAAATTTGTCAAACTAAAAAAAAGTCTTTGCTCTGCACACACCAAATATATGTGTCTCTTTAGGTTTTGTGCATCATTCTAGTCCCAGCCTCAATTCACATAAACATATAACATACTCCTTACCCTTCCTCTCCTCTCAAAAATTTGATTCAGATAATACCAGATTAAAATAAGCATCAGCAGTATCCTCAAAGATCCAAGAAGTGATCACATGTCACCTGATGAGTGACATGTGTCTTTGGAGGTGATGACTAGATCATAGAGGTGGAAGAGGCCTGGGCAGGGACGAGGAGGTGGGTTCAGAAGGTGGAGTGGAAAGAATCTGCACTGCTTATCTAAGCTCTGGGACTTCTGTGGGTCCAGTGGAGGAGAATTGCCTCCTTCCCTCACCTGATGCCTGCCTGCAGGCTTGCTGTGTTAGGCCTGACCCCCAAAATCCCACTGAAAGGGGCCCTCTGACTTACTACACCTGAGAGCAGGTCTGCGCACACATCAGGGTTTTAAAATGCCTGTGCCCAGGCCCCACCCTGGCTATCTTGAATAAGAATCCGTGTTTTACAATTTTTCCTGTGTTAGAAACAAACCTCAGAAGCTCTGTAGCTGATGGCACCAGGCAGCCCAAGTTGAGAACTGAGGTGCGACCTCGAGAAGGGGTGACATCTTTGTCCTCCAGCTGCTCTTACCTTTCTTTCTCATTCTGGCCATGACGGTTTATTTAATTTCATTGAACATGAAATGTTTCTTTTCAATCCCCAGATGTTTGAGACTTCAAATTATTTAGTACGTGCTATACTGCTAAATATGTGTGTAAGATTTGTGCTATACTATGGATTTCAGCAGCATTTGAAGGTTCAAACTCTAACATTTTCTCAGGTTCAAAAGTATTATAGTTGAACTAATTTTGTCTAAATATGTTTTAAACTCAATAACAAAGTCTTTTCACTTTTACATTCTCTTTAATTCTTTCCTTTATTTGTTTCTATCATTCTTCTAATACAATTATCCAAGGGTGTCATTTATTGATCGCTTGACTGTGTGTCAGGCAATACCATTGTGCAAAATTCCTCTCTCATCTCTAGAACAGATTTGCTTGGTTGTAATTGTTTTATAGATGAAGGGCCTAAAGCCCAGTGAACTTCCCACAGCCACATCTTAAGAACTGGAGAGCTAGGATTCGTACCAAGCTTTGTCGGGTACCAGAGCCTTTTCTTTGTGTCTCCACACATCTCAGCATGGAGACTGCATGAAACAGTGTAGAAGCCGGGCCCCCTGAGCCCTGGGCAGGCAGTGGAGCTGGGAGAACCCTATTCTCTCTTTGCACGTGTGCCATTCTTTCCCTTTTATCTCAGCATCTCTCTTTCATCTTCTGGTCAATCATTTGCCTGTTCCTCCTGGGTAGAACTCAGTAGTTCAGTTCAATCAGTGTTTGCTGTGCTCCTGCCAAGACCAGCCCTATGCTGTGTGCTACCCAGGATAGAATAGGACTACTGAAGGGGCCGACAGTCCTGTTCTGAGAGGTGGGCCCCGAGGGAAACTTAAGGAACAGTAGAGACAATGTGGTTAAGACCATCGGCAATCCTGCTGTGGGAAGATTTCAGAACCACTTTTACAGTGTCCGTGGCTCAGCAAGTCAACATCACTTGGAATAGATTGCTTTTTTTTTTTAAGAGACTAGTTTAGGGGAAGAGAGAAGTGACAGGAGGTGAGTTCTGAAAATCCCTTTTGTATATACTTCGAATATAATCAACTTTCAATTGTGCAGCTGGTTATTATCAGCTTTAGAGTGGTCAGGAGGAAAGGACAGTCCCAAGCTCATTTCCTGGTGCCATTCAAGAGATACCCTGCCCACCTTACTCACTGAGCATCCCTATGTTATACAGGAATCAAAGTACGCAGTCACATTAGATTAAAGAAATACAACTTTAAAATCAATATATGAAGCAGTGATTTGAAAGGGTCTCAGAGCCCCATAGAGAAGGCAATGGCAACCCACTCCAGTACTGTTGCCTGGCAAATCCCATGGATGGAGGAGCCTGATAGCCTGCAGTCCATGGGGTCTCTAGGAGTCGGACACAACTGAGCGACTTCCCTTTCACTTTTCACTTTCATGCCTTGGAGAAGGAAATGGCAACCCACTCCAGTGTTCTTGCCTGGAGAATCTGGGGATGGGGGAGCCTGGTGGGCTGCCGTCTATGGGATCACACAGAGTCGGACACGACTTAGCAGCAGCAGCAGCAGAGCCCCACAACCCTGTCCTCAGTGTACAAAAGGACTTGGTCTGTAAAAGAGCTTCAGGCAGATGCAGTCTAGGGGGAACAAGAGAGGGCTCGCACCTGACCCAGCCTCAGACCATGGCTTTCAGTGTGGGAGGCTTCCCAGGGGAAGAAACTAGAAAACCGGGGATGTAAGGTGCTCCAAATCTAATAAACTCAAAAACAGTATCTACGCCCTGCTCAGATATTTGAATGTCAGCAGTACTGAGAACTTTCTATCTTCTGCCAAATTACTGTTTTGCTCAAACAGCTCCCCAGTCAAACTGGAATCATCCAATTTCTCTTTGAAGAGCCACCTGTTCCCCCAAAGCATTCCAACTACAAACACCTTTCAGATGCCTGCGTATGGTCTTCTTTCTGCTTTACTAAGCAAAGCCTTTTCATAATTAGCCACTAAAAGCAAAAATTCAGTAAACAATCTGGTCTGTTTTATTGTTCCATGTCTAATCTATTCCTTACACTGCTTTAGTGAGTGATAAGTTAGAAGAATCAGATTCATTTTCTCCCTAATTATTCATTCATTAAATATATTTCATCACAGTTATTATTCTAAGCCAGCTAAGTGTGTTTGTGATAAGACATTAGCATGTGGAATTGGTCCAAGGCTTGTCAAGCCCCTTTCAGTTTTTTATGATCACTGGATAGAGAAATTTGGGAACAAATGCTGACCCTAAGTTATACCCAGGATACTGGAAATAAAATTTTAGATCTCTCTAATTCTGCTCTGCCAAATGATGTGCACAGAACTGAAATGGAATTAATTAGCAAGAATATTACTGTCTAATTCCTCTAATATAGATAAGTGGTACCTACATATTTTAGAATATGGTTTTATGGAAGAAAGTAGTTTGTGTCTTTGTGACCAAGCTGTGTTACTAGGAGATACATACATACTGTGTTTATTCAGTGTCAAATCACAGGATAAAATGAGGACAGTTCATTATTCACTAGGATGCTTCTACATGAGAAGATGTTTGGCATCATATAAACAAAACTTAGCAACATGAATCCATCCTTTGCTTTTCAGATGAATGCTTTAGTATCATGTAGGCCCAGCTTTAGATTCAAGTTCAAGTGAAAATTTTATTCAGTACAATCATTTTGGCTCAAGGAAGCTCAAACCGTGTGTGTTCCTATTTAAACCTGTTTGGGATTCTCTTGGAAAGGGCTCGCTGAGAAGCACTGAACTGATTTTTGTTGCCCCATTTCCTTCCTCACAGGGGCACATGGAAGGAGAAGTGTGGGGCCTGGCAGCTCACCCCCTCCTGCCCATCTGTGCAACAGTGAGCGATGATAAAACCCTCCGGATCTGGGAATTATCCTCCCAGCACCGTATGCTGGCAGTGAGGAAACTCAAAAAAGGTGCGTATGTCACCTTACACATCTGTGAAAGTGTTTACGACCACAAGTATTGGATTCATTCACCCATTCATTCAACTAATATTTACTGTGTGTGCCTATTATGTGCTCCCAGATATGCTTGGAAACGGGGACTTAGTGTTTGTTGCTACAGATATAGCTAATCACATGGAGGATGGTTCCAGAAGGCTGGCCTGATGCATCCGTGCCCAGCTCTATTCTTTATTTCCTTGCACTGCATAGACATTTGCCACCTGGGGGCAATATGTCCTTCCTCTTCTCATCTGAATTGTGGGAGTCAGTTGAAACTCATCAGCTTGTAAAGAATGGTGTTTATCTTTATATCCGACAGTCTCCAGAACTGATTTTATTACTGAAAAAGGAAACTTGGTTTAAAAATAATAGTTAACTACAAGAAACAGATAAACATGTATTAAACACCTATATGCATGAGAACCAAGAGTTATACCAAGAAGTAGAAATTCAGCGAACATTTATTGAGCAACTTCTATGTATCAGACACTGGGGATCCCAGGATGAACAGTCACATCTCTAGTGTCAGAGATGGACAAGACTTGAACAGAATCCCAGCAACAGCTGGTCCATTTAAATTGGGTAATTTGAAGAGTCTCAAAACTAGACTCTTTATGAAGGGGCAGGCAGGATGTAGGGAAATGACCAGGGCTAGTGCAGTAGAATGCAACTAGTAGTAGCTGGTAACCACTGCCAGCCTGGGCCTGAAAGGACAAGAGGATGAACAGAGGAGAGTGAGAGCTGTGTGAGATGGCAGCCTGGCAGGAGGCAGCAACCATCCAGCCCAGAGGCTCAGCCAGCAAGCGGTGACCCCGCAGGGAGGCAGCCAGGGACCCCGCAGGGAGGCAGCCAGGGACCCCGCAGGGAGGCAACCAGGGGAGAACGTGCCCCAGCCTCCCTACCCTCTATCCATTCTTCCCTGTACCCTCCCTGCAGCCTCCTGCTGAGTACCCTCCCTCATGCTCCCCCTGACCAAACGCATCAGAAGCCCGGGGGCGAGGGAGCCTGTTGGTAGAGTCCATGCAGGCCAGCTCCAGACACAGAGCAGGGTGGAGAGTGGGTGAGAACAGACAAACAGAAGATCTCTGGCACAAACAAGGCGTCACGGAGGCTCAGGGTAAGGCCCACTGCCAGGGACAGCCCCACTGGGGAAAATGAGAGCCGAGGCTCAAAGGATTTGTGAAAGTTAAGACAGGAAAGGATAAGATTGGGGCCTGGCCCCTAGACTGTGCTGGGTACTTTTATCGATGGACATGGGGAGACAAGTCTAGGGGGATCAAGTGAGAAAAGGTGTGAAGACGGTGGTGATGATAATGACAGTGGCTGACACTGCTGAGCCAGTAGCTGCGCTAGCACTTCGCCTGTGGTTTTCACGAGAACCTGGTGAGTAAGGCCTCTATTGTTTCCACTTAGAAATTAGGAAACCGAGGCGCAGAGCACTTTAGTCGTTTGCCCAGTTGCAGCTAGTAAGTGATGGGTCTGAATTCAGACCCAGGAGTGTGGCTTCAGAGGGCACACCTGTGGCCACTGCGTGCCGCTGGCTCCCTCCACCATATGGACGCACTTTACACTCGACTTCTGGGTCTTCATAAGTGGTGGAGGGAGCCAGGATTCAAACCCGAGTCTGACTCCAAAGCTCATGCTCTTATCTACCACAGAGGTGAATAATCAGGCTACTCATTTACACCAGGGAAAATAACAGACCAGGTACTCACTGTGAGTACCTTGAATATCAGCCAATGGACTTTATTCACCAGGTTAAAAATGAGTTCAAAAGAACAACTACCAACACCTCTGAGATAGGATGGCCATTCAACTCAGTTTATAGCTGGTGTCCTGGTGTAATTATTAATAGCTCTCCCTTTCGCTCTCGGGTGTCCTGGTTTGTGCAATAAATCTTTATGCTTGACCTAAGCTTGGTGACTCTCCTCAAGGGCAGGCTGGTCTTTCTGTTCTTTCAGCACTAGCACAATGCCTGATTCACAGTAGGTAAATAACTGCAAAGTGAATGGATGAAGAAAAGAAGGAAGGTGGACTTTAGATGAGCCCATTTAAAGTTACTGGTGTGAATGTGGCTTTTCAGCCTGTTGGAAACAGTGGTTGGGGAGGGAGGGGTGGAAACTCAGTTTGGAATGTCCTAGCCCAAGGCTGCATGACCAACCCATCCTGGGGCTGTGCTCACCAATATCTTGACAATAAAAACATGGCCAAGGAGGGGGCGTATCCTTAAGTAGGATTCCTATTTAACATACTCCGTATTCCGCGTTCAGAAGTGCCTCCCATGACCCTGCAAAGCGTTAGAAAGCATTCATCATGTAGTCCCCTCAGCCCAGTATTGGTTAGTTTTGCAGATACCTTTGGAGAGAATGTCCGTACTTCATTCTTCCCATGACAGAAGAGACGGGAATAAAATCTTCCACCTCTAGAATTATGCATTACAATCCACGGCTCAGAGATTAGAGAGACTAAAAGTAGAGCAACAAGGTGCTCCAAAGCAAATTTTGTGTGTAAAGCATGGTATAAAAAAAATAGTTTCTGGAAATTTTGTCCCATTCTTAAGTATCACATCTTGGAAGAAGAAATACTAGTTTTATTAATCCTTTATTCCTTTTCCTGCTTCACTCTGCTTGTCACTTGAAAACTCCAGGTCTTCATATATGAAAAAATGAATGGATAAACCACAGACAGATGGAAAGCTTATTTTTAATATTAATGATTATTGTCTTTGGGTTTGGTGGTAAATGTTTTAAATTATGAAGTTTTAGTTCTCACCAGCAGTGTTAAAGACATAGTCACAGGTCCATGACTATAGGTACATTTCCCCCCTCTTCATTTGTTTGGTGGCAAAGTCACGGATCATAACAGTGCTGTTTGTGAATTCTTTTGTAGGTGGAAGATGCTGTGCCTTCTCCCCAGATGGGAAAGCCTTAGCAGTTGGCTTGAATGATGGGAGTTTCCTGGTTGTAAATGCTGACACTGTCGAAGACATGGTCTCCTTCCATCACAGAAAAGAAATGATCTCTGATATTAAATTTTCAAAAGGTGACAGCAAAAACTTGTGAAAATATGTTGGGACAAAAAGTTGCAAGAGTGGATTCTTTTTAACTATTTCCTTAACCTCTAACCCATTTTAAAATGCTCAGTTCCTGGAAGTAAATTCCCACATGAAATATTTCACTGTTAACCACTGATTTTTCTTCATAGATACAGGAAAATACCTTGCCGTGGCATCCCATGATAACTTTGTGGATATTTACAACGTCCTGACAAGCAAAAGGGTTGGCATCTGTAAAGGTGCCTCTAGTTATATTACACACATTGACTGGGACTCTAGAGGTAAAGTATGCTGTGGCTTTTAAAATATAATTTCAGTTTTTAAAAGTCATGTCCATTCATATATTATTTCCAAGAGCAAATGGTAGTTTAAAGAGAAACTTACAACATAAACGACTATAATTTTACAACCCAGAAGTAGCTGCTGTTAACACATTATTAACTGGGGGATTTTTGCAGAAGTTACTGCCTGTGGCCAGCGGTTTGTCCTGTAGGTGAAGATTGAAACATCTCTGGTCAATGATGTTCGGGTAACAAAAGACGTATTACTATATCTCTGGTCAATAAGTTGTTAAAATTTTTAGTATTTTTCCACCTTTTTATTATTGTTACTACTATCACTACCACTACTGTAATTATTAACTCAGCCATTGAGTTTTAAGACTGTTGAAAATATATGATGCCTTCTGTTACCATAGCAAGCCGCCTTCACCTCTGGGTCTGGCACACTATGTCCTTGCCTTGTATCTCCTCCTTAATGCTTTCCCTTTTCCTACCAATTTTCTGTCTACCAGAGAACTGCCCAAGGAGTTTCAAGTCATTTTCATCCTCCAGTGGAGGTAGGAAGCTATATTCAGCTCACCTAGAGTTTCTCTGATTTCTCGCAAAACTCCCAACCTATCCCCTCCCTCCTCCAGGTCATACCCACAGATGCCATGGAGATTTCTCTGTTTACTTATGCAGCAGATCTAGCTCTTGCCATGTAAAAAAGTCTGAAGCCAGAAAATGTGGAAGGTCCAGAAGGGAGTGAGATGTGATTCCTACTCTCTGCAGTGTTTATCACTGAGTGCGGGAACAGGCTGGTACCTGAACCACACCGGAGCACAGACCAGAGGGTCACAAGGGAAGTGGTGAGCAGGGGCTCAGAGTGCCCGAGCCAGCAGTAAGCACCTGGGGCGCTCTAGGGTGGATCACTTTGAAAACCCACCCCAGGGACTTGGCTGATGTTAGAGTCCAGGGCAGGCATTTTATAATGGGCAGGTTCCAGCTTTCAGCGAAGAAAATTTAGTCCATGTGGTGGAAAGCAGCATCTCTGAGGAAAGAGCTCCCAGGGGAATCCATGGAGCCTTCATAGAAGGAGTGACCTTTGAGATGGGTCTTGAAAGATGAGTAGAAGTTCAACAGATGGTGATGTCTGAGACCGGCGTTCCAGGCTGGGAAGGAACAGGTTGTGCTACCATGTGGAGGCTGGAAGAACAGGGGGATTAAGAAACAGTAATGCTGAGTGGCTGAGGGCGAGAAAGGCAGGGGAAGCCGCGAGGCCGAGACAGCAAGGAAAGAAACTATTAGGTCATGCTAGGAAGTTTAACCCTGAACTTTATCCCGTAAGCATTAGGTAACTCTGCCAGATTAGAGTGGGGCTTTCCCTACCATCGTGGGAAGGGTGAGCAAGTCTGGAGATGGGAAACAAGTGAAATAAACCAAGACAAAGAGATGACAAGGGTCTCAACCAAAAACAGCTTATTTTAGAGATGCCAGTGTATTTCATGCACTTGTTTAAGGAGTGGTGGTAGACTGACCCTTCTGCTGAGCAGGAATTTCCTTGTAGCTATACGTACTGAGCTGGAATTTGGACTTAATCAGCATTACAACCTGCAGGCGTTTTACACAGAGCAAGGAAGGCATGCGTGCCATTCATTGTGAGAGGTTCAAGTCCCAACAAGGGCAAAGGGGATCAGATAAGTCCCGCTCACTTTCACGTCAGGGCCAGGCAGACACAGTGCCAGGGACTTGGGCTGGTGTGTGGAAATAGGCAGGACACGGGCCTGGGAGGCATCTAGGAACCAGTGAGGCCCAGGAGGTGAGGGGTGAGTGTAAGCAGCCGCTTCTCAACCCCTTCTTTGATAGCCTCTTTTATTGTTTGCTTTTTAAAAAAATGAAAACAAGGATTTCATCCTGTTTGATTTCTGGCTAACATCTCTGGCTGTGCCCTGTTGTGAGAAAGGTTTAGAACACTGAGGGCCATCTTTATGCATATGAAGACCAGAGTGTGATGAGTCATATTTAGAACCCAACACACACAGACCCCGCCTGACACAGTATGTGAATCCCACCACTACAGTGACCGTTAGGGAGTTAAAACCAATTGTTACTTACGTTTTATGGAGTGAAGAACCAAGAGAAAATGGGGCATAGGAAGAATATGTTTTGATTGAGGAGATTACTTTAAAATTATTTTTACTTGTGATAAAATACACATAACATAAAATTTGCTGTCTTAACCATTTTAAGTGTACAGTTCAGGGGTGTTAAATACGTTCACATTGTTGTGCAGATATTACCACCAGCCATCTCACCTCTCATCCATCTTTTCATCTTATTAAACTGAAACCCTGTACCCATTAAATAATAATTCCCCTTACTCCCTCCCCCAGCCCCTGGCAAGCACCATTCCACTTCATGTCTCTATTAATTTCACTATTCTAGGTACTTCATATAAGTGGAGTCATACAGTGTCTGTCTTTTTATGACTGGCTTATTTCACTTAGCCTAATGTCCTGAAGATTCCTCCGTGTTGTAACGTGTGTCAGAATTACTTTCCTTTTTAAGTTGAATAATATTCCATTGATGCTGGAAATGATTGAGAGCGAGAGGAGAAGGGGACGACAGAGGATGAGAGATTGCATGGCATCACCAAGTCAATGGACATGAATTTGAGCAAGCTCTGGGAGTTGGTGATGGACAAGGAAGCCTGGAGTGCTCTGGTGCATGGGGTCGCAAAGAGTCAGACATGACTGAGCAACTGACCTGACTGAATATTCCATTATGTGTACATACCACATTTTGTTTATCCATTCATCGATCAGTGGATATTTGAGTTGCTTACAGTTTTCGGTTATTGTGAATAATATAGCTATGATCGGGGTATATAGTTCTTTTGAATATATGCCCAGAAGTGGAATTTCTGGATAAAATTCCATTTTTAATTTTTTGGGAAACCTCCATACTATCTTCCACAGCAGCTATACCATTTTACATTCCCATCAACAGTACACAAGAGTTTCAACTGCTCCTCATCCTCACCAACAGTTGTTATTTTCTGGGTTCTGTTTGTTTTTGTCAGTAGCTATCCTAAATGGCTATGATATGGGACATTGCAGCTGTATTTACACTTGGGGAAGGTTTTTATTTTTTTATTCTTCAAATGCATTGTAGGCCCTGTGTCAGATGTAGGAATATAAAGAGGAATAAACCCTAGGTGGAAAGAACAAGCCCTTGCCCAGGAACCACGAGCTGCCACCACAGAGAGGCCAGGCGGAGGTCTATATGAAGGCCGTCGATGTAGAGCCATCACTTCGCAGGGAGAGAGGCAAACCTCACTATTTCTGTAATTTTGCCCAAAGCTAGATCTGCGATCCAGCCAACACTCAGGGTGATCGAAAACGCAGTGAGAGAACGGAGGCCAAGACCTTTAAAAAGCCACTTTACCTCTCATCCTAAGTGGCCCCTTCAGTCAGCTAAGAGGATCAGACCAAATGGTTTCTGTGGCCTGAGAGGGAGAACAGAATATTTTTGATTTTTAGGGAGGAGTTATACCATCTGGAGAATAGGAACAAGTGTGCCCATGAAGCGTCCCTGGTTTAACTCCAGTTTTGTTGCCATGAGACCTGTGTCATATCAATATTCTTCTGCTCCTGATACCCCAGTGCCTTCAACCTGTGCCAGAGTGCCTCAGGATCAGCCTGGCTCTTCACGCAGGGCCTGGAGGGCCTGCAGGGAGTAGAGAGCAGAATTTAGGAGCAGGGGTCTGTTTCGTTCCTTTGATCTTGTCAAAAATAGTGAACGCATTTGCTGGAGCCAGCTGGCTCGTCAGGGGCGGAACAGCTCAGCCTTCAGCCTCCGCAGCCTTCCGTGTCCATGGCAACCACAGGTCCCAGGAAAACCAAAAAGCACATCGGGGTTTTGCAGGAACATCAGCTACCTCTGCACAGAATGCCTAAGAAAGAAAAAATATATATGGAGAGAAAACATGGAAGAGTATTTTCTAGTGGATGTTAGTTCATTTCCATAAACACTGGGACTGTAAGATCGTTAACCAATGAACAGTTTAAGCTGTAATAGGACATCTGATTCCCGTTTTCATTGCAAATAGCCTGATACGTTTGGTATACTTAGCACCAATTTTGGAACTGTTCTTTTTTTAAAATATAAATTTATTTATTTTAATTGGAGGCTAATTACTTTACAATATTGTATTGATTTTGCCATACATTGACATGAATCTGCCACGGATGTACATGTGTTCCCCATTCTGAACCCCCTCCCACCTCCCTCCCCATCCCATCCCTCTGGGTCATCCCAGTGCACCAGCCCCAAGCATCCTGTATCATGCATTGAACCTGGACTGCCGATTCGTTTCACATGTGATAATTTACATGGTTCAATGCCATTCTCCCAAATCATCCCACCCTTGCCCTCTCCCACAGAGTCCAAAACACTTCTATACATCTGTGTCTCTTTTGCTGTCTCGCATACAGGGTTATTGTTGCCATCTTTCTAAATTCCATATATATGCATTAGTATACTGTATTGGTGTTTTTCTTTCTGGCTTACTTCACTCTGTATCATAGGCTCCAGTTTCATCCACCTCATTAGAACTGATTCAAATGTATTCTTTTTAATAGCTGAGTAATACTCCATTGTGTATCTGTACCACAGCTTTCTTATCTGCTGATGGACATCTAGGTTGCTTCCATGTCCTGGCTATTATAAACAGTGCTGTGATGAACACTGGGGTACATGTGTCTCTTTCAGTTCTGGTTTCCTCGGTGTGTATACCCAGCAGTGGGATTGCTGGGTCATAAGGCAGTTCTATTTCCAGTTTTTTAAGGAATCTCCACACTGTTCTCCATAGTGGCTATACTAGTTTGCATTCTCATCAACAGTGTAAGAGGGTTCCCTTTTCTCCACACCCTCTCCAGCATTTATTGCTTGCAGACTTTTAGATAGCAGCCATTCTGACAGGCGTGAAATGGTACCTCATTGTGGTTTTGATTTGCATTTCTCTGATAATGAGTGATGTTGAGCATCTTTTCGTGTGTTTGTTAACCATCTGTATGTCTTTGGAGAATGAGCCTGGGCAGTGGAATTGTTCTAAGTTGTAGGTTATATAGATACTGGGGTGATGTGTATGAATCGCTCTGTGGGTTATAAAGCTCTAGGCCCCAGCAGTATGTGATATACTGTACCTGCATCGTAATGAGGACAGCTGTCTTTTTCAATTCTCTTATTCTGTGTATATAGACATTTCTAGTGAATTTTATTTAAAAAGTGAGGATTCTAAAAGAATAGAGTTACTGTTATTCAGGGGCAAATTATACCTGGATTATACAGAATTTTTGCCCTTTGCTTCTGCTCCCATCCTCAGAGTATTTCCATGGTTATATATTACAGAATAGCAGGCAGTGGGAAAAAGAGTGGTGACCTAAATAGTTCCTCTATGCTTAAAAAAAAAAGACAGTTGAATAACGGCAGTAATGAAAATTTGAGGAGAAAAACACACCCATAATGCCACCTTCCTAACACAATAATTGATTTTTTAAAAATTTCTTTATATCCTTGGTTTCAGAAACCCACTCAAGCCAGCTTAAATTAAAAAATAAGGATAAGGAATGACTTTATTGGAAAGATAGGGATATCTCATAGAATCTAAGAACAGGAAGCAGCATCTCCTGAGAAACTGGCTTTAGAAATGAATCAGAAAATGCCTGGAACCCAACCAGGGAGTGCCCCTCTCCCCGCCTCTCCTGCTCTGAAGGGCCCATCTCCACTGCTCTCCTGGGTCTGGTGCCTGCATGTGGCCCCTCTTTGCACAGGCAGGCTTTCCCTCATTTGTTCGCACAGGGCCCACTCTCTATGGCCCCAAATGTCACCCCTAGTCCCAAAGGCCACATCCATCTCCTCCCAGCAAGGCATCCGCTGATTCAGCCTAAGGTTCCAGTCTCCCAGGAGAGGGAATTTGATTGCCCAGTGTGGTCACTCCTGGGTCAATGTCCACCTCCAGAGTGCAGATGTGACCGCAGGGGCCCAGTCCAGGGTGGAGGGCAGTTCTCAGGGACGGGGTGTGGGCTTGGGAGATAGCCACAAGTATATGGTGCTTGCCAAAGTGGCTTTTAAAAACATTCCTGCAGTCACAAAGTACTTCACTGAGCTGTTCTAATAGTTTGTGGTCTGTTTTAGAAAGTATGATCTTTGAAACAATAGTGTAAAGTGAATTGTCAGGAAATTATGTCTATTCTAAGAATGTTTCCGTTGAGTCTTTTAATCCTGTTCCCACATCCTTTGTTATTTGCAGTCACTCTTAAGAATTCTAGAAGTCACTTTGCAGATATATCTAGTTCATTGGGAAAATATTGATTACTCATTTTCTTATAATGCTAAATAGCCAAAGCTGATTTAACTCTCTTTTTCTTTTCTCACTTTGTGTATGTTCAGCTAGTAAGTCAGGAAAATGGGCCCATTTCAGAGAAAACGCTTTCAAATTTACTTGCTCCTCACAGCAAAGGCAAATCCCCCATGTCACCATGTTATAACTCAGCAAATTGGAAATGATTCAGGTTTCAGTTATGAAATGAGAGAACCTTGTTTTTAATTAGTCACTTAGAAACAGACCTGCAACTCCTGAAAGTTAGCCAAGCTAGATTTTAGATCTAAGTGCTACCCACTTAAACATTAAAGAACATGGTATAAATCAGAGAGTTCTTAGTTTGGTATTCATTTTTCCAGGAAGGACATTTCAAAACTACTAGATATAAAAGAGCTATGGAAGAAAGAGGGGGCGAGGACATGCTGGTATGTGTGTATATACACTAAATTGCTTGCAGATAAAATGTTAGGATAGCTGATATTTGCTTCGAAGTAATCTGGGGTGAGAGAATGAGTGGAGATTCCTGAAACAGGGCCAGCCATGTGGTAATAACCATTGAGGTTGGACATTGGCTCTCTACGGGTTTTTTTTATACCATTACTTCCATATGTGTTTGAGATTTTCCATCGTTTAAAAAAATGCTGAAAAAATACTCAAAAGTATATCGTTTGGGTCATTTAAAGTTTCAAGTCATAAAGGATCATTGATGTGGTAGGAAGAGAATTAAGAAATCTAATCTTTTCAACATTAATTGAAATGAATCCAAGATTAAAATCCAAGATTTTACACATCAGACCAAAAGACTATTTTTGCTCAACATTTTGTTTTGGGAAAAGTCTTGGATTTCTTCACAAATTTTCAAGTATAAACGGAAGGGGAGAATGGAATGAGCATTTACAGTTTGTTTTATATGTCCTTGTCTTCCTGTTTCTAAATGTGAAATGGCAAATCTGGAATTTATACCTTAGTAAACACAAACTCTTACAGTGTCTTTGCTTCTGGTGTCATAATTCTTGCCAAAGCAGTTTGCTTTTACTAGGTTTCTGTGCTAGGAAGCAACAGGGGGAAAGAGCATAAGTTAGATGTTGTTTGGCTTTGGGAAAATAGCCAGTGCAACAGAGTAAAGTAGCAACTCGATTCTTCTCTTTTTGAAGGATGTTCAAGGTAAGGTTTTATGAAGTTCATATGTTTAAAAGTCATAGCTTTGGAGTTTCCACCCTGCCATGTAATTGTCTTTACCTACATCCTGGATCATTCAGCATATATTTACTCAAATTATGAGACTTTGATTAAAATGAATGAAAATATCAAATGGTTGCAATCATGTTCATTTTATCACTAAAAGATAAATGCAGACTTTAACTGTCTCCTGCTTTATTCTATCGTAACAGGAAAATTACTGCAAGTTAATTCAGGTGCCAAAGAACAACTCTTCTTTGAAGCTCCAAGAGGCAAACGGCATATAATAAGACCTTCCGAGGTAACAATCACACACAAAGCTTTTAAAAAATAGTTCATGATTTACTATGTGCATTTAAGTAAAACCTATCATTACTATTCACTAAAATGAGTTATAGTTGTATGTCTTTCAGGCTTGACCATTTCTTAAATCTGACTGCTTACCCTGGTTTCCTACTTTCTGAGGAGGTATGGATTTACTGTGCCACTGACATAGCAATCTCTAATTGGTGTTCTACTTAATTTTTCTCTGCCGGAAGACAATGACTGAGCTAACAATTTGAATGCTACATGTTACTTTTCCTGTTTCACATGTTCTGTCATTTTGTGCAAAGCTTGTTAGGAACTTAAAATTCTGAAACATGCTTTCTCAGTGGTTACTGTTTGCAATAGTAAACAATATCTTTTGCAACAATAAGAGAAATTATTTTTCAAAACAAAACCATCCACAATCTGACCATCCTAATGTAGCAAGCTGTTGCCTTTTCCCATATTTTCCTCATGCTTCTATCCACATACATCATTTTTTAATTGCTGAAATCAAATCCTAGACAAAATTTTTGAATCCGTGAACTAACACCCTCCTGAAATCTCTTCCTAAAGGCTTGGCTGCTTTAGTCTGTCAGTCTGTACAGTGCTTCCATGTAGTAAGCCCTGTTGGCCACAAAGGCCATTGCCTGATGGAGCGCTAAGGATGTCCTTTTAGTCCCAGGAGACATTCTAACTCATTTATTTACTAAGTAACCTTTGATGAAAAAAAAGGAAATATTGCTTCTTTAGAGGAAAAAGAGTCAAGGGTATGCCACCAAGGGACAGGTATCTTCCGCTCTCTAGCTTCAGTTAGCTAGCAATGTAAACTATCCCAGTATTCTAATGTACTTCTGGACTTCTGTTCATTCATAATATTTTAATTGCTTCTAAAGGAAATATATGTGCAGTACGTGAGACACCCAAGTGGTTACAGAAGATGGCACTGTATTAATGGAAATTGTTAATGGATCGATTAATCTCACTCCCAAACTCCAGTCTATTTACCTTTGATCAATCTATATTTTAACCTTTTTATATGTGGAAACTTTAATAGCCTTGAGTAAGGGATACTTTGAAGCATGCCATTCCTTCACTGAATATCTGTGCACTGTTCCAGGCACTTTGTATACCTGTATTCCAATCCTCAGAGAGTGGTTTACCTACTATGAATCAGGCTGGTGTGTGATAGTTGTCAGTCTCTTTTCACAGACAGGGAAATTAAGGCTCTAAGAAAGTAAAAGGACCACGGAGCTTTGGTCCCTGCCTAGAGGGGTCTGTGTGTCACTCCACAGCCTAGACCACGCAGCGTCATTTTGCATCACTTTATCTGTATTTTCCCTTCCAGTTCTAGTCCCTCAAATAAGTTTACTAAAATAAGATTCGGCAGAACCACGTGGTGGAGGAAGGATGAGGTCAACTTGGAACAGATGAGCAATTTTAGATTAAAAAATACCTCCAGAAGTAGCTCATCCTTTTACTTAGCAATATTGTCAGGCCCCTCAATTAAGTATGAAGGATTTTGAAATTTTCCTTTGCAAAAAAGATTTTTTTAAAAGAAATAGTCATGGTCAAACTAACACAAAGCTTACCCAGCAAATTTTTAACTATGACAGCTATTAAAATGTCCGTTTATATACATCCAATGCAGCATGGTGCAGTTAAGGCAGCTCTATCCCAGGAGCCCAACTCCTTAGAGCTTGACTTCCTCTCTGCTTGCTAAACTGACTGGGGTTTAAATGACTCACTTCTCACTGGGCTCCAGTTACCTCCTCTGCAAAGCAGTGATGATAATGACATACCTGCCTGGGGCAAGGTGCTATGGGAGACACCCTTGGAGGGCTCTCCTTCTTTCTAAATTCCAGGGTGTTTAACAAGTTTATTTACCTGTTTTGGGTTTTGTTGGTTACAGGGATCATTCTTTTTTAAATTTATTTTATTGAAGTATAATTGATTGACAGTGTTGTGTTAGTTTCTGCTATACAGCGCAAAGTGACTCATATTATGTAACTCTATGTTACACATATATATATATACATTCTTTAATGCTCCATTTTAATTAAATGCAGTTTCTATAGCTTCTAACAAGTTAGACATATGCCTCCCCCAGATAGCATGGTGTTCAGATCTGGCCAAGGGAGTTCTGTTGGGGTGACTATAGAGTGAGCAAGACCAGCTTACCCCCATTCCTCCCTGTATAATGAGTCCAGGAAAGGTGCCACCCAAGGAGGGTGTCAGAAATGAAATCTCATATCTATAAGGGAGTCAGTGACCAGAAGCCCATTTCTGGAACCAGAGTGGGGGGTTCCCTGCTTCTCTTCCTGTGAAGGTCAGTTGGGGATGTCATAAGGAGTTGGGGAGATTCCACTTGCAGCTCAGAAGACTGAGGTAGTTATGGGGGAACCACCTCACATCACCTCAGTCTGCGGCCTTGCTTGAGCACCCAAACGCACTGGGTAAACCGCCATTTTTTGGTTCCAATCCTGCATGTGTCCAGAAGAAACACAGAATATTAAATGAGAAATTTGAGTGACTAAAATATGTATAGCACCTCCTCACATTGTGACTCAAATCCTAGCTGCATCTTGTCATTTCCCTCCCAGGCAGTGGTGCCAAGCGGAAAACTACAGAAATGGGTGGTGAGGTACATTAACAACGTGCCAAGCAGCTGCCAGATCCACAGAGAGCAATCTGGCCTTTCATTTTAGCTACAGGTCTCTAATGAGTTTTTATAGCTTTTAAACAGTGCTTCAAAGTGCTTGTGCATAGAAACTGTACTGATAAGGTACACTAGTAGGTCTTGAATGAAAGTAAGTAAAATCATATTCCCCTGGGAAAGTCTAATCCACAGTGGTGGTGGTACTGTTATTGTTTTCTTTTTAAAAAAGGAAAGAAAAGTCTTGATTTTGTCAGAATTAAAATGTTTGAATTGCGAATCTTCCTGTCCATGAATTTCAGATAAAGCAGTTTTAAAGGATAAAACATATATTCATGCAATAGAGTATGAACATCCATCTCTTCCAGTTTTTAAGATGGTCTTTCTAGAGCATAAAGAATACTAAGCTAGCTGCAGAATCTTATTGCTCTTTCCTCCAAGGAAGCAGTCCTTTAAAAAGTTCTGTCCTGTGCCTTTTTAAAATACTTTGCTAGATGATCAGCCCCATTGATCAATCTAGCTCAGTGGTTCTCAGTTGAGGTCAATTTGCCCTCTCTCCCACGGATATCTGACAATGTCTGGGGACAACCTGAGGTGGTGTGCTACTGGGATCCAGTGAGTAGAGGACAGGGATGCTGCTGAACAGGCAGGACAGCCCCTGAACACACATAATTATCTAGCCTGGAATGTCAATAGAGTTGATGCTGAGAAACCCTGATGGCATTTTGATGTTTGTTCAGTTGCTAAGTCATGTCTGACTCTTTGTGACCCCACGGACTCCAGCACACCAGCCTTCCCTGCCCTTCAGTATCTCCCAGAGTTTGCTCAGACTTACATCTATTGAGTCGGTGATACCATCCAACCATCTCATCCTCTGTCACCCTCTTCTCCTTTTGCTGCCAGTCTTTCCCAGCATCAGGGTCTTTTCTAATGAGTTAGTTCTTCGCATCAAGTGGTCAATGTATTGGAGCTTCAGCATCAGTCCTTCAAATGAATATTCAGGACTGATTTCCTTTAGGATTGACTGGTTTGATATCCTTACTGTCCAAGGGACTCTCAAGAGACTTCTCCAGCACCACAGTTCAAAAGCATCAATTCTTCAGCACTCAGCCTTTCTTATGGTCCAACTCTCACCTCCATATGTGACTACTGGAAAAACTATGTCTTTGACTATATAGACCTTGTCAGCAAAGTGATGTCTTTGCTTTTTAATGCTCTGTCTAGGTTTGTCATGGCTTTCCTTTCGAGGTGCAAGGGTCTTTTAATTTCATGACTTTTAATTACACAGTTTCATGTCTTTCAATTTCATGACTCTTTGCAACCCCATGGGCTGTAGCCTGCCAGGCTCCTTTGTCCATGGAATTCTCTAGGCAAGAATACTGCAGTGGGTAGCCATTCCTTTCTGCAGGGGATCTTCTCAGCCCAGGGATCGACCCTGGGTCTCCCACATTGCAGGCAGATTCTTTACTATCTGAGCCACCAGGGAAGCCCCAGCTTATGGCACATACAATGATAAATATCTAGGTGAGAATTAAGAACCTTTGTTATTGTCAGGTGTCCACAATTCAAATGTGTTCATTTTATCTAGGGGAGCATATATGGAGGCTTGACTACAGTATTGATTTATTGAAACAATATATATGCCACTTTAAAAATGCAGCTGAGAATTTTAGGCACTGCAGCATACAAAATACCCAGTGTTAACAAAGTCATCATTTAGAACTATTCAACCTCAATCTGTTTCTTTTAAACAAAACAAAAAGATCTCTGGGTTGTACGAAATACATGAACTTTCCTTCTTTTCAAGATTGAGAAGATAGAGTGGGACACGTGGACCTGTGTGCTGGGGCCCACCTGTGAGGGCATCTGGCCAGTGCACAGCGACGTGACTGATGTCAATGCTGCCAGCCTCACCAAAGACTGCTCCCTCTTAGCCACAGGAGATGATTTTGGTTTCATTAAGCTTTTCTCATATCCTGTCAAGGTAATGTTGCATGTTTACTATATGTATTTGCTTAGTTTCAAATAATAACCCCAAATCTATCTATTGTATCTAAGTGGATTTTTAAATATCAAAGGAGTAAGCAACCGACATTGTCATCTACAGTTATCCACATTTGCAGTTGCACAGTTGTCTACACCATGGTTGTTTATGCCCGTAGAAACCTTGGTGACCTTAGGTGTACTAGTTTGAGTCAGAGTCTCGTGGTGTAGAATTTTTCCCTGAAAGTCTGTCAGTGGACATCAAATCCAACATCTCACGAACTGCAAAGTAAGAATTTTCTTTACAGCTTGGGCTGGCACTTTCACTAGCCTACATCTAGAGATGAAGAACTCACTACTGCACAAGGTAGCGCAATGCATTTTTAAACCACTCCATTGTTAAAATGCTTCGCACTAGATAGAGCTGATTTTTGTTTTCCTTTAGCCAAAGTTCTACCTTCTGAATTGTTGTTGAATATAGTCCAGTCTTCTGACAGCCTTCATGTGTGGGAAGATCGTATTTGAGCCCCTGAAGTCTCATTTTCTCCAGTCTAAACATCCAGTTCCTTCAGTAACAAGGTGTCTAGCTGTCTCTTCCTCTGGTTTATCAATTCCATTAAATTTTGTGTTGTTTCTTCTTTCAGTTTTATTGAGATGTAACTGACATGCAGCACTGTATAAGTTTAAGGTGTACTTAATGATTTGACTTACATACCTTATGAATGATTATCGCCATAAGTTTAGTGAACATCTATCATCTAAACAGCGACAAAACAACAGAAAAAGAACTGTTTTTTCTTGTGATGAGAACTCTTGGGATTTATTCTATTAACAACTTTCATTATAATGTACAGAAGAATTAGCATAATATTGCATCTCTTGATATTTACTTATCTTCTAACTGGAAGTTGTACCTTTTGACTGCCTTTATCTAGTCCCCCCACACCCTTCACTTCTGATTACTACAAATTGGTCTCTTTTTCCAAGAGTTTATTTACTTGTTTGTTTTGAAGTATAGTTGACTTACAAAGCTGTGTTAGTTCAGATATTATGTTATTATTGACTATATTCCCACTCTGCTCATTTCATCCTCATGACTCATTTATTTTCTAACTCTTAATCTCCCTTATCCATTTCAATTCCATTTCAAAGTAACTCCTCTAGGACCAAATTCAGGTCCATCCAGGTTGCTGCAAATGGCATTATTTCATTCTCTGCAATGGCTGAGTAAAATGCCATTGTATATATGAGCCACAGCTTCTTTATCCATCATCTGTTGATGGACATTTAACTTGTTTCCATGTCTTTGCTATTGTAAATAGTGCTTCAGTGAACACTGGGGTGCACGCATCCTTTCAAACCATATTTTTCTTTGGATATATGCCAAGGAGTGGGGTTGCTGAATCATATGTAGCTCTATTTTTAGTTCCTTAAGGAACCTCCATATTGTTCTCCATAGTGGCTATGCACCTAAAACTAACACAACATTGTTATCAACTGAACTCCAATATAAAATAAAAATTAAAAAAAAAACAACAAAGTGCTTCAGATGCAGTCTGATCAGCTCAGGGTTCATCTCAGTAGGACTCTTCTTGTTTTGACTTTATTTTTGTGTTTAATCAAACAAAGACGGCATCAGCTCGTTTGGCTGCATACGGAACAATTGAATCATAGATATTATTCCCCCAAATGGTAAGGTTATCCCCCTTCTTGGATTTACACAACTGATCTTCTAAAATCTGAGTACACAACTGATCTTCTAAAATCCAAGTACACAGCTTTGTATTTGTACCAAATAAGATTGATTTTGTTTATTTTCCCACACAAACATCTCTTGTTTATGTTTCAACCTATCAACATCTTTGAAATCCCTTTCCAAAGTATTTATTTACTTTCCCTTTCAGCATCACATCGTTCTCTGATTTCAGGAGTGTGAGTTACAATTCATAGAAAGAAAAAAAAAAAAGACTAGAACAACCAAATACCACCACCGAGAGACCCCATTCAATTTGGCATTCTGTTACTTAATACACACATATTAGTAACAGGCATTTGAATCTGTCTGACCACGCCATCATGGAACTCATATTTCTATCTCTAGTCTGATAAGATATCGTTAAAACTTAGCAAATATCTTGCTGAAAGCCAGATTATGTCTCTGGTATTTTTAATCTCTCCTAAACAAACCAACCAATAAAAGATGTGCAGTTAGTTCACTGTGAACCCCTGTTGTTGCCTAGTCATCATTACTTTTCCAAGTGCTTATCAACCTTCTGTGTAATAATTCACCCTAGAATCTTCCAGGCATTGCATCAACTCATGAGTCAGTATGTGCCAGAGTCTACGTGTTTTCCCTTTTGGATCTGGGAACTTTTTTTTTTTTTTTTTTGGATGCCACTTCTGGCTTCCAAACTCTTAACCATTCAGTTCAGTTCAGTCACTCAGTCATGTCCAACTTGTTGCGACCCCATGAATCGCAGCACACCGGGCCTCCCTGTCCATCACCAACTCCTGGAGTTCACTCAGACTCACATCCATCGAGTCAGTGATGCCATCCAGCCATCTCATCCTCTGTTGTCCCCTTCTCCTCCTGCCCCCAATCCCTCCCAGCATCAGAGTCTTTTCCAATGAGTCAACTCTTCACATGAGGTGGCCAAAGTACTGGAGCTTCAGCTTTAGCATCATTCCTTCCAAAGAAATCCCAGGGCTGATCTCCTTCAGAATGGACTGGTTGGATCTCCTTGCAGTCCAAGGGACTCTCCAGAGTCTTCTCCAACACCACAGTTCAAAAGCATCAATTCTTCGGCACTCAGCCTTCTTCACAGTCCAACTCTCACATCCATACATGACCACAGGAAAAACCATAGCCTTGGTTAGACGGACTTTTGTTGGCAAAGTAATGTCTCTGCTTTTGAATATGCTATCCAGGTTGGTCATAACTTTTCTTCCAAGGAGTAAGTGTCTTTTAATTTCACGGCCACAGTCACCATCTGCAGTGATTTTGGAGCACAAAAAAATAAAGTCTGACACTGTTTCCACTGTTTCCCCATCTATTTCCCATGAAGTAATGGCACCAGATGCCATGATCTTCTTTTTCTGAATGTTGAACTTTGAGCCAACTTTTTCACTCTCCACTTTCACTTTCATCAAGAGGCTTTTAGCTCCTCTTCACTTTCTGCCATAAGGGTGGTGTCATCTGCATATCTGAGGTGATTGATATTTCTCCTGGCAATCTTGATTCCAGCTTGTGCTTCTTCCAGTCAGCGTTTCTCATGATGTACTCTGCATAGAAGTTAAATAAGCAGGGTGACAATGTATAGCCTTGATGTACTCCTTTTCCTATTTGAAACCAGTGTGTTGTTCCATGTCCAGTTCTAACTGTTGCTTCCTGAACTGCATACTCTTAACTTCCAAACTCTTAACCATTACTGACCTTATTACTCTAATTACATTTGAAGGTGTCTACACTCAAGGACATGAGCTCTGTTTGGACCTCTCTGGTTTGAGAAGCATCCCCTTTATTAGAGGCGATCATTAAATCCGCTCGCTGTTCATATTAAGCCATCTGATGTAAGCCGTGTTCCTAAATTTTCTCTTTTTCTTCTAGCCCTAAATATATCTTTAAAATCTTGGCTTTTTATTTTTGCATTCCTGAAACTGTACTACAGTTGTCTGTAGAATATTTTTGTGTTCATCCCTGGTTATTTGCTCCTGCTTCTGTTACTTTTACGTTTAAAACCTGAATACATCAACTCCCTCTTCAGCCACTTTGGTTTCTTTAGATGCCTTCTTTCCTTCTTCATTTGTTAATGTCTCCTCAGATTATCATTTTGGGGAGCCTTTTCTAATGTACACTTCTGAGTATGGCTTGTGCTCCTTTCATTGACCATCGAGAAGCCACTTGGTAGCGTTCTCCCAGTGATTCACCACGTTACTGCCACCTACCAGCCCTTTCTATTTGATAAGAGTTCAGTTCTGTGTAGCAGTTTTCCTTGCTACTTCTACATTTTTTGAAATGAGACTGCCAGCAGGACAAGTCAAGTTAGTGCTATCCTGGTTTTAGTGGACTGAGGTCTGGGCAGGTGTTTAGATACCTGATATCCTCATGATACTATTGAATTGGGCTCCTGAGCCAGATTTATTGTTCATCTTGGGAGCTCATCACCCACATCCCTAGTGTGACCAGGAAGGCTGTCTCCTGTAGTAATTTTGAGGTGTGTTCCTCCAACTCCTGGAGTTCTGGAAGGCTCCTTAGGGACAACCCCCAGGAAACAAGGGTGGGGGGGCAACTGGAGGGGCACTGGGGTTCCCCTCCTTCTCCAGAGACACTCTGTGTTTTTGCCTTTTATACACTGAGCTTCTGTGTAAGATTTTCCCCAAGATTTTGTTGTGAAAAATTTCAAACATACAGGAAAGCTGAAAGAATGATAGAGTGAACTCCTAGAAACCCACCACTTAGATTTTGTGATTCGAAGTAAATTGTTGACATCAGGATGCTGCTGCTGCTGCTGCTAAGTCACTTCAGTTGTGTCTGACTCTGTGCGACCCCATAGACAGAAGCCCACCAGGCTCCTCTGTCCCCGGGATTCTCTAGGCAAGAACACTGGAGTGGGTTGCCATTTCCTTCTCCAATGCATGAAAGTGAAAAGTGGAAGGGAAGTCACTCAGTCGTGTCCGACTCGTAGCGACCCCATGGACTGCAGCCCACCAGGCTCCTCCATCCATGGGATTTTCCAGGCAAGAGTACTAGAGTAGGGTGCCATTTACTCCTAATTCTTTCAATTTGCCTATCATTAACTAGAGTTCATTTTTTAAGTTTTTTTTTTTAAAGTAAATTTTATGTATAGTTGAGATGTACCAATTTTAAGGTTCCTTTTGATGAACTTTGACAAACACATACATCTGAATTATCCAAGTCAGTCAGTCATCTCAGTTCATTCGCTCAGTTGTGTCCAACTCTTTGCGACCCCATGAACCGCAGCACACCGGGCCTCCCTGTCTATCACCAACTCCCAGAGTTTACTCAAACTCATGTCCATTGAGTTGGTGATGCCATCCAACCATCTCATCCTCTGTCGTCCCCTTCTCCTGCCACCTTCAATCTTTCCCAGCATCAGGGTCTTTTCAAATGAGTCAGTTCTTCGCATCATGTGGCCAAAGTATTGGAGTTTCAGCTTCAGCATCAGTCTTTCCAATAAATATTCAGGTCTGATTTCCTTTAGGATGGACTGGTTGGATCTCCTTGCAGTCCAAGGGACTCTCAAGAGTCTTCTCTTCGGTGCTCAGCTTTCTTTATAGTCCAACTCTCACATCCATACATGACTACTGGAAAAACCATAGCCTTAACTAGATGGACCTTTGTTGGCAAAGTAATGTCTCTGCTTTTCAATATGCTGTCTAGGTTGGCCATAACTTTTCTTCCAAGGACCAAGCATCTTTTAATCCAAACACCTATCAAAATATAGAACAGTATCATCATCCCAGGAAGTCCCCCTATGCTAAATTCTGGGGCACTCTCCACCCCCACTCCACTCTCAGATGAAAAAACTATTCCAATGTTGTTTTTTGTTTTTGTTACCATAGATTAGTTTTCCCTGTTTCAGAACTTTGTATAAATCAAATGATCAATTAGGAACCATATTATTTCTGGCTTCTTTCACTCAGGTAATGTTTCTGAGATTTCTTCATGTTGTGAGTAACAATGTTGTTGTTTTAGTCACTAAGTCATGTCCGACTCTCAGTAATCCAGTCCTTTCCTTTTTATAGCTGACTAGAATTCCATTGTGTGGATATAGCAAAGTTTGTTTATCCACCCAGCCATCAGTAGACACATGCTTTTCCTGTGTTTGGTTATAATGAAGTTGCAGTGAACATTTTTGGACAAATCTATGTGGACATATTTTTTTTTTCTTTCTTTTAAGTAAATATGTGGGAGTGGAATTTCTGTGTTATTGGGGGAAATGTGTGTTTATCTTTTTAAGAAACTGCCGGATCTTTTTCCAAAACGGTTGTATCATTTTATGTTCTCACCAAAAACGTCAGGTTTCTAGTTGCCAATTTGACGTTGTCAGACTTATAAAATTTAGCTGTCTTGAAGAGTAGATAGTGTTAAGATATTATTGTGTTTGTAACTTATGTTTCCCTGGTGAGTAATCGTGCTAAGCATTTTTCATTTGCTTATTAGCCATTTGTGAAGTGTTTGTATAAATCTTTGTCCACTATTTTAAATTGAATTATTTATCTTTTTATTCTTGAGTTCTACTGTGTAAGATTTGATTGAAGAAGAAGTTTCATAATTTAAAAGCATTTGAAAAGCAGTCAAATATAAACCACTTTGATGGTATCACTTCTCTCCTTTTTTTTTTTTTTTTTTTCTCGTCTGATTTTCCTGGTACTCTTTCCTTCCCAATTTTGTGGACCCAAGCTGGAGAACATTTCTAGATGTATAGTCACACTCCTACAATGCTCTGGGTGTGTTGGCCACACTTCATCTGTTACGGACTGAATGTTTTTGTCCCCACTAAATTTCCTATGTTAAAACCCTAACATCCAATGTGACAAGATGTGTAGAGAGGGCATTTACAGAAATAATTAAGGTTAAATGAAGTCATAAATGTGAGTCTCTGATCCGATAAGATTAGTGTCCTTAGAAGAAGAGACACCAATGAGCTCACTCACTCTCCCCATGCACACACACGCTGAGGAGGAAAGGCTAGATAGAAAGTTTCTCCGTGCTCATATAAGGGGTCCACAAGCCGGGGCGAGAGCCCACACCAGGAGTCAAATTGGCTGGCACGTTGGTCTTAAACTTCCCAGCCTGCAGAACCGTGTGGAATGAAATTCTGTTGTGTAAGCCACCCAACATGTGGCATTTTTTATGGCAACCCTACCAAACTAAGACACCATGCTCTTGCAGTGTTCTCGAACTGAGTACCATGTCATCAAGTCCTGGTGATGCCTATAAGACCATGTTATCATCACACAGCTCTCTGTCCAAAATTCAAGTTCCACTTGTTAGACTCTAATGTCATGTCTTCTTCTTAATCCTTTTCCTTGTTCTCCTTTCCTTTGAGTTACTAGGTCTCTCTTCTAGGCATTTTTTCTATCCATGTCTTACGTAGGCACTTTTACAATTTAAAATCTTGATGTGGGCACTAATCCCCTGACAATCATATTGTTTCCACATTTGTTTCCAAAGTAGAATCCATGAAATAGACTCTGCTTTGTCAGAGCCCACCCATTTGTCCAGTACCTTAAACCACGTCCCAGAAAAACTGATGCTGTCCTTTAACACTGTCCATTTGCTTCCCATAACCTCCCTTCCTTTCCAAAGCTGTTCCCCTTCACTCTATCAGAAAGGCTAAAATACCACCATGTTGCTTACATTTTTTAAATGTAAATGTTTACTTTTTTAAAAAAATCCACCCTCAAGCTGTTAAGTGTTCTTCTCATAATGTCAAAGGCTCTAGAGAAAGATTCATCAAAGAGGAATCTTCTATGTAGAATTTTACAGACAGAGAAACTATATGTAAAATGTTGTAAATATGGGGAAAGGGTACATAGCTTTCATCAGATTCTCACGAATTTCCTCTTAAAAGCAGTTAACAACAAGCACTCTGGAGACATATTTCAGATTCTCTATTCTTTCATGACTCAGTGGAAGAGGAAGATTGTGGTTTTGAGTCCTGATGGGTGTTACAAAAGTACGTAGTTTGGCATGATGACCCAGAAAGACAGCTCATCTGACCCAGCTGTGCCAGGCCTCCAGGAGGCTCCACCCATAGGCCCTCAGGGAACCGCCAAACACCCTGCTCCTGCGGGAACAGCTGGGTTCCTGGAACCTTCTAGTAACTGTGAATTCCCATTGTTCTGTGGAGCAGGGACCTGGTTTCCTATTCTGAGAACCTTGAATCGTCTTTACTGGAATAATCTCAGCTTTGTTAAACAACTTCAGTGGCTTAGAACTTTTTCCTTTTTCTCTTTCTGCTCTGTGTCACTTTCTTTTCCCCTGCAGCCTAATTCTGATCATTTTAGAGTGTTTTTTTTCCATTATCTTTCCTTTTGAATTCCTCTGTCTAGATGCAGGAGTAGAGAAGGATTTCTCGAGCCCTTTCACTTTCTCCGCTTCTCAAGAGACCAACTTGCATTTGTAGTGGATCAAAATGGGTCGCTTCCAGCTTCCAGCAGGAAAGCCAGCAGGACACGTGGCTGTCACCACTCTGACCGTCCTCTCTGTGTCCACGCCTTCTGGATTTCACATGGTCACACAGTGGCTTCCTTAGAAACCCTTACTTTGCTCTGCCTGTTCTCTGGCAAGTAGTGGCTCTGGAGGGCTTCCTAGAAATGCTGCCTGCCTGCTTGCTTCCTAGTCTGTCTAGACTCCATACTCTGCTGAGGGGTAGGCACTGCCACTCAGCTGTCAGGTAGGGGTCAGACAAATACACAGAGATCTTGACCATGAGTATTTCAAAGTCACGTACTGTCCTGCCCTGCCCGTGTCTTCTGCCATGCGTCTGCACTGGTTTCAGGTTTCCCAGCACGCCCGTCCAAAACTCTCTGGAAGCCTCTTGTTGATGACTGAATAAAGTTTTCATCTGAGACACACCGATGCCCCTTGCATGACCTCAGAAAGTTCATGCGGGTTCCCACATCGCATAAGGTATTCCCTGGGAGTCGCTGAGAGGATGGAAAGTCTCTCCCTCCCTCAGTGCTCCCACTAAAGCTATTTTTGCCAGGCTGTGGCTCCTGCCCTGAAAATGGAAGCCGGTCTGTGGCGCCAGCCCGGGCTTCTCACTGCTTGTCAGGACTCCCCGGACATGAACAGCTGCCCTCACCTCACTCTCAGCCTTCTCCACTGGGGTGGTGGGGCTTGGTTGCCACTCTGAAGAGCTTTCAGTAGAGACTAATAAATTGGGTTCTATTTATTTGGTTATGTTTGTCTTTTTAAAAGTGTGACCTACTGTAATAAGTTCAATATATATGGATTTAATTTTATTTCACTTTTTCAGATATAACCTGAAGATTGTTTAGTTGTGGAACTTTTGGGGGGGGGGTTATATTTGTTTAAAAGGAGCTAACTTTGGTTTTTTTGTGTGTTGTTTTTTTTTAAGGTGACTTGTCAACCTGTTTATTAATTGTATTTTTTCAGTTTGTGTTCTTTATTTTGGGGTGTTTTGTTGTTTGTTTTTTCCTTTCCCTTTGAGCTCACTTTGTTTTAACATCAATTTACTTGAGTGTTTCTAGTGTTAGAAATTGTTTACAGTGTCTGCGACAGAAACTGTTGCTTTACTTTTAAGTCTTCCTTGCTGCCCCAGGACCATAAGAAGGCCCTTGCTCATCTGTCACAGCCTGGACTGTGGTATAAAAAGGCGCTGAGGGGGATGACCTGGGAGACACGTTGATCTCAAATGTCCGCCAGACTCAGCATCAGGAGTTTACACTAGATACCTGTGGAGAATAGACGTCTGACAACTAAGAGAGGCAGAAACACGCTTTTTATCCTTTCTTAGGCTACTTTGTCAGGTGTCCAGAAATAGGTTCTATAGCTTACATTTCATTCATTTCCTCACAGACTATTTGTTGAGAACTTACAGTGAGGCAGGAAATGTTTTAGGGAAGAAAGAGAGCTAGTCCCTGCCCTCATGGAGTTTATACTCTAGAAAAATGTAGGGAAATTACTCCTCGTGTGAACTGTTTTATTTGTATCCTGTAGAAGCCTCTCGAGACAATAACATGGATGAAATAGTCCAGAAACTAGAATAATGAGACTCCGAGTCCGAGTGGGCTCATCGCTGTTCTCTGACATCGCAGGGCCAGCATGCGAGATTTAAGAAGTATGTGGGGCACAGCGCCCATGTCACCAACGTGAGATGGCTGCACAATGACTCTGTGCTGCTCACCGTGGGCGGCGCTGACACGGCCCTGATGATCTGGACGCGGGAGTTTGTGGGGACCCAGGAGAGCAAGTTGGTGGACAGTGAGGAGTCGGACACCGATGCAGAGGAGGATGGAGGTGAGCTCAGTGCCATGTGCCTACCCTGCCTTCCTCCACCCCCTCCTGCACCATCGCAAACCAACTCTCCTCCCGTGTCTTTCTGTCGTTTGAGGCTATGACAGTGACGTCGCTAGAGAAAAGGCTATTGATTACACCACCAAGATCTATGCTGTGAGCATCAGGGAAATGGAAGGCACCAAACCACACCAGCAAATGAAAGAAGTTTCGGTGGAAGAAAGGTATGCTGTCTCCAGGTTTGCTTGCATTTATGACGCCTGACGGCAAGAAACTCATTGAAACCAGAGTGTGTTTTTTCTTTGCCCCCAGAGTTGCTACTTAGGCCTGTCTTTATTTATGTGTATGCACAAAGTCTTCACCTGTACACAGGCTTGAGCTGAGGGAAGTTTCCCACAGCCTTCAATATGAGGGAAGGGTGGGTTACAGTTTGCAGAAGTTGTTTATGGAAAATGACTTGATGAGACGTGAGATTTGATGAGACTACCAAGCTTCCCTTTGCCTAGAGAGGTTGTCAGGACAGCCCAAACCTATCTTGAATGTGAATGTGATGGCTGATGGCAGGGAGCATGCTGACTTGGGAGGTAGAAGGGAAAGCAGGCTTCTAAAGTCCTGGAGGAATACTTGTGGGCTGTGAAAAATAATCTTCCATTCTGCCAGTCTCTGCACTACACCATACTACTTGGTGTGCCTTCTCTTACTGTGTCTTCACCCGCCCAGATTTGTTCAGGCTTGTTTGATCATTCCAGGCCTAACCAAAGTGATTTCGTTGCTATGGATCCTCTGTGTAGAATGAGAGTTTCTGTTTTTATTTTGGGCCTTTCTGATGTGCTATTGTAAGTCTTGGTAAAATACGTTAGCATTTCTTTTTTTAAAAAAGTTCATAATTACTACGATTACTTAATCTACCATATTCATACTAAGGAGGATAAAGAGTGAATAAAAACTCTAGCATGTAAACAGAATTTCATGGATCTCAAAAATGTGTAAGACTTCTGTGTGGGCTCTTTCTGTTGACATAGGTTCAGCGTTCACAAGTACCCTGGTCCCATGATGTATTATTAGCAGGATTCAAGTTGTTTTGCATTTAGCACGGGTTTCCTGGTAGCTCAGTCGGTAAAGAATCTGCCTGTAGTGCAGGAGACCCGGGCTTGATCCCTGAGTAGGGAAGATCCCCTGGAGAAGGAAATGGCAAATCACTCCAGTATCCTTGCCTGGAAAATCCCACGGACAGAGGAGCCTGGTAGGCCACAGTCCATGGGATCACAAAAAGTTGGGCACGACTGAGCAACTAACACTTTCACTTTCATGGCTTTCTGAATAGTTCAGCTCAGTTCAGTCGCTCAGTCATGTCCGACTCTTTGCGACCCCATGAATCACAGCACGCCAGGCCTCCCTGTCCATCACCAACTCCCGGAGTTCACCCAAACTCACGTCCATCGAGTCGGTGATGCCATCCAGCCATCTCATCCTCTGTCGTCCCCTTCTCCTCCTGCCCCCAATCCCTCCCAGCATCAGAGTCTTTTCCAATGAGTCAACTCTTCGCATGAGGTGGCCAAAGTACTGGAGCTTCACCTTTAGCATCATTCCTTCCAAAGAAATCCCAGGGTTGATCTCCTTCAGAATGGACTGGTTGGATCTCCTTGCAGTCCAAGGGACTCTCAAGAGTCTTCTCCAACACCACAGTTCAAAAGCATCAATTCTTCGGCACTCAGCTTTCTTCACAGTCCAACTCTCACACCCATACATGACTACTGGAAAAACCATAGCCTTGACTAGATGGACCTTTGTTGGCAAAGTAACGTCTCTGCTTTTGAATATACTATCTAGGTTGCTCATAACTTTTCTTCCAAGGAGTAAGTGTCTTTTAATTTCATGGCTGCAATCACCATCTGCAGTGATTTTGGAGCCCCCCAAAATAAAGTCTGACACTGTTTCTACTGTTTCCCCATCTATTTCTCATGAAGTGATAGTAGATATTTAATAAATCTTCTCTATTACCTTTTACTATTAGGTGGAAATTTAAATACAAAGAAATAAAATAGCATTTCCCCTCCTGCATCAGTCCAGTGCCAGATGTTAAAATAAGCCTGATAAATGGTGGGTGTGCTACAGACAAGAAGATTGAACTGATGCAAAAAATTCCTAATTCTTCCCTGGCATCTTTGTTAAATGTTGCTAGGGGGGTTCAGAGTTCTCTTTTGATTAAACATTTTAGAGATTTTTCTGCAATAATCTGTAAATTATAATTTATTTTGCTTGCAACATGGTTTTTTAGTGGCCACAAAGAGGAGATGTTTTTAAAGGACCTAATTCTAAGAATAAAGAAAAATTTTAAAAGTTCATAAGCACATAGTACATGAATAAGCCTCCCACCTACATGTGCTGTGCTTAGCCCCTCAGTCATGTCCAGTTCTTTGCAACCCCATGGACTATAGCCCACCAGGCTCCTTGGCATCGGGATTCTCCAGGCAAGAATACTGGAATGGGTTGCCACACTCTCCTCCAGGGGATCTTCCCAACACAGGGAAGATCCCGCATTACAGGCAGATTCTTTACCATCTGAGTGACCAGGGAAGCTCTTCCCCCCACCCCTAAATAATCCACTCTAAAAAACACTTGGCCTAAATTATACATGCTTAAAAAAAATAAAAAGTATTACCCAACTTCTCCAATTTCACATAACATTATGAAATGAGTTGACTTGGCTATTATTTCAAGCTTGCTTCTGGCTAATTGCTACAACCTAGTGATTCATCATGTTGAGATTTGGACTGGCCAGTAAGACATAGAAATCTAATCACATTCCTAAATCCAAACACTATGGCTAGTTTCTAACCTATAGTGAGGTTCACTTGAACCTCTTTTGGTCTTGCTGTCTCTTTGGGCAGGTCTATAAAAATCTCATACCTGCCCAGTTTAGGAAGAGGTAAGAAAGCTGGCTCGGTGGTAAAGAATCCACCTGCAGTGCAGGAGACACAGGAGATGTAAGTTTGATCCCTGGGTCAGGACAATCCCCCGGAGAAGGAAACAGCAGCCCACTCCAATATTCTTGCCTGAAAAATCCCATGGAAAGAGGAGTCTGGCAGTCTACAGTCCAAAGGGTGGCAAAGAGTTGGACACAACTGAGTGACTAAGCACGGCAAGAAAGGTAAAGATAGCTGCTGCTGCTGCTAAGTCACATTAGTCGTGTCCAACTCTGTGCGACCCCATAGACGGCAGCCCACCAGGCTCCTCCATCCATGGTATTCTCCAGGCAAGAACACTGGAGTGGGTTGCCGTTTCCTTCTCCAATGCATGAAAGTGAAAAGTGAAAGTGAAGTCGCTCAGTCATGTCTGACTCTTAGCGACCCCATGGACTGCAGCCTACCAGGCTCCTCCACCCATGGGATTTTCCAGGCAAGAGTACTGGAGTGGGGTGCCATTGCCTTCTCTGGGTAAAGGTAGAGAGGACCCTAAAAATTTTGAGTCTTAAAATTCAGAATTTTGAAGCTGCCTTATTTTCTTCATCACACAAGATTGTCATAGATTAGCATATGTAGAATTAACTTTTTTTTAAATACCAATGATAAAAAATGCTTCATGGTGTTGTGCCTACCAGGGATAGGCAGCTTAGTACTTAGTGCTGTGCTGTGCTTAGTCGCTCAGCCGTATCCAGCTCTTTGCGACCCCCTGGACTGCAGCCCGCCAGGCTCCTCTATCCGTGGGATTCTCCAGGCAAGAATACTGGAGGGGGTTGCCATGACCTACTCTGGGGGATCTTCCAAACCCAGGGGTTGAACCCAGGTCTCCTGCATTGCAGACAGATTCTTTACCATCCAAACCACCAGGGAAGCCCATTTTAGTACTTTACTGGCATATAAAAACAGACTACTTCCCTAGTAGCTCAGCTGGAGAAGGCAATGGCACTCCACTCCAGTCCTCTTGCCTGGAAAATCCCATGGACGGAGGAGCCTGGTGGGCTGCAGCCCATGGGGTCGTTAAAAAGTCAGACACGACTGAGCAACTTCACTTTCACTTTTCACTTTCATGCATTGGAGAAGGAAATGGCAACCCACTCCAGTGTTCTTGCCTGGAGAATCCCAGGGATGGGGGAGCCTGGTGGGCTGCCGTCTATGGGGTCGCACAGAGTCGGACACGACTGAAGTGACTTAGCAGCAGAGGAGTAGTCAAGCCTTTTCTATAGATAGCAGCGTCTTTGATAACTTAAAAAAGCCTTGACAGCATCAGTTCCCGGAGGGGGCTGTAACCACTCTAGGGTTCCAGCTGCACAGCATGCTGGGAGCTAAGCAGGCCCACACCAGGAAGGGGCCAAGGGAGAAGGAACAGTAAGTAGTGTCTGAGGTAGCAGCCTTCATGGGGACAAGTCTGTTCCTAATCAGAACTGAGAACAGCAGTCCTCCCCAGTCCTGGTCAGTAATTTAGGGGAGCTTGAATCACAGAGACAGGACTGTAGACAGCTTCTGAACTGCAGAAGAAAGAGGCACCAGGCAAGACAGGCATTCAGAGAATTTGTGAGAAAGCAGGATGAGACAGGGAAGGGGGGTAGCACCGGGCCCTTGGGGTGGGGGGAGCTCCTCCCAGTATCAGGCAGACAGCTCACCTGGGGTACAAAATGGGCTCCATGGAGTCCAGCACCTGGCTCGAGAGAGAGGCAAATGCTCTGGGCCTCGGATGTCGGGCCCAGGGGACCAGGCGGCACCCAGGTTCTCCCTGGGGATATTCAGGACTGTCAGCCCTGACACCACTCCCTTTGACTACTTCAAGCCCTGCAGGACTGGCTTGACCTTCCCTTCACCATTCCCTCCTGTATGTACCTGCAAATACCCTCCTGTGCCTGTTCTAACACCTGTGCCAAAACGTGCACCAGTAAGACTAGTGGGAGATAAATACTCAAGGATCACAAGAGACCTAGGCTCAGAATACCCACTCAGGGCAGGGGACTTATCTTGCCTCCCGTCAGTGTTTCAGGCAGTTCTACATTCCGTTTACATCCCTTTCCACCTTAAAACCTGTGAGAGGAGTGCAGCATCTGTTATGTTGAGAACAATGCCTTGAAGGCAGCTGTACATTATGCATCCATCAGTTTTTAAGCAACTGAATTCCTAATTCCTACAATTTATGATAGTCATAGATTAAGTAGCTGGGAGGCTTTGGGTTATGTGTTTCGGTATAATTCTATAACCTTATGAGTTCCTGTTTTTCAAAAGCCATATGATCTTCAGTTTCAGTCTTTTGAGAGGTGGGAAAGCTGAGAGAAATGGTAAATGCTTTCAAAAGAATACTAGGCTACCCCTACTGATACGTAGTCCCTTCCAGGTGATCCCCAAGCATCCTGGCCCCTCACTTCAGCTTTGCTCTGGTGCACTGGATGCCTGGCCTCCTTGGCGCCGCCACACCTGTCTAGCCAGGCCCCAGTCTTGGTAAGCTGTTGGGTCAGCCTTCCACTCAGCAGTCACATGTGGCACATGGCTGAGGGAAGTCCAGAAGTCTCATCTAGCACTCAGATCTCTGGTTTTCCTGTCCCAAGCAGGGAATCTGGTCTCTATTGAGGGCACATTAATTTGTTCCCCCCAAATGACTGGATATTGCTTAAATTATTGTAGACCTAAAATGAAAAAAAAGGACTCTCTTTAAAGTCATGAAGTTGTATTGATATATTTTTTTAATTTTAATTTTTAATTTTAAAATCTTTAATTCTTACATGCGTTCCCAAACATGAACCCCCCTCCCACCTCCCTCCCCATAACATCTCTCTGGGTCATCCCCATGCACCAGCCCCAAGCATGCTGCATCCTGCGTCAGACATAGACTGGCGATTCGATTCTTACATGATAGTATACATGTTAGAATGCCATTCTTCCAAATCATCCCTCCCTCTCCCTCTCCCTCTGAGTCCAAAAGTCCGTTATACACATCTGTGTCTTTTTTCCTGTCTTGCATACAGGGTCGTCATTGCCATCTTCCTAAATTCCATATATATGTGTTAGCATACTGTATTGGTGTTTTTCTTTCTGGCTTACTTCCCTCTGTATAATCGGCTCCAGTTTCATCCATCTCATCAGAACTGATTCAAATGAATTCTTTTTAATGGCTGAGTAATACTCCATTGTGTATATGTACCACAGCTTTCTTATCCATTCATCTGCTGATGGACATCTAGGTTGTTTCCATGTCCTGGCTATTATAAACAGTGCTGCGATGAACATTGGGGTACATGTGTCTCTTTCAGTTCTGGTTTCCTCGATGTGTATGCCCAGCAGTGGGATTGCTGGGTCATAAGGTAGTTCTATTTGCAATTTTTTAAGGAATCTCCACACTGTTCTCCATAGTGGCTGTACTAGTTTGCATTCCCACCAACAGTGTAGGAGGGTTCCCTTTTCTCCACACCCTCTCCAGCATTTATTGCTTGCAGATTTTTGGATCGCAGCCATTCTGACTGGTGTGAAGTGGTACCTCATTGTGGTTTTGATTTGCATTTCTCTAATAATGAGTGATGCTGAGCATCTTTTCATGTGTTTGTTAGCCATCCGTATGTCTTCTTTGGAGAAATGTCTATTTAGTTCTTTGGCCCATTTTTTGATTGGGTCGTTTATTTTTCTGGAATTGAGCTGCAGAAGTTGCTTGTATATTTTTGAGGTTAGTTGTTTGTCAGTTGCTTCATTTGCTATTATTTTCTCCCATTCAGAAGGCTGTCTTTTCACCTTGCTTATATTTGCCTTTGTTGTGCAGAAGCTTTTAATTTTAATTAGATCCCATTTATTTATTTTTGCTTTTATTTCCAGAATTCTGGGAGGTGGATCATAGAGGATCCTGCTGTGATGTATGTTGGAGAGTGTTTTTCCTATGTTCTCCTCTAGGAGTTTTATAGTTTCTGGTCTTACATTTAGATCTTTAATCCATTTTGAGTTTATTTTTGTGTGTGGTGTTAGAAAGTGATCTAGTTTCATTCTTTTACAAGTGGTTGACCAGTTTTCCCAGCACCACTTGTTAAAGAGATTGTCTTTAATCCATTGTATATTCTTGCCTCCTTTGTCAAAGATAAGGTGTCCATATGTGTGTGGATTTATCTCTGGGCTTTCTATTGATATTTTAAATGTGAGTCTTTTTCTGCTTTCTTTTAATAGGAGCGTTTTTCCCCCTGTCTTTGATGCACCGTGTTATATGTTGGATAGTCTTGTCTAAAACATCAGAAATCTTTCTTTTCTGGTTTTGATTCTTGGCTCAAGCTCCCTGAAGTTGGCTTCAAAGACCATAAGAATATAGGACTTCTGGTATCTTAGATAGAATTTCATAAGATTGGTAGGCAGTGACAAAAATAGCCTAAATCTTTCACACTTGGTCTGAACTCCCTGTGTCAGCTGTGGCCTCAGCAAGAGAGAGAGATACTCTGCAAAGGAAGTCATTCGGGGAGAGCTTAATGAAAAGACAGCGACGTGGGCAGGATTGAGAAGGTGGTGTGGCACCTCAGCGGTAATGACAACTAGAAGGGCAAGGGCAGGAAGCTGTTGCCCAGGTATGGAGAAGGTGGCTATAGGCGCAGGCCACCTTCCAGGAGCTGAGACCTGAGGGGAGGGTTGCAGGTAATTAATCTGAGTCGCAGAAAGGAGGTGTTGAGGGAATGGATGCATCAGCTGCGTTCGCTCCTCGCCTGCTGGCCTCCTGCTGCCTCTCTCTAGCTGAATGCAGTCTGTGCCTGAAGGGCAAGGCCGTGCCTTGATGCAGTCTGTGGCAGGCAGCCATGGAGGGCAGAGAGCAGAGCAGAAGGGTAGACGGGAGATATGGAAGGACACACAGAAAATACCGGCCCATTCTCCTCGAATATTTTCCTTATGGAAACTAATGTCATTATCACCGAAGAGAAATTCAGGCCACTTTAATGTTGAACAGCAATTATCGCCCTTTATAAATGCTTCTGGATATGTACAGGTATTTATTACCTAATATTGTAACTGTGTATATATATAATCAAAGACGTCAGTAAATACATCCAAATCAATATCAACAGTTATTAGAGACACTTAAAACCTTACCTAGTTTAAGTGGAACAGTTTTGATGAGCCATAGTTTTTACATCACTGTCTAGGGGTACCATAAGAATCAGCTCATTAGAGATGAGAATTACAGCTTTTTAAAATCAATAACATTTCAACATCTTTGGCCCATCTCCAGAGATTTTTATTTTCACATTAAGACAAAATCAAGAAATTAGAAACTTAAAACTATAGAATTGTTTGGTATCAATATCCAGTCTTCAGTATGGATCAGAATTATCATGCAACCTGTTTTTGCATCCCATGGTAACTGGGTGATCATCACAGAGGTGAATCACAAAAGGCATTTTCTTACTTTCTAGATAGGATCTAACAGTATCTCCAGATGTGTGGAATACCATCTTTTATTAAAATCCAAATATGCTGGCCACACAGTAGTCTTTCCAGTGGTACCCAGTGGGGCCATGTCCCCACCTTTTCCTCACTTCACTGCTTAGATTAACCATCTGCATGGGGAATAGTAATAATGGAGGTTCTTACTTAATATATTCAGTTGTAACCCGCATTCAGACAAAACCCCAAATTTATGATGAAAGAAAAACTAAATACAAATCGAATTATTTTTATGGAAATTGGCATTAAAGTATTTACTAACTTTTATTTTTCTAAGTGGATGTAATTGTTAGCTTAGGGATTGTTTTCTCAATGCACCTGAGTCAGCAGTCTGTATTTTTTCAGGGTCCTTTATTAACGAGTGCTGAGGCTTGCAGCTTCTGGGGCTCTGTCCAGGGACGAATGAAAGAATGTGGGACTTAACCCTTTCTGTTTCCGCACCATCTTTATAGCATCATCTTGCCTATTATAGCATTTTCCACCTTTTACTAAAAGAAGGAGAGACTCAACCCTCCAGTCTTGTTTTCTCACCTCAGAAGCTGTATAACTTATAGTCACAAATTGCAAATCAAAATACCATACTAAAGCATATTTTTTCTTCTCTCAGAAAGGCCTTGGGCTTCCTGCTAGCATGTCCTGTTTATCTCAGACTGGCAAGGTCATTTTTCTTAAAAAAAAAAAAAAAATCTGAATTAGAAAAGTTAGTTTTTAATGCTTAAATTGTCTTAGCACCAGTTTGATGTAGTTTACTTATAAATTATGGATAACTGGAAAGTGTGTGTGTGTGTACCATAATTTCTTTTTCCATTTCCTTCATTGATGGGCACTTAGGTTGTTTCCATGTCTTGGCTACTGTAAGTAATGCCGCTGTGAATTTAGGGGTACAGTTATATTTTCAATTTAGTATTTTTCATTTCCTTTAAATATTCCAGAAGCATGATTGCCAGATCATTGGGTAATTCTGAGTCTCCTCCACACTTTTTTCCGTAGTGGCTGTCAGTTTACATTCCCAGTGCACAGGGACTCCGTTTCCTTCACACCCATGCCGGCATTTATCTCTTTTTGATGATGGCCATTCTAATGGTCATGAGGTGATCTCTCACTGTGGTTTCAGTTTGTATTTCTCTAACAACTAGTGGTGTCGAGCATCCTCTCATGTACTTATTGTCCTTCCATGGATCTTCTTTGGAGAAATGTCTATTCAGGTCCTGTGCCCATTTTTAAATAAGATTATTTGGATATTTTTTGCTTTTGAGTTGTATGAGTTTTATAATACATTTTGGATATTAACTCCTTATCAATATATGGTTTGCAAATATTTTCCCCAATCCATAGATTGTCTCTTCACTTTGTTGATGATTTCTTCTGTTGTGCAGAAGCTTTTTAGTTTACTGTAGTTCCGCTTGTTTATTTTTTATTTTATTGCTTGTCCTTTTGTGCTTGTGCATTAAATCTATAGATGACTTTTGTAGTAGTGACAATTTAACAACATTCTTCTAATGCATGAACGTGATGTACCTTCACATTGATTTGCTTCTTCTTTAATTTCTTTTATCAGTCTCTCATAGTTTTCAGAGTAGAGATTTTCATCTGCATAGTTAAATTTATTCCTAAGTATTTTGTTTTTGATGCTCTTGTCAATGTGATTGATTTCTTTCTTTCTCTGAAAATTTGTTGTTAGTGTATAGAAACACTACTGATTTTTCTCTGTTAATTTGTATCATGTAACTTTACTGAAATCATTGATTAGATTTAACAGGTTTATGATTATCTTTAGGATTTTCTATATATAAAAACATGTTATCTAAAAATAGAGATAATTTATCCAGTTCTGATACTTGTATTTCTTTTTCTTACCTGATTACTCTAGCTAAGACTTCCAACTATGTTGAATAGGAATGGTGCAAGAGGCACCCATGTCTTATTCCTGATCTTAGAGGAAAAGCTTTTAACCTTCCACCACTAAGTATGATATTCGCTATGGGCCTGTCTTATGTGGCCTTCATTTTGTTGAGATATGTTCCTTCTATTTCTAATTTGTTAAAAGTTTTTATTATGCATGGATGTTGAATTTTGTAAAATGCTTTTTCCATGTTTATTGAGATGATCATTTATTTCTTTCCTTTCATTCTATTAACATGATGTATCACATTGCTTGACTTGCATAGGTTGAACCATCCTTGCATCCCCAAGATAAATCCCATTATTCACGGTGAATGATTCTAGTAATGTGCTGCTGAATTCAGTTTGCTAGTATTTTATTGAGAATGTTTACACCTGTATTCATCAGAGATTTTGGCCTCTACTTTTCTGGTAATGTCCTTTTCTGTTTTTGGTATCAGGTTAATGCTGGTCTCATAAAATGAGTTTGGGAGTGTTCTCTCCTCTTTGGTTTTTTGGAGGAGTCTGAGAAGGATTGGTGTTAATTCTTCTTCAAGTGTTTGGTAGAATTCACCCAGTAAAGGCATCTAATTCTGGACTTTTTCTTCAGTGGGATGGTAACCATATTTTAAAGTAGAAATCCTCACAGTTAAAATTTTTTACTTTGAAATCAGTCTCCATCTTGGCTATTTTTTAAAGCAAAAGTTAGTTGATGGCAGAGTTTTATATCAACTTTATTATCACTACCACTACCTCTCCAACATTTGAAACCTTCCACATGTTTCCATTTTCCTAGTTTTTTGGTTCTGGAATCTCTCTAACTTTTACAAAAAGAATTGGCTTGGTGAGAGTCAGTACAAAATTTAGCTGCCCTTGGATTATTCTCTTACATCTAAAACCCCAGTAAATAATCCAGGAAAGCAGCTCACTGTATTCTGGCAAGGGCTTCAGACGATCAGAACTGGGATTGGTGTCAGAAGTGGGATTAATGCCACTGCTCTTTCATCCTACTCATGTTTGTTGGAGGTCTGAGGATTGCCCTAAGAGTTGAACAATCACAGGCCTTTGTTGTTTGCCAAATTCGATTCTCCTAAATCCGCTCATCCAGCTAGGATGTCAACTCTGTGAAAGCCAAATTTCTGATACACTGCTTGATCTCCAAATTGATAACAGTACCAGCACTCCATGAATATTTGTTGAATGAATGGATAAACTTCTAACAAATTTAGGTTGATTTCCAGTCACTGACACCCATGGATTAAATATCAGCCTATGATTTTGTCAGCATCTTGTCTGTATATCCATAATCTGTCTCTAAGCAGTTGGTACCCCTGGTCCCTTCCAGCCCTCAGGTTAAAGGATTCTGCCTTTAGGCAATTGCGAACACCAGCGCTAAGTGGAGAGACCCTTACTCCTAAGCTCCATCTCTGTGGCACTGAGGGTCTTTGTCCCCTTTGGCAGGGAGTGTGACAGTGAGTGTTTAGGAGGGATCTAGAGGGTCAGGCAATTTCCGTGCTCAGGCACATATGCTACAAGCTTCCCTTCATGTGGCTGAATGAGTAGTGCCTCCAACAGTTCCCATGGACAGGGAGGGACTCATCCCTGGGCACCACTGGCCCGTTGCAATATTCACCCACATTTGGCTGCCAGCATCTCATTAGCTTTTAGTAACCCCGACTTGTGGATCTACAGACAGATCAGGATCCTGAAGGGTGGTCTTTGTCCTCCCCCGCCCTCTAGAACCTCACTCTGGAGAGGATGGTGTGAGCACCCCCTAGACAGTACTGGGTAGGGGGGAGGGCATTGTATGCTGGGTGGAATCCTTCTCCCAATCACCCAGAGTGAAGGGCAGGGAAAAGAGGATTTTCCACTCCACAGACTGCCTTCCCCCAGCAGGCAACCTCGCCGCCCATCCATCTCAGCTGCTCAGCACAAGGAAACTCTGAGGTGGCAGCGCCAGAGCTATTCTTAGCAGGGGATTATAAAGGAGGAGTCTGCGAATACTCTTACATTAATCTTTTAGTCCCTCTGGTGCATATTCACTCTCAATCTAGGCCATATGTTCCTGAGGAAACCAGGAAGCTTTTATAAACCAAAATTAGAAGCAGATTCTGAGCCTTCTCTGAATGGTGGTCCCCTCCTCTCGGAACTGACAAGTCCTAGACTTCACTTTCACTTTTCACTTTCATGCATTGGAGAAGGAAATGGTAACCCACTCCAGTGTTCTGGCCTGGAGAATCCCAGGGATGGGGGAGCCTGGTGGGCTGCCGTCTGTGGGGTCTCACAGAGTCAGACACAACTGAAGTGACTCAGCAGCAGCAGCAGCACCAAATAACCTCAAAATTCCACTCTGGCACTAGCGTTTTCCAGACTTTTTCTTAAACTGTGCTTACGGCTGAATGAGAAAGGCCCTAAAGCTTATCTGCTTCTACTGTCTCACATCATTTGTGAATCAATTTGAACAGATTTATGAACTGAAGAAGAAAATCCTATGACGAGAACTGTACATCATGGCTATATAAAGAAATGTTAAGGGGGGGTTGTTTTGTTTTGTTTTTGTGGTTTTTTTTTTTTTGTTTCCCAAATTAATAGCTGCCTTTGATGCATAGTTCCTTAATATATGAGTCCATGGTGTAAGATTGTTAAAAGTTCCACTAACTTGTAAATGTCGTCTATCTGACTCTCCGTTTCTCAAGGGCCAGCCCTGTGTCTGTCGCGGTGGCCTCTGTGTGCCTCACACCGTGCCTTGCACATGGTATATAGTGAGCAAATATTTCCTCAGGGAGTAGACAAATAGGCACATTTATTTAACCTGCTCCTCTGCTTATTTAAGTAAATTAATCTGTTCTCAAAATGGCCTACAAATCTGTCCTTTGTCAGCAAACCACTTTTACCTTCATTTTGCTAGCACTGATGGGTGGTCTTACTATTGTGGGGAAGGTGTGACCCATGTAGAACTGAATGATGCCCCATCTGGCCATGGAACTGCTCTTGGTTAAATGATTTCCTATCTTCATATCCCTTGTTCATTAGGGATTAAATTTTATTTGGTTTAAATCTATTTAAATAACCCAAGGCAAAAAGGACTGAAAGAAAAGTCTATATTATTATAGCCACCGCACCCATCTTACAGACAAAGCTTCTTAGCAGATTTATAGTGAAATAAAGAATATGCTCACAAGTAGCAAAGTCTAAAAATATGGAAAGGTTTAGATTTCCCTGAGTTGAAGCAAATCCCCATCTATAGGTAATCCCAGTTTTCCTTCGTACCTTTTGTGCTATGTTTGGGGACAGAAGTCCACTGGGAGAAACTGCCCCAATTTTTTTTTTTAATGCTTTATTGAATCAGTTAATCCACATTTCAAGTTTGCTTGAGGCTTGATGAACATGAAGAAGCAAGACAATGCTCCCATCCATAGTGATATCAACAAATAAACAGCCCAGCTCTCCTGGCGCTTTCCTCAGCTCCACTGGCCTGACAGAAGCCCTTTGTCATCACTGATCAATAGCTGCTTTGTGAGCTTGTATCGAAGAGCTGCTAAGAACTGACAATCGTGCTGGCAGGTGCTGCTGAACTTAACATAACTGAGATCTGTCAAAAGCATCTGATCCCATGGTGGAGGGACCATGAAGGGCATAAACTTTGGTACACAGCCCTGCAGTTGCAAACAGGTTGCCTGTGAGCTAAGCTCAGACCTCATGCTGGGAGGGTGTTTGCGTCTGTGTCGGGTGGAGAGTCCCTGCTACTCCAGAGCATTTCTCTCCAAGCTGAAGTCTTCTTCTTCCCTGCACCCCTTAATCCTGTGAGATTTCTACACGCAGAGCTGCCCTGAGCAGGTGGAAGGTGGCGAGTTTCCTATTCTCTAACACGGTGGAGGGAACTGAAGGTGCAGAATCTATTAATCACTTCAAAGGCCGGTTTCTTAGTCATGTAACTCTTCTGAAAGTTTGTTAGTGATTTTTAAGGGAATTTAATGCTACCTTCATAAATGGTTTTCCCTTTTCAGATCTCTTGGCTTTCTGTGTTTTTTGAACCAAAGTAATGACTATGTAATGGGTAGTTTTAGGAATTGAGCCTTCCATTCATTAGAAAATAGCTTGCTCACTTTTTATCACAAAGAATGGGCCAGGGTGTAAAAATGCAGAGGTGTTATAGAATGCTATGAAGTGCTGTAAAATGATTTTTAAATAGATTAACACACCTAGGAAATCATACTCCTACAGTGGGATCAGTTGACTCAAACCCACTCACACGTGAAGCTAAAGAACACATCACGAATGGGTAAGCCCTTTTCTACCCAGAGGGAGTCTCTTTCAGAAGATAGTGGCAAAGTTGGGTCTTACTATTTTAGTCAAGCGTTTAAATGTCTCTTGGATCTCCATTTAGAGGGAATGCATGCTACTAGGGTCGTTTACCCTCCCACTTTTTACTGTTGTGTGGTCAAGATGTGATAACTGAGGTCTTTGCAGAAGCAGTTGTTAGGATGCACAATCTGTGCCCCTTGACATGATGTCCATGGGTGTATGACATGCAGGACTGGGCTTCTTGTGGGTGTGTGGAAAGCATATTGGTGCCACTGTTGTGCTCTAAACAGCTGGTGTGCTCTAAACAGCCCCATCCACTCCTTTGAAGTTCACATCGTGCCGGGCCATCTTTCCCCCTCCCAGTTCCTGTCTTTTATCAGTTTCCTGTCCCTGTTTGGCTGGTGGTCAGCTGGCTGACCCCAGCTCCTGCCGCACTGCGGCTTATGTCATCAACCATTGCTCCTCTCGCTGACTTAACCTTCTCTCCTCTAGATTTCTCATTCCCAGAACACCTGACCTTCATCCTCACCAAGATACCCAACGCCTAGACACCTTCATTTTTCTCTCAGCTCCCTCCCAGCCTCCCTTCTTGCCTCCTTAAATGCCACCCCTCCAGTCCTCTGGGCTCTTCATCCCTGTATTTCTCCTACCCCTCTACTCCTCTGACTAGAAGATCACACTGGTGCTGGTTGCCCTCACCAGAATCCTTCCCATGCTCCACCCCACAAAACCATTCACTCCTTCCTTCTTCTCAGAGGAAGTGAGTCCCTCCTATTCATGGTGGTGCTTGGGCCCTGACCTTCCTACTATCCAAGCTCCCTCATCATTTCTCATCTTCCCTCTGTCTCCTATGCCACCTGCCCCAAACTGGATCCATGTCCTTAGTCAAGAAACACATTCCAGTCTTTCCCATCCCACTCAACTCTGCTCATGAGAGAAACAGTCCTTTGACGGAGTTTACACACGTATCCCCCCCTTCACCTCCCCTCCCTGCCTGCTTCTCGTCCGTGCCTCATCTGGCCAGCCCATCTGCCTTCTGTCCCTGCTGACGTGGTCACTCAAGTTCCCAGTTTCGATCTACTCTCTTTGTCTTGTTTAAAGGACAAACTCGTTTTTTCTGTAGTAGCATTGTTCAATAGAAATATAGTGTAAGCTACAGAGGTGATTTTTCTAGCAGCCACGTTACAAAAAGTAAAAGAAATGGTGAACTTTAATTTTAATAATGTATTTTTAAGCCAATACAAAAAATATACCATTTTAACATGTAATCAATATAAAAATAATTCATTATTTTGTATGTATTTTAACTATTATTTTTACTAGGTCTTCAAAACCAGGTCTGTATTTTGCAGTTAGAACACATTGCCACGTGGACAAGGCACAATTCAAGTGCTCAGCAGCTGCGGCCAGTGGTGACCATGTTGGACAGTGTAGGTTTAGATGATATTCTACCGCTTACCCTTTGGAAACAATCTCTTCTGGCCCTCCTCCTACCACTCCAACCATTCCTTCTCAGGGCCCCATGTCTGCTTCCTCTTCCAGCCCCTCATATGCTGTTGGTGCTCAGGATCTCACCTTTGGCCATTCTCTCTTTTCACCTTACACCCTCTCCCTGATTCATATGTCCCACCTATTGGCCGTGATTCCTGGTGTTGTGTGTCTGAGTCCCACCTCTCGGTTGAACCTCCAGCTAGAATGGCCAACCCACAGGCGTCCAGAGTTTGACATGCCAAAACTGAGCTCCCCATCCTCCCTCAGAAATCTCCTGTCTCAGGCGGTGCTGACGCCAAAGCAGGACACTGTTGTCCCACCTGAACTGCTCTCCCTCCTCATCCCCTAGAGCTCATCAGATGTGGTGTCCTTGAAGCCGACGTCCTCTGTGATAGTCTAGTCACCTTTACTTGCGCTTCCCTCTGCTCCAGTTCATCATGCCCTCGACTTTTCACCCATATAGTTGACTGCTCACCTAAAACAGCTGAGTCTGGAACTGTACCTCTATTTTGTTAAAAGGGACTGTGTCGTAGGCCTCAGTCAAGAGCATTTTCAAGGTGGAAGGCTCCTCTCAGGATTACCCATAGTTCTGCCTGATCCCCTTCTTTCGACTCCACTTCTTCACTGAGCAGCTCTACAGACTGTTCTGGAAGCCAAATAAATATTGGATTGGCCAAAAAGGTCATTTGAGTTTTTTCCATGTGATCTTATGGAAAGATCTACATTTGACAGAATCCAGTTCCTTTTGTTTTGAAAATAGTTCTCATGGCTTTGGAGACTTTTCCTAAACCTGGACTTATCCTAGAGCAGAGGTTCTTAATTAATGCCTCTCTCAGTCTCAACCTGTCTCTCTCATACTACAGACATCTTTGAAAATATGATTAAAGCACACCTCTTTTCCCTAGAAAAATGTATGCATGCGCACACAATTTGACATGAATGCCAGGGGTGTCACTGGATCCCTGAAGCCCATTCAGAGGGGAGACAGGTCTTGCTAGAGGACAGTCCTAAACTAGTGCTCAAATCATCCCGTTTCCACCTGCAACCAGGATCCAGGGTCACTGGATTTCCCAAGACGTTTTGAAAACTCTTAGAGCATTTTAATAACACATCTTGGAATCTGAAGAAAGCCACGCTTCCTCCAAGGACACTTTGAACATCATTGGACTAACAGCGCTAAAAACGATTCCAAATGTGCATTTCTTGGCTAAACGTAGCTGAGTTTCTCCACACCCACACCTCTCTTTATAGAAACTGCTTGGAATGACTGTTTCTCACCAGTTCTCTGAGCCTTCCCCCCAGTCGGCTCTCACATTGCACTCCTCTCGGGTGGTGACTGACTTCCATAACCTCCTCAGTCGTTTCAGAAGCTGCCCAGGAGCCTTGGCATTGACCCCTCACCCGTACAACTCAGGTCATCGTGTGCTCTGTTCCACCCCTCGCTCTGCCAGCCCAGCACCCCAGTGCGGGGCAGTGGGCAGGGAGGTGAACGCCTGAGCACAGGTCACCCCTGGGGCCTGTCGTGGGGTGACAGCCCGTGCCACGGTAACACTCCACACACCTTCACGTGAGTCGAAGCTTTCTCTTCCACGGCCGAGCTGCTGGGCTATGGGATTGCAGGTAGCACTGACCTGTCATAGTCCTTCTGTGCCTAGAGGGAACACAGGACCTGGAGTGGCGACTCATCGGTGTGGGGTGGGTCTCCAGCAGCCACTCCCCCCAGCACTGGGCAGGAAGGGAGCTGCCTCATTACTTAACACCGAGTCACAAGCTTGAGCTCGCAGGCCCCTCACCGAGGTTCCCACCTCCACCCTCTTTTCCTTGTACCCTCTCCACGCGCAGGCCTGATCTTCCTCCTCTCTCCTGATTATCCAGTTCGCTTGCTCTCTTGGCCAGGTTCCCTCCTTAAATTTTTTCCCAGTGGAAACTTTCTGCTTTGTTTCCCAGAGTCTCTTCACAGCCCCACTTGCCCTGTGAGCCCTTCTTGTCTCTGCTCCTCCCGCCTTTGGCCCCACCCCATCACCTTCCCAGCCCTGCACCTCCCTGCAGATTCCCAGTCATGCTCACGGCCTTCCTCGCTCTCCATCCTGTGTGCCAGCTGCGAACAACCAACTATAAAGAGTTTATTGGACTGAAAAGTGAGTGAATGTTCTCACACGCTCTGCTCTTTCCCACCTCAGCAAAGCTTTTCAGAGTCACATTTCCAAAGGAATCTGAATCTGGAAGGATTTAGATCCACTGAAAAATACTAAACCTCCAGGGTTTGGCTGTGGTTGAAACTGTTGGCAGTCCCTCTCACGTCTGATGTTACGAACCCTGTTTATAGATGCCTGGAAAGAAGCCTTTAATGCTTGTATTGTGTTTTAACTTGCTTTCCTTTGGAGGCAGGGAATTGTCAAGTAAGTATGCGCAGCACTCTGCAAAAGCCCAGGTGTTGGATGAGCATCTAGAACTAAGCGTTCATGCAGAATTCACAGCCGTGGAGGGTCTATACTTAACACTCTGCTGAATTTGCCACAATGCAGGTTTCTGCCTTTTGCCCCCTCATCTTCAGTTTTGAAGCAATACAGCTGTAAACATGCTTGTGAAATAAGAAAGAAAACATTCTGAGATTGCTTTACTTTTCAGTTTTTTACTGAAAATCAAGGTGAAAAAAGCATCAGATTGCCTCCACGTGTATATATATACAACCCACTGTATATATAAGTACACAGTGTTTGTGCTTGTATGCATACTCTGTATACACTGTATAATATGCGACATATTATACAGCCCGTGTATGCCCTGAAAACGAGCCCTGCGTGTAATCTCAGATTCTGCCGTATGAACCGTGCTCTAGTTCCCCTGGCCCCTTGCTCCCATCTCAGACCTTGGCTTGCTTTTATCGTACACGCAGACACTCTTAGGTGGAAGAAGAAACCCACGGATGTCATTTAAAAGTTCCACTAAAACAGAAGAAAGAGCAGATGTCCCGGGAAGCGATAATTACCATGCATGCAGTCTAATTGTGAGAACCGCCTGCCCCCAGCCTCCCGCTCTTGCCCAATTTGGCAGCGGTGATGTCAGCCGGGGGTGTCGTTTGCAGAGATGTGCTCTCTCCCTATTCTTTGGTGCTGACAGTGATGCCATTTGGTCCAATTATCACTTATGATTACATAACATGTTTTGATTGAAGAGCTTCTGAGAAAATAAAGCTACCTTGTTTCTCCTGAGCACAAAAATGCAAGCCGTTCCAGCAGGCACGCTGCCCTCCCGAGAAACGTTGCAAACTATTAGGCTAAATTATGAGTTGAACTTGATTCGGAAACAAAGTGGCCATTGTGCCTGACTCCCACCGACATCCAGGAGGATGTGATTGTTTTTCTGACCACAAGTCCCTCTCCAGCGCACTCTAAACTAAGCAGAGGCCCCCTGGCGCATTGGCACAGCCCAGAGAGTGCGCGGAAGCAGTGACAAGGCCTCCTTTTTTCTCCCTATCCTGTAGGCGCTTTAGTGCAGAGTTTGCCCAGAGACGCCAGGGTATGAGCTTTCTGAATTTGGTAGAGCGGTGCACTCTTTCATTTCTGTTTTAGTTCTTTGCTGGCATGTTCGGGAAGCATGGTGTGTGCCACACAGGAATGTCTGTTCACTTGGACGATGCTTGTGCATGAATGAGGTGGTTGCTAATGCAGCCCTAAACTGTACTAAGTTTCTCACTTGGCTTTGTTTGCTGCTTACAAGGGGATCCAGGTAATCCTTTCTCTTTATGTAGCCCCCAAAGCCAGAGCTAATGAATTGAAACATGTGGCAGGAGCTGGGCCCTTCCCCTGCCCCTCCCAGGGTCTCTAAATGCAGAGAAGTCCCATTTGAGGGAAGCTTGTGGTACCCAAAAATTGCCCTCTTCTTATAGGAGTCCTTGAGGGCTTCCCAGTTAGAGGAATTTCTTAATTAAAATTGGAGGCCCAAATCTGCAGAGCTGAGCAGGATAAAACAAGCTTTGGTGTGGTGGTAGCAGTTGAATACAGACCATGAGCTTGCCCTGAGGGGTAGGGCCAAGGCCTTCATTCTTTGCTTCCTATCTGCCCTTTGTGCGGCAAGAATGACCTGGGCACTTGACCTTCAGGGCCGGTTCCCCAGCCTGGCTTGAAAGTCCTACTTCACACCACACCAGGATCTCTGAGCACCTAATTCTGAACAGTGCATCCCCATCTGAAAATGCCCAGTGGATTTAGGAAGTGCAGCCCCTTCCTTCTCAGGCTTAGTTGGCTCTTTAGTTTTAAAACCAACCCCTCTGGCTCATGCGTTCTTCCTGGCTCCCAGGAGAGAGGGCCTGACTTTGACTTCTATGCCTTACGTGTAGGGAAGCTCAACTCCGTGCCTGTGAATCCAGGGCCCAAAGTATTAGAAGCTGCTTTTCTTGGAGGCGGAAGAGGGGCTAGGGAGGGGCCTGGACAGGACAAACCCAGGGGTGTGGGGTCCTCCGAGTAGGGGAGGACACAGAGAGCCTGGCATTGGTCTTAGCTGGCCGCACTGGACACGCAACCTTGCTGCCTTTTATTCAACACTTTGCTTCTTTTGGACACTCTCTGTTCCAGACCACCCGTTAGCAGAGCGGCTCCCCAGCCTGAGAAGCTCCAGAAGAACAACATCACCAAAAAAAAGAAACTGGTTGAGGTGAGGAGGTCACACTATTTTGTTCTTCCACCTGCCGTCGATGTTCTAAGATCTGCCCGGTGGACATCGCCACCTGCAAGTCCCACGGACACCTTCAGGTTACCCCAACTGGACCAGCTGGCTCTCGCGTCTCCCGTCCCTTCCACACGGCACTGTGTTCCCCAGCAACGACCAGAGTCACATCTCCTGGGTCATGTTCCTTCAGCCCCACCACCAAGCCCTTTGGTCACTAACCCCAAAATATCCTGTGTCCTTCAGACCTGGTCCCTTTCCCCTGTACCTAGTGCCACCCAGGGGGGCTTATTCACCATCTCTAATGTCACTTGTCGGGTGCTGGGTGCTTTCCTGTATATTGATACTTCCCGCCGAGTATTTCGCACATGCCTCGAGTCTACAGGGTAGGTCCCATTATTGTTCCATCTTACAGATGAGGGTGCTGTAGCTCAGAGAAGTCCAGTGATGGGTTAGGTCCCAGCCCCGGATCACTGAGCCAGTGAGTGGAGAGGGCTTTGAACTCTGCTGTCAGGACCTGGGGATGAGAGCTCCGGGCTACCTGCTGATTTCTGAGAGGGCCCTCCTAACTGTTCTCGCTGCCTCCAGACCCATCCCTTTCCTCTCTGACACATGCCCCGTTGCTCACGGAGTCAGCTCGTGGCAATATAACTCTTCTCTCTCCACCCCGGCTTTGAGACCCAGGAGGGCCCCACTCTCCCGATGGGATCCATGATCGTGATTTCAGAACCTTACCCAGGAGCCCTCGTCCTAGCTCGTCACCTGAGATTCTCCGCAGCAACTCATGTCCCTAACCCCGAAGCCATCGGTGTTCTCTGAAGCTGCCTGGGACTTTCGGGCCCCTGGGCCCAGAAGCCTCCTCCTCTTCCCTCCCCACACCCCATCCTTCCCCGCCCTTCTCTGTGCAGCCTTCTTTGGTGCTCCCCACCCTAAACCCTCCTGCCCTCCACCCACCCCACACTCCCTCCTCCGCAGCCCTGCCCCACACTCTACTGCCATTACTTCACGCTCATCTGTCCCCTACAACACTCTGAACTCCTTGAGGCCAGAAAAATCTAAGTTAAATTTTTTTATTAGAAGAGGAAAATATATTGGGGGGGGAGGGGTGATTATAATGGAAACAGCACAGGTCAGGAAATGCAGCTGAACTTCAGGAAAGACGGGGTTCGGAAATGGAAATGCTGTCATCAACCAAGACAGTGCCTCTTTCTGCCCAGCAAGGCCTCGTGAGCCTGATGCATCCTCCTCTTCTCCTGCAGGCTTCCTGAGCTTCTTTAGTAGACTGTGGTGCTGTCTGACGCGGGCATTTACATCTCCTCAGTTAATTAGGCAGCCGAGCCTACCAGCATCCCAGCTCTAAATTCCTGGGGGAAACTATCTGATTGGCCCAGCTTGAGACAGTTGCCCATGGGACTGGGGATCACATATTATACACATGGTTTCTGGGAAGCACAGGGTGAGGGGAGAGACTTGGGAGCTGCTAAGGAGGAAAAGAACTTTCCGGGTGAGAGATTAAAAAAAAAAAAAAAGTCATATAAATCGGAAAGCTCCTGATACATGGGCTAATGGGTGTATCAGCTTGACGAAAGGTCATGGGAGATTGTGAGAGCAGGGCCTCATTGTGCCAACTTAAGGAGTTTGGACTTTATCCCATAGGTAGTGAAAGTCAGTGTGTGTTTTTGAGTAGGGACGTGTTGTGGTATTTTAAAATTAATCTCATGTTTGTGACTGGCAAGCTTTGGAGAGAGAAAAGGCTAGAAGCAGGGAACCTAGAGGAAAGGGACCTGCATCTTCTCAATCTTGGATCAGTCCCCACGTCCCACCCCAACCAGCACGGTGCCCAGGACAGGAGAGCTGCCAGCAACGATAGCCAAGCCATCACACGGAACTAAGAGCAGGTCTGATCTGAACCAGTCACTGCCCTTTGTCCTGAAAGAGGAGACAGGAAGAAGAGAAAGACTGTAGGGAAAAAAGAATGCAAATGGTACAGAAACTTTGTAGGGCAAGCACCCAGCAACAGAATGAGCGTGACATTCGCCTCAGTGTTCTGCTTTGCAGTCCCTGCTGTATCCGAGGGATCAGAGCAAAGAGCCCTGAGCCACCCCTCAGCTCACCTCCAAGAGTGCCCGCCAAGTTGCAGATGTGCAACTTTAGGGCAGCCTTTACTGGGCCTCCCTTCGATAGGCTTTGCCTCACCTGAGAAGCAGGGAGGCAAATCCGGTTTATTTAGAAACTTAGTTGTTCAGTCGTGTCTGACTCTTTGCAACCCGATGGGCTGTGGCCCACCAGGCTCCTCTGTCCATGGGAGTCTCCAGGCAAGAATACTAGAGTGGGTAGCCATTCCCCTCTCCAGGGGATCTTCCTGACCCAGGGATCAAACCTGGGCCTCCTGTATTGCAGGCAGATTGTTTTCCATCTGAGCCATTAGTCACTTAGCCATGTCCGACTCTTTGCAACCCCATGGACTGTGGCCCCCCCAAGCTCCTCTGTCCGTGGGATTCTCTAAGCAAGAATGCTGGAGTGGATTGTCATTCCCTTCTACAGAGGATCTTTCTGACCCAAGGGTCAAACCCGGGTCGTCTTCATTGCAGGCAGATTCTTTACTGTCTGAGCTACAGGGAAGATCCTATCTGAGCCATTAGGGAAGCCTTATTTAGAAAACTCATTGTAATTCTATGTGTGAGGCTGCCCCCAGCATCTTGGGGAGCTAGAAAGGGCTGCCCTGTATCCCCATGTGGCCGAGGAGTGAGTGGTTCCTGTGCTGAGTGGCTGTCCCCACAGTGCGGGTTTGTTCCTCTGCTCGTACTTCCCCTAAGGGCCCTTTCATCTTGTGTGGGAGTGTAGGAGCTGGCTCTCGACCACGTGTTTGGCTACAGAGGCTTTGACTGTCGCAATAACCTGCATTACCTGAATGACGGTGCCGACATCATCTTCCATACGGCCGCAGCCGGCATCGTTCAGAACCTCTCCACAGGTAAAGGGATTGGGAGAAACAGTGGTTACTGTCTGACACAGACGTTTGTTTTAGCCCTTTGTGCACTTCCCCACTGGTTATATGCCCTATAGCTTAAACTTGCTCTACCCTTCAGAGCCATTCCACTCCATTCCAGACTGGTGCCCTTCAGTCCTGGAAGATTCTCAGGCCCATGTTCACAGAGTCAGACCCGCTTTCTCCCTGCCTCTCGCCCAGCTGCATCTCATCTCAGCCCCTGGCAGGGAGGTGGTGTTTCCTTCAGCTCCACGGAGGCTGAGAGGGATGGAGAGAAGCCAGAAAGAGGGTGTGCAGGGCAGAGAAAGCTTTACAGACAGTAACCAACAACCAAGCAAGGGGGAGAGGGGTGGTTTTCTCATTGATTTCCAAGTCACCAAATTTTTTAGCAGCTCAGATTTTCAAGTTTTGCCTGTTTCAAATATTTAACCAGATTCACAAGGAGAATGAGAACTGTGAAATAATTAACAAAAATTCCTTAAATTTCCCTTATATAGAATTTAACTATAAATTTAAAACTCATTTTTAAAAGAAACAACTGAAGCAAAAAGAATCACTCAGAAATTAAGAGACATCCCTATTTTTACCACAAGATTTAAATATGGTAATATGTTGCACTCATCTCACACATTAGTAAAGTAATGCTTAAAATTCTCCAAGCCAGGCTTCAGCAATACGTGAACTGTGAACTTCCAGATGTTCAAGCTGGTTTTAGAAAAGGCAGAGGAACCAGAGATCAAATTGCCAACATCTGCTGGATCATGGAAAAAGCAAGAGAGTTCCAGAAAACATCTATTTCTGCTTTATTGACTATGCCAAAGCCTTTGACTGTGTGGACCACAATCAACTGTGGAAAATTCTGAAACAGATGGGAATACCAGACCACCTAACCTGCCTCTTGAGAAACCTATATGCAGGTCAGGAACTGGACATGGAACAATAGACTGGTTCCAAATAGGAAAAGGAGTACGTCAAGGCTGTATATTGTCACCCTGCTTATTTAACTTCTATGCAGAGTACATCATGAGAAAAGCTGGGCTGGAAGAAGCACAAGCTGGAATCAAGATTGCCGGGAGAAATATCAATCACCTCAGATATGCAGATAACACCACCCTTATGGCAGTAAGTGAAGAAGAACTAAAAAGCCTCTTGATGAAAGTGAGAGAGGAGAGTGAAAAAGTTGGCTTAAAGCTCAACATTCAGAAAAAGAAGATCATGGCATCTGGTCCCATCACTTCATGGCAAATAGATGGGGAAACAGTGGAAACAGTGTCAGACTTTATTTTTGGGGGCTCCAAAATCACTGCAGATGGTGATCACAGCCATGAAATTAAAAGACACTTACTTCTTGGAAGGAAAGTTATGACCAACCTAGATAGCATATTCAAAGGCAGAGACATTACTTTGCCGACTAAGGTCCGTCTAGTCAAGGCTATGGTTTTTCCTGTGGTCATGTATGGATGTGAGAGTTGGACGGTGAAGAAGGCTGAGCGCCAAAGAATTGATGCTTTTGAACTGTGGTGTTGGAGAAGACTCTGGAGAGTCCCTTGGACTGCAAGGAGATCCAACCAGTCCATTCTAAAGGAGATCAGCCCTGGGATTTCTTTGGAAGGAATGATGCTAAAGCTGAAGCTCCAGTACTTTGGCCACCTCATGTGAAGAGTTGACTCATTGGAAAAGACTCTGATGCTGGGAGGGATTGGGGGTAGGAGGAGAAGGGGACGACAGAGGATGAGATGGCTGGATGGCATCACCGACTTGATGGACGTGAGTCTGTGTGAACTCTGGGAGTTGGTGATGGACAGGGAGGCCTGGCGTGCTGTGATTCATGGGGTCGCAAAGAGTCGGACATGACTGAGCGACTGAACTGAACTGAATATGTTGCCTTTATTTGCTTTATATCTTAAACTTTTTTCCCTCTCAAATTCTAATGGTCCTTCATAATTCTGTGTAGCTTATGCATAGTTTTTTTTTTTTTTAAGATAGTAAAATCACTGGGCACATAAAGATTTGTCTTTTGAGGGGAGGACCTTGGAATTTCTTTGTTCTTCTCAGTCTTCTAGCCACATGTTACCAGGTTAGTAGCAAAGTGCTGTTTCCTTGTATTAGATGCCGTCACTCACCTCTCAGTTCCTGTGTGTTTACAGTGGCCACTTGGGCAGTCAAGTCAGCAAACCGTTTGCGGCAATAGATGATAAAGCTTTTTTTGTCCTTTCTTCCACTTATGACATATGTTGACTTAGGGCTTCAAGGGATAAAACCATCACCCTTGCCTTCCAAGTACCCAGTAGGTTAGCACTTTGATAGATAATTAAAAGGGATTTCCCAAGCATTTTGCTAGTGTAGTTTTCCCTTTCTGATGAGTAAGTGGTACCATTTTGGTCAGTAAAGCACTGTCTCCAGCACCCCCCACCGTCCCCCCAACACCCCGCCCAGAGGAAGAGAGTGAGAAGCCGTGGGTCCTAGGCCGTGAGAGGAGGAAACTTTCTGGGCCCTGGAAGCCTCTGCACGTGGCCTGCGTTCTGGCTACACCCAGGATGCGGGAGGATTGAAGGGAGCCTGTGTGTTAGATCTGGATTAGATAACAGGCGCTAGCTCTCCTAATCTTGGGACAGAATGTGTCCAGGTGACAAAGATCTCCCACTCCCCAAGGACAATTCTATAAGTGAGAACTGGGCACTGTTAGCTCTCCCTTCTACCGGGCATTTGCCAAGCCTCCTCACAGAGCCTTGGGTCTACCCTCAGAGCTTATCTGTGCCCCTGCCCACCCTGCCCCGTCTCTCCTAGGGAGCCAGAGCTTCTACCTGGAGCACACGGACGACATCCTCTGCCTGACGGTGAACCAGCACCCCAAGTACAGGAACGTGGTGGCCACCAGCCAGATAGGTAGGAGGGGCCTGCCAACGCCAAGTGGCTCTCCTCTGAGCAGAGACATTGATTTATTGATTTATTGGCAGCTCCTGGGGCGGCAGTGGGGGGCGGGGGAGGGGTCACTGATATCCACCCTTTCTCGATGTCGATGTTGAGTATTTGAGCCCTGGTTGAATCTGTGTTGTCTCAGTTGCTACATGCAGTGATCCTGACTCCAAGGGACCATTAAGTCAGACCAGAGACTCAACATCCAAATAAACGACCCCCAGCCCTGGGGGCTGTGGGAATGGTTTTTCAGAGCCCAGGTTCAAGTGAAGGGCCCTGGAGGTTGTGCTCAGTGAGGGTGGATTCCACTATGCGTGCCTGACTCTCCTTACCCTAGGGAACTGCCAGTGGCAACTGGGCACTGATTCACACTGGTGGTGAGTGGTGGTTGTTGTGAACTTCGTCATTTCAAAGGCAGTCTTTACAAACATATCTTGCCGCTTGTTTTCACTGAACCCATGCCCATTGTTTTAATTTAATTTGGAACTTTGATGCTGGTGTAAAGTGCCTCGCTGTTAGAAACATGACTTATTTCAGCTGTTGTTTTCCCTTGACGCTTCCTCATTGCCATTGCTCACCCAATGCAGGTGATATTGCGGAGAGCCCAGGTAAGGCAGTTCCATCCGTGAGTAGTTTGAATCTGCACAGCAAAATCATGTCAATCTACCATGTTTGCTGACTGTATCTGGCTGAGTTGCAGATACAAATCATTGACCTCACCGATTTCCTTTGTATCAACTCCACCTGATACAGAGTGTGTGTGTTGGACATAAATACCTCTGGTAGGTCTCTGCCTCTGAAAGCACAGCTGGCAAGTGTTTCCCCTTATCTCTCACCTCCGGCCAGGCCAGGCTGTGGGTCTCTTCAGTTCAGTTCAGTTCCGTCGCTCAGTCGTGTCCGACTCTTTGCGACCCCATGAATCGCAGCCCTGTCTTTATGACGCCCCTGAGCACTTGTCATAGAGGCTTTTAGGTGGGCGTCAGTGCTACCCGTGCTCTGCTGATCTCCAACCTCAGCTCTTTGTCCTGCCTCCCACGCTCAGGGACGACACCTTCCATCCACGTGTGGGACGCCATGACCAAGCACACCGTGTCCATGCTGCGGTGCTTCCACTCGAAGGGCGTCAACTATGTCAACTTCAGCGCCACCGGCAAGCTGCTGGTGTCAGTGGGTGTGGACCCCGAGCACACCATCACCGTCTGGCGCTGGCAGGAGGGTAAGGGAAGTGGGCTTTCTGTCCCCCTGTGGGGCTTGCTCGGGGTGTGGGCTGGGCTCCAGCCCAGATCTGCCTCATGCCACAGCCTGCCGTCAGCACCGCTCCACGCCAGCCTGTGGAGTCCTGGAGAAGGTGCTGGCCAGCTGCTGCTGTATCCTGAACCCTGTGGCCCCCAGAGTCCTGGGCTGGGCAGTGAAGGGTCTTTGGGAAAGTGGCCCAGGGCTGACTGCCTTCCTCCTCAGGCAACAGGCAGCACCCTCCACTATTTCTGTCCTAACCACCTTCCTACCCAAACTTCCCAGTCTATCTGGTGACCCTTGGACCCTGCTGTGGCTTTGGCACCCTCGTTGTCTTATTACAGGAAATGGGATGGGTTTTACCACCATCGTCTCAGAAACTTTATTTTTTTTTTACATTTTTGAAATGGGGATTCACCTTATAATTGAGGTTTACATTTAATGGAACAAGATTTCTTTCTTGTTCTCCCCCAATACACGTGCACACACAGGCTGCTACTAAATTTACAGTCTTCTTTGAATCAAAATTAGGCAATCTTTTGGGTATATTCTCTCAGTTGGCAAAAGCAGATCCAATTAGTTAAGACATTAATGAGGTCCATCTCCAGCCCGGCTGCCTGTATCTGGGGCATACCCAGCCAGGCACACACAGAGGCGGCACTTCTCCAGACAGGACTTCAAGAGTCCCATGATCTCAGCATCTTCCCATGGCAGGGCCATGAGAGGGGACAATAAATGAGCCCAGCAGGAGGGAAGTTCCTCTCCCTCCTGAGCCTCCGTCTGAAGAAAAGAGGCTGGGGACCTGCAGATATTTATGATGAGATTCGTCATGTTCCCTCCATTTCTCATGTTCTTGTTCATCAGTGTCTTGCATCCAAATGGCCCCATAGTCTGTATCCTTGGGATGCAGGTCATTGCTTGTGATGTTACATGATCAGCTGATTAACTAGACTCAGCCTCAGAGGAGAAACACAGTGTCTTCACTGATAGACTTATAGTGTCTTAGAGCTGGAAGGACTTAGAAAAGCCTTCCTCCCTGGTCAGGATCCATCCCATGGACAGATCCCTCCAACACATTCCTCGCAGGCTTCTTTCCATTTTCTGCTCGAATGCTGTCACATATACAGCCAGCATCACTTCCTCAGACAGCCCACCCACTGTTGAAAGCCTTTTCTTAGGCGAGGGTGTAACTTGCTTCATAAAGCCTTTCTGCTATGGTGAAAGTGAAAAGTGAAAGTGAAGTCGCTCAGTCGTGTCTGACTCTGCGACCCCATGTACTGTAGCCTACCAGGCTGCTCTGTCCATGGGATTTTCCAGGCAATAGTACTGGAGTGGATTGCCATTTCCTTCTCTGGGGGATCTTCCCGACCCAGGGATTGAACCCGGGTCTCCCACATTGTAGACAGACATTTTACCATCTGAGCCACCATGGAAGTCTGCTATAGTACTAACTGTATTCTCTGTGGTAGCCAAGAACACGTCTGTTCCTCATTCATTAGAAGAAGGTCATATCAACCCTGTACACAGTATCATCCTTTTTGGCTCAGGCTCACTCTCCCAATGTCCTGTCTGTCCCTCTGGGCAGTACCTGCTCTGTCCCTGCCACAGTGTATTCTTACCCTGCCTCTTGGTCTCCTAGGGCCCCTTCTGCCCTCCAAGGGTGCACTGGTAGAGCCAGGACTTTTAAACAAGTTCCCAGGATAAAGAGAAGACCTCTCTCTGGTAGTTTTCTCCCATTGTCTTTGTTGGAAGCAGTGCTAGACCTGTATAGAAGGGTTCTGAGCCAGTGATAGGATCTAACAGCTGATCCAACCACCAAGGCTTCTGAGCTGAGCATAGCCTGGCCTCACCCGACTCTCTCACCCTCATAGGTGCCAAAGTTGCCAGCCGAGGGGGCCACCTGGAGCGCATATTCGTGGTGGAATTTCGCCCTGACTCAGACACGCAGTTTGTGTCAGTTGGGGTCAAACACATGAAGTTCTGGACCCTGGCAGGCAGCGCCCTGCTTTACAAGAAAGGGGTCATCGGGTCTATGGAGGCCGCCAAGATGCAGACGATGCTGTCCGTGGCCTTCGGTGCTGTGAGTTCCAGCAGAAGCTTCCTGAGAGGGAAGCCTGGACCCCTGGGCACGGGCAAGTGGTGGGTGGGTATATGCTAAAAGCTATGAACAACAGGAAAGCCATTTCCACGGGCTCTCCTTCACTGGACTATTTGCAAGCACTGTTTTGTTTCCTTAGCATAAATGAATGAGTTGTCTATATCATTCCCCTCAGAATGTTAGTTAGAAAAAAGCAGAACCCCCCACCCAAGGCTGGAGGTTCATTATTCCAGAGACACACTGACTTGCAAGCCCATTGTGTTGAGCTCGATAGATGCAGACGCTGAGGGACATTTCCATCACCAGACTGCATCCCTGCCCCCTGCCCTCTCGTACCACAAGTCCCCTAATGACCCCCTTGCACAGGCTGTGGGTGGCTCTCGGGCAACAGGAGCTGCCCAGGGACATTCTGGAACACAGCCAACTCAGTGTGGGTTTACCTGGCCAGGTAGATGAGCCCAGGAGAGCCTGCTGGCAGGCTGGGGTTCCGCCCGGCCCTGCAGTCACCGGGGGCTGCTCCCAGAGTGGAAGTGCATTTAAAAGCAGAGCTGTGCTTAATGGGGAATCAACTGTCCCCAGAGCCAATCAGCGGAGTGAATTGCAGAGCTGGGTGGTTTCCTTACTGCGTGCTCTTTGTAGGGCTCTCTTTCCTCCCCTGACACAGAAGGCTGGTCTAAGCTGTGTGTGCACTTCTCTGGCTACGGTTTCTTGGCACTGGAGCAGGTGGCTGGGAGGGGGCCCTCTTGAGAACCACAGCCACTGTCCTGGTGTGGAGGGTGTCCCTCTGTTGACAGAACAACCTCACTTTCACGGGTGCCATCAATGGTGACGTCTATGTGTGGAAGGACCACTTCCTCGTCCGGCTGGTGGCCAAGGCTCACACAGGCCCCGTCTTCACCATGTACACGACCCTTCGGGACGGGCTCATCGTGACTGGCGGGAAAGAGCGGCCGTAAGCCGGAGCTCCTCTGGGAACAGCTGGTCTTTTGTCATTGTCTTGGGAGAAACGGACAGAGGCATCTCCAACCTGGAGAAAATGCAGATTTTCACCCTCTTGTTTCTTCTGTATCATGGAGATGAGTCTGCCATCTCTCCAAGAGGGCCCTGGGTCAAAACCTTCAGAAGTAAGGCTCAGAGAGGCAGAGTCCTGTAGCTTAACAACTGGACGGATGCTTTTGAATAGCCCCAGTGACTCTGCTGTCCATCAGGTGTTACTGCCGGTAGCTCTTCTGGAGGGGTGGGAATGGTGAGATGAGGGGAGAGATGTCCAGTGGGGACTGTGACCCTGTGGAGGCCAAGTACTCCTCTTCATTGTCCAATCTAATGAAAGCACAGGTTGATTTTTTAGATTGGGATTCTCTTTCCTCTTACGATGGTAGCATTTGACAGCAATCTAGGAAATCTGCAAATTCAAGGGGTTCTGGTGGCTCATCAGCAAGACCTGTGACAGGGGCCACCCCAAGGGGTTGTCCTGCTGGGCCCCAGGATGTGGGGCTGGGATCTTGAGGAGATGGCAGGGGGAGAGGGGAATGGAGGGTCCTGGGCGGTCTTCGGACAAGGGCCGACCTGCTAAGTTCTTGATCTTTCTCAGGACCAAAGAAGGAGGTGCTGTGAAACTGTGGGACCAGGAGATGAAGCGCTGTCGGGCCTTCCAGCTGGAGACGGGGCAGCTAGTGGAGTGTGTGCGCTCCGTGTGCCGCGGCAAAGTGAGCGGGCGGGCCAGCCTTTCCCCAGCCACACATTTGCCTGTACTGGGTGGTGGTCAAGTCCTGAGAACACGGATCCTGGGTGTGACTTAGGCTGTGGAGGGAGGCAGCTCAGCAGAGTGGGACAGACCTGGATGCAAAGTGGCTCACCCAGGAGAAGTGGCTGTGTGACCTTTGCTCTGTTACTTAGCCTTTCTGTGTCCAGCTCTTGGTAATCGTGAGGACTGCACGAATCCTCAGTGCCCGGGACCTTTCATTATGCCTGACGCATGGTCGCAGTCAGTAGATGTCAGCTGCTGCTGTTATAGACACAGGGATATTAGGTAGTTTGCCCAGGCCCAGGGGTTCACAGCCAGGATGGGGAAAGCTATGGACCACCACACTAAGGCATTTGGTCAGATGCGTCACTAAATATCACACACAGCTGTGGAGTCTGGCTTTTGTTTTTTAAATATGGATATCCAGGCTCTTGCCCAGTATGCCAAATCAGGATCTTAAGGGTAGGGCCTTGGCTTTGATATGTGTGTTCTTTTTTCCTTTTCTTCTTCTTCTTTTTTAATTCCCCAGGAGATTCTAAAGCACTTGAAATCTCCTGACCTCTGTTTAATACCTTGCATTTCTATGTTGGAATTGGTATCAGTCTACAAACTTGCTTTCGAGATGCTCTCCATTAAAAAGGCAAACCTGAGCCTACATAATTGTAAACTGGGAATTGTGGTTTTAAATAGATACACGATAGTCATCTGGAAGGGAAGGGTAATTAGATGCAGGCAGAATGAGGTCTAGAACCTGGAAGCCGTCAGGAGATGGACTTTGTTCAGCCTGAGGAAGGCCTGAGGAAGAGTTTGGGCTGTACTAGAGCAGAAGTTAGCTGCCCTGCTCTGCAGTGAGCTCAAAGTTACTGGAGCATTCCAGCGGAGAAGAGAGGATGGGGGACTTCGGGGGACTTCTTCCCAAAGGGCTAGAGGGAGAAAAGGCCTAGTGGGGCCGGGGGTGTCACTTAAGGATGGCGAATTTATTGTTAAAAACAAAGCACTCCTGACTCTTGCTGTTTTTGTACCAGTGCCAGCGAATGCACTTTCCCAAGTTGCTCTGATAGTGTTTTATTATTATTTTATATTTTGACAAAATCTAGAGAACATAAAAGGTACCATCTAGCCATTTTGAAGCATACAGTTCATTGGTATCATATACATTCACATTGTTATGCAGCCAGCAGCACCATCCCTCTTTGGGACGTTTCTCATCCTGTACAACAGAAGCTCAGCAGCTATGAAATAACACGTGCCCTACCCAGGCCCTGGCAACCATCATTCGACCTCCAGGCTCCATGCATTTGACTCATCCAGGAATTTCGTATGAGTGGGATCCTACAGTGTTTTTCTTCTAACAATGTTTTGATTACAACAGGGAAAAATTTTAGTGGGAACCAAGGATGGAGAAATCATTGAAGTTGGTGAAAAAAACGCTGCTTCCAACATCTTGATTGATGGACACATGGAAGGGGAGATCTGGGGCCTGGCCACACATCCCTCCAAGGACATCTTCATCTCCGCCAGCAATGACGGCACAGCCCGCATCTGGGACCTGGCTGACAAGGTGAGGGGCAGACCCTGCCTGGGCTCGGAGGCCCCAAGTTGGGTGAGGGTAAGTCCAGCCAGGGTCAGGCCAGTCAGAGATGGGGCATGGGGTTGGACAGGAGCTCAGCCACAGCGCAGCAACTAAGTTAGACTCATAGTAAAGAGAAGTCCCGTTCACACTCACCCATTCTGTATATATCTATTAGCTATATGCTTCTATGAATATTTATAGTACAGGAATAATCTCACTGAGAATGCTTTATTCTCTTGTCACAAAAGAACCCAAGAAACTAAACAAAGAGAGAAATCATGTCTTCCCCAGATGGGGAAGAGAAAAAAATGATTTAAAATGTCAGATGTTCCCAAGTGGAACATTTCAATCAAAATTCCAACAAAGTTACTCTTAGAGTTTGGAAAAAAATTTAAAAATACAAAAAATTTCAAAAAACAGATCCAGATCCATCTGGAGTAAAAATGTAAAATAGCAGAGAATAATCAGGAGTAGGGGAAGAAAAACTGATGTTTACCAAACCTTAGCTGATAGTAAAAAAGTACTTCTGTTCTAATAATTAAAATACTTGGTTTCATTACAAAATGGCTTGTAAATATTTCAGTCATATTTTCAGTGTCAGGATCATGGAACAGACTTGGAGAAGCCTAAGCTAAGTGTGGCTGTCATACTCAAGTTGGAAGTGAAAAGAAAGTGAAAGTGCAGGTTGCTCAGCTGTGCCCAGCTCTTTGAGACCCCATGGACTTTACAGTCCATGGAATTCTCCAGGCCAGAATACTGGAGTGGGTAGCCTTTCCCTTCTCCAGGGGATTTTCCCCACTCAGGGGTCGAACCCAGGTCTCCCACATTGCAGGTGGATTCTTTACCAGCTGAGCCACAAGGGAAGCCCAAGAATACTGGAGTGGGTAGCCTATCCCTTCTCCAGGGGAATCTTCCCAACCCAGGAATCGAACTGGGGTCTCCTACATGGCAGGCGGATTCTTTACCAACTGAGCTATTAGGGAATCCCCATACTCATTAGTTTGTAATTATTGATTATGTTTATTAACACCCACTACATACCAGATGTTTCATAAATACCATCACTAATGCTTACAACAACTTTGCAAGACCAATATTAATATCACTTCTCTACACATGGGGCTTCCCCGATGGCTCAGCAGACAAAGAACCTGCCTGCCAATGCAGGAGACAACAGGAGATGCAGGTTCAGTCCTTGGGTCAGGAAGATGCCCTGGAGGAGGAGATGGCAACTCACTCCAGTATTGTTGCCTGGAGAATTCCATGGATAGAGGAGGCTGGCAGGCTATAGTCCACGGATCACAAAGAGTCAGACATGACTGAGCATGCACACACACATACACATATACACATATGGGAAAAGAGAGGAGCAACTTACCCAAACACACCCAGCTAGGGACAGAGCCAGGATCCGGGATCTGAACTAACACAGGCTGAAGCTCAAGCTGTTTCCCCTGAACAAGAGGTCAGCAAGCTGCAGCCCGAGGATGAAGTCTGCCTGCTGCCTGCTTCTGCAGTTAGCTGCGCTTTAGCATTTACATCAAAGCCCATGGCTGCTTTCGTGCTTCACTGGCAGAGCCAAAAATATTTATTGTTTACTATCAGACCATTCACAGAGAAAGCTCACCAGCCTCTGCTTAAACCACAGTCTCCCCAGCTGCTCAGTCAAAACACACTGCCTGCCTCGGAGCCTCCCTAGAGGTGACCTGGGGGCAGGATTTCCCCTGGAGACTAGCTGAGGTGGCCAAGAGCTCAGGGTATTACGTTGTGTCCATGTAGAAGCTGCTAAACAAGGTGAGCCTGGGCCATGCGGCCCAGTGTGCAGCCTACAGCCCGGACGGGGAGATGGTGGCCATTGGCATGAAGAATGGAGAGTTTGTTGTCTTGCTGGTGAACAGCCTGAAAGTTTGGGGGAAGAAGAGAGACCGGAAGTCTGCTATTCAAGATATCAGGTACATAGCAAGTGGTCTGGGCAGGGAGGAGAAAGGCAGGCATTCATTCTCCCTCCCCATGGTTCCCGTTCCAGGAGGCTGGGATGAAGAACTCACATATGAGAGGGTCCCTTTCAGTGAGCCAGCTCTGGTAGGAGATCCTCTCACACGTTAGTTCTCAGGCACTTCTTTGCTGATTCCCACGAGTGTGGTAAAAACTTCTTGTGAAGAGCCTTCTATAGAAGGCTGCACACACCCATTTTCTTTTTTCCTGGGGGGTTTGATCCAGAGGAGCGGTCAAATTCCTTAGACTGTTGGAGAAGCTACCCAACCTGACCTTGAGCTTGGGAAGTTCGTCCCAGAGCAGACCTCATGCCTGACTGGCCCCAGACAGCCCTCCTCACAGACGGTGCTCTTGAATTGCTTTTTCTAGAATCAGCCCAGACAGCAGATTCTTAGCCGTTGGTTCTTCTGAACACACAGTTGACTTCTATGACCTCACTCAGGGCACAAGTTTGAACCGCATCGGCTACTGCAAAGATATCCCCAGCTTCGTCATTCAGATGGATTTTTCTGCAGATGGCAAGTACATCCAGGTGTGCTTCGGCTTTACTGATAATAGTATAACCAGTGATATACTAAAAAGTATATATAGTATAACCGGGGTAACCACTGATAATATTACTGTGAGTATATTACTGTGAATATACTGTGAGTATATTACTAGCTTAGGTGAAACCAGGGCTGACTGTTCGCCAGGCAGTGTGTTCACAGGAACCCCTTAAGGACGTTGCTTTTCCTATTTTATACCTGAACAAACAGAGGCTTAAGAATTTAAGAAAGTCAAATAGAATTAAAAATAGAGTTATTCTTCAGTAGGAAAGCAGGAAACAAGCCCTAATCATCTTGAGCTTCTCGCCACCGCCCCTTCAAAGCTTCCTAATTCCTAGTTCTCAGGGCTGCACTGAAGCCTGTGTTGCCTCTTATACTTCATCTCAATTCCAAATCCCATGGGTAGTGTGGCCCCTCCACCCTTGGGACCTAGACTCCAGACCATGACCCTGGAGTGAAGGCCCTGGGGGACTGACCCACAGCGAGGGATCAAGAGGGGTTCCACTCGTGGCCCTGAGAACAATGATATCTCCAGCACTTTGAACAAATATTATGCATTTGTGAGCTGGCCAGGAGTCAGGTAGTCATTTGGAAAGGAGAAGAGGACACGTTCATTTGTCAAGTGTGAACTGAAATCAGGCGCTGCATTAGACTTCTGAAGGTGGAGGAAATGGGCCTGATCCCTGCTCTCCGGGAGCTTGCCTTGTTGTGGACAAGAGGAGCATTACACTCATCACACAGTGTACCCATAATAAAATTTTGATTATGTGCTGAGAAGGAAAAGCACAGTGCCCTGTGGGAGCATTTAACAGACACTGAGTTTACATTGACTTGCCCTCCCTGAGGTGCTGTTCACACTGAGGTCTGCAGGGTGTGCAGAGGGCAGCCCACCAAGACAGCGGAACGTGGTTCCAGGCGTCCGCGTGAAGAACCAAATGTGGGAGAGACTGCAGCTCGTTCCTGAACAGCAGGGAAATCGGGGTGGCTGGGCCAGCACCGCAGGGGGACAGGGGGCTGGAGATGGAGGCAGCAGCCACGTGCTGGAAAATGGTTGGTTTCCTCTAGAAGGTTCCCAGAGAAGCCAGGATCAGGTCCTAGATACTTCAGAGATCATCTGTGTTGGCTGCTGTCCATGAGAAACCTTGCTTCAGTTCTTTACTGAAGGACCTTGCTTCCCAGAGAACAGGGATCCCCAAGTCTGAGCAAGTACCAGCATCCCCTGGAGGCTTTATTAAAATGACCGCCGGGCCCCACCCTCTTCAGGGTATCTGATGGGGGGTCAGGGGTGGGGGTCCAAGAGTGCACATTTCTAACAAATTTCCAGATGCTGCTTCTGCTGGTGGAGAACCACAGTTGGCGAACCACTGCCTTAGAACTTTGGAAAGTAGCAAGAAAATGGATGGAAATGCCATGCTTGTGTAGACTTGGCCGCAGGCTGACCACAGGCTTTGCAGGCTGGAGCTGAACTTGGGTTTGGTGGAAAGGTCTGGGGATGTGGAGGTTGGGAAGCAGTACATGGGAAGGGGAGTCCTTTGGGCAGAAAAGAACGAACATTGATGGGCACGGCTGCCTCCCGTCTGCAGGTGTCCACAGGAGCCTACAAGCGCCAGGTACATGAAGTTCCCCTGGGGAAGCAGGTCACCGAAGCTGTGGTCATTGAGAAGATCACCTGGGCCTCCTGGACAAGGTGACTGCAGGAAAGGTCCCAAGGGAGACTACTCTTGTCCCAGCCTCAGCCTCAAGTTTGTGTGGGGCTGGGATGAGAAGCAGCTCAGAGTCAGCTCTTTCCCTCGGACAGTCGGTTGGGAAGGAAGCTTCTAGCTCCCAGATTGGGCCACAGGCTTTGATCTGACCTGGGCTTTTGAAATGCAGAGTCCCTCTTGTTGTGTAATCTGTCCCACCCATCCCCAGCTCCACCCAACAAGTTCAAAGGAAAACCATCTCCCAGCTCTTGGCCAAGCCCCCTCCAGTACAGTGAGGCCTTCTCCAACCCCTGGGACAGGGAGGGAAGGCTGGTCACCAGGGAGCAGGGTAAGCAGCAGGGCCCTGCCAAGTCAGAAGAGAGGAGACCACCAGCCTGGGAGCCCCAGGCTTAAAGGAGCCCCCACTCTTCCACCAAACCCACACATACTCAGAAGCATTATGAGGAAGAGGGAGAGAACCAAGGAAGGAGGGAACTTGTCTTTTGGGGTGAAAGGGGCCAGAGGCAGAGAACAGCAGGAGCTGGGGCAAGTGCACAGAGGGGTAGGGGACAGAGGAGCCATGTGACCGCACTGACTCTTCCTCTCCTCCCCGGGAGAGGATGCCTGACTGCAGGAAGCCTTGTCACACACCTCACACCTCTTCCTGTTGGAACAGCATTCTGGGAGACGAAGTCATTGGCATCTGGCCGAGAAATGCAGACAAGGCTGACGTCAACTGTGCCTGTGTGACCCACGCAGGGCTGAACATCGTCACGGGAGACGACTTTGGGCTGGTGAAGCTCTTTGATTTTCCATGCACAGAGAAATTTGTGAGTTTCCCTTAGAGTAACTCCCTGCACAGCCTCTAGGCTCTCTGACGTTGTGCATTCTCCCGGAGATGGTGGCCACATGGACACGACTGTCTACAGTCTAGCACAAGAGGAATTTTGTCACAGCCCTGGGGAGACTTGGCCACCCCTAACCTTTTTCTCTCCTTCACAAGGGGAAGTCTTGGAAGCCAGGAGGATGGGGGTGAGGGTACCGAGCAGGGCAAGAGTGAGGCAGGAAGCCATGAAGGGCTGGCTCCCAGAGACGTGCAGACCTAACAGGCACCCCGTGGGTGAAGGGAAGCCTGGGGAAGTGGAGCAGAGTCCTGGGAGTGGTCCAGGGTTGCTGAAGGACAGGCTCTCTTAGTCACCTCCATTCCCTTTTGCTCACAGGCCAAACATAAGCGTTACTTCGGTCACTCAGCTCATGTGACGAACATCCGTTTCTCTCATGACGACAAGTATGTAGTCAGCACTGGAGGAGACGACTGCAGGTACCAACCTGATTCATCCGGCTCTGCCCCGAGGCCTGGCCTTCCCCCCTACCATCCCCACCTCAATTGTCAGCTCCTCCCAGGGACACAGGAGGGGCTGGTATGGGAAGTGACCAAGAGATGCAGTGAGGACTTCCCCAGTGTAAGGTATTTAGTCTCCAGTGACCCCAAACCCTAACTGTGATGGGCCTCTGTCACCACTAGGTTGGCCTGGGATTGGAGTGAAGCCAAGGGCAGGTCAGAGCTACTCTGAGCATTGCTGGTTGGAGGGGCAGGTGCTGAGAGACCCAACCTCCACGCGGCGATTTCAGTAGGAGCTGTGGGCTGTTGCATATAATCAGGAGCTTAGAATGATCTTGATCCATGGGCCTTGTAACTCAGAACTTCCAGTTCATCACTAGAGTTCTTACATGGATGATTAATCCCCAACTCTGTAAGAGGTTTATAAATAGTAATATTGGGCCTCAGTCACACAGAACACATTACCCAATTTTACACGTGAGATCAGACAAGGAGTGAAGCCATTAGGACCAGTGCTGGTTAGTAGCCGGAGAACCTCCACCAGCTGTGTGGACTCCTAAACTGGGTCTGCCCCTAACCTTCACCACTGCTCAGTGAGAAACAGGCCTCATGCTCTGGGAGGCATGACTGGTCTTCCGAGCTTTTGGAAGGACCCCCTAGCAGCCTACTCCAGAGATGCTATCCAAGGAGCTCTCTCGTGTCCCTCCACCAAGGGCCTTTCTTATTTGGAGTGTGGGGGACCAGCACGAGGTCATCCGAAGTCATTCAGCTTCTCCACATCTCATGTAGATGAAGAGCTTTACAGAAACATGAATACAGGTTTCTGTTCAGTTGAGGATTGGGCTCACAGGGACATCAAGAAGAAACGCATGCATTTTTAGTAGTCTGAGTAAGGTTGTGGAAAAGGTACCTATAGAGAATTTTAACCCACTTTCTATCCAAAAGCATTTTGTAGAAAATGGCCCCAAAGGATGCTTTCTGCTGGCCCCCCCAGAAACATCCATCTCCAGGCCACTGTGTCAATCGCCGCAGGCACTGAGAGCCGTTGGGAGAGGGCCAGCAGCAGCTCCTGGGGTGGGGAGGGGCGGGAGGACCCCCATCCACAGCAGCACCAGCCAAACTGTAAGCAAGCAGCCACAGGAGACAGGAGTTAACCTGGAGATCTGAGGGGGCTATCGGTCATTATAAAGGGCTTGGATGTCACCTTCCCAACACAGGGCCCCCTCGGCCCGGCAGCCATGGGCTCCTGTCACCCCTGGCCCTGTGCTCAACACTAGAAAGAGCTCTCCTGCTTGAGTGGAGCTGATAAAACCTCTTCAGTGGTAACGAGAGAGAAGTGTGAAGTCAAGCTGCCAGCAGTCCTCCTGTTCAGAAGGGACATGCTGAAAGAGCCAGACCAAACAGATAACGTAGACCTTAAAAAAAAAACAACCCAACAGACCTTTAATTGGTGGCAAGATCCCTGGTTTGTCTTCTAAAATTGAAATCGAAATGTTCAGCCTGAGCTTGACTCTGGAGCTCTTGGCAAGAATGACTTTTGTCACTTGACAATAGTTATGATGTCCAGCCCTGCAAAATGTTTGGTCTGTCTTTTCAGTGTATTTGTGTGGCGATGCCTGTAAATGCCAGAATCCGCTTTCTTGCTGCCGCCAACGGCTGGCAACCACAGAGGCCATGACGAGGTTACCTCCTGGCTGCCAGCTGCTGGGAAAGGTCTGCGCCGCAACAAGCTACATGAGCTCCAAGTGCTGATGAAATGTGACTGCTCCCATCACCTGGAGCTTCCAAAACTGGGATGTCAAGAAGGAAGGTCAGTGCTGACGTGTTAAGACTGCTTGCCTCTCTTCCTGAGACTAAAAACTACACGTACTCACTACACTGACAAAGAAATCCTATCTGATAATGTAGCCCACTGACAAAATTTAAAGCCTCAGTTACCCTAACCAATATGTAGCTTTTAATTTGCATCAAAACTTTTACAAAAGATGTTTTGCTATTATGTTTCTATATACTTTAAAAATGTTCATTTTTACAAATAAGGAAGTTGAACAGGACAGCTTAAGTTAGATTCACTGACATACTAGAAATACTGATAGCCTCTGTTCTCCACATTTAGCTTTCAAAACCAAATGAGCCATGTATGAACAAGTTGAGAAACTTAATTTTTTTAATGTTTTGTTTGCAGAGTTTTATATCCATTAAGTGCCTTTGAAAGCTTCCAGTTGTGTGGGCTGCTATCTCACCTCCCACAAATTATCTCATATGGTGCTAAAACTTCAAAACTGAGGAGGGCTACAGGATCCCAGCAGATTCCTGGTCACCCATGTCATGTGTTTAGGTCAAGGCTTCCCAAAGGAAAGACATTAGTTACGTACTTGGGAAACAGTGGCTATTTGAAGTTGAGCAGCAAAGAAACTTAAGTTCAGGTGTTGGAAGGTGGGTGGGTAGAGTGGGTTTCATTATACTGCGTGCCAAACCCACAACATCCAAAACATTTCAAATAAAACAAAACTCTACTACAAAACAGAAGAAGAAGGGGGGAAGAAAAGCTCAAGTAGGTCCAGGAAGATGAGCTGATTTATCCTACTGAACCTAAAATGGTAATAGAGGAGGTGCCTGGAGGCTGCGCTGGGAGGGCCACTCCCAGAGTGGGGTGGACTTGATTCCAGTGGTGTGCTTCAGGTGAACGGTACAGGTCAAGTCTGGATTCAAAAAATCTCTGCAGAACAAATTTCTAAGCCCAAAGCAGTATTTGATAACTCAAGATTATAAAACAAAATAATGTAGCTCAGAGTTGGCTGGATGACAGAATGTGACTTGGCCAACAAAATCAGAATCACCCTGGACAAACCTACCATCATACTTGACGCTTGCTGACCACTAACAAGAGGGGCTGATGGTGGCACGTGCGGGAAGGCAGGCTGGGGACAGACTGGGACTCTGAGCACATACATTATACCAATTAGACCTTCTAGTCAGTGAACTAAAATTCTGGATCTTGAGTTACTGGCTATTTTCAGTTGTCAGTTTAGAGGACCAGTGAAACGAAGCATTTTCAATTAAATAGATTAACATTTACCACAGAAGTGCTTCAACATTCTAAATGGATTAGATCTCTCATTAAGCTATTTTTATATGCCAGTTTACTAATGCCTTACATTAATCCACTGATAGGTTGTTGGGCCCACAGTTAGAGTCCCTATGCAGCCCTAATTCTGTTTTCCGTATCCATGTGACTGGTGATGCTGAGTGATAACCATGTCTGCCTATATTGTACACTGACCTTTCATACTGATTGAATCTTGCATTGAAATAACTATGTGAAGAACAAATTTATCAATGATGATATATGTACACACTGTATTTAAAGAGCAATAGTGTCTATGTGTCAAGAAAAGTTCTTAAATCTGATTTGTAAACATTTATATGGTATGATTTTATGTATGTTCATAAATCCTGCACTGTATTCCATATGTTAAAATATTGGTGCATGAATTTATTTTCAATTAAAGTATAAAAAATACATAATTTAAAAACATTTTGGTATGTGTCAAATAGATTTAATTATGTAATAAACATGGCTACACTGAGCTTAAAGCCTTTCTGGAAGTGCAAGCCAGTGCACACACTGGTGGAGGCGAAGTCTACCCTTTGTGTCTAATACTTTCATTCTACAGCAGGTTCATGAAACCAAAATACAAAACATCTTTTAAGTCTATAAGCTTTATTGATACTTTGCTTTTACAGTTCACAATGCATTCCACAGATTTAGTTCAGTACAGCTTAAACCACAATTGTATAAATCATCATTTATAATTTCTTACATAACAATGTTTGATATTTGCAAACATTTCTGGAAGCATTAGATTCAGTCCAGAGTTTGTGATAAAATTAACTACAGTAAGTCTGTGCAATGAAGTTTATGTTGAGGAGTTCTGTTTGCATGGCATCGGTTTGTGTTGAAAACAGATGGTAGTGCGCCTAGAAATGTTTTTTTCCTAGCTTATATGCTTTGGAACTACACACATAAAACCAATGACAGAAGTATCAAGCACTGTGGGGCAGCTGGAAGGGTAAAGGTCTAAGCTTTGTGAAACACTATATATAGATATATATATAATCTATATTTACTTATATTGGCAATTAATACAACAGTAAATTTCACAATACACCTAGAACATACCAGGAAAGGCGAGCTTTTTCACTCCTGCCTTGGTGGTATGATCTCGTCTAAACATTTCATTTCAGAAAATCTGCATCAACCTACACAGACCGTACACAGTGCACAAACTGTGAAAAGGGTTATTTCTTTCAGCTCCCCTTTCTTTGCAATTCCCCAAATACAGCAAGACTACCTGCGACAAAGTGTAATATACAGCTTTCTCAGATCTTTGTTTATTCACCAGTGCCTCATACAGGAAAAACAAATATGATTACGATTTAAATCCATACATAGCAGCTTACAATACTTAAGATGATGAACACAGGGCAGTCAAGACAGGTCATTTTTCCTCAGACACTGCGTTGCTAAAAATAAAGATCTGTGAAACTGCACTGCAGTGTCAAGGCTTTGTTCTTCCCTGACCCTCCCCAGTGGAATCAATGAATATCCCCTTTAAAGATAAACTCCTACTGTTAACTCTTTCAGGCTTTCTCATTCAGCTTTACGCTTCAATCCAGGGATTTTTGCTTGGATTCTACAAATGAGAAGGAGGGGGAAAAGGTCAGTGTAAATACTGTGGATTTACAATATTTTGTTTTCTGCTTCTTAAAATGTCTATCCTTCAAGACTTACATGTACATTGCTCAGCTTATACAAGAAATAAAATCCTAAGGCTGTCTGTCAAACTACAAGCTATAACTTTGCCACCTTGACCTCACAAATTAGACTCAAAGCCTTAGATACATATAAGTTGTACAGAATCAATGATCCAAATGTTAAGAAGAAAATTTTTGGCAACTCACACTTTAGGTCTGACTGAAATTGACTACTATGTCTTAACATGAAAATACTGCACTACTGTCAAAGTCCAGTACGCCTAGCTTTAGTGTAAAAAAAGTGCAGATTTTAAATACTTACTTAGCCACGGCATCTTTAACATTCTTATTTGCAAGTCCTAGATAATGATCTATTTGCGCCTGAAAGAGATAAAGAATTTATTAGAAAATCACCATGGCTAACAAATCTTAGAACTGTGTTCCAACATATTAAAGGCTTAAAACTGCCACATTTCTCGTTTTTCATAAGGTTTTGGAAACTGGCACTGACATTTCTAAGTTCCACATAAGAGAATGAGGTTTGTATTCTGAAATCTACAGTTAAATTACCTGATGCCGTTCATAAATAACAGGAACACTGAAGAGTGAAATCAGAGCTGAAAAAGGAAATACACAGGCTTTAAAGTAGATTGCAGTGTTTGTTCCCTAAATCATACCTAAGTCATCAAACTGGCAGCACTCTTAAGAGCCAGGAATGTTCCTACTACAGGGAGACACAGCTGCTGGTGGACAGAGGAATGAATTAACCAAGGGAGCCAGGAGCCACTCCTGGCTTCACATTACAGACTTTATAAAATATAGGCATCCCTAGTTAGTTAGACATATGAAATAAAATCAAATAAGGCCACTCTTGATCTGGTTTATCACTGTTGGAGTAGTCTTCAGGAAGTAAGTGGCATTTCCATAAATAGTATAATTATTAGCAATTTATTTACGGTCACAACCTCTAGTGTATATCCCTCTATTTTTTTCTACAGTATAAGAATATTTTCCACTAAAACATCTTGAAGTTCGTTGCACACCTTTTTTTTTTTTTTTCGCTGTGCTGTGCAGTATGCAGGATCTTGGTTCCCACACTAGGGATCAAACCCATGGCCTCTGCAGTGGAAAAATGGAGTCTTAACCACTGGTCTGCCAGGAAGTCCCCAATCTTTTAAAAAATTTTTCATTCTATTGGTTTTGTAGACTTACCCAAAATTAGTAGTGTCAGACCATTGAACAAGGCACCAACATAGGTAAATACCCACATCAACACTGCAAACTGTAAGAGAATAACAGCCAATTAAAGACAAAATTCAAGTCAAGTTTTTAAATTAAATCTTCAAATAAATATATCCCATGTAAATGCCAAACTACTATAGGCATACTCCTTGGAGATTGGGTAAAAACAATATGGATATTTCACTAAGCTGCCAGGCTCGATTCAGGAATTTCAGGATCTAATTAAAACAGTTACTAGATAGGATTCATTTTCCTCTGAAGTACATTACCAAATAGTTGATTCTGTTTCCTCTAAAATCAGAAAGCCCCTCCAGCTCTACTATAGTATTCAACTTCTAAAATGGGAAGACTGGAAAGCTATCGTGAGAATTAACTATTGAAAATGATTTTCAAGTACCAACAAGTGATTCAAGATTTACATGAGCTGAATGACTCAGACATATATCTGAATAAGCAATAATGGCGCAAGGAGACTATGTCTCAAGCACCCAAGATATCAGCTCTAACATTTTATTAAGGATCAGAAGGACTTTCTCTCCAGTAATAAATGTTTTAACAGCCAATGAGGAGGACTCAAACTTTTAAACCTAATAATAAAATTGACCATTATTATTCTTTTAGCCACTGCCTTCTTTATTTAGCAAACACTAACCCAGTTCTTACTATTGATGTATTAGTACCACACACTGTTTTAAGTGCTTTACAAATACAAATTCATGTATTCCTCCTAGCAATTTTACGAGGTGGGCACTGCTATCATTACCACAGCAGATGAAGACACTAAGGAAAAAACAGAGGTTTAGGAACTTGCTAGAACTGAGGTTATACTGTCATATTTCACTGTGCCCTCCAGGGACTGCTGCTGCTGCTAAGTTGCTTCAGTCGTGTCCAACTCTGTGCGACCCCATAGATGGCAGCCCACCAGGCTCCCCCGTCCCTGGGATTCTCCAGGCAAGAACACTGGAGCGGGTTGCCATTTCCTTCTCCAATGCATGAAAGTGAAAAGTGAAAGTGAAGTCACTCAGTCATGTCTGACTCTTAGCGACCCCATGGACTGCAGCCTACCAGGCTCCTCCGTCCAAGGGATTTTCCAGGCAAGAGTACTGGAGTGGGGTGCCACTGCCTTCTCCTCCCAGGGACTGCAGTGCAGACTAAATACTCCTATTTTAGTAAGCCTCATCTCAAAATCTTCAATTAAAAAAAATCATTAAATATAGCAGTTTGGGAAAAGCCTTGTTTCTGTAAAGTGCTTTCATTTTGAGAAGTCCTTTATTTCCTCACCATATTATAGTTTACTCATGAATGGCTGAATAAGAGGATTTCAAAGTTTTCTTCCAGTTCTTGGTGACACCATATAGTAAAAACTCAGTGATATGTTCAAGCAGTTCTTGAAGACTTATAAACACCAAGTCAGTCTGGATTTTATTAAACATTCAGCAGAAGCAGTTTCTCTGTTTCCTAGTAAAAGCCTTCATATGTCTGGCAATCTCTCTGCCCTGTTTAGTAGGTCACAAACATCCCACCACGATGCCACCACCGACAATTATTTCGGTTTCTAAGAGCAAAGTATAAATGAAAAGGAGAGAGGAGTGAGCACCTCCATTATCTAAAAAAGGGATCAGCAAACTTTCTGTAAATAAAGACAGAAAACAAACATTTTTGGTTTTATGGGCCACAAAGGATCTCTGTCACATATTCTTTGAATATTATCCTTTAAAACCGTAAAAAGTATAATCAGCTCCCAGACTGTACAAAAACAGGTCACAAGCCAGACCGAACAGTAGCTTCCTAACTCTTATCTAAAGCAAATATCTTTGTCCATGTAGCATTCATTCAGCAAAATCTGATTGAATACCTACTATGAGCTGGGTGCATGCTAAGTCGCTTCAGTCGTGTCCGACTCTGCGACCATATGGACTGTAGCCTACCAGGTGGGTTGCCATGAGCTGGGTACTGAGCCGTAATTAAAGTATTCAGACTCTAGGAAGTTTATTTACTGCAGGTTAGGAAGAATCTTGGATTCCTGCACCAACTGTCAGTTCTACAAAGAGCAACACTTTGGTTACCCCTGTAACTGAATTTAATGTTCAAGTGAGCAAATATCAAGCATTCTTAACAGCTGCCAAGTGCAAATCAAAAATTAAATGCTGTCCTGGTCTTTGCAACTTCTATGGAACCTCTGGCAGAAGGGTTTGAAGTGTGACTCCAGTTAGCAAGCCCTTTCCCTCTCGCATAGTTCTACAGACTCCTATTGCAAAAGCTAAATATAACTCCTGCACTTGAGCAAGTTTACCATAGAGCAACAGTTATTTTCATCCATCTCCATCCACCAAGTCAGGAAGAGAAGGGTCAACCTACGTTTTAGGAGAAATTGCTTTAGCAATAAAGATACCCTTACCATGACAAAATTCAGAAACTAACACACAAGCTAAACATAAGTCCTAATCTGGTCATAAAGTCACTGACAAGGCTGCACTCTAAATCCATAAAAAAAGAGAAGCCCAAGTCTTCACACCAAGGTGATGTAGGGGGTTCAGATGTCATTAGATCTGCCTCTTGCAGGACATGTTCTAAAAGCCCGATGATCCAGGTGCAGAGAGAAATGGAGGGAGGCTTCAGACCTCTGTGGGGGCAGGCTGGTGACACAAATGCCTGAGGGAGTCTCGGTGAGGACCAAGGCAGATATGTGCCTTTTACCTCTCAAGAAGCACCTGCAATCCAGCTCCACAAGTAAACGTTCCAGGCCAGTGCCGCCATGTTTCCCCATTTTAGGAGAGAAATCCAGAAATTCACATTTTTATGTGCTATCACAGAATTTACAAATGTTGCAGCTAAGTCTGGAGAAAATTTAACACTTCAGGGCCCCAAACAAAAATACTGGGTAAGGGTTTCCAGAGAGGACTCCATCAGAAGAGAAAGGACTTAAGAGCTAACATCCAACAATTGCACAATTACTGAAATTTATTATGTAATAACAGCAACTAACAAATTTCTCAGTTACTTCATCATAACCCCAAAAGTTAAATACTGTTATTATCCCCATAAAAGAAAAAAACAAGATACAGAAAGATGAGAGCAAGTTGCCAAACCAGAGGTGACAATAATTGTAGGTTCATCTGACTCCAGAATCTCTGCTCTGCTATACAGTAAAGCCACTTACAGAGTACATGTGTGCTAAGTTGCTTTAGTAGTGTCTGACTCTGTGCAACCCTATGGGCCATAGCCCGCCAGGCTCCTCTGTCCATGGGATTCTTCAGCAAGAATACTGGAGTGGGTTGCCATGCCCTCCTCCATTTATTAACGGTCATGAATGTACGTGCTGTTATAAAGAAGCAGGGAAAAGTCCAATGAATACTTTAAACCTACAAATTCTATGCTATTCCATGGCAAACACTTGGCAACACTGCAGCCAATATATACTAACTGAGGAAGTCAAAGGCTCACGTCTCTTTAGGCAGTAATGAGACAGGAGGAAAGCGGGGGCAAAGCACAGTGAAGGTCTAGTAATACTTACTGGAAAAGGGCAAAGGCCATGTCTTGTCTTTTGTCTGGGGTATAGGGAATTCAATCAGTGTGTATCACAGGCCTACCTCACTGAAAAGCTCTGCAGATTTGATTAGATGATGTCTCTATGGGGTGGGGAGGCATTTTAAGGAAAATGGGCAGAGGGCGCATGACAATTTCAGAAATCACTTTGGCAATTCACATTTTCAAACTTTTTCTGCAGTTTTAAACAATGAAAATCATTTGACTTTCGCTATCTTCAGCCTCATTCATTACTAATCACATTTTCACAAGCTCATTTCCTATCTAAATTTTCTGCGAGCCAAAGGAACCAGAAAGGAAACTGTCAAAATGTGTATGTTAATAAATGCCTAAGAGCCTGAGGGCTATATTTAATGTTCTTTTGGGTCACCTATTTCTGGAATTCTGGCCTTTTTTCTCATTTTCAGATTTCAGACAGAATTCTGGAACATTATGGTTACCTGATGTTCAGACAAATATAGCTAGACATTTTATTAAAATTTTAACATATATTTTACCTGAAAGTCTACTTTCATAAAGAATCCAGTGTTTATCATGCAAAGTCATGTGACAGAAAAATAAGAACCTCTGCCTAAAACACCTGGTCTTAGTATCTGGTAAGAACAGAAACGGTATGGACCTAACAGAAGCAGAAGGTATTAAGAAGAGGTGGCAAGAATAAACAGAACTATACAAAAAAGACCTTAATGACCCAGATAACCATGATGGTGTGATCACTCACCTAGAGCCAGACACCCTGGAGTATGAAGTCAAGTGGGCCTTAGAAAGTATTACACACAAAGCTAGTGGAAGCGATGGAATTCCAGCTATTTCAAATCCTAAAAGATGATGCTGTGAAAGTGCTGCACTCGATATGCCAGCAAATTTGGAAAACTCAGAAGTGGCCACAGGACTGGAAAAGGTCTGTTTTCATTCCAATCCCAAAGAAAGGCAACACCGAAGAATGTTCAAACTACCACACAATTGCACTCATCTCACACGCTAGCAAAGTAATGCTCAAAATTCTCCAAGCAAGGCCTCAACAGTACATGAACTGAGAACTTCCAAATGTTCAAGCTGGACTTAGAAAGGGCAGAAGAACCAGAGATCAAATTACCAACATCTGCTGGCTCATAGAAAAAGCAAGAGAACTCCAGAAAAACATCTGCTTCATTGACTACGCTAAAGCCTTTGTCTGTGTGGATCACAACAAACTGTGGAAAATTCTTGAAAAGATGGGATTACCAGACCACCTGACCTGCCTCCTGAGAAATATGTATGGTCAAGAAGCAACAATTAGAACTGGACATGGAACAACAGACTGATTTCAAATTGGGAAAGGAATACATCAAGGCTGTACATTGTCACCCTGCTTATGTAACTTATATGCAGAGTACATCATGTGAAATGCTGGGCTGGAAGAAGCACAAGTTGGAATCAAGATTGCCGGGAGAAATAACAATAACCTCAGATATGCAGATGACACCACCCTTATGGCAGAAAGTGAAGAAGAACTAAAAAGCCTCTTGATGAAAGTGAAAGAGGAGAGTGAAAAAGTTGGCTTAAAACTCAACATTCAAATAACTAAGATCATGGCATCTAGCCCCAACACTTCATGGCAAAAAACATGGGAAACAATGGAAGCAGTGAAAGACTTTATTTTCTTGGGCTCCAGCATCACTGCAGATGGCGACTGCAGCCAGGAAATTAAAAGACACTTGCTCCTTGAAAGAAAAGTGATGACCAACCTAGACAGCATATTAAAAAGCAGAGACGCTACTTTGCAGACAAAGGTCTATCTAGTCAGAGCTATGGCTTTTCCAGTAGTCAGGTATGGATACAAGAGTTGAACTATAAAGAAAACTGAGTGCCAAAGAATTGATGCTTTTGAACTGTGGTGTTGGAGAAGACTCTTGAGAGTCCCTTGGACTGCAAGGAAATCAAACCAATCAACCCTAGAGGAAATCAGTCCTGAATATTCATTGGAAGGACTGATGCTGAACCTCCAATACTTTAGCCACCTGATGATGCGAAGACCTGACCCATTTGAAAAGACCCTGATGCTGGGAAAGATTGAGGGCAGGAGGAGAAGGGGCTGACAGAGGATGAGATGGTTGGATGGCATCACTGACTCGATGGACATGAGTTTGAGCAAGCTCTGGGAGCTGGTGATGGACAGGGAAGCCTGGCGTGCTCAGTCCATGGGGTCACAAAGAGTTGGACACAACTGAGCGACTGAACTGAATTGAAAGTACTAGACTTTTTCTTGGGATCTGAGGTTTCAAAAGGCAGAACTCCCTAGTGAAGCTGAGCCCAGTGGAGACCTTCACGTACTTTTCTAATGAGGAGGGTGGCAAGAAAACTATAGCCCAGGGTTACATACAGCTTAAACCACAACTTTTAAAAGCAGTGACTATCCAAGCAGTGTCCTTAGAAAAGTTAAATCACAATTTCAGGGAATGGGACTCCCACCTCTTCCCCCTCCCAAGTATCATTAAATTGTGTAGCTTCCAGTGATTGCAATGTGCAGCCAAGACTGAGAGCCATTGTTTTAAAATAAGAGCCCCCATCTAAAAGACCCCTTACACAGAAGGTCAGTCACAGAACAGAATTAAACCTTAACCAGGTGGTTTAAATTTGTTCAACCATCTTATACAATGGTTCTGGTAGTAATGGGTGTTATTTAAACAAGGTTGACAAATATCACTAGGTTAAATCAAGTTATCCAGCCTCCTTTGGACTTCTCAGAAACTAATAAGGTAATACACATTAGGCTCTCCAAGAAAAGGGCACATACACAGCTTTGACAGCTTACTTTGACTAGAGGACCCTCCTCCTCTACCTCCTTTTCCCTTAATTCTCTTCCCCTTACCTTATGTCTGGCATTCCATGTAACAAACCCACTTTACAACAAATCCTGAGGATTGATCAAAACATTTGCCTGTGGTAAGATTTTATACTAATGTTTGAAATAAATGCTACTGAATGGAATTAGAAATATTTTGTCAATGATTTTGCCCATAATATTTGACTGGAATTAGTCTTTTTTGGCAAATGGACTGTTTCTCAATCTAGGGACACCTGAAACCTTTTCTAAGATTTAGAAGCCTGCAGTTAACTGCAAGGGAACGAAAGAAATGCAGCCATTACAGCTGACCTCTGAACACATGAGTGTGAACTACACAGGTCCACTTGTCAGCACAGTTTTTTCAGTGGTAAATACTACGGGATCCTCAATTGTTTAAACCTGTGAATTTGGAGCCAGGGGCCTTGGATAAGGAGGAACTGGGGCTGTGGAGAGCCAGCTGTAAACTGCACACAGACTGTCAACTGTGTGTGCGGAGGGGGTGGGGGGGTCACTGCTCCTAATCCCCACACTGGTTAAGGGTCAACTGTACACAAGAATTTAAAAGGAGAAATCCGCAGCATGTGTCTTATTTTTATTTGTCCAGGTCAACCACCAAAAGGGAGATCTAGACCAGGCACACTGATAACCACCGTCTCATGTCAGATCTTTTCCAACAGGCCTGATGAACCTTGGGGTTTGGTTATTTCTTCAGAATAACCTATAGAATAGCCAGGCCCCCTCACACACTTCCAAAAATATGACAGTAAGAAAGGAGAAGAAAAATTTCACATGCTAAGAATAATAACTCTAAATTTTGTAATTTCTGAGGAAGAAGGTTTCAAATAGATGTAGTGGTAATTATGACCCAGAATCTAGAAATGTAGATTATATAAATTTGAGGGCATGAAACACAAAGATAGTGATGTATAGAGAAACTTCTTTCAAATTTTAAACAGCTATTATTTTAAATAAGCCACAGAGCTTAATACAATGTCTATTTTCTAAATGAAAAAAATTATAAATGAGACTACTTCCTTCTGTATTTTCTTAAAATTAATGTGGTGTCCATTTTCCTAGCTATGAACGATATAAAATAAAAGTAATCCCAATCAAAAGCTGGTTCTTATAAATTTTTTAAAAACTCTGTTATTTAACAAGATGAATTCATTTGGGAACTGCAGAGACAGGGGCTATTAGCAAACTTTCCAAATTCAAAATCTAAATAAAAGGAAATACAATCAATTTAACAGAGCAAATTGATTTTTCCTTTACATTGAAGAAGAGAAAGAAAAAAAAGATCTGTAAAAACATTTTTACTCGCTTTAGGGAGGAAGAATATGATTCTCCCACCAACTGCTGTGGCTAAAATGCAAAGGGTAAATAAGTCGGAAGGAAAATAATCTTTTTAAAAATGCTCTCTATATGAATAAAAACTATGGGGGCACTGAACACAAGTGGACACTCAAGAGGTGGAAAAATCTTAGAATTTTCAAGATTAAAACAGTCCATTTGCCAAAGATAAAAGCGTTTTGTTTTCCTCAGCTTTTCTCAGTAAGACATATTAAGCAAGTATCCCGTGTTTCTTTAGTTTCCTGATTCAGTGAAAACAAGTGGAATCTATACTACCCATACACAATGATGTAAGAAAAGGTTTAACTGTACCCCATGTACAGCAGAACCACAAAGTTTATCAAGGAAGACCCTCCATGTATATTATCAGAGGGCTTTGTATTGCAAAAATACGACAGAAACCCTGCTTTATTCCTTGCCTCAACAGATTTTGAGACCTAAATGCAAGGATCATTCAGAGTACTAATACAAATGTTATTTGGAGCCCTGAATGAATTTGCCTCAGCAGAAGTCACCAAGCAGCTTTCCTTGAGCTCTGGGCTTGCCAAAAAAACACTACTTTGGAAAAGCATTCAAGGACGTTTTCTCTTTCCTAATCCTTAAGGAGAAGCAGTAGTAAACTAGGCTCCTAATTCAACTGCTTCCCCCCCCCCCATATTAAAAACCAATATTTTTAAAATAAAAGATAATTTCATAAAATTTAAGTGTTCCAAAAAGTAACCTATCTCATTATATGCCACTTCCTATTACCTTCAAATTAGCAAAATCACTAAAGACAAGAATTTACCAAGTTCAGATTCTTTCATTTACGTTAGCTTCCTCATTTAAAAAACCCAAAAAACCCAAGGTAATTTTCAAAGGAAATTTTTAAAATGAGATTTAACAGCAAAAAGAAATTATCTCATAAAAGTATTTATTAATAAAATTTCCTTTTACTCTCAAATATCTGTGCAAATCAGATTTTAAAGGTTTTCTAAAGTATTTAATCAGTCCTCCTGTAATATTTTCTCACTTCCCTAGCCTTTGCAAATATTTCCACATCTACATAACTGAGAACTGTGTGTAGATGACAATAAACTCTGAAAGAATAAGATTTCAACTGATTAAAGACAGGGGAAACTTGAAGCTCTAGAAAACAATGAATGAGTCATTCCCAGATCAATTTGTTTTGTTTTAAACAGATTTCTTCAAGAATGCCTCTTCTCTTAAGAAAAACGTTAGACATGCATAACTGCCTTCACTGTTACACAGTGCAAACATGAGGACTTTTACTTTATATCTGTTGCAGTTTTTATTAATAAGTATTAAAAAAAAAAAAGACTCCTCAATCCACCTTCATGATGCCTTTGTTCAAAGCCCTCTGTTCCCCCTCAACGATTTTTGACTGCCAAATTCAGAGATGGCCCTATGCTGTTTGAACCTCCACGTCACTATTTAGTGTTCCTTTCAATCAACTCCTATCTACAAAACCCTTCATTTTAAACTACACTAGTGCATTCCCCTCAATAATTTTTCAAACATGTTCTACCCCCAGCAGTCAAGCTATTCACTGCAAATACCACTTCAATGAATAGAAACTGGTTTCTTCCAGGACCCATGAGTACAAGGTTGAATTTGATTTGCTCCCAAATATTATTTGTTTCCTCTTGATACTAATCAAAGATCCCAGTGATATAACCATGATCTCTTTATTTACAGACTGACATCAGATTATTTTAAAGCACTACTACAGAATGGGTCACTAAATGCAAGCACTCTACACAAAAGAGATAATAAATAATAAAAGGAAACTCAATTTTTTACCATTAATGTTATTAGTAACTGAGGTTCCAAGTCTTAATAAACTGAGAGAAGCATACAGCTGAAAATAATGTCCATTACTGGCCTACTAAGGCTAAGATACATGTTAAAAGCACTTTGACCATTTAAGCCTATTCTGACCACTACAGAAATTGTTTTGCCAAATCTAAAGGCCCAATTGTCCTATTGCTATGACATCCTTGGTTTGCACAACAAACTGCAAACTTGTACGTGTCTCTTGGAAAAGAGAAATTGTGGTAATTACTACCATAGTACATTTCTACCCAGGCTTAGATAGGAAACAAGTCTGTCTTAAGTCACAGGCAGTAAAACACAAAACACAGACAGTAGGTTCTACACAAAGGAAAAGTACTATAGTCCCAGTTCTTGGGGTTCACATTATGTGACCAATTTAGTGCTCATTTAGAATCAGTCTGAACTCTGGCAAGCTTACTTACAAGGTGAGACTTAGCAGCAGCAGCAAGATCCAAAAACTAAATTCCAAAGATTACCAACTGATGATTAGTTGAAGCGTTTCAGAATATTAACACTTTTCAAGAAAACATTTGAAAAAAGTGTAGGGATATGAAATAGCTTATATGTATATATGAATTACACACAAGCTAAGAAATTAAGTGCCAGACTCTAAAAGTCAAACCAGATGAAATAATATTTGGCATTAAATCTACTGCTGCTACTGCTGCTAAGTCACTTCAGTCGTGTCTGACTCTGTGCGACCCCACAGACGGCAGCCCACCAGGCTCCGCCATCCCTGGGATTCTCCAGGCAAGAACACTGGAGTGGGTTGCCATTTCCTTCTCCAGTGCATGAAAGTGAAAAGTGAAAGCAAAGTCGCGCTAGTAGATAATCTTTATTTTTACAGCCAAAATTCTCACTTTTAATCTTTATGATTTCCAAAACTTAGAATTTATAACATTGTCCTTTAAAAAGGAATTGACTTTCCTCCATCTTAAATACTTTATTTGATTCTGAATTTCAGAACAGAAGTTTACAGTAATGATTTCATTATATCTTTATCATTTACTTTAACATAGAAAACAGAGTTTTACTCTCTTAACTCCAATGTTAAATTCTGGGTATGTCAAAAAGTGGAAGCAAATAAACTTACCTTCAGAGAATCAACTAAATCATCAACTAAGAAGAGGCGTCTGAGTTCTTTTATTGTGCAGTTCACATGACCAAGAGCAGAATTACTGTACTTCTGAACCAACTCCTCAGATATAGCAACTTCAGATTCCAAATATGCCCTAGAAAAGAAGACACATCTTAACTGTCACTGACTGGAATGATTTTTTACAAATGTCAATCAATTGGCAAGTAGATATCCATAAGGGAGCACATTAGTAAAACATTTTACTATAGAAGCGTACTCCTTCTAAATGATAAGCACAATGTAAAGCTCACCAAGCATAGGGTGTTTGATTGATAAGGCAGGTACAGAAAACAAGCATGTCCTTTGAAGTCAGACCTATCTGAGCTTGAACGTTAAGCTCTGCCACTTACCTGGCTGTGTAACTTTAGAAGTTATTTAGTCATCCCTTTAAATCAGTTCCCTCATTTATACAACAGAGATTATCTTGAGATTTCAATGAGTAAATTGCTTATTAACACAATCAAGGACAAAGAAGCACTCAATTAATGTAGTTATTATTGCGGATTTGTTTTTTTCAGGTAGACAAAATGTTATCAACTTTTCCTAACAAAGATCCTATTCACTTCCAAATAACTACACTCTCTTCGCCTAATCTTTAGAGGAAGGTAAGTCCCTAAAGTGAAGGGACTTTAAACTGAAGTCAATCAGTCAGGTCTGACTCTTTCCAACCCCATGGACTGTGTAGCCTACCAGGTTCCTCCGTCCATGGGATTTTCCAGGCAAGAATACTGGAATGAAAACACCAATAAATCAAGCCCCGGACTGTTCAATCAGGTGCTCCAATCTATAGTGAAATAGCTGGAACTGTCAAGTTTAAGAAGACAACTGTAATGGGGAAAAATAGCCAAGTCAGCAGGAATTGTTTCAAACAATAGCAATCAGAAGTGCTATTCTCTTTTATCTGTTGGAAGCAGCTCCTTATCCAGTCCCTCTCAAAAACTCCCCACGTCTGTGGACACTAGTTACGCTGGAAATTACAGTTCTCTCTAGTGATTCCTTGTCTCCTAGTTTTACTCCTGCAATACGCCCAAACATATCTCCTTGTTTTTAGCCACTATACCATCACTATAATTCAAGTGGATTTATTTGGGTTCCTTTTTTTTTTTTTTTTTTTTTGAGCTATACTAGATAGTGCTATTCAGGCTGAACTCAGGTAGGAATCAGAAGACCTGATACCACCTAGGTATTTAACCTTGCAAAGGCATGTAAATTCTCTGAGTCATGGTTCCAACTCTACAAAATTAGAGAAACAGACTTCCTGAATCCATTCAAACTCAAACATTCTATGATTCTGACTTTCCAACCCTGAATGTTTCCAATCTTCTTTCTCACTACTCTGCTGTAGTTCAAAACTAAGCTATTCATCGAACGTTCTTAACCTTCCTGGGAGGCTTTGTCCCTCATGCTCTCCTCCCCATCCACAGCGCCCTCCTCTCACCTCTGGCGACAGCACACCCAAGTCAGTCAGCACCACCTCAAATCCCACCCATACATGAAAGCCTCTCCCCCACCCTACTATGTAACTCAAATAATGCTTTCTTTTGTATTATTCTTACAGTAATTATCATATCCATCCTGAAATATAGACGTGTATACTTGTACATTTTTTTCTACTACAGTATAAACTGTCAAGGACTAGAACATTATCTTTATTAGTACAATGTCTAATTATTTCAGTTCAGTTCAGTCACTCAGTCAGGTCCAACTCTTTGTGATCCCATGGACTGCAGCATGCCTGGCTTCCCAGTCCATCATTATTTATCGGCCAACAATTAAAAATGGTCAAACATTCACACCTAACCCTTAAACCAGAAAAAGTTTATTAATGCAGTTTTAAGAAATATAGAAGTGGCTGATATGACTTTAGCTGTATTCTGTTTCTCTGTACCACTGCTTTTGCTCCTGCTGAGGCCCAAAGGCACGCACCAGAAGATATTTACATTCATTCACCTGGCATTTCTGTGCTGTTACTGCAATGGCAGCACAGTTGTCACTCTTTCCCAGAGACCACAGGTATTACATATCAACTACATGATATTAACTTTACTAACGTGACTGGAGAACTTGGAAAACTGTCCAAAAGGCGGTTAAATTGGCATGTTAGCTGAATTTACTTTATGACTATAAAAGACCTTTGAGCTAATGATAATGTTTTATTAGTTTCTTTTAAAAGTCTTTGTTAAATCAAACAATATGTAAAATTTATAATAATTTAGAATTGTTGACCTGACAACATTTTTATATATTTCAGTGTAACTAACTAAAAATCATACTCCTTTACAATTTGTGGCATGATATAACTGCTGTTTTGAAACTGCAATTTCATATTACTGAATTCAGTTTGTTTCCTCTGTAAAATGTAGTAATGTCTAATCTCAGAGTCTCATGAAAACTGGGAACCTGAAATTAGGACAACAGGGGTGTTAAGTGATAGAAACTGGTGTTAAGTCTGAGATAGAAGACTCATTTAAAAATATGAAAATTTAGTGGCTGTCAGGGGCTGGGTGGGGAGCAGCTATAGATACAAAATGTCTTTTGAGTATAACGAAAATATCTAGAATGAGATGGTGATGGTTGTGTAATTCCATGAATATATGGAAAACCACTGAATTCCACAGTATGTGAATTATATTTATCTCAGTTTTTAAAGGAGGGGATGTGGGTGGGGAACGTGCTGAATGTGAAGTGAGATCAGAAGATCCAAGCTGAGGTGTGTCCACCCCATTAGCAACCAAAGATATAATGCTAGCGTACTTGTCAAAATAAGGTAAGAAGATGATAGTTTACAGACAAGAAAATGGTGAAATAAAGGAGTTCTCCAAAGGATAATAAAAGTAATGCCTCAGGGAAGGAGCAGAAGAAACTAAACAGAGTAGGAAGGAATGGTAAGAAAAGACACAGACAGAGTGAGGAAGCACAATGGAAAAGCATAATCTCAGAGAGCCTAAAAAGTAATCAATTAAGAAAATACAACTCTATTCTAACATGTATACTATCATGTGAATTGAATCGCCAGTCTATGTCTGACGCAGGATGCAGCATGCTTGGGGCTGGTGCATGGGGATGACCCAGAAAGATGTTATGGGGAGGGGAGGTGGGAGGGGGGTTCATGTTTGGGAATGCATGTAAGAATTAAAGATTTTAAAATTTTAAAAATAAAAAACTAAAAAAAATAAAAATAAAAATTAAAAAAAAGAAAATACAACTCTCGCCAATCCCAAACATGTGAAAAAGACACAGCTTCCTTAAAAGTAAAATTAGGTAACCAACACCTACTTCTAATAAGTAAATATTACTAACATGTAGTGGAGTTAGGCTACGGCTAATGATACATAGACCCAGGCTTTTCCATCAGGAGCCTATGAAATGACCATTAGGAAATCTCAAAAGCAAATGCTTTTGGTATAGCTTTTTAGCAAAAATTTGCAATTTTCTTCTAGCAGTTAAAAAAAAAAGCATGCCTGTAACTCTACAAGTAGCAGAAATTAGTCTCAGTCAATACTGAGACTGTTTGCAGTGCTGCGAACGTGTGCCTTGTTTTCCAGACATCTCACCTGAATGGGTGTCCTTCATCAGATTTCTGGATAGCCTGGATCACACCCTTATATATCCTAAAGCTGATAGTCACAGAGAGCAGGGCCAAGGCAATGTAGGCCGTTACACTCACAATGCTGAATACTGTCAGTGAGAGCAGCAGGAATAAGCTGGCACCAAACACCACTCCAGTCTTCTTAATGTCTCTCCAGTAGAGGAGGTCAACAACTGAAGATGTAAAAAGAAGAGATCCGAAATTAGAACATTATCTTACCCATTTTTACTTGCCACATTTTTATTTACCTACAAAAGTAAAATGGCCTTAAGTATATATATATATATATATTCAAATAACAGAAAAAAATATCTTAACACAGAAAAACTACTAACTCAAAACATGCTAAGAAATGAAAACTTTACTAAAAACTAAACAGGTGAGTTTCACGGCTCTGCTTTTAAGAGTTCTCTGAGAAACTTCACAAAACGATAACCTAACCTGGCTATCACTGAAACAAACATTTCCTACAAAGCTAATAACAGAGGGAAATAGCCTTTACACTACCCAGAAAGCTACTTTCCTCTAGGAACAGGTAAATGTAATGCCATAAAACTTTAGGTGTCAAAGAAGAAAACATGTTACACTATTATATAATGTTTATTAATAGTAAGGAGTCAAAGCCTAACCTAGCAAGCCTGCTCTTGGCCCATGGTCACAGGCCACTGTGGGGATTGAATTACCAGGGGCCTGTGGTCTCAGGATCAGGTTATGTACAACCCAAGGAGAACATAATTATGTATAACCCTCCTCTGCAGGAGGCCCAAGAGCTCTGTAACTCACAGGCTAAACATAGTTCATCCCTTTCTGGATTGTGGACAGTTGGGATCAGGGAGCGTTCTTATAGTAAAATAAATACGGATATACTCTTGAGTACATTTTTAAATAGTTAATTTTTAAGACGAAGGAGGCAAGAAAGAAAAATCACATCTAGGGGCTACTTCAGTCTTGATCCCCAGGTCCTCTAATGTGTTTGAACTTCCTTTAGTGTTAAGGGTACTTTTGTGGGAAAATTTATGTATACAAACTACAAAATTAAGATACTTTTATGAAGCCCTAAATTCCTATTAGTGAATATCATATGAGTACTGATTAAGATATTTTAAATGCTCGTAAGTGTGCTGCACATACCAGGGGTTCAACAGTTATTATGTTGAAGGAACATTTATTCCACCCTCCTAAATTAATCTGATTTGAATGCTATTAATTTAACATCCTATATATGATTTACAGCTTTGTTTTCAAACTCTTATTTCAACTATTTATTAAAGTTTCTCTATTTCGAGTTCACTCCAACTCTGCCTAAAACACCCACATCAGTTATGTTCTATCCAATTAGTCTCTACGACTACACCAATATACTAGCACAGCTGTGACCTGATCAGAACTTGAAATGGGGCACCTGTACCATGAATAACAAACACTGAGTAACAGCAGTGCTAACGGCTTTCTCACATTCAGCAAACACTTATTGAGCTGATACTGTTAAAAAACAAAAACAACTCAACCTAGTAGAGTGGATTTTAAAAGCTGAAAATGGGGCCATGGATTTTTCTTTAAGCCCTGTCCACTCTGCTGCTAAGACACTCAGTCGTGTCCGACTCTATGCGACCCCATGGACAGCAGCCCACCAGGCTCCTCCGTCCCTGGGAGTCTCCAGGCAAGAGTACTGGAGTGGGGTGCCATTGCCTTCTCCAATGCATGAAAGTGAAAAGTGAAAGTGAAATCGCTCAGTTGTGTCCGACTCTTAGCGACCCCATGGACTGCAGCCCACCAGGCTCCTCCATCCATGGGATTTTCCAGGCAAGAGTACTGGAGTGGGGTGCCATTGCCTTCTCCAACTCTAAAACACTATCATTCTAGAAAGATGATAAGACACATAAAAAGAGTATCAGTAAATTTTAAAACAAATACCATACCATTGTGAGAATTTAGAAAAGGAAAAAGACTGGAGGAAATTTTAAAAGACTTTGTGAAAGAGACAGATATCAAGCTGAGTCTTGAAGAACGGGTAGGCATCTAGAAAACCTGCAGGGACAGGGCTCACTGTAAGTCTCTGCTAGCAACAATTCTAATAACCAGTGCAGTTTTCTTTCTTTCAGCAAGAGGGTAGGGAGAGCAGTAACAACGTTAGCCTTTGGTAACATTCTTTCTTGGAGGCTCCCCCTGTGCCCCACAACAGCAGCTTACCTAAGACAGACACAACAGGAGCTTACACAGACAAAGCACTTAAGACTCCGGAGTCGAATCACCTAGACTAAAACACTGGTTCCATAACATACTAGTTATGTGACTTCAAGCAAGTCATTAAATCACTCTACACTTCACCTTCTTCCTCTATAAAATATGTATACAAATAGGAATGACTTTACTGAGATCATTACCGATTTCACTGAGATGCTGTAAGGATTAAGTGAGATAATGAATTAACAAAATTCTTCATCAGTAAGATAATGAATAGAATGCATTTAATATAGTATACAGCATAAAATAAATATCTTAATAAATGTCAAAGCTATTATTTTTATTATCATAAATGCCACCATAATCATTATCACCTTCTTATTCAGATTTTTAAATAATAAATACACAGAGAAAAAGAAAATGTCAGCCTCGTGTTTTCCAGATGGCGCTAGTGGTAAAGAACCCACCCACCAATGCAGGAGATGTAAGAGACTTCGGTTCCACCCCTGGGTTGGGAGATCCCCTGGAGGAGGGCACAACAATTCACTCTAGTATTCTTGTCTGGAGAATCCCATGGACAGAGGAGCTTAGTGGGCTATGGTCCATAGGGGTGAAAAGAGTTACGCATGACCAAAGTAACTTAGCACACATTGCTGTGTTATATCACAAACATGTCACTTTATAAATCACCCGGAAAAGGATTTTAAAACATACTCAAGTTTTCATCATTACAGAGCAAATACAAGTTGATAACCTAGATGAATGAGCAAGTAAACACCCCAAATCTATTTTTATATAAAAAAGAGAAACTCTTCCTTTGTAAAAACGTCTGCCAGAACATTTATTAACCCTCAATATCACTATTGCTAATAAAAGATAAATGCAGATATCCTCACTATTTTTTACCATCATTAAAAAGACTTAGAGGTATTTACAACATGTATTAACGTCAAATCAAGTTATATAATAAAACAAGAGTTACTCTCTGAACAGTTTCAATGACTAGATAAGAATTATTTATAAGTAGTCTCTGATTGCTGTATAGATGGCTGTGGTGTAAAGAAGTACCAGGAACAGGGACTCTAGAAACCCACACCCTGGTACCCACATCCTCAGCATTGTATAACTTTGGATGAGGCTCTGCTTCCTGTAGACTCACAGAAACTAATAGGATTCACAGTTAGTACAAAGATACGCGTCAGTCCTGCATTCAAATTCCCAATCAGCGTCCAAATTAGTCAGACTTTATGTTCTATTGTTTGTGCGGGATAAAAATTTTAAATATCTGCTTTCTTTTTTGATCTAGATTTACTAGGGGGTGAGAAGCTTAAATATTTTTATTTATATCGGTTTTTTGAAGTGAACATTCCTTTTGGTCAAACATTATTAAAGATTTAGGAAAACAAACTCACATTCCTGTAATTTTTCAAGCCATTATAAACTACGCCATTATGACAACAGCACGAGAGGAGCTAAAAAGAGAAAAAGACTGAAAAGCTACAGACTTTTTACACCTAAGAAATGTCTTCCGAGTTGCCGATCTACTATCTCCACATATCCCTTTATTTACTGAGTCAGCATTTACTGGGCACTCAGACCAAATACTGTCTATAGACATTATCTCTTTCAATTATTAAAACTCTATATGAGACAGGCTTTCAGACAAGAAAAGCGAGACCCAGATCATTTAATAAGTGGTGCACTTGAATTTTTAACACAGGCTTCCACTGATAAAACTCACCCTCTTCACGCATGATGCCAAATTAAAGGCTCAGACTTTTATTAAAAATATGTAACTATGAAGTCTGAAAGGCTATCTAGTTAACAGTTTTTATCTCTGGGTTGAACTGTTATGAACTTAATTTGCTTCATTTCCTTTTACACCACCTGAAATTGTCCCTTTTTGAGGGAAGCATGAATTACTACTATATTTACCATAAAAGCACCCTTTCTATTCCTGTTTCATACCACTACAGAATCTTATAACAAATGTGGTTCTCCCAGTAGGCTTTCCTACTGGGAAGAAAATACCCTCCCTGATAGCTTAATACTAATATTTACATGCAGCTCATAGTTAAAGTTCTGGTGCTTTGGGCTGAATCAAGCCAATTTCCCCTAAGCTCATGATATGAGGACAGTCATGTGTATGATCCAGTGATATTCAGTGACTGCTGCCTAAGATAAACCTAACTGCAGGCAAGTGCAGTAAACTGTAACCTACCACGTCCTTTCTACCTATCAAATGGTTCCTAAAAATGAGGTCTTTTCAAGAAATGGAAGAGCTCTGAAGATCTTGTCTGCAAGTCCATATATACTGTGTGAAAATATCCAAAGAGTGATGTAAGAGTTCTCAAAGCAGATACGATGAGAGTCAGGTGGAAATAAGTCCCAGAGATGCCCCGGTGATGAGGAGGAACAAAGGGCAGAAGAGTCAAGAGACACGACAGCTAGGTACTGACAGGCAAGCATAAGACAAAAGTAACATACCCTATAGGAAGGTCTGAGAAGCAATCCACATGGTCATCATGTCATTGTGCAAAGTATAGAAGGGTTTCAATCTTTTTTTGTAAAGGAATTTAACAGATTGTTAGTGAAGCTGCAAGGATTAAAAAAATACAGTTTCTAGCAAAGAGGGGTATAATTTTAATTGATATTCACCAGTATTTCCAGTTTCACAGACTCCTTAAATTGGTTCTAATGAAAAAACTTTGAAAGATAAAGTTTATCTGGTATTGGTGATTCTCAATGGAGGGAGTCATAAAATTTTTTCAAAATCCTTTCCTTCCTGAGAAATATATTCAAATATTATTGCTTCTAATATCCATCAAGAAATGTATGCATTATATCCATTAGTTAATTTAGATGTTTGTTCAACCCTGACACCAAAATCAGGCAGACACATCACAAGAAAACTACAGACCAAGATCCCTTATGAATACAGATATAATAATCCTCAACAAAGTACGAGCAATCTGAATTTAGCAACACATAAGAAGGGTTACATACCATGGCCAACGGACTTCCCTGGTGGCTTAGACGGTAAAGCGTCTGTCTACAATGTGGGAGACCTGGTTCAATCCCTGGGTCGGGAAGATCCCCAGGAGAAGGAAGTGGCAATCCACTCCAGTGCTACTGCCTGGAAAATCCCATGGACAAAGGAGCCTGGTAGGCTACAGTCCATGGGGTTGCCAAGAGTCGGACACGACTGAGCCACTTCACTTTCACTTCACCATGGCCAAGTGTTATTTATCACAGGAATACAAGGCTGGTTTCAACATATGAAAACCCATCAATAATACACCATATTAAAAGAATTAAGGACAAAACCCCACATGATGACAACAAAGAAGCAATATGACAATATCTAAGACCCTTTTCATTATAAAAATACAAACTAGCAATAGGAATGGAAGGAATGTCCTCAAGCTGATAAATGTATCTACAAAAAACCCACAACTAACATCATACTTAATGATGAAAGACTGAAAGCATTTACCCTAAGGCCAAGAACCAGGCTAGGATATTCCTCTTTCAACTTATATTCAACACTGTCCTGGAGATATGGAGGTAGGGCAGTCAAGAAAAAGAAAGAAAAGGTATCCAGACAGTAAAGAAAGAAATTCAACAATCTCTATTTGCAAATAACACAATGTTATAGGTGGAAAATCCCAAGGAATCCACCAAAAAGGCAACAAACTAATTAACAAGTCCAGAAAGGTTGTAGGATATATACATACACACACACACACACATATATATTGATCAATATATAAAAAATCAATTGTATTTCTATACTAGCAATGAATGATCTGAAAATGGATTAAGAAAAGAATTCCATTTACAATAAGCATCAAAAAGTTTAAACAGAGCAAAAGACTTTGAAACTACAAGTGTTGAAAGAAATTAAAGACAAACACATAGAAAGACAGCCCATGTTTACAGATTAAAAGCCTCAAATTGATCTATAGAGCAATCTCTATCAAAGTCCTAGCTGCCTTTTAGAAAAAACTGACAAGCCAATTATAGAATTCCAATGGAAATGCAAGAGATCCAGAATAGCCAGAATAATTTTGAAAAACAACAGAGTTGGAGCTTTCCTTTTTCAAAGCTTCCAACAAAGCTACAGTAATCAGTTTGGTAGCTGTGTAAGGATGGACAGATAGACAGATTATGGAATAAAATTAAAAGTCCAGAAATAAACCCTTACATTATGGTCAAGTGATTTTGACAAGGATGCAAAGACATTCAACGGGGGAAAGACCAGTTTTTTCAACAAGTGGCACTAGGACAACTGGACATTCACTTCAAAGAGACCGAGCTGGACCCATACATTACACCATATACAACTCAAAATGGATTAAAGACCTGAAGAGTTTACAGTACAAAACTTAGAAGAAAAAAATAAGTATAAATTTTCATGATTTTAGATTAATGTTTCCTTATAGCAGAAACAGTTTTAAAAAAGTAATAAATTGACCTCAGTAAATTAAAAACTTCTGTGCTTTAGAGGACATTATCAAAGTGAATATTCAACCACAGAATGGGAGAAAGTATTTACAAATTAAACATCTGATACAAGACTTGAATTCAGAATATATTTAAGAAACTCTTAACAACTCAACAATAGCAAGACAAATCAGCTGAAAATTGGCAAAGGATTTGAATATAAATTTCTGCAAAGAATATGGCCAGTAAAGAATGTAAAGATGTCATTAATCATTAGAGAAATGCAAACCAAAACCACAACCAGATATCACTTCAGACACACTAGGCTGGCTAAAATAAAAAAGGCAGATGACAAATGCTGGCAAAAAGTAAAAGACTGGAATCCTCTTACGTTGCTGATGGGAATATAAAATCCAGCCATGGTGAAAAACTGGCAATTCCTCAAAAAGTTAAACAGAGAGTTACCATATGACCCAGCAATTCCACTCCTAGAAATTTCCATCCAAAAGACTAGAAAAATCTATGTATACAAACGTTCACAGCAGCATTACTCATAGTAACCCAAAGAGGAAACAATCCAAATATCCGTCAACTGATGAATGGATAAACAAAATATTCATATGATAGAATATTATTCAGCCATAAAAAGGAATGAAGAACTGATAACATGCTACAACATGGATGAGTCTTGAAAATATTTCGCTAAGATAAAGAAGCCAAACACAAAAAGTTACATGGTTCTATTTACATCAAGTGTCTTGAACAGGCAATTCTACAGAAGCAGAAAGTAGATTTGTGGTTGCCAAGAACTGGGAGTAGAGACTGGGAATGACTGATGATGGATTTAAGATTTTTTTGAGGGTGGGGATGAAAATGTTCTGAAATTAAATAATGGTGATGGCTCCACAATTCTGGAAATATACTAAAAATCAATGAGTTGTATATTTAATTAAAAAATTAAAAACAAACAAAAAAACCCTTCAGTAAATATTACTGACTGATTAGAATAAAAGCATACTTATGCCAGTTTAAAGCATGCAGTAATTCTAATTATTCAAAAAATGTTTCTATGCTTTGGATTTAACATTTGTTTATTTAAACTATCAGATATCTACACTTTTAAATAAAAAACAGTGATGCTTTCAGATAACTTATAAAACAGTAAATACTATCTTACAGGCTTTTCTCTCCTTACCAGAACCTGAAAGACTGCTAAATGCCTTTAATCTTTATATCACCTGCTTCATTAATATTTGCTGCACTGTCTGAATAATGGCCAGATTAACAAGTTTCTATTCCTAAGAATAATTAAAGAGTTTAATATTTTCAAATTAAAGGACATCTTTAAATAAGAACTACAAGGTCTCTAAAATGTTAATTTTTGATTCATCTGTAATCACTTCAGTACTGCTGTTTGTGAAGGAAGAGTTTAATGGCCTCTTTATTCTTGAGAAACCAAAATTAAGACAGAGGGCTTGTACAAGGAAAAGTTTACCCTTTCATGCTTCCTGAAGTCCCTTCTGTATTGCAGAATGGAGTGTTAATCATGCAAGGCAACCTAAACTTTATTCTTAAAGAAAATGTTCATGAAATTCCTTTTAAAAATCTGAAATTAATCTAACAGTGCCTCTTCCTTTTGTAATGCTTATGGATTACCAAATATTAATAATTTTGATCAACTTAAACAAAATTTTTGTCATTTAGAAAAGAGTGATTTATTCCCTGCAGTGCTTCCCCACTTTTGTTTTCAAAATAAAACTGTGAAAAATCTTTGATTGTGCTTTGTGTAGTGCACAGAGCAGTACAGCATCATTATCAAATCAAAATTTTAATTTAAAATAATTCCCCATACACTACAGTCTTTTATTCAAAAGAAATAACTTCTGGCCCAAGGAAGAGTAGGAAGAGTTTATGTACATGTGGTAATCATAAATTGTCGACTGTCATAGCTAATAATAGTGCCAGCCTTACATGCAGAAGTCATCCAATTACATTTTGCCCCTAATCAAATTCTTACTGAAGCTCTTCCTTGAATAGCCTGAAGTCAGGTTTCAATTCTTAAATCTTTTATCTGGGTAGGAAAAAACACTGAACTAGGTGGTCTAAAAACACTGAGAGAAAAAGCAACAGCTAGCGGTAAAGTGCCTACTTCCTAAGCAAAAGCAAATACTAAGTACTCTTTAATAAAGTAATGTGAAGAATGAGAAAGGAAGAAAGGCAGTTAAAAAGGAAATTAATAAATATAAACAAATAAATGTTTAACTATTAGAATGATCTCCAAGCCAGGCTTCAGCAATACGTGAACCGTGAATTTCCAGATGTTCAAGCTGGTTTTAGAAAAGGCAGAGGAACCAGAGATCAAATTGGCAACATCCGCTGGATCATCGAAAAAGCAAGAGAGTTCCAGAAAAACATCTATTTCTGCTTTATTGACTATGCCAAAGCCTTTGACTGTGTGGATCACAATAAACTGTGGAAAATTCTGAAAGAGATGGGAATACCAGACCACCTGACCTGCCTCTTGAGACATCTGTATGCAGGTCAAGAAGCAACAGTTAGGACTGGACATGGAACAACAGACTGGTTCCAAATAGGAAAAGGAGTACGTCAAGCCTGTCTATTGTCACCCTGCTTATTTAACGTCTATGTAGAGTACATCATGAGACACGCTGGGCTGGAAGAAGCACAAGATGGAATCAAGATAGCCAGGAGAAATATCAATCACTTCAGATATGCAGATGACACCACCCTTATGGCAGAAAGTGAAGAGGAACTAAAAAGCCTCTTGATGAAAGTGAAAGAGGGGAGTGAAAAAGTTGGCTTAAAGCCCAACATACAGAAAACGAAGATTCATGGCATCTGGTCCCATCACTTCATGGGAAATAGATGGGGAAACCGTGGAAACAGTGTCAGACTTAATTTTTGGGGGCTCCAAAATCACTGCAGATGGTGATTGCAGCCATGAAATTAAAAGACGCTTACTCCTTGGAAGAAAAGTTATGACCAACCTGGATAACATATTGAAAAGTAGAGACATTACTTTGCCGACTAAGGTCCATCTAGTCAAGGCTATGGTTTTTCCAGTAGTCATGTATGGATGTGAGAGTTGGACTGTGAAGAAAGCCGAAGAATTGATGCTTTTGAACTGTGGTGTGCAGAAGACTCTTGAGAGTCCCTTGGACTGCAAAGAGATCCAACCAGTCCATTCTAAAGGAGATCAGCCCTGGGTGTTCTTTGGAAGGAATGATGCTAAAGCTGAAACTTCAGTACTTTGGCCACCTCACGTGAAGAGCTGATTCATTGGAAAAGACTCTGATGCTGGGAGGGACTGGGGCCAGGAGGAGAAGGGGACGACCGAGGATGAGATGGCTGGATGGCATCACCGACTCAATGGACGTGAGTTTGAGTGAACTCTGGGAGTTGGTAATGGACAGGGAGGCCTGGCGTGCTGCAATTCATGGGGCTGCAAAGAGTCGGACACGACTGAACGACTGAACTGATTAGAGTGATATTAAATTGTATTTTTCACAATCATAGTCTTCATACTAATACATACTATGTTATTTATTATAAATCACACGCCTTAAATAAAATTTTCCCAATTGCCAGGAAAAATGAGTAGAATTCAGAGTTAATCATTTATTACCGCATAGCAAGTTTTTATCTCTATATAAAAGAGTCTCCAGACTCTTGCCTGGAGAATCCTATGGACAGAGGAGCCTGGTGGGCTACAGTCCCTGGGGCAGCAGAGTCAGACACGACTGAGCGACTAACACGCACACACGGTAAGCACTCGCGTGGCTAATAAACGACAGGTGAAGGTACACAGAAAGATCTGTGCAGAGTGGGAGTTTAACCTTTCAGCAAAGACAGTAAGAGAAGCTTGAGTCCTATTTCTTCCATCTATTTACCATCAGTATGACCCTGGTTAGATCACTTAACCTAGTTTCCCATGTATAAAACTGGAAAAATGATAGCCACCTAACAAGTTAAGTTGAAAATGAAATGGGACTTCACGCGTGAAAATGCTTGATGAACTAAATACTAAATAAAAGTAATGTCTGAAGAGATAAAGTCAAGTAACTCAATCAAATATTAAATACTATGCTTTAATGCTCAACTAAGCTCTGATTTTTTTAAAAGGTGAGTTCAACTTTCTCTGAAAGAAAGCACTGCTAACTTGGTTTCAGTTAGGAAGTTTCATGTTGAAGGGTACCTAGTATTGCTACAGAGTATCTCAACTAAATACCTGGCAAACCAGCCTCCCTCTTGGCCATCTCTCCTCATCCTGTAGCTTGAGTTTCTAAAAGACATTAATTTCAGACAGGTCCTTGTGTCTTTCATAACTAAATCTTCCCTGTCTTACTCCTGACAACTTTACAGTATGTTGTCCATTTTGACCACCACATATCTCAGGAAGAAACATTTTACATAAAATTAGTATAAATTCTATATTTGCCCTTTCCATAGTAATTTAGCAATCCCCTATTCTGAGCAAGGAACTGTGCAACTATTTTGTATACATTATCACTGATCACAACACCTCTATAAAGTGCTCATTACCTGCATTTCATACATAAAGAAAGTGAGGCTTAGAAGTATTAATATTATTAAATTGTGCAGGGTTACCAACTGAAATTCAGGTCTGACTATGAATGTCTCACTCCTTCCATCATACCACATTTTGTATTTAAAGGACTTTATCTAACCCCACATCCAAGGTCAGACGTGGCAGTCGAGAGGAGCTACCCCAGGCCCAATGTAGGGAGCTGTGGCTGCGCTTTGCTGGAGCAGCTGTGAAGAGATACCCCACGTCCAAGGTAAGAGAAACCCAAGTAAGACAGTAGGCGCTGAGAGAGGGATCAGACAGACTCAAACCACAATCACAGACAACTAGCCAATCTGATCACATGGACCACAGCCTTGTCTAACTCAGCGAAACTAAGCCATGCCGTGTGGGGCCACCCAAGACAGATGGGTCACGGTGGAGAGGCTTGACAAAATGTGGTCCACTGGAGAAGGGAACGGCAAACCACTTCAGTATTCTTGCCTTGAGAACCCCATGAACAGTATGACAAGGCAAAAAGATAGGACACTGAAATATGAACTCCCCAGGTCGGTAGGTACCCAATATGCTACTGGAGATCAGTGGAGAAATAACTCCAGAAAGAAGAGGATGAGATGGTTGGATGGCATCACCGACTCAATGGACATGGGTTTGGGCAGACTCCAGGAGTTGGTGATGGACAGGGAGGCCTGGTGTGCTGCGATTCATGGGGTCACAAAGAGTTGGACACAACTGAGCAACTGAACTGAACTGATCAGTACTCATTAGCTCTTTATCCTTCTTGAGGATTCCATATAGTGTTTCAACTCCAGTTTAAATAACTGAGATGCAATTTCAGTAATATAGATTCATTAACAGGACTGAATCATGTTCTGTTTAAATTGCAAATTGTGATTCCTAGAACCTATCTAAATTGTCCCTCTCTTTGAAAATAATAAATTAAAACTATAATAGCAATAGATTTAGATAGATGAGACAACATAAATCGACCACAAAACTGCACATCTTCCTAATAATGTAGCATTTTGTAAGATCAATGTCTTAAGCAATGTTGGAGAATTACTCCAAAAGAGACTGATAGTCCAATAGGCACTTCAAAATAGACTATGTGACCTCAAAAGATTAACAGTAAGCAACAGGTAAGTCATGAAAACCCTTGAGCCTTTTTTGTAAAAGGACATTATGTATGATCCACTGTGAAAATTCAACTATAAAACATGTCATTTTGTGTTAACCAATTTCATAGTAAAAACTACACATCAGAAAGCCCCCAAACTTGATTCATTTCTGTTTATTCTAAGAACTTATGCACAGCTGTGATTACAACCTAAATTTTAAATTTCATAACTGTTGGTTTTATGTTTCAAAATAAAGTCTTAAATAAATTTTTTGCCCTCTGTTATTTGCCATGAAATTTGAGCTTACTTTAAGCGGTTGTTTCCCCTGTATTAAGTATCCTCAAGGAGAAAATGTTTCAATACAGTGCAGGAAAGTAAAACTACTATTATTGTTGCTGACTTCTAAGGAAAATCCAAACTTCTATGAGTTAAGAGAACTGTGAGGTTCCCTAACTAGCCAACCAATTTACTTAATTCATTAGTTCCTGTTGTTTTCAACACTTCCTTTAATCCCACATTCCATTTCTAGCTGTATTAAAAGAGAACCAAAAATTACAGCAGAAAATAGTTCTAACTTCTCACTTGCAATGTGCTGGCATCCACACATGACAAGAAATAGGCACCAAACCTTAGAAACAGGAAGTTGCTGCAGAAGTCCTATTTTCTACTAATAAAAAATAAGTGGGAAACATACTGTTCCATTACTCCAGAAATCTGAAAAGCTTAATAAACTGAAATAGGTGGAAAAGTCAGAGCAAATTACTAGTTTAAAAAGAGACTGAACTTCACTAGTAGGTAAACCTCTATAACCTTACGTATCTATTGCATACTCAATATAAGTGCTCAATGAATAAACGGCTAATAGTACACAGTGTGTGTGCATGCGTGTGTGTTAGTTGCTTCAGTCGTGTCCAACTCTTTGTGACCCTATGGACTGTAGCCCACCAGGTTCTTCTGTCCGTGGGATTCTCCAGACAAGAATACTGGAGTGGAGCCCTCCTCCAGAGGATATTCTCAACCCAGGAATCAAACCCGCATCTGCACCGGCAGCACATATGCAACGGTATTTTAGTGGCTATCAATACCTTACATAATGCTTAACATGTGATTGGATTAAAAATTTGAGGACAATGAAGCAGACTAAAGTAGACATGTTGATATATTTATACACTATATACACATAAACACACATCCAGTAACAAAAATAAGCATTATCCTTGAGGATGACCCTATGCCACTAGCTATGTAGTGCTAAACAAATAATTCAGTCTCTTTAGTTTTCCTGTTTTCCTTACCTGTAAAACATGACTATTTAGAATAGGATAAATGACTATTAAGACGTCTTATCTATGGATAAAATATAAAAATCCTGGATTCACAAAAGTTCCTTAAGTTACTTAACTGCTCCTTTAAGAAGGGGTAAGGTAAGGAGAATCTCTTATTTTTCCCATTTGAAAATACATTTTTAAAAATTCCCAAGAATGAATGTATGGGCGTCCCAGGTGGCAGTGGTAAAGAATTCCTGCCAATGCAGGAGATGTGGGTTTGATCCCTGGGTCAGGAAGATCCCCTGGAAAACAGCAGGGCAACCCATTCCAGTATTCTTGCCTGGAGAATCCCATGGACAGAGGAAACTGATGGGCTACAGTCTATGAGGTTACCAAGAGTTGGACACAGTTGAATGACTGAGCGCGCACAGAATGGAGGTATACGGTTCAAGGACAGGAGTAAACCTGGACGAGTATCAAAGTTCTCATCCTCTCACTCTATTGCAAAGCTATGCACAGTCAGTGAGAAGACCCAATGATGAGGCCACCGCTATTTCTTCTGCTTTCAAGGAATTTACAGACTAGAAAAAAAAAAAGCTAATATTTTATACATATACGTGTGTGTGTGTGTGCACGTGTGCTGTGCTAAGCTGCTTCATTTATGTCCGCCTCTGTTGAGACCCTAAGGACTATAGCCTGCCAGGCTCCTCTGCCCTTATGTCCGCCTCTGTTGAGACCCTAAGGACTATAGCCTGCCAGGCTCCTCTGCCCTTATGTCCGCCTCTGTTGAGACCCTAAGGACTACAGCCTGCCAGGCTCCTCTGCCCATGGGATTCTCCAGGCGAGGATACCAGAGTGGATTGCCATTCCCTTCTCCAGGGGATATTCCCAACCCAGGGATCGAACTGGCGTCTCTTAACGTCTAACCTGCATTGGCAGGCGGGTTCTTTATCACTATAGATGTAAAACTGTAACCGAAGGCACAGAATGAAACCCAAGAGATTGGAGTTCTGAGGAACACTGGATTATCTTCACTTGAGAGGTGAATACCTCAGGAAGGACTGGGCCTAAAACTTGGATTGGATTTTAGACAGAGAAAAACAGAAGCAAATGCAAAGAACAGGCATGTTGAGGGAGTAAGTCCTTCAATGTGGCTGGAGGCAGAATAATGGGAGATGGGATTACAGAGGCTAGGACTAGACTATGAATGCCTTTTAAAAGTCCAGGACAGAAGTATGAACTTGATTTGAAAAGTAAAAGAAAATCTCTTAAGCGCAATAATCACAGCCATACTTTAGGAAGTGTTTGGCTTGATACATAGGATTTAGTAGAAAAGCCAGTTAGAAGTTCTGGTGAGGAATGAGGAAAACCCAGATTTGGGTAAACATAAAAAACAGAGCAGATACTTCCATTGTTCCCACTATTTATTCACTTAAGATTTTAAACCATATAAAGGAGGAAAAAATTGCAAATTTACTCTTTTTCAACTTAAACTGGTTCTCATCAAGTAATTTACTTAAAACACAAAAATAGCTATCTTAGAAAAGAGTTAAAACCATCAAGAAAGCATATGGAGCATTTAATTTTGGCCAGGGTTTCAGGACAGGTACTTCTATACATTGCTCAAAATCATTTGCATCTTTCTGGAGGGTAGTTTTGCAACATGAATCAAAAGTCTAAATACTATAACCCAGCAATTTGGAAATAATTATAAATAAGAACAATAATTTACCTCCAATACTTTGGCCACCTGATGTGAAGAACTGACTCATTTGCAAAGACCATGATGCTGGGAAAGATTGAAGGCTGGAGGAGAAGACGACCACAGAGGATGAGATGGCTGGATGGCATCACCGACTCAACGAACATGAGCTTGAGTAAGCTCCGGAGTTGGTGATGGACAGGGAAGCCTGGCGTGCTGCAGTCCATGGGGTAGCAAACAGTCAGACACGACTGAGCGACTGAACTAAACTGAACTGATATTTGTTCTAGCACTGCTCATACTTGCAAAAACTTTAGGAATAACTTGAGTATTTAACTATATGGGATTACCAGGGCATACTTAGAAGACTACATCCATTAAAACAATGTAGAATGTTTTGTGAAGTGATAGCTTCCTTCTTACACAGACCTTCTAAATTTTCTATAACATACACATACACACACACAGTATAACAATACTAAAGCAGTAAAAAAACTAGAAGAAATCGCTAATGAATGACTCAACATTGGGTTTCAGCTAAGTTTAGAACTGAAAAGCAGGGAGGCTTCCTCTAATCAATAGGTCTCTCAATTGATTAACATCCAAGTTCCCTTCTCAGGATTTTTTGGGGGGTGGGTTTAAGTAAGGGGTTTAGTAAAGCATGTTTCAAGCAGCAAGATTTCTTCTTCTATCTACCTGAATGTCAGTATAAGCATACGCCTGTATCCACATACTCAGTAACCTTACGCTTTGAAAGAAACTGAGTGACTTAGCAACAGTAGAGAAAGCCCTAAACTCCAGAAATGGTCCTAGGTCAACCTGTCTTGCCTTACAATCAAACTAGGTTTAAATGCTAGAAAACTTCTGTCCCCATTCCACACAAACTTCTCCCAAGGTTCACTTCCAGCATGTTAACTGCCAAATCCCAAAAGCACTGGTAATAATGGGTAGTGTTGCACATTTCTAAAATTCAATAGGGTCCACAGTCATTCCTCCATCGTCACATTAAATGACTTCTCTGTAGTGTTTTAACCACCCATTCTGTTTTCTCTTGAAAAATCTCTCTCCTTAAGATCAGGGAACCGGCACGATCCTGCTTGGACTCTAATTTCCTTGTCTTCCTGGTCCGCACATCCCCACTATTTCAATAGGTTTTAGGATTTCCTTACTTAACCTTCTGTTCTTTTTACGCTAATATCCTCACAGTATTCATCTGTCTCACTTTGCATTCAATTCTCAATTAGTCATTCATCATTAAGCCTGTCATTTCACTAAGCTTCAGTAAATTTCCAAAATGGAACTTGGCATCATTTCTACCTACTTTAGCTCTATTTCCACTGACACTAAAGCATGAGCACTGCCAAAGTTTCACTCTGAAATTTCATGTTGTCCTCCGAGTCCCTCCCTCACCCTAGTCCCACAAATCTATGTCAAATGTCAAGTACTCCTCTCTAAGTTTCTCAAACCTGCCACCCCCTTTTCATTCTTATTTCAGGCCAAATCTAGGCACTATTTGCTTTAAACGTGGGCACAAATCATCCCCTTCTGCCTCTAAGTTCTTCTCCAACTTATCTTATATAGCACCCCAAAACAGACTTTAAAACTTCCAAAGGCTTCTCCTTTTATGATAAAATCCAAAGATTGCAGTGTCTTCTGCAATCTGACCCAGAGTATCTTTTCATAAAACCAGAGAACATCAACACTGGTACACCAGAAATCATGCAAAAGAGGAAAATGAAGACAAAAATAAGGTTCAGTTTCTTACTCTGGCCAAAATCACACACAAAGAAAAACTACAGAAAGAGAAACCTGAAAACATAGATTGGGGTTTCCTAAATGTGTCTGATTATAACATAAATGGTGTTATAACCCTAGTGTCAAGGCCACACACTTCCCCTGTAAGTTCTGATTTGGTAGACCTGAATAGGATCACAGGAATCCATACAAAAAAGAAGGTAATTCTTCTCTTCAAGGAACTTTGAGGAAACCTGACCTAGATCTTACAAATCTTCTACATTCTTTAATCATACCAATCTTATCTTGCAGCTACTATCCTATAAACATTCTGTTCTACCCAGAAAGCTCTATTATACCTTGTTTAGCGGTTAAATCATTCTCCCACCCCACCCAAATCTCCAAACCTACCTATTCCTTCTATTTTGGGCTCTTTAAAATCTTTTGACTGTCTTAATCCGTGCTTTTCAAATCAACCTCAATGGTCAAGTACTTCATAGATTTCATTTGTTATAAGTATTCCACTAAGAACAACAGAAAACTCAATATGAAAAATATATAAAAGAATATAAATTATTAATGTGGGGCTTAGCCTGAAAGATAGAATGTCTTCAACAATAATCAGCAAAAACAAAAACAAAACCAAACTTTAAACACTGAAATCAGAATATCTCATTTCTTTATACCCTTCTATATTACCATCATTAGATGTGACAACTGGATGAACAGGGGTGGTAAGGGAGGAGAAAAATATATGTATGGGCTTAAGACTGTTTTTTGTTTAGTATACCTAGAGAGCTTAGATTAGATTCTTTCCTCTATTGTCACACTTTTCATAAAATGAAGAAAAACTCACTCCATGGTAGTTTCAGCTTCTCACTGATTTCCACTGAAGTCATAACCTCTAATCTGCAACACTAAAATTACCTGCTGAAAAACACTAAAATATAACTTAACAAATGAATACGAACAATAGATAAAGTTAGTCTTCCCACGTAAAAAAGCCAAAGGCAGGCACTAAAAAAAGTATCAGGCCATTCCACTTACATACAAAATGAGGCTCTCCAGAGATATTTCAGAATAAATTTGATTTTTTATATAGTGCCTGAAAATAATCAAAATAAATCTCTGGTATAATATGGATTATACTCGATCTTAATTTCTCCAATATCAAAGTATTCCTAAATTAGTTCAGCAAATAAAGAACTTAAGACGTTGTTAAATGGTCTAACATTCAAATTATTAAAATAGAGACTTAACGGTTGCTGAGTAGGCTGTGATGTGACTTTTCACTTATTTTTAAAGTCTATATTTATTGTATTGTTACCCCTAGTGATGTTTTTACTTAACAAAACCTAATAAAGCAACTTACTTTCACTTTCTAATGCTAATGGTCAGAAGGATGAATAAAAAATCCTTCTCTTCATTAAATTCATATGTAAGGAAACCATAAAGGTAAAAAAAATCCAGCTATATTGTTTTTTGTTCTTTAAGTGTTAACTATAAACTCTTTCAAATGTCTCAATATGACCTCAATCTTAAGCTCACCTTTTTCCCACAATACTTTACTGACCAAATTTTTAGATATTGTAATTAGCTCCACATACTGCTTTTAGAAACATTTACCACCAATCCTGCTAACAATTTTGCTATAGAAATATTTTAATTATAAAACTTAAATGTGGCCAAAAAATTGCTTGTATGGAATGTCTAATCAGACTACTTAAAAACAGCTCTAACAATTTTTAAAATAATTTATTATAAGGTCAGATATACAGTCTGATATACCTTCCTTTTTCCTTAAAATGGCACATTTAACCATCTACATAATAAAATATTTTTAAAATATTCATTACACTCATGAGCTTAAATTCTTACACAACCCAGATCCACTGAGACTTGAAAGGATCTGGGCTTTCAAGGGGGAGGAAAGGGGATCAAGATCACTGATTGGTTATTACAAGGACAAAGGTTACTGATTTAAATATAGACACACAGTTAAAACTACTGTGTATATATTTTAAACGTTTTAAGACATACAAAATTATAATCTAATTAAAAGGTAACTGGTAATAACTTTAAAGGTTCAATAATATTTCCAAAGAAGAAAACAGGCTTAGTGCAAACACAGAATCTTGCTGCCTACAAATCTTTGGATAGAATTTCAACTACACCAAGTAAGCTTTAAAAAAAAAAAAAAATACTGAGTCACAGAAAATATGTCTTTACGGAACACAAACATGCCTATGTAGATTTATCACACCCAAGTGACCAAATGAAATTCTGTTAAAAGGACATTGTTTAAAACATGAAAGATTTAAGAACAGAACCTAATCAACGACAGGACTGCAAAGACGAAATAGACTGCCAGTGAAACAGAACAGCGTGACATTTTCTCATACACAGCCAAATGCAAAAACATTTGAAATCGCTGATTTAATCCTTTACTCCTAAACCCTTATCAACTTCATTTTCAATCCAAAATAGATCTAAATTGCAAAGGTTATTCATAGAAATACATTACTGGTCACATAAAAAATGAACAAAAGATTAAAAGCAGATATACCCTTGTCCTTCCAATTTTTCTTCTGACCGTCCATCTCTTGTCACGATCTGCCCTACAGATGCAATTATCAATTATGCATACCAGCAGAAAAGCTGCAACTGCAAAAATCTACCCCCTGAGACATGAAATACCCGTTTCCTCAACCGAAGCCTGCAGTCTCCTCTGCTGCACAACTGCAGCAGGACTGAAGTCACCTGACGCCTTCTGGGTGTGGAACAGTCTGACGCAGTGCAATCTGTAACTAGGCTACCAATGCCCAGGCACTGCCGCCTTCTTCTGTCTGCTTATTGTTCTAGTCTCTTTTGCTTGTTGCTCACACCCAATGGAGCTACTTTTGTAGGGTGGGGTGGGGTGGGAGGCAAGCTACCAAAAGAAAGGAAAGAAAAGAGGGTTGCTCTGGCAGAGTTAATCACTGAATATATCTGTAACATACTTGAAGATCACATTCGGTTTTTGTTTTTTGTCTTGACAAGGGAATTATGCTGCTGCTTTCCAGCCGCATTTAAAACTTTAAAATTAATGATTACCTGATAAGATAAAAATGGACTGATCCAAAGAAGGGTAACAGCTTAAATTTCAAGTCTTGCAAATGCATTCTCTTTTTACTTTCTCCTAAATTATTAGCATTTTGCACCCTTATGAGGGTATGACAAGAGAATCTTAAAAGTTAAATTATTACTGTTTCTTGAATATAAATTAAATACAAAAAGTTTTTATTCTATTTCAGCAATCTATTTCTAATATAATGCTATTTTTTTCTTCTTTTGCAATTACAGAAATCCAGAGACTTGCAAATATACACTTATTCGTAATCACCACCTGCTCCAACTCAATCTTTCAATAAATATCTATTAGACACTACTGCAGGTACTATTAATAGACTCTTTGCTTGAGGAGAAATATTCACATGCTAATTATATCATTCACTTTGGGAAAGTGACATAAGACCAAAATAAAATTTTACTGATAAATACAAAAACAAATCTAAGGAATTTCCGAAATTTTTATTATAAAATTATAAAACTGACATTCATTTCAGTACAGAATATTTTATCTTTACTAACATTTCAAACTGGTTTGACTAATGCTATCATTTGACTTTAGCAGGAAAGGCAACATATATTTTTTAATGCTTTATATGCTGAAGTATAAAGAATGGAGCCTATGCAGGAAACTACATACTTCAGAAGATTGGCTACAATGAAATAGTATAACATATATATATGTTTTATATATATATTATATATATATGTATACATATTAGAACTTGCTGTAAAACTGGGGCTTCAGAAAACCCATGATCATATCAGAAGTGGCCTGAATAAAGAACTCAGTTCTTTCCCTCTCTGCCTCTCTAACTCCAAACACAAATAAAGCGAAGCAATTTTTAAAGAGAGTCTAGTATTCTCAGATAAAAAGTTAATATTTAACTTTAAATTCTCCTCACTGGACCCTTGGATAATGTGATATTTGAGAACACTGTCACCAAGTCATATCACAGCTGAAAATCTCTGGCCTCTTCCTGCAGTAGTTAGAAATGCCAAAATATGCACTAAGTAACATTTCCAAAGCAGTATTTTCTAATAATGAATTCCTCAAGACTGAAGGCCAGTAACTACTTTAACATTAGAATAATGCACTCAAAAACATCGCCCAAACAGTTTCCAAGTCAGAGATTACTACACTAACAGGAGAGGGAAAAAAGAATTCTTGAGACAAAAGGTATTTACTATCCATATTATTCACATCTTCTGCTCCTTGACTCGGTTCAGTCTAGGATTTCAGACAGCAGAGGTCTGTATTTTGAAGTAGGCAGCAATACGTAAGCTGTAAGACCTCCCAGGCCACCTCTTGCAAGATAGTCCTCCTTTTCCATTTCTTTCCTTCCTCTAATTCTGAACCCCAGAAAAACTCAAGTTTTTGTTTTGCTTTGTTTGCTTTGTGATGTTTAGAGATGAAGACAAATAAGGTGAGAAAGAAGGGATCATTTGGGTTGAAGTGCTACTCTCTAAATTGGCAGTTGCTAGTATACAATTCTTAATAACTAAAAAAAATTATTTCTACTTTCCAGCAATGGACAACAGGAATTTGTAATAAAAAAGTTATAGTTACAGAGTAGTTTTAAACTTACTTCAAAATTTAATTATTCTGAGCTATACCAAAGTATGAAACTAAACATAGGTCCCATTACTGAAAGGGATTAAAGTATAATGCTTAACACCATATGCTGTAATATAATGCCCTCTATGGACTAAATTATAGCACTTCAGCATTAATTACTGAATTTAACCTAAGACATGAACAAAGACTGTATTCTAGACAATGAACAAGCTAAAAATAACCAAAAAATAATGAACATTCTAAGATCTATAAACAATTTCATATAAGCTGCTAAAAATGAACGCTACAAACCATAAAGAAACTGAAAGTGATACTATTCAATGAGAACTAAATAAACGTTGATTTCTTATATTATAATCCAAAATAAATACAAAAGATCCAAAGCATTTTAAAATTTGGAATTAAATAGTCATTAGGTTTTGAACAAATCTTTGAAAATTTTTAAGTTTTCGCTGAATACATGTTTGGGGGAATCTTCAGGGTCACTTCATAATGTTTATCATAGCATGACTCAAGCATTTGTTTGATTCAATATGTTGTGCCTGAATTCAAAATCCTCTTATATATAAAGTCATTTTCAAAGTCATTTCTTAGTGTGAAGCAAATATGCACAACTCACTAAACTCCTTTGCCCAACTGAATATGGTGGATTACAGAGCATTCCACAGATACCCTTTTCTGTCTCCAACACTAGATGGCACCAACACCCACAGTACAGTTGACTGTCCAACCCAAGACATGCAATCTGGCAAAAACTACTCAATTTTCCAGCTCTTTCCCAGGATTGATTGGCAGTCAGGAACTAGATCAAAGTACCATGGGAAAATGAAAATAACTCCAACACCAAAAAACATGTGGAATAAAACGATCTTTGACCAGAATTCAAAATCAATTTCGAACAGATCGGAATTAAACAAAGAAAGAAAGTGAAGTCGCACAGTCGTGTCTGACTCTCTGCGATCCCATGGACTGTAGCCTACCAGGTTCCTCAGTCCATGGAATCTTCCAGGCAATAGTACTGGAATGGGCTGCCATTTCCTTCTCCAGGGGATCTTCCCAACCCAGGGATCGAACCCGGGTCTCCGGCACTGCAGGCAGACACTTTACCGTCTGAGCCACCAGGGAAGCCCAAATTAAAAATTGAAAATGAAGCTATAAATTAGTAAATAAATTAAAGGTTATAAATATCCCCGCATGTGAAAACTGAAAATATCCACTAAAAAGTAAAATAAAATTTAGAAAACTAAGGGAAAGTTATAAAATGACAAAAATTTGCATCTTTGTTCTGTATACAAAGAACTCTCAAAATCAGAAAGAGGTGATTCTAAATTTTAAATGGGCAAAGGGGATGAACAGGCACTTCAAACAAGAAATACAAATAATCGATAAATATGTGGAACACGTTCACTTTCATTAATAATCAAAGATCAAAACAGCAAGATAGTTACTTTAACCTGTCAACCTACTAAAGGTTTAAAAAAAAAAAAAAAGCCAAGTACACAATGTCTGGAAGGATACTTACGAAGCAAGTCCTAGTAAATGACTCTAGGAAGGTACACTAGACAGCTGGTTAAGAAAGGGAGAAGACTTTACTGTAATTATACTTTTTGAACTTTGTATAATGTGTAAGTCATTAACTATCAAAATTTTTTTAAAAAAATTAATAAATATTAATTGTTGGTAATCAACAGAGCAATGGGTTTTCTAACTATTAGAAGGGCAAAAATTAGTACAAGTCCTGACAAGGGATTAATCTCCAAAATATACAAACAGCTCATGCAGCTCAATATCAAAAACCAAACATCCCAATCCAAAAATGGGAAGAATTAAACAGACATTTCTCCAAAGACATAAAGATGGTCAACAAACACATGAAAAGATGTTCACCATCGCTAATTATTAGAAAGATACAAGTCAAAACTACAATATCACCTCACACCAGTAAGAATGGCCATCATCAAAAACAAAAAATCTACAAACAATAAATGCTGGAGAGAGTGTTGAGAAAAGGGAACCCTCCTACAGTGTTAGTGGGAATGTAAATTGGTACAACCATTATGGAGAACAGTATGATGGATCCTTAAAAAACTAAAAATAGAGCTACCACATGACCCAGCAATCCCACTACTGGGCAAACCTGAGAAAACCATAATTCAAAAGGACATACGCAGCGCAATGTTCACGGCAGCACCATTTACAGCAGTCAGACACGGAAGCAACCTAAATGACTGTCAACAGAGTGGATAAAGATGATATGGTACATATATACAATGGAATATTACTCAGCCACAAAAAAGAACAAAATAATGCCAGTTGCAGCAACATGCATGGATCTATCAAGATGACCATGCTGACTGAAGTAAGCCAGAGAAAGACAAATATCACATACTGCTTATGTGCTTGCGTGCTAAGTCACTTTCAGTCGTGTTCAACTCTGTGAGATACTATGGACTATAGCCCGCCAGGCTCCTCTGTCCATGGGATTCTCCAGGCGAAAATACTGGAGTGGGTTACCATGCCCTCCCTTCAGGGGATCTTCCCAACCCAGGGATCAAACCCACGTCTCTTACATCTCCTGCACTGGCAGGCAGGTTCTTACCACTAGCGCCACATGGGAAGCCCCATATTGATTATACGCAGAATCTTATTAAAAAAAAAAAAAAAGGTACAAATGAACTTATTTACAAAACAAAAATAGAGTCAGACATGTAGAAAACAAACTTATGGTTACCAGGGGGAAGGGATAAATTGAGACTAAATTGAGACTATACATACTACTACATATAAAATATATAATAAGGACCTATAGTATAGCACAATGAGCTCTACTCAATACTCTATAAAGACCTATATGAGAAAAGAATCTATTAAAGATTGGGTACATGCATAACTGATTCACTTTGTTGTACACTTGAAGCTAACACAACATTGTAAATCAACTATATTTCAATAAAAAAAATTATTTTGCAAAGTTAGCCCAATATCTGAAACACCGTAGAAGCTCAAAAGGTATTGTGTTTACTATACCTAATTTGCTATGCAACCTTGGAGAAGTTTCTTAACATTCCTGGACTTAGGTTTTTTCATCCATTAAGTGAGTCCCTCTTTCCGATTATGATGAAGACTAAATGAGATGACTTACGTGAAAGTTCTTGGTGCTTAAAAGATTTCCCATAAATGGCAGTCCCTCCTTTCCAGGTAAAATGCAAATAATTAGGCTTTCCTTGGCCGTTCAAAATACTTAGTTTAAAAACATCCCAAATAGGAAGAACACCTAAAAGTGGAAGCGAACTGAAACAAATCTAACTTTATTTCAAATGAGTAGTATAACCACACTGGAGTGGGGGAAAATGGAAGGAAAAGGGAAAATAAAACCAATCCAAGTAACTGCGCAGGGCTGAGGCAGGTTGTCAGGTGGATTTGAAAAATAATCCTCTTCATTATTTTATTATAATGATATTATAAAACATTCTAAGACTATTTTAGATACATTCAAGGATTAAACAAATTAATAAGTGTGCGGAGTCATGTTCTCACTATAGAAAAGTGTTAAGTCACTCAGTCGTGTCTGGCTCTCTGCAACCCCATGGACTATAGCTTGCCAAGCTTCTCTGTCCAAGGAACTCTCCAGGCAAGAATACTGCAGTGGGAAAGCCATTCCCCTTCTCCAGGGGATCTTCCTGACCCAGGGATCAAACCTGTGTTTCCTACATTACAAGCAGATTCTCTACCATCTGAGGGAAAATACAAATGTGAAATGAGGGAAGCAAGAAACAGTACTCTAAGAATGTTTTGGATCTGGAAGTATATATAAACTCATGACTTCATAAATACATGGATGTACTTATGTTTATTCGTATGTGTGTATACAAGTATTTCCTCCCTCTGTCCATTGAAAGGGCTAAAACGCACAGATCCCACAGGAGCAAAGTACAACTCTTCGTATTTTGCATCCAGCTCTTGATCACTGAAAGGAATCAGGGACCCTTGGAGAAACTGCTGACTTTGTGTCTGGGACAAAGCGGGCAAAAGATGAGCCTAGAACATTTCATTATGTTAGAAAGTAGGAAGTGTTTCCCTCTTCACTTAAAAGGATAGCTGCATGTCACTGAGCCAACTCGAAGGGGAGCCCTTCAAATCTGGGTCAGTTTATAACCAAAATAATTTAAGTATGGTAATGATTTGTAAACCATTAGGGGAAAAGAGAAATTCATGGATCCATACTGATAATTAATTAGTCAACTAACAGAAAAACAGATTTCTTGCTACGAGTAGAACATTGGTATTGACTGACAAATGTGGAGGAAGTTTTAGAACTGGAAAATCATCTTTTGTAAATTTAGTAGTAAAGAATAAATCAACCAAGATTCATCAATAGACACTAAATCTAGGGAAAGAATTTTAATAAAGGGCAGGATATTTGCAGTGTCACCCATCAGCTGTCACAAAGGACAATAATCATATAAGGAAATCAGGAACCACTTGACCAAATGGCCTAGATTAACCTCATCAATGAAGGACTGATGGATAGTAGGTACCTCCAGATTGACATCATGAGAGGGGCACTACACCGTCTTCATTTTGGCCATGAATCATAACCTCAATCTAATCACAAACAAACATTACACAAATGCAAAAACAACAACAACAACAACAACAACAACAAGGAATTTTCTACTAAAACGAGAGAAGGGAAAGGGCCTGTTTTCTTCAAAAATGTTAGTCATTAAGAGAAAAACTGGATATGCTGCAGATTAAAGGAACCAAAGGCAACATAACAATATAAAACTTGGCTCTAGACTGGACCCTACAGTAGAGGACACTAGGTCAACTAACAACTGGAATATGAATGGTAGATTAGAAAAAAGCACTGTTATCAATGTAAAGTTACAAAGTTAATAGCTGTACTGGGGTTATGTAACAGAATATCCCTTTTTGAAGTATTTAGGGGTAACACAGAATGTACAGAACTTATCTCATGGGCTCTGGAAAAAAGGGTGTATTTATGTATCCATTGTCTAGTTATCACTAGAGAAATATCAATAACCGCAGATATGCAGATGACACCACCCTTATGGCAGAAAGTGAAGAGGAACTAATTGATGTGATCACTAATCTAGAGCCAGACATCTTGGAATGTGAAGTCAAGTGGGCCTTAGAAAGCATCACTATGAACAAAGCTAGTGGAGGTGATGGAATTCCAGTTGAGCTGTTTCAAATCCTGAAAGATGATGCTGTGAAAGTGCTGCACTCAATATACCAGCAAATTTGGAAAACTCAGCAGTGGCCACAGGACTGGAAAAGGTCAGTTTTCATTCCAATTCCAAAGAAAGGCAATGCAAAAGAATGCTCAAACTACCACACAATCGCACTCATCTCATATGCTAGTAAAGTAATGCTTAAAATTCTCCAAGCCAGACTTCAGCAATACGTGAACCGTGAACTCCCTGATGTTCAAGCTGGTTTTAGAAAAGGCAGAGGAACCAGAGATCAAATTGCCAACATCCACTGGATCATGGAAAAGCAAGAGAGTTCCAGAAAAACATCTATTTCCGCTTTCTTGACTATGCCAAAGCCTTTGACTGTGTGGATCACAATCAACTGTGGAAAATTCTGAAACAGATGGGAATACTAGACCATCTGACCTGCCTCTTGAGAAATCTGTATGCAGGTCAGGAAGCAACAGTTAGAACTGGACATGGAACAACAGACTGGTTCCAAATAGGAAAAGGAGTACGTCAAGGCTGTATACTGTCCCCCTGCTTATTTAACTTCTATGCAGAGTACATCATGAGAAACGCTGGACTGGAAGAAACACAAGCTGGAATCAAGCTTGCCAGGAGAAATATCAATCACCTCAGATATGCAAATGACACCACCCTTATGGCAGAAAGTGAAGAGGAACTCAAAAGCCTCTTGATGAAAGTGAAAGAGGAGAGTGAAAAAGTTGGCTTAAAGCTCAACATATAGAAAACGAAGATCATGGCATCCGGTCCCATCACTTCATGGGAAATAGATGGGGAAACAGTGGAAACAGTGTCAGACTTAATTTTTTTGGGCTCCAAAATCACTGCAGACAGTGACTGCAGCCATGAAATTAAAAGACGCTTACTCCTTGGAAGAAAAGTTATGACCAACCTAGATAGCATATTCAAAAGCAGAGACATTACTTTGCCGACTCAGGTCCGTCTAGTCAAGGTTTTTCCTGTGGTCATGTATGGATGTGAGAGTTGGGTTGTGAAGAAGGCTGAGAGCCAAAGAATTGATGCTTTTGAACTGTGGTGTTGGAGAAGACTCTGGAGAGTCCCTTGGACTGCAAGGAGATCCAACCAGTCCATTCTGAAGGAGTTCAGCCCTGGGATTTCTTTGGAAGGAATGATGGTAAAGCTGAAGCTCCAGTACTTTGGCCACCTCATGCGAAGAGTTGACTCATTGGAAAAGACTCTGATGCTGGGAGGGATTGGGGGCAGGAGGAGAAGGGGACGACAGAGGATGAGATGGCTGGATGGCATCACGGACTCGATGGACGTGAATCTGAGTGAACTCCGGGAGTTGGTGATGGACAGGGAGGCCTGGTGTGCTGCGATTCATGGGGTTGCAAGGAGTCGGACACGACTGAGCGACTGAACTGAACTGTCTAGTTATTTACTAAAAGAGATCATAAATAATAAAGCAAATGGGGAAATGTTAGTAGGTAAATTTAGGTGAAAAGTGTAAGACATTCTTTGTACCTTTATTTTTGCAATTGTTTTTAAGTTTGAAATTACTCCCAAATGAAAGTTGTTTTTAAAAAAGCAATTATCTTAAAAACTCAAGTGGTACCATAGGTTTCCTAAAAATTCAGCTTAATTCCAGTCACAGGAAATTTAGCATCTAATGTGTAATAAACCCTCTTTTAACACAGATTGGTTTTTCATTTTAGTTCTGAATAAACCTGATGTTTCTTTTCACCGAGTCCGTCATGGCCAGTTTGCAAAGTCATCTGTCCGTAGCTTCAAGTGAATAAGTTTCTACATACTGACCATAATACCCACACATTGCCCCCAAAATATCAAAACAGGATCTAGAAAACTTTTATCATATTTATATAAATGAATAAGTCTATATGTTTACTCACATTGCTAACTCTAACTTTTAAAGTAGCATCTCTTTGTGAAGCCATTCCTAATATCCCAAGGTAGAGAGAGCCTCTTTGTGCCCTTAGTATTGTTAATGATCTTCCAATCATTATACATTTATATCCCTGAACTGTCACTCTATGCCAAACTGAGATTTCCATTTGTCATCTGAGAAAAACATTTCAATTGTCATCTGGTAGTGCTATCAGTTAACTATTCAGAAGTTTCACTATATGGGTCTAAATTTAGTAGTATAAATTTAAGCAATTATTAAAATATTTTAACTTAGATATTTATATTTAAAATAAGTGGAAAGTGAAAAATTAAAATGCCAATGATAATCATAATATATCTTAAGCAAAAAATAAAAACCATCAAGGTACCAAAAGCATAAATCTTTAGTTACAAATCTTCTTTAAAGAAAATAAAGAACATATACGAAACGCTCAGCCTCTAAATAATGAGGTACAGTGAAGCAAAAAGTAACATTATGAACGTTCATAATTATGAACTGAGAGAAACCAGTATTTACATTTTATTATTAAGTATACACTTTGAGGGAATTCCCTGGTTGTCCAGTGGTTAGGACTCAGTGCTTTCACCACAGTGGGCCGTGTTTAATCCCTTGTCAGGGAATTAAGATCCCACAGGTCATGCGGTATGGCCAAAAAAGTAAAAAGAATACAGCTTGGCTGAACCAGATAAAGGGCATGAATATAAAAAGCAAAGAGAAGCTTTAAAATTGGTCCAGATTCATAAGTAATCAAAAAAATTCAAATTAAAACAAAAAAATGTTTCCTTTATTTTTCAAAATGGCAAAAATCATTTAAAAAATAAAGAAGCTACCACTTGTTGAATGCCTATTTATGCCAGGTAATTTCTAGGCCTTTTTAAAAAGAACATTTAATAAACTTTTTTATTTTACAATAGTTTTGGATTAACAGAAAAATCACAAGAATATTACAGAGAGTTAGCATATACCCTGTACTCAGTTTCTTATTATATTACTATGGTACACTTGTCACATATAATGAGTCAATAGTGATACATTTTCATTAACTAAAGTCCATGTTTTATTTGGGTTCTCTTAGTTTTCACATACTCTCCTCTTTCTGTCCTAGTATTCCATCCAGGCTACCACATTACATTTAATCATCATGTCTCCTTAGTTTCTCAGACGCCATTGTTTCTGATGACCTTGACAGTTTTGAGAAGTACTAGCCAGATTATTTTGTAGGATGTCCCTCAGTTTGGGTCCAGACTATCAGCATAGCTTATCACTGTGGATGTTAACCCTGGCACCTGGCCGAGGGAGTATTTCAGGCTTCTCCACTACATAAGTGACTTTTTCTCCCTTTTCCACGCTGTACTCTTTGTCATACTGAGTGAAGTCAGACAGAGAAAGACAAATATCATATGACACCGCTTTTATGTTGAATCTAAAAAAAAGTGTACAAATAAACTTATTTACAAAAATGAAATAGTCACAGATATAGAAAATAAACTTGTGGTTATGTGGGGGGGGGGGCGGTTCGGAAAGGGGAAGGATAAATTGGAAGATTGAGATTAACATTTACACACTACTACATATAAAATAGGTAACTAATAAGGACCTAATATATAGCACAGGGAACTCTACTCAATATGCTATAATGGCCTATATGGGAAAAGAACCTAAAAGAGAGTGGATGTATGATATATAGAACAGATTCACTTGACTGCACAACCTGAAACTGATACAATAGTGTTTATCAACTATATCCCAATAAGTATAAAAAACAAAGCAAAAAATAATTTTGATAAAATACCTTTTTATCAAGGGAAAAGAAGACTAGCATCCATTTTTCTCCTAATTAATTTTATCTAAAAATATCAACAAGGCATCAAAGTCTGCATCACATTTTGCTCATCTCCTTTGCTGATTAAAATCAGTCTTTTTTCCCCCCAATTAAAATTGAATCCTGCCTATAAATATCATTTTAAGAAAACAAGGAGAACAAATTGGAGATAAATTATCTGAGCAAGTTTAATTTTTATTTAACACTGATTAATGTTTTCACATTTAAAAGTATATTCAGTATGAAGATACAGAAATTAAAAGAAAAAAACACCTAGATCACAAACAAGGATGCAGAAAATCATTAGCCCTCTGAGAACAGAGATGACCATTACAACTCCCTTCCTTCTGACAAATCCTCGATCCTTATCTTAACTAAGCCTCTCCAGAATTTGTTTATGTTGATCAATTCTTCCACCTGTAACCCTTCCCCCGTAGTTGACGTCTGTGGCTTTAACGACTGCCTCGAGTCCACAGTAAATACATGCATACAGTTAAGGTCCCTCTCAAGAGCTTCCTATGTATAATCTCTCTCATTCTTGGATGTCACATAGGTACCTTAATTACAACATTCTCAGAACTGAATTTTTATTGGTCATCTGGTGACATGGATGAACCCAGAGTCTGACACACAGTGAAGTATGTCAGAAAGAGAAAAACATATATGTGGTATCTAGAAAAATGGTACTGATGAACCAATTTGCAGGGCAGGAATAGAGCTGCAGTCAGGGAACAGACTTGCGGACACAGATGGGAAGGAGAGGGTGGGACGAACTGAGAGCGGCACTGCCACAGAAACACGACCATGCTAACAGATAACCAATGGGAAGCTACTGTGTAACATGAGGAGCTCAGCTCCATGCTCTGATGACCTAGAGGGGTGGGACAGGGCTGGGTGGCAGGGAGGTTCTAGAGGGAGGGCATATACTATACGTGCAGCTGATGCACAGCAGAAACTAGCACTACACTGTAAAGCAATTACACTCCAATTAAAAACCGTTTTAAAAAGGCATCTGCCTTGCACATGAATAACCTACAGGCAATATATACTACTATGTCTAATAGACACTGAGCACTCTTAAAAAAAAAAACAACTGAGCATTTTCTCCCATTAAACCCACTTTATTTTCTCATGTTTCCAACTCAGTTTCTCACACTGCCATCCATGTACCTGCACATGAAAGGAACCCAGGTTCCCCAGAGAAAGCTTTAACTCCTCCCCTTATCTTCATGTCCGATTCCAATCAAACACTATTACTTACGTCTCTGTGCCCATCCCACTGCCTTAATGCTCATGATCTCCCCTTTCTTTGATTATAGCAACAAACTGTAAACTGGTCTCTGCCACCAGTACTACCTATCTCCAATGCCTAAGTATATTCAGTAAATTCATAGTAATCACTACATATTTTTATAGAAAACACATCTAAATTAGGATGCTAAATAAAAACAAATGCACAAGTTACTTTACACAAATCAGGTATGTGGGAAATGTGGAGTCAACAAGAAAAAAATGAGAATTAGTACTTTCCAGGAGAATTAATAGCATACCTCAATGTACACTTCAACAAAATGTCTAATACTCAATATGCTTAACTTTACACCTATTACTGGAATTACTGCATTATACTGAAACAGTAGAGAAAGCAACAGAAATGTTCTTTCCTTAAGATTTTAAAATGAAGATATTTCTGGGAAAACAAAAGTAAATATATCTGAAAATACTTCGTTTTTAATACCTCTTGCTCTTGATGCTATTAGGAAACACTAAAGCAAAAGAGAAGAAAGAAATAGATGTTGAAGTCAATTCTAATAAAATTTTGTTCCAGTTCTGTGGTGCAATACAAAAATTACCAACAAATAATTATTGGCAAGTTAAGAGCAAGAGTGAGTGATGAGTGCAAGGGTTGGGGCGGGGGGGGGGGGGGCAGCCACTAAAACCTTTAACTGAGCCAGTAAAAAGAATTCTTACTGATGTGATATATTTAGCCCCTATAAACATAACACACTACACCAAAGGTAGAATGTTCCACAAGTCACAAGGTGGCAAGAAAGCACACAATAATGTATGGATTGATTACCTGAAGTTTTACTCAGCTCTGCTGAAAATATAGCAGATGGTGATCTTCGCTCTTTTTCTGTATCAGAAGGAAGTTTTTTCTCAGCTTCTTTCACAAGAACTTTGGGTTTTTCTATGCTGCCTATCTCTGCTTGAGCAGCCAAAGCAGAAACATCTGGAGGCAGTACGGGCACCTTTGAAACATCACCCCTATCTTTGGAGAACTCATCTGGGACACGAACTTCTTCCTCTTTAGGTTGTGTACTCTTGAAAGAAAGGTCATGGGGCAATCCTGCACAAGCCAATGACCCAGCTCCATCCTGGATGTCAGCAATTTCACTTTTGTGGGATACTTCTAGGTCAGTGTATTCCCTGACTAATGTAGGAGAAGAATCTGCTTTAGAACTGACAAGGGTAGGGAACTCATCTATAATCTCAATTGGAGATGAATCTGAAAATGTTTCACTTTCTCTTAGGTTTGCTTCCTGAGCAACGAATAAGCCATCACTTGAATAGACTGCTGTATTGAGCTCCTCCATCTGCAAAGGTATTTTCTCCTTTTGGGTCAATGCTGAAACTTCATCAGGTGCTAAGGTATCTTTTGTGATGCCTAAACTGGGCTGAAAAGACTCCAAATACGGTTTTCCTCCCTCAGGTGGTGGTGAAGCACTGAGTTTTCCCTTATTTTCATGCCCTGTCATTGACTCAGATGAAATTTCAATGAGATTTTCTTTCACAAGTATTATAGCTTCATCTTGTTTTTGTGGAACTTCAGGTATTGAATCATCACTAAATAAGTCAACTGGTTCAGAATCGGGGGAGGAATCTTCAACTAGCTCAGAATGCTCGGGCACTGGCTGTGCAACTTCTGCTGTTTCTGAATAACTAGAGAAATCTGGAGTTGGCTCAGTAGAGATCTTTGTTTCTTTAATTAAATCACATGCAATAGATATATAAGGAGCTTCTGCTTCCTGAACAACTACACTAATGCTTTCAGGCTCTGTGATTTCTTCATTCATTCCTGATTCTTTTTTTAGTGATACATTCATGGCCTCCTCATATGGTGGGGGATTTTCAGGCTCAAACTTTATGCTTTCATAATTAACTGAAGGAGGAGTTTCTAATGGTGATGAACTGAGCTGCACTGCAGAAGCACCAGCACTAGGAGCTACAGAATTTAACGGTGCTTCCATGACAATGTCAGGCAAAACCGGTGAAGGAGTAGCTTCAGATTCTTCAAAAGATGGGCAAAGCTGTGTTACGGGGTAAAGTGACTCCTGCACAGCTTCTGAAGTTTGAACCAGGTCCATTCTTGTTTCAAAGGCAATTTTTGTACCAGTAGCGTCATTCAATTCACTTTCACATGCTTCCTGAACCAAATCTGGGGTTAGACCTTCAGGCATGTTTGCCACTACTTCCTGGGTCACCTTTGACACATGATCTGTTGTAACGTAATCTGTCTTAGACTCCTGTGCCGCCACAAGGAAAGGGTTTGATGCTTTGGCGCTTGCATTCTTCTCTGTTACAATTTGTGCCTTTTTTTCTTCTATCTTTTTTTCATCTGTCTTATTTTCCGAAGTATGATCTTCCAACAAGGGGAGAATGTTTGCTGAAACATTCTCAGTTGTTGGGTTAAAGGGAGCACACGTGATGTATGCTCCTGAACCACCTCTTATAGCCTCTGGTGTACTGGGAAATGAAGTGTCATCATTACTGCTTTCACTATCTTTTTCAGGATTTGTTTGTTCAAGGCTATCTGAAAAACGTTTCTTATCTACTTTACCTTCCAATTTGCTCTCTATATTACCTTCAGCAGCCAAAACATCACTATCTTGCTTGTAAGTATCTTTCACTTCCCAAACTCGCTCAAACGGTTTGAAGTCTGCATATTCCTCCCTCATAGAAGCTGCTGCTGCAACTCCCTTTTCATTAAAACTGTCCTTTGTTTTTTCTGGAGACAGAACTCTATCTTCTGTAGTGGATTTCGTAAGGACTGTAGATAACTCCTGCTGAGTATGAAGGATGTTACGACTAACTAAGTCCTCTTCTTTATCTTTGCTCCTCACAACTATTTCAGCCCTAGGATTCGCTACTGTTATGGCAGGTTCTGCTTTTTGAGAGCCATTGAATGATGATTCCATTTCTGAGTACTCCAATTCTGAAAACTCGGTTAAATTTCTCTCTACAAATGGATTTTTTGCCTTCTCTGAGAATGGTTTAGAAGCTTCATTTGAAATTTCTGGAAGGGTTCCTTCAGTGGGTAGCACTGCTGGTAAATCACCAAGGTATTCACGTTCTTTAAAAGAAGCAGCTGAGAGAGGAGGTAAAGAAGGAAGAGAAGCAGCAGTTTCAAGCAGGACAGATGGAAAATCCTCTTGACCAGCAGAAACAGTGTTACCTGGCTGCTCCTTCAAATCCATAATTTTTTCTGTGACCATGGACAGAAAGGAAAGTTAGAGAATGCCAGTGCTCTGATACTAATGCTCAGAGTTAATGCAAGTTTTATTACAGATTCAAAAAATAGTGTTAGTAAAGACTTACTGTTAACTAAAACGCTAATAACATTTAGTTTATAAATAATAATCAAGTAGACTGAATAATTATTGAAGAAATTAAAGCTATGGTCAAAAAACATGTGCACAGCTATAAAGGCAATTATATGCCATGCAAAGACATCAAGTCTTTGAGAAATATCTCGAGTAAAACTAACTGAGAAAAACTACTATTAACTAGTCTTAGAGGAAGAAATGAGAATTTGAGGAGAGAATTTGACCGACAGTACAGGAAAGATGGGGCACTGGATAATTAAATGCCATAGACTGGCATTTTCTGTGAAAGCCTTTCAGCTATAAGAAAATAAACTGTATTTGGAGGAAATGATTAGTCAATAAGTAAACATAAATCAAGGGTCCAAGAATTCCTTACACATTTCCAATTATTAATCAGGTTTCTGCCCATTTTTCTCTTGGATACAGCATATAAAATGCAAATTTCAACTTGGTCAGCAGACAAACATTCTTGGAATCATGCTAATTTTTAGTAAATTCAAACTACTAAGCATAGTTAACAAAACTAAAAAGTTAAAGTTAGAATACACAGAAGATAATAGGCTAGCAGAAAGAACTTGCCTGCAGAGGAGTGTATCACAGGCTCAGATGCAGCAGGAAGAGCAAAAAGTGTCTCATCTGAAAAACAAATAGAATATATCCTCAGCAGAAATAAAGACAGAGCTGGAAGGAGACTAAAGAGGAGCAAGCAAGGGGTTCAGTTTGTAATGAGTTAACACAAAACTTAATCTACAGAGAAAAAGTCAAGATGGAAAGGAAAAAGTAGTACCATTAGTAGTTCCATTAATCCAGATTAAATTATAATTTACAAAATTGATTAAATGATATCCATAGAACCTATCATTTCCCAAGAGGCAATAACATGTTAACTTTATGAATCATCATGGCTTTAATACACTAATCTTTTCTTTTTTATTGGTCTATGTTCAATTTTGGAGAAGGTAATGGCACCCCACTCCAGTACTCTTGCCTGGAAAATCCCATGGATGGAAGTGTCTGGTAGGCTGCAATCCATGGGGTCCCTAAGAGTCGGACACGACTGAGAGACTTCACTTTCACTTTTCACTTTCATGCATTGGAGAAGGAAATGGCAACCCACTCCAGTGTTCTTGCCTGGAGAATCCCAGGGATGAGGGAGCCTGGTGGGCTGCTGTCTTTGGGGTCACACAGAGTTGGACACGACTGAAATGACTTAGCAGCAGCAGCATGTTCAATTTAGAAGAACACTTTCAGAAAATCATGCATATTCTCTATTTGTTATTCTAAGTGCTTTACATGATGTAAGAACTCATTTTACTCATTATAATTCTACTGTTACAGTGTTGTTAATATCCCATTTAACAGATTAAAAAACTGAGAGACAGACAAATTAAGAAACTCACTCAGTACTTAAGTAACAAAGACTCCAGCAATACATTAGAAGCAAGACTCCAGAGCTCCCTTTCTTAACCAATATATGCTGTATGTTATAAACTGTGTTTCCTCCCAAATTCATTATGTTGAAGCCCTAAGGTCCAGTGAGTCATGTTTGAAAACGGGGCCTTTCAGAGGTAAAGAAGAATACATGAGGTCATGAGGGTCGGACCATGGTCACATGAAGAGGTCATGTGAGCACACAGGGAGAAGGCAGCAACCTATACGCCAAGAAAACAGGCCTTTAATGAAACCTAACTTGCCCACGCTTTGGTCTTAAGACTTCCCAGTCTTCATAACTGTAAGAATTAAAGTTCCCTTGTTTAAGTTACCTAGTCTATGGTGTTTTGTTATGGCAGCCCATTAATATACTACATATTGGTATATTAACCTTGTATAATGTCATTTTATACCTGCTGGTGGGCAATCTTATGCAAAAGATCTTTGGTTTACACTAGAGAAAGCCCCCTAACAAAAGACAATTTGAAATAGTTTGAGAGATGACAGGAGGTATTTCTTTCGAGTAGAGGACATAATAAATTTGGATACTTCTACTGGGAAGGACAAGCTAGACAAGCCTGATCAACAGGGAAAAAGAGAAATCAGAGATGTGGCTATCATGAACAAAGACTTTTCTTCCAAGGGTATTCCTTTCAAAGAATTCAAAATGTCACATAAAATGTAAAAACAAATTCTTCCTAGGTATGATACCTAAAGGAGTCTCAGGGCTTCCCTAGTGATTCAGTGGTAAAGAATCCAGCTGCCAGCGCAGGGGACACAGGCGGGTTCAATCCCAGATCTGAGACAATCCCACATGCCACAGAGCAACTAAGCCTCTGTGCCACGACTACTGATCCTGCGCTTTAGCGCCTGAGAGCTGCAACTAGTGGACCTGCATGCTGCAACTAGCGAAGCCCACACGCCCCTGAACCCGTGCTCCACAAGAGAAGCCAGTGGAGAAACCGGTGCACCGCAACTCACCGAAATGGAAGAAAACCTCACACAGCGACAACGACCCAGCACAGCCAAAATAAATAAATAGACAATTTTAAAAAGAAATAAACGCTTCTTAGATTGGTGGTGAGGCGAAATCCATGACAAGCATTTAAAAGTCTCCTGTAACCCAGAACCACAGGCTGGACAGACCACTCACCCACACCACTGAGACACTTTGCCTTATGAGATTTTATAAAACGTACACATATGCATGGGCTTCCCCGGTGGCTCAATGGCAAAGAATCTGCTTGCAATGCAGGAGGCGCAGTTTGATCCCTGGGTTGGGAGGATCCCCTGGAGGAGGGCATGGCAACCCACTCCAGTATTCTCGCCTGGAGAATCCCATGGATAGAGGAGCCTGGTGGGCTACAGTCCCTAAGGCCGTAAAGAGTCAGACACGACTGAAGCGACCTAGCACGCACACACGCGCACATATGCATACACATTTTATTTTTTCTAATAGTTAGCATTTATTTCATGCTCACTGCCAGGCCAAGGACTTTTCATACTTACTTAATCTACACATCAACCCAACGAGAAATATGAGAATTTTTACAGATGACAATCTAGTAGCTTGCTCTAAATTATACCACAGCCTAGATTTAAAATCCATGCTCCTGCTTCAGTGTACACACTTTTAAAAGATGACTTCTGTAATCTTAGTTAAATTAGTTTCTCATTTGTAATATAATAATCTGAAAATTCCTTTCCGCTAAGATAATGAATTAAAATGTTGTACAAAACTGAGATTTGGGGGTCAAAGGAAAAAAACAAATAATTACACAGCTGCTCCATCTAAATAAAAGGTAGCAAATTCCTAACAAAATGGTTGTTTTTTTCTTCTAGATAATATAGTTAAAAAACAACTAATTCAGAAGACAGTCTATTTGGAAAGTGAACTAGAAACCTGTTATGTTAAAATTATAGGGAAAGCAAAATATATGTAAAATTGTGCCAAAAATTTAAAGGTTTTTTTTTTTCCCAAAAATATATCCTTACTGCTATCCAGAATCACTCTTACAGTAAAAATTATATTTCTGGCACTTGGTCAAGTAAGAAAGTTTACAAATTGGCAGTTGAAATATTCACTAAAAAATTTTTTTTAATCCCCATTTGTAAAATGAGATTCAATCCAAAATTAGCCACAAAACAAGTATTCCATTTCTAAAAGTGCTTAGGGAAAAAAATCCAGAAGAGATCACTAACATTTGGCCCTGAAGAAGAGAGTTGCTCAGACTCTCACTAAGGCCCACTATGAATCATGGCATCAAACTGCCTGGGTCCAAATCCCAGATCCGTCACTTATAAATGTACAACCCTCAGAAAGTTATTACTGAGCCTTTCTGGGCTTCATTTCCTCCTATGAAATAAGGAAAGTAATAGTAACTACCTTAAAAAGTTGTGAGAGAAGGAAGGGGAAAAAAGAAACAACTTGCTCTAAGTCACACTGCTAGGATGCCGGAGAGCCGGGATCTGAAAAAGGTCTCTCAAGCTCAAGTGCTTTACCTTCTGAGGGATGTATTTATGCACTAATGCTTGTTGTAAATTATATATTCCTAGTTGATCAGCCCCATAAGTTTGAGCTCCTGAAACAAGAAAAATTGTCTCTCAGCAAATACCTTGTAATTATCCAAAATATTTGACTGTTTGCTTCTACTTCACAATGTAACATCTACACTACGTAAAATAATCTATAGAGTCAATGTAATCTCTATCAAACTACCAATAGCATTTTTCACAGATGAACAAAAACATTTCACAGTTTGCATGGAAACACCAAAGACTCCGAAAAGCCAAAGCAATCTTGAGAAAGGAAAACACAGCTGGAGAAATAAACCTTCCTGACTTCAACTTCAAACTATACTACAAAGCTACAGTCATCAAGACTGTATGATGTTGACACAAAAACAGAAATACAGCCCAATGGAACAAGATAGAAAGCCCAGAGATAAACCCACATACCTATGGGTGCCTTATCTTTGCCAATAGAGGCACGAATATAAAATGGAGAAAAGATAGCTTCTTTAATAAGTGGTGCTGGGAAAACTGCACAACGACCTGTGAAAGAATAAAACTAGAGTACTTCCTAACACCATACACAAAAGAAAACACTCAAAATGGATTAAAGACGTAAATGTTAGGCCAGAAACTATAAAGCTCTTAGAGGAAAACATAGGCAATACATTCCCTGACATAAATCACAGCAAGATCCTCTATGACCCACCTCCTCTAGTAATGGAAATAAAAACAAAAATAAACAAGTGGGACCTAATTAAACTTAAATGCTTCTGCACAGCAAAGGAAACAATAGTGAAAGTGAAGTCGCTCAGTCGTGTCCGACTCTTTGCAACCCGTGGACTGTAGCCCACCAAGCTCCTCCATCCATGGGATTCTCCAGGCAAGAATACTGGAGTGGGTTGCCATTGCCTTCTCCAGGGGATCTTCCCTACCCAGGGATCGAACCCAGGTCTCCCACATTGCAGGCAGACGCTTTAACCTCTGCACCACCAGGGAAGTCCTTACCTCTGCACCACCAGGGAAGTCCTTAAATACAAGAACACAGTCTCTCAGAAAACCTCCTATAGAAACACAGAACTTCAGATCCAAGTACTAACATCAAAGATTTCAAGGGAGGAAAGGAAGCCAGGTTGAAAGAAGTAGGGGGAGGAGGCGGGAGAGGGGGGTGCAAAAGGGGTGGCCTTACAGACGTCTCCTGCCACCCACAGATACCCAGACGTTACGGGACTTTTCCCTGGGCCTCCAGAGAAGGGAGGACTGGAACTCAGCCCTACCAGATATCAGACCAGACCAGACCAGAATCAGAGTTCTCTGCCAAGAGGAGGTGATCAGCCTCCAATCCTTAGCTCAGGCTGAGGGCCTTTCGACCAGATCCCTGCGTCCAGGACCAGGGGACTAGAAAAACAGGGAAGGATAGGAAGGGTTAAGGAGAGGAAAGAGACAGGGATGGGAAGAGAGGTCAATAAAGTCTCTTGTTCCTTACTGGTCGGGGCACTCTGGCCAGCTGTCCACATCAGGAGGAGACAAGGGACAAAAGGGTTCCAGTTGCGGCCACTGGGTCTGGTCCACTGGCAGGCAAGCTGGCCCCTGAGTACCCCGAGTGGTCACGATGTCAGTCTCAGCGAAGAAGAGTCCCCACCAGAGTCGCCATTTGCTGCAGGAAGAGGAACCCCTTCCAGGGCCCGAAACTGGGCTCTTGTCTAACGCTTGGAAATGAACTGTCCGAGAAGACACATGTGCTGACAAAGCAAGAGATTGTATTGGGAAAAAGCACCCAGGTGGAGAGCAGTAGGGTAAGGGAACCCAGGAGAACTGCTGGGAAACAAAAAACAAGATTAAAAGACAACTCTCAAGATGGGGGAAAATAAGTGCAAATGAAGCAACTGAAAAAGGATTAATCTTGAAAATATAAAAGCACAAATCCAAAATTTAAAAAGCACAATATAAAATCACAATATAAAAGCTCAGAAAAACAAAAACAGCCCAATCAAAAAATGGGCAGAAGACCTAAACAGACATTTCTCCACAGAAGATATACAGATGGCCAATAAACACGAGAAGACGCTCAACATCACTCATTACTGGAGAAATGCACGTCAAAGCTATAACTAGGTATCACCTCACACAACTCAGAATGCCCATCATCAAAAAAAATCTACAAACAATAAATGCCGGAGGGGATGTGGAGCAAAGAGAACCCTCCTGCACTGTTGGTGGGAATGTAAAATGATACAGCCATTATGGCAAACAGTAGGGACATTCCTTAAAAAAACTAGAAATAAATCTATCATATGACCCAACAATCCCACTCTTGAGCATACACTCTGAGAAAACCACAATTCCAAAAGACACATGTACCCTAATGTTCACTGCAGCACTATCTACAATAGCCAGGATACGGAAGCAACCCAGATGTCCATCAACAGACAAATGGATAAAGCAGAAGCAGTATATGTATACAATGGAAATTTACTCAGCCATTAAAAAGAACGAATCTGAGTTACTTTTAGTGAGCTGGATGAAGCTACAGCCTAGTATATAGAGGGAAGTAAGTCAGAAAGAGAAAAACAAGTATCATATATTAACACATATACATGGAAACTAGAAAAATGGTATTCATGAACCTATCTGCAGGGAAGAAGTGGAGACACAGATGCAGAAAACGGACTTGTGGACAGAGCGGCGGAAGAAGAGGGTGGGACGAATGGAGAAAGTAGCATCAACACATACACACCATAAGTGTAAACTACTGGTGGGAAGTTGCTGTGTAGCACAGGGAACCCAGTTTGGTGCTCTGTGATTAACTAGAGAGGTGGGATGAGGGGACAGGAGGTTCAACAGGAAGGAGATATACATATAATTGTAGCTGATTTGAACTGTTGTATGGCAGAAACCAACATAATACTGCAGAACAATTTTCCTCCAATTAAAAAATAAATTTAAAAAGGAGTCAAAAATAAAAGAATGAGATTTTTTAAAAATGAGAAACAAAAACAAAGAAACCAAAACCTTAGCCATCAATCTCATTTGTACTATTTGAACAGACAGCCAGAGAAATAATAAATATTAGGGACCTAATTATACCCAAACTAAGTAAAAACATAATGGCATATTGAAAAAACAAAAACAGGTTTTCACTAAATAGGCAAAAGGAATCTAGAACTCATTAAGTCTCTCCCCTACAGCCATCAAAAAGGACAATTTGGTTTATTCTCTTGCTCAAGAGACATTTATGAGCTCCTGCTTATACACTGAATTATACCAAAAACTCTTAGACATATTAAGGCCTGCACTGAAAAAGTGAAAGTGTTAGTCACTCTGTTGTGTTCGACTCTTTGCGACCCCACAGACTGTAGCCCCGCCAGGCTCCTCTGTCAATGGAATTTTCCAGGCAAGAATGCTGGAGTGAGGCGCCATTCCCTTCTTTCTAAAGGATCTTCCTGAACCTGGGTCTCCTGCATTGTAGGCAGATTCTTTACCATGTGAGCCACCAGGGAACCCCCAATTTAACTGTCCAAACTTATCTCAACATATTATCTATGCCAATCAAACAAACTTCTTCCTATTCAAACCCATGCTTCCCTCTCCTGCATATCTGAATATTAACATCCAGTAATGCTCAAATTCACCATATTCAGCCCCAATAACTTTCTAAAATATACTCAACCTTACCTTATTTTTGTTAATCCTCTGCATTTTTACCTACCAAAGCTCAGAGTAACTTACTTAAAGTAACTTATTCAAAGCTTAGTTAATGACAAAGCTAGAAATTTGAAATTTAAACTATAATCAGATATACGCTAATTTCCTTATTACCCTCAGTAAAAGGAACAGAATCACTGAATTACTTATAACCACAGTATGAAAGATTTCCAAATGATCTATTCCTCACATAGGCCCTAGTGCTAGATTCTTTTCCTTACCAGAGCCTAAAACTAGAATATAGGTTTAGACTAACTGCCTTAGGACTACAAACTTTGAATGCTAATTACTTCTACCAAACAATAATCAGTTTCAAAATTAAAATTTACTAGAGATTTCTTTAAGTAAATCACTTCTCAAAAAAAGTAAAAATGGCATTATCAATTTTGAATTTGTTACTGGTAAACTGGAAAACATATACACTATCAATCTCTGGAGAAGGGCATGGCATTCTTGCCTGGAGAATCCCAAGGACAGAGGAGCCTGGTGGGAGTCCACGGGGTCGCAAAGAGTCGAACACGACTGAACCAACTTAGCACGCATCACAATCTCACCAACGTCCACACATTCTTATGCTGAGTGTTTCCCCTGACACATTTCTTCCAAAACCAACTGGTTAGTAAAATCAAACCTAGTTTATAAAACAAGGAAAATAAACTGCATTTTAAAATCATGGAGAAGAACCTCTGCTTCTCCTATGAGAAGTAATTTTATGAGAGTAATTTTATCACACTAACCCTTCCAACATAAACAGCTATAAAACTGGGCAAATATATGAAGCAACTGTCCTGAGACACTGGACCACAGGCAGCACTTAATTCCTAAGAAGAGGGAAGCACACCAGCTGAGTGCCCTGGCTTTCTCAAGGCACTTGCTGTCAAGAGCACATGGCAGAGCTGCCCAAGGATACTGCCCTCTTGCTGGGCAGAGGAAGCTGTTGAGTTGTCTGAAATTGGTGGAGCAGGGTGACATACAAAGGAAAGCTTCAAAGAAAAGGAGCTCCAGAAATCTAGACAGATGTTCCCTTTAAACCTGTGGCTGAACACAATGCTGCACACACACATCACAAGACTTACCAAGACCCGGCAGACTAATCTATGGTCACGCTGTGAGCTGCGTGGTTATTCTGGAGGTCAGACTGTGCTGTAAGGCCTGACCTAAAAGCGCTGGCCAGTCCGAGTGCAGAGAGTTCACGAGCATCCCAAGCATAACAAGACTCCAGGAAAGGCACACCCCACCCCTTAAGAGTGGGACTACGTAACCCTAAAGTAAGGGATACTCTAGGTCAAGTCAGCAAATATGGCTCACGGGCCAAAGCTGTATTGAAAAAAGTCCATTCGTGTGTCATTTGCCTATGGCTACTTCTGCACTATAAGGGCAAAGAGGAGTAGTTAGATAGAACCTGTATGACCTGCAAGCCTAAAATATTCACTACTTTGCCCTTAAAGAAAAAGTAAGTCACTGCTCTAAACCCACACAGATTTTAAAATCAAGACTTGAAAAGATCAAAGTGATTCTCAGCAACTGTCTGCCAAAATGAAACTATCACCATATCCATGACAAGCAGTATAAAATTTAAAAATTACTGGACAAAAAAAGGAGCAAGAAAATGAGAATAAGAAAAAACAGCCAATGTAAACAAAAAGAAATAGTGTAAATGTTGGATTAACGAATATTAATTGGAATTAAAATAGCTTTCAAAAATTCCTAAATATGTACAGTAAAAGACCAACATAATGAGTGAACAGAGAATCTTGATAGAAAAACACAGACTAGAAAAAGAACCAAATGGAAATGCTATAACTGAAAATTCAGTTCAGTTCAGTCGCTCAGTCATGTCCGACTCTTTGCGACCCCATGAATCACAGCACACCAGGCCTCCCTGTCCATCACCAACTCCTGGAGTTTACCCACTCATGTCCATCAAGTCAGTGATGCCATCCAGCCATCTCATCCTCTGTCATCCCCTTCTCCTGCCCCCAATCCCTCCCAGAATCAGGGCCTTTTCCAATGAGTCAACTCTTCGCGAGTTGGCCATGAAGTGGCCAAAGTACTGGAATTTCAGCTTCAGCATCAGTCCTTCCAATGAACAGCCAGGACTGATCTCCTTTAGGGTGGACTGGTTGGATCTCCCTGCAGTCCGAGGGACTCTCAAGAGTCTTCTCCAACACCACAGTTCAAAAGCATCAATTCTTCAGCACTCAGCTTTCTTCACAGTCCAACTCTCACATCCATACATGACCACTGGAAAAACCATAGTCTTGAGTAGATGGACCTTTGTGGCAAAGTAATGTCTCTGCTTTTGAATATGCTATCTAGGTTGGTCATAATTTTCCTTCCAAGGAGTAAGCGTCTTTTAATTTCATGGCTGAAATCACCATCTGCAGTGATTTTAGAGCCCAAAAAATTAAAGTCTGACACTGTTTCCATTGTTTCCCCATCTATTTTGCCATGAAGTGATGGGACCAGATGCCATGATCTTTGTTTTCTGAATGTTGAGCTTTAAGCCAACTTTTTCTCTCCTCTTTCACTTTCATCAAGAGGCTTTTTAGCTCCTCTTCACTTTCTGCCATAAGGGTGGTCTCATTTGTATATCTGAGGTTATTGATATTTCTTCCAGCAGTCTTGATTCCAGCTTGTGCTTCTTCCAGCCCAGCGTTTCTCATGATGTACTCTGCATAGAAGTTAAATAAGCAGGGTGACAATATACAGCCTTGACGTACTCCTTTTCCTATTTGAAACCAGTCTGTTGTTCCATGTCCAAACTGTTGCTTCCTGACCTGCATATAGGTTTCTCAAGAGGCAGGTCAAGTGGTCTGGTATTCCCACCTCTTTCAGAATTTTCCACAGTTTATTGTGATCCACACAGTCAAAGTATATGTAAAATGGGGTCCACCCAAAAGACAATAATATAGGGGGAAAAATTATGATTATTAATGGCCTAAAATTTGACAATCGTGATAGAAAATACCAGCCACCGAAGCTCAATGAACTACAAGCAGGATAAACACAAAACCACAAAGAGATAACTGTAGAGATCAAATTACTGAAAACCAAAAACAGAGAAAAATCTTAAAAACAAAGGGAAAGGGCAGGCAAACAATATTTAAGAATGACCTACTTCTCAACTGGAAACAATGTAACCCAAAAGATAATAGAACATTCTTTAAAATGATGAAGGAAAAAAAAGTGAAAACCTAGTGAATTGAGCGCAGTCAACCCTTTGTTGTTGTTCAGTCACTAAGTCATGTCAGAGTCTTTGTGACCCCATGGACTGGGGCACACCAGGCTTCCCTGTCCTTCACTATCTCCCAGAGTTTGCTTAAACTCACTTCCATTGATTTAGTGATGTTATCCAACCATCTCTTCCTCTGTCACTCCCTTCTCCTCCTGAGCTCCATCTTTTCCCAGCATCAGGGTCTTTTCCAATGAGTCTTTCACATCAGGTGGCCAAAGTATTGGAGCTTCAGCATCAGTCCTTCCAATGAGTATTCAGGGTTGATTTCCTTTAGGATTGACTGGTTTAATCTCCCTGCAGTCCAAAGGCTCAAGAGCCTTCTCCAGCACCACAATTTGAAAGCACCAAATCATGGTGCTCAGTCTTCTTTAAGGTCCAACTCTCAGATTCACACATGACTACTGGAAAAACCACAGCTTGGACTATACGGATCCTTGCTGGCAATGTTATGTCTCTCTGCTTTTTAATATGCTGTCTAGGTTTATCACAGCTTTCCTTCCAAGGAGCAGCTGCAGTCACCATCCTCAGTGATTTTGGACCCCAAGAAAATAAAATTTGCCACTGTTTCCACTTGTCCCTCTTCTATTCACCGTGAAGTGATGGGACATGATCTTAGCTTTCTGAATAATGAGTTTTTAAGCCAGCTTTTTCACTCTCCTCTTTCACCCTCATCAAGAGGCTCTTTAGTTTCTCTTCATTTTCTGCCGCAGAGGGGTTATCATTGGCCTATCTGAGAGTGTTGATATCTCTCCCTGCAATCTTGATTCCACATTGTGATTCATCCAGCCTGGCATTTCACATGATGTCTATGGTGGCTCAGACGGTTAAGCATCTGTCCACAATGCGGGAGACCAGGGTTCGATCCCTGGGTTGGGAAGATCCCCTGGAGAAGGAAACGGCAATCCACTCCAGTACTATTGCCTGGAAAATCCCATGGAGAGAGGAGCCTGGTAGGCTATAGTCCATGGGGTCGCAACGAGTCGGACACGACTGAGTGACTTCACTTCACTTCACTCTGCACATAAGCTAAATAAGCAAGTGACAATACACAGCCTTGACACACTCCTTTCCCAATTCTGAACCACTGATTCCTTAATGCCAATCTACTCACTAAATTGATAAACTGAAAGTCAGTACTTACAGAACTGGGCAAGTGCAGAGGAACCAAACATTCCAGTCCCCCAACATACTGAATACACTACCAGGTGAGGTCAAACAAAGCAACCCTATGCCACCTCGTTTCAGCTCCCATACAGTCAACAAGTATTCTTTTAGCAGTCTATTCAGTGCCCCACTGTTCACATTTCTATGCTTTTTGTTGGTGATTCTGATGTGGGCCCTAAGCACAGTGTTGAAGTACTATCTCGTGTTCTTAAGAGCAAGATGATGATGTACCTTACAGAGCGAACACATGTTTTAGTTTAAACATGGTTCATTCAGACATGAGTTACAGTACTCTTGGCCATGAGTTCAATGTTCATGAGTCTACAATATATATTAAATAATGTGTTTCTTTAAATAGAAACACACCTAAAATAAAGTTATATACTTATCATTAACAAAAACGCTATGAGGTTCACAGGAACCTAACCCTGTACTTCCCCAAGTGACAATGATTCAGTCAGAGTCTGCTAATTCAGTACCTTCTGTGATTTTATAGACCATAATTATTACAAACAATAAAATTAACTGTATTCTTCAAAAAAATCCTTCAAAAATAAAGATGAATTAAGATATTAGAGATAAAAGATGAAAATAAAAAATGAAAGATTTCATCACCAAAAAACCAGAACAAGGAATGTTAAATGAAGGTCTTAGAAAGAAGGAAAAAAGATACCATATAGAAACCCAAATCTTCATAAAGGAATGAAGAAGGGCAGAAATGGTAAATGTATGAGTAGATACAAAATAATCTCACTTCCTAATTTCCTTAGAGAAAAGGTAAGTATATGAGTAAATATAAAGTATTCTCATATCTTAATTTCTTTCAAGAATAACTGATTTTTGAAGCTTAAGTAACTACAATAGAGAGAGAATTAAAATGACAATGACAATAAAAGCACAAAGGATGGAAGGAATATACAGAAGTACAAAAAAAAAAGCAGATGGAACTCAGAGAAAAGAGACTTAAATGAGCTATACTAATAATTACACTGACTGTAGTAAACTGCTCCAATTAAAAGGCAGAGATTTTCAGACTAGATGAAAACCCTTCTATATGCCACTTACAGGACACACACTTTAAATATAAAAACACAGGAAGATTACAAGTAAAAGGATGTGAAAGGATATACGATCCAAGTACTTATCCTACAAAATCTAGAATGGCAATATTAATATTGAGCAAAACAGATTCAAACAAAAAAAGTATTACCTTGAGATTACCAGAGGTAAACAGGAGCATTTGATAATGATAAAAGAGCAATAAGACATATGCTAAATAGATATATAACAACGCTAAAGGTTACACAGGAAAGGTGTAATGAAAAATCATGAAGCAAAAACTAAAGGGAGACAAGGACAAATCTACAAACATTATTTAAAATTTTTAACACTCAACTCTCAGTTAACTGATAGACTAGACACACACACACATACGCACATTCTATAAACAAGGATACAGACGGTTCAGACAATACCCCAACAAACTGACTTCATTAGAGCACTCCAACCAGCAACAGAACACACATTCTGCTCAAGTGCACATGGAACGTACACCAAGAGAAACCATTTCCTGGTCTACAAAGTAAATCTCAGTCTCAGGACTGAAATCATGCAGTACGTGTTCTCTGACCACATGAATTAAGCTGAAATCAGTAAAACAGAAAAATTCTGGAAAACCCCTCAAATGTCTGGAAATTAAACACAATTCTAAATGGCTGATGCATCAAAGAATGTATCACAGGAAAAATTAAACAATAATTTAAATCAAATGATAATGGAAATCTGCAGAATACAGCTAAAGTAATGCTCACAGAGAAGTTTATAGCTCTAAATGATCTTAGAAAAAAGGGTTAAAGTTTAAAGCTTCCACCAAAGGAAACTAGGAAAAGAGCAAATAAACAATAAAAAATAAATAAAATAACAGCAGAAACCAATGATACAGGGAACATGCAAACTAAAGAGAAAAGTCAATGAAACCAAAAGTTGGTTTGTTGAAAAGACTAATAGAATTGATAATTCCTAAAATGATTAAGAAAAAGAGAGGAAAATACATATTGGAAATAAAAGAGGGACTAGCTCTATAACTTCTAAAAAGGTCAGAGGTTACACAAACAAGTCTATGCCAATAAATTAGACAACTTAGGTTGAGTGGACAAATTCCTTAATGTTTCCTCATGAAGATGAAATAGTCAAGTTCTTTGCAAAGCATACATTTCCAAAACTGACACAAGCTGAAATAGAAAATCTGAATAGCCCTATATCACATTAAAATAGTATACCTTTAATTTAAAACCTTCTCCACACAGAGAACTCCAAGACCAGATAGCTTCACTATGCGCATGTGTTCTCAGCTGCTTCAGCTGTGATTCTTTGCCACTTTATGGACTTTAGCCTGCCAGGCTTCTCTTTGTCTGTTGGATTCTCCAAACAAGAATACTGGAGTGGGTTGCCACTTCCTCCTCCTGGGGATCTTCCCAGCCCAGAGATCTCTTGCATTGCAAGTGGATTCTTTACCCACTTATCCACCTAGGAAGCCCCATCACTAATAAATTCTATAAACACTAAGGATGCTTACACAAACTTTTTCAGTATATTAAGCAAGAGGAAGCACTTCCCAAAATATTTCACAGATTTATGCACTAATACCAAAACCAGACAGAATTATTACAAGAAAATAAAAAATACAGAAAAATAAGGACTTCCCTGGTGATCCAGTGGCTAAGACTACAAGCTCCCAATGAACTCCCAGGGGCACAGGTTTGATCCCTGGTCAGGGAATCAGATTCCACAGCTTGCAACTAAAGATCCTGCATGTTGTAACAAAGATCCAGCTCAGCCAAATCAGTCAAACACACACACACACACACACACACACACACAATGAGAAAAAAAGAAACAAAGCTATTTTTAAAAAAATAGAGAAAAATATTCCTTACACAAGCCATGCAAAATTGTTAGCAAAATATCAGCTAACTGAATTCAGAACTTGGTAGAAGAATAACACTCTCAATTTAGTAACGATGTTAATTAGTTGAGACTGAGAAGTTCTAAAGACTTTGTGAAAGGGACTTACATGATAGGTTTAGGTATATTTAATAAACTTCCTTAGAACAAAGATGAACAGAATTTTAAACAAGTAAATTCCCTCTGAGACCAAAGACTCCAGTAGATTTTTAAAAATCGTTAATGCTTTAGGTCAGCTTCACCTAGGGCTGTCAGTATACTAAGATAAATAAATTTAATAATGGTGCCTTCAATTAGTGAAGTTTATAAGTCAATCTATAAAGTTCAGGAGGAAAAAAGTTTTTTTCTCTTTCACAAAAGCAGCTGACAGGTTTGTAAATATATGATTGTTCCTACAGTAAAACCACAGGAGTCCTCTGGTTTTAAGACAGCAGAAAATATTTCACAGGAAGGGGCTTGTATTCTTTCCTTATCTGCCACATGTACCTCTCATAACTACAGTCTCTACTCATCTTTAAGTCTCCACACTCAGCTCTAAACCTGGTTTTAAAAAGGAGTATGCTAACTTTCCTTAATATTGAACTCCCAAGAGACCACCAATATGACCAGCCTACTGCCAAATCTGTTTGAACAAAACTGTATAAGCCTTCTTCATCTATCGTGATAAGAACACGTCATTAAAGAAGTAATTTTTAGAGAGCCACATAAGGATTCAGAGACTGCTGAAAAGATAATCCAATCTTTAGCAGCTACAGCTCCTACTACAGGAGTAGGAGTAACATCTACTGTACTACTGTTTGGCATTATCTACCAACATTTTCAACGCTTATACCCTTTGAATCAGTAATTCCACTTATGCAAATTTATTCTACAACACACAACAGCATGTATTTGCAAAGAAGTATATACAAAGGTGTTCGCAACAATGTTACTTATAACAGAAAAAGCTGAAAAATAACCTAATTAACTATCAATAAGAGACTGGTTAAATAAAAGAGTACATCCATATACCTTGCATTTTTAAATAAATTAATGCTTTAATTCGTAAGACTTGGGTTTTTCTTTTCTTTCTGGCCACACCACAGTGCGGAACTTCCCTGACCAGGGACTGAACACGTGCCCGCTGCAGTGGAAGCACAGTCTCAACCACTGACAACCAGGAAAGTACCAAGACTTGGGACTCCTATTTGAGAGAGAATATTTCAGTACTTCTAGAGCCATACTCCTTGGAAGGAAAGTTATGACCAACCTAGATAGCATATTTAAAAGCAGAGACATTACTTTGCCAACAAAGGTCCGTCCAGTCAAGGCTATGGTGTTTCCAGTGGTCATGTGTGGATGTGAGAGTTGGACTGTGAAGAAAGCTGAGCGCCGAAGAATTGATGCTTTTGAACTGTGGTGTTGGAGAAGACTCTTGAGAGTCCCTTGGACTGCAAGGAGATCCAACCAGTCCATTCTAAAGGAGATCAGTCCTGGGTGTTCTTTGGAAAGAATGATGCTAAAGCTGAAACTCCAATACTTTGGCCACCTCATGCAAAGAGTTGACTCATTGGAAAAGATTCTGATGCTGGAAGGGATTGGGGCCGGGAGGAGAAGGGGACGACAGAGGATGAGATGGCTGGATGGCATCACCAACTCGATGGACGTGAGTTTGAGTGAACTCCAGGAGCTGGTGATGGACAGGGAAGCCTGGTGTGCTGCGATTCATGGGGTCGCAAAGAGTTGGACAGGACTGAGCGACTGAACTGAACTGAGAGCCATACAAAATACAGATCCGGATTCATCTGTAATATTAGTTCAACAAATACCTGACTGCCTATGCCACATCTAAGGGACTGTGCTCAGCAATAGAGAGATAATGCATGTAGTCCTTTCCCTCAAGGTAAAAAGGTAATACAGTCCCTTTACTCAAGGACCATATAATCTGGGGAACAGAAATGAGTGAACATACCACTCCCATATATATAGTATGGTGAGGTAAGAACAGAATGTTATGGGAATGCATGAGTAAAGTGATTTAAAAATTAAAAATCACCATTCCAAGAAACAAAAAATCATTAGTGTAAATGTGAAATTACCAATTCCTCCTTTAGAGCTGAAAGAATGATGAGGCCTTCAGTCTGAGAAAACTCTAGCATCAGTAGAGCTGGGTCCTCCCACAGTGCATGCCTGTGTCCTGCATTAGCCAGCCACAAAGGTCACACTCACCCACTTAAACACTGGTGATGAATTATGGTTCTGCTCTTATAGTTCCCATCCCTGGGGCTGTCACCCCCAGAGGAATCTTCTAGGGTCTATATTTAGAAACAGGAATAAAAATTCTCAAATAATACACTATAAGAACAGTGTATCTACCAACATTTGCTTCTACTTCAAGGTCCCATGGTAAAAATCAAGAAATATCATTCATTTGGTTGGTACTTTTATTCTGGGCTAGCAAAGGACCTTTAAAATGTGCCATTTAAACTGGGGCTTTGCAACAGCAGTGTTTCAAATAATCTGTTTTTAAGTATATTATGAAATAACCACACATAATACAGAGCCAATTATTAGACAATAGCTGTGTGCGTGCTAAGTCACTTGAGTCATGTCAGACTCTCTGCCACCCTATTGTAGCCTGCCAGGCTCCTCTGTCCATGGGATTCTCCAGGGGAGAATACTGGAGTGGGTTGTCCATGCCCTCCTCCAGGGGATCTTTCCAACCCAGGGATCAAACCTGAGTCTCTTACGTCTCCTGCAATAGCAGGCAGTCCTTTACCACTAGCGCCACCTGGGAAGCAAGCACACACAGATAACATAGTAATTTTCCAAGTTTACAGAAACAGAGTGTTAAGATAGCATGTTTCTAAATGTTATCTCACATAATTAGATAGTTATTAAAGGTTCAATATAACTTCACCACTTCATTTTAAAAAGGATTTGAGGAAGCTTGTTAGTTACTAAAAAGAACTATAAATTTGATACTGAGCTTCCTAGGAACCCATCTGAAAAGTAATTCACTTTATCCATAAGTCAGACGTGACTTAGCAACTAAACAACAACAAGCACACCACCTGTTCCCAACTTTTATTCCTAGTCAGAAAATTAGAAATAGTTAACAAGAGAATTATTCAGAACCTCTATATCCATCAGTTTCATTCCTTGTTAACATTTTCTAGATAAAAATGAAGGGAGGATGGGAAACAGATTTTGACAAAACATCTCTTTCTTTGGTGACAACTACTTCCTGGGAATGTCACATCACTGTTCACTTGAACTTTATGTTAAAGACTAATATTTAAACTATATAAACTATATATCACTCAGAATCTTTTAATACTCCTATCATGTGCTTCTATACTGATATAATAATAAATGACTGTAAAAATGACTAATTATTTTTAATCCTTAAGCCATATAATGAGCAGTACTTATGCTGTACTTATAAGCAATATCCAAATCTATACGAATTTCCATTTCAACAACTTTGGATAGTCTCTGAAAATGATTTAAAACCACCAACATTCTATTCTTTGTATCCATGGCCTCCAAGTCCTATCAGTTCTCTTTCATAAAACTTCTTAACCTAACTATAAAAACAGAGACTCAGAGCCAAAAAACTCATCCTTCCTAAAGTTTCTTATATTCCTCCCTATACTCCATTTCCACTAAATGAACGAGTGCAGGCTCTACTCACCTCTCTCAGAACTACTGTGAAAGATTTCTAAATAGTTTCCATTTTCTCTTTCCAACCTATCTTGAAAATTGCCAATTCACTTTTCTAACACTGCTTTCATTATTCCATGCCTCAGTTCAATAATTTTTGATGGCTTCCCAATGCTGAAAGCAGTAATTCAGGAAAAGGATAATAAATAATGAAATAATATCATATTTTTGAAAAAAACAACGAAAACATTTTTTGCCTCATAATTTAAATTGCCAAGTGCAAGGGCAACTATGGATGGCAGAACATGAATAAAAGCAGGATGATAAAACCCTATATCCTTAACTTGGCATCCGACACGTTTCAGAATCCAGATCTACCACACATTTTACTGGTTTAAAGAATATGTCCAGAGATCAGCTCAACTCCATCCTTAATGAATGGTCTGCATCTCTCAACTCAAATTTCTATCTGGTTTCCCTTGCATGTTCTCAAAGCCTACGTTAAACAACCATCATTTTAACCTGAAGCCAATGTTTCTCCATGAAAAACACTCAGCAGGGGAAAGACTTCAGTCTTTCAGCATGGCGATGCTCCAAGCACTGATATAACAGCAAACAGCAAAATCACAATTTCTCAAATAAGGGAAATCAGCACTTACTCAAGAAGAGGTTAAACAACAATACGAAATACACAAGTGTCAGGGATCTACCATATGCAGTAACATAAACTGTCCTCCAGTCAGACTGATCTATGTTTCTAACTATGCTCTGCACATTTCCCACCTCTTTGTCTTTACTCACGTCCATCCTTTTAGTTTCTCTCAATCTTCAAAACTGTATTTCTGCTCCAAAACCCCAATATAATTAAGGAGCACATTTCTAAAATAAACAATCTTTCAAAAAGCGAAAATGTTTACCATGGCCTATTAGAGACCTCAAATGACCTAAGTATAGTCTACCACCCCACTCTCTCCTTAGCTTTCTTACTAGTCTTCTCACGAGCTTCTCAAACATACATTACTGCCGCAGGGCTTTTGCCTCCCAGGAGCTTCTTGGAAATTTTTTATATCTGCAGCTTAAATCTCACCTCCTCAGAAAGGCCTTTCTCAGTGCCACCCTATGTAAAAAGGTTCCCACACATCTCAATAATTTTCCACATCATCCTTCCTATGCTGCTCATAACACTTAACACTAGTCTCAGTTCCTTAATCAGGTGTTTATTATCGGTACTCCTCTCATGGGGAACACATCTGTCTTGCTGACTGCTCTATTTTCCTAGCCTAGAATAGTGCCTCTGTAGGTAAATCAATAACCAGCTGCAGGAAAGAACTGTTAAGAAAGCCAGACTCAGTGACATGGTTTAACTATCTGACCATAATCACAGTGTTCCTTTATGTCCTAAAGGAACTAAAATTTCTAGATAGGCAACATCAATACAGAATTAGGGAGCCATGTAAAGATAGAATCGCTAAGTGACTCAACATTCTCTCCTTTGTCTTCCAAAGTTAGTATTCCTAAAGTCAAAATACAGAAAGAATGCTGTCACCTCCTGACTCTCCAAGGTTCAAAGCACAGAACTCTTTTGTTGCCACACAGGAATACAATATGAAAAATCAGTTTGCTTTTCTTAATCATTAAATTTATCATTTGTAAATGTCTTATTACTTGATATTTTTCCACCTTACTTTAGTTTCTCGAAATGTGTTTTCACTCATAAAAAGGAAAACTTGAGTTACTTCTCACATTCTAATTATCTGTAGTGTAGTAATTAATGTTTTGAGTAATGCTGTGGGGTATGTCGATATCACTATTGACTTATTTTTCTTCCTTGTGGTGCAGGAGTGAGCCGAAGAAAAGAAAATTCTTCCATGATCTCCCACTGAGTATCTTTTTCTAGAAAAACAACCGGCTCTAAAATCCTACAAGGCTATGACAATTTCTCACCAGACTGTTACACTACCTGATTCTTGATCCTTGCCTATTTACACATAAAGGTCCTACTTCTAGTGCGACGCTTTCTGTCCCCAAACTAACAAGCTACTTGTTAATAAGTTAATTAACGTGTCTAATAGGATGAATTCTCAACCTCTAACAAACTTTTTTCTCTTCCAAAATAAACAATCTCCCAAAATGAAAAGGATAATAAAACAATTTTTCCTAATAACAGTAATAACAATCAGGTGCTGGTAAATGAAAAGATTTGAAAACTATTTACGGACAATGCAAATCTGTCTCTGCAGCCCTAAAATATATTACTTCTACGAAACAGTATTTCTAACCAACAGATGAAAACGTCTGTCTGAAAACATTTCATGAAGTCCCATGGTAAATCTGCCAGAAGTTCAACTGTCCTCTTCCCGCCAGGGAATCCACAGGTTTCCCCTTCTTTGGGAATGTCAACCATTTTGCCTTTTCCTTTTATCTCTACGATTCAATTACGATGCATTGAGACTAAACCTGTGCATCCTAACAACTGTTCCCCTCCTTCTGCGGCAGAGCTCCCGGCAGAACTGCGCCCCCTTGGAACACGGTGCCCAGGTCCCATTTCCCCGGCGCCGTTAAGCTGGTGGTAAATAGCCACATCACAACCCGGGTAAACTGGGCGGTGGCAGGACCTCGCCGAAACTCCGCTCCGCAATTCTCCACGCGTCACACCACTGGAGGCGCTGTCCCTTCACTGCAGTCAGGTCAATGTGGACGTTTTCCACTGGACCGGCTCCCCACGAGCGCGGGGCCGGGGCGGGGGAGATGAAGAGCATGGGGCCACCCAAGCCAAGGAAGGGGTGAGGAGAGGGGCCAGGGCTGAATGCAGGCAAAGACCAGCAAGAAACTGCGTCTTTTCCTCAGGAGCAACCTAGTTGGGCAGACAAAAGATTAGGGCGCCAAGGCCTTCCATCCTCATCCCGGAACCAAGGCAGCCCGATGAATCCACACCCCTAGTTCCCTCATTACAGACCCAGTTCCTGCAAGGGGTGGGTTCCTAACTTCCCCGACCCGGTGGAATGGAGAGCAGACAGAACAACCCGGGAGCGGTCGGGGCGCACGTGCTCCCCGATACCCAGACGGACAATAAAGAGTAAGCCGGAGCTTCCTCTGCCGCCCCACCCTGCTCCCCGCGGCTCCCACCAGCGGGGGCGCCTTCGCCCAAAGATCTGCAGACAAAGCCCCCTCCGGATGGACAGAAGGGCAGGGTCCAGGCTTTAGGGGCTGCGCACAAAAGAGGGAGGGGCGCGAGGGGCGGCGCGAGGCGGAGGGCGCGGCACTCACCCACTGAGCCCGAGGAGCCCCTGCGTTTGGGCGCGGCCGGCGTGGAGGGGGGCGCGGCGGGGGCTGGGGCAGCCGGGGTCCACGAGGGCTCGGCCTGAGGGCTCACGTCGGCCGGTGGAGGAGGGGGAGGCCGGGCCGGAGGCCCCTCGTCCTCAGAGAGCTTGGAGTGCGAGTCTGCTGTAATGGAGGGTGGGGACGGCGCGGGCACCGACGACGACACGGGGCTCGGGTCCCAAGACGGCTGCCGCTCCGGAGCGGCGAGAGGCGCGGCCGGCAGTGGCCCCCTGGGCGCCGGGGGCACGAAATCATTGCCGAAGTCCAGCAGGGGCGCGCTAGCCGGGGTGGCGGCGGCTGCGGCCACCGGGGCCGCCGACAGCGCGGCGGCGGGCTTCCTCTCTAGCACCTCCAGCTCCTCCAGGTCCTCGTCCTCGTCCTCGTCTTCCTCCTCCTCCTCTTCCTCTTCGTCCTCGGGCTCCTTTACGAACTGGTACTTGAATGCGGGCTGAGGCCGAGGCGGGCTGTCCGAGGACGAGGAGACCAGAGGCGACTGGTCCATGTCTTCCATGGCTGGCAGGTCAGAGGTGATGCTGCAGCTGCTGCCTCCGCCGGAGAAGCTTCTTCTCAGAGCCGCGGGCGGTTGTGGGGGGCGGGGAGGACTGAGAGGGGCAGGGCCCAACGAGCCGAGGGACCTGCAGTGGCGACAGCTCCCGGAACAATGAGACTGCTCCTCCAGCCTCCGCGCCCGTGATGCGCCACCCGCCCCGTCCCCAGTTGCCGCCGCCGCCGCCCAGATGAGAGAAGGAGAGAGGCCAGCCGACGCTCCGCCCAGTTTGGCGTGACACCCTCCCAGCCAGGGAGAGGGAGGCACTAACGCGGGAGGGAGTGAGCCAATCGGCGAAGAAATAGAGTTGACGGGCAACCAGTCGGCCCAACAGAAAAGGAAAAAGACGAAAGTGGGTGGGTCTCACTGCACTTCCTCTCTCTTACCGGCTCGGGTGGGTTCGATGGGCGGGGTTTGGAGCTGGGAACCCCACCGACTGCCTAGGGTAGTTGCGGGTCCGGCTGGGGTCTTGGTCTTGGCCCTGGCGAAGCTGGAGTCTGTGTGTTTACAGCACTGAGAAAACGAAACGACTCCCTCCCAGCACTGAGGGGTCGGAGACGTTCCTGGCACGCCACCGGAAGGGCGTTATCTTGGAGACTGGGAGTGGAAACTTTCCTCCCAGGAAAGGAAAAAACCCAGAGCGCAGGAAGGTTATGAATAACGGTACTGTGGAGTAGGCCCTAAGGATTGAAGCAAACGTTAAATTGTAAATTTCGAAATGAAAATTTGTTTTCTTTCAAACTTAAATTCCCAAGCCACCTTATCACCTTAAGGGGATCACCATCACCACCTTAAAAGAAAAAATAATATTTTTTACAGGTTTAAAGTCACTCCCAGTCTTAACTGCAGACCCTGGATGAGGTAGGCAAAACAACTAGGCTAGACGATATAGGGACTGACTGGAACAGACCATTTGATGAGTCTGTACTTCTTCAAAGAGGGCTTTGGGATCTGCACGCTGCTGGACTTAACTGGTAGAAGGATGAGTCACCCAAAAGAGGGAGGAGAGAGAGGAAAGTGGAAAGAGAAGGATGCCTTGGAAGGCAAATTTGATTCACATTGTATTTCAGTCACCTTAGGCCCATGAGTCAACATTCTGGATGATTCAGGCTTTCTGGGAGTCAGGATACATACATACTCATTTCTTTGATATATCAAAATGAGTATAATCCCCATTCCACTTTTTCCAGAACTGGAGAGTTTAAAGAAAGTGACTGCAGAACATTTAAGTATCAGCATCCAGAGGTTTAGAGAGTCCTTTTTGTCTTTCTGATGTACTGAATATCTTCCAAAAATATCCCCTTCCTGTCTATTCTAGAGGCCCTGGAGAGAGGAGGATAGCTTGCTTTCAAGTTGCTCTCAGTCTAGGCCTGCACTATTCAAGTCCTTAGTCACTGGCTACTCCTGGCTACCGAGCACTTGAAATATGAGTCGTTTGAAATGAGATGTGCTGTAAGATTGAAATGCATACTATATTTTGAGAGTACAAAAAAAATTAAGTATCTCAATTTTTATAGTGGTTATACTGGAATTGATAACATTTTGGATATATTGGGATAAGTGTAATGTGTTAGTTTTACTTGTTCTTTTTAATACTGCATCTAGAAAATTTTAAATATATATGTGGCTTATATTTTATTTCTGTTTGACAGTGCTAGTCTAAATTGATGATTAAGAAATGTTGATTGCCATGGAGAATCATGGATTACTTAAGCAAATTCTTAGCTTCAACTAATACTACCCTCAATTGGGGTAATTAAAAAGGAAAAGCGAGGATTGGGGGGACGGAGGAGGGACACAGAGGGGGAACACAGGAGATTTTTAGGGTAGTGAAACTGTTGTGTATGACACTGTCATGATGGATACATGACATACATTTGGCAAAACTCACAACTGTTCAAAGAGGGAATCCTAATGTAAACTGTGGGCTTCAGTGAGTAATATAATCAATATTGGTTCATCAGTTGTAACAAGCCTACCACAAGCCTAATGCAGGATGTTAGTTATAGGGGAAATTGGTTGGGAGGTAGGCATGAGAGTGTATAAGAACTCTCTTTTCTGTCAATGGGAAACAAGATTTAATTCTTAAAAACAAGCAAAGGTAAAACTAGATTTCCTGGCATTGTTACCTGATCAGGTTAGTTATTAGTTAGTTATCAACAGTACATTCAAGACCTAGCTTAATAGTCCCACAGAGATGAACTTTAGCTTTATTTTTAGAAAATTGTTATGAGTTGATTGGAGTTTGTTTGTTTTTAGAAGAATTGGGAAGAGTAGGAAGAGAGAAATATTAGTATAGAATTTGGAGGCAGGAGATGTAATGCCAAACTAAAAATTTTAAAACAGATTCCTCAATAATAACTAAACATATTTCAAGTATTTGTCAAATATTTGTCAAAAATTGTCAAAAACATACATGATTTTTCAGCTAAGTCCATACACATACAAAAATACACTGGCAAAATTCTTTGGTGTGAAGTTTTCAATTAAATCACAATTTAGCCATCAGTTTAGTCTCCCCAATACTATTTTTCCTACTGTGATTGTCCTGAAACACCTTAATGGAAAGTTCCACAGGGTTTTCATTTATTAACTGTAAGTTATTTATGTGATATTTCTACATTCATATATCTGTGTATCTGATTATTACTAAAATAATCACAAAGGAATATCTTTAGTTTATTAAAATTGTCATAAAAGAATCATTACAGAAAAGTGGTAGATCTACAACTTTAATAGTTAATAGCATTAAATATTGAGGCAATAATTAAGCACTCACTTCTGATGCAGAAGAAAAATAAGAATTTTATATTATTATCTCAGTGACTTCTAAAACATTAAGTATTTGATGGATGAAAGAAAAAATAAAGAATTTATCCAGTTTTCATAGAATGGTCAACAAAGCATAAGGAAAGGAGAATGTTGCTCAGTTCAGTCGCTCAGTCGTGTCCGCCTCTTTGCGACCCCGTGAATTGCAGCATGCCAGGCCTCCCTGTCCATCACCAAATCCTGGAGTTCACTCAAACTCACGTCCATCGAGTCAGTGATGCCATCCAGCCATCTCGTCCTCAGTCATCCCCTTCTTCTCCTGCCCCCAATCCCTCCCAGCATCAGAATCTTTTCCAATGAGTCAACTCTTCGCATGAGGGGACCAAAGTACTGGAGTTTCAGCTTTAGCATCAGTCCTTCCAGTGAACACCCAGGACTGATCTCCTTTAGGATGGACTGGTTGGATCTCCTTGCAGTCCAAGGGACTCTCAAGAGTCTTCTCCAGCACCACAGTTCAAAAGCATCAATTCTTAGGCGCTCAGCTTTCTTCACAGTCCAACTCTCACATCCATACATGACCACTGGAAAAACCATAGCCTTGACTAGATGGACCTTTGTTGGCAAAGTAATGTCTCTGCTTTTGAATATGCTATCTAGGTTGGTCATAACTTTCCTTCCAAGGAGTATGCATCTTTTAATTTCATGGCTGCAATGTTGCTAGTACACCAGAACTCAAAGTAGAGTTAGTGCCTATTAGTGTAACTAGTTGTAAATACCGCTGTCACTAACAAGAGCATTCTGGTAGGTATTTGAAATGGCTAAAGGAAGACTATAAATTCTAGATCATAGTAATAATTATTCAATGAATCATCTTTGAAATTATCTTACCAGATGTAGGAGATTAAAGTTTCCAATTACAATGGGTTAGTAACTGTCCTCTATTAGAACATAAGAGATCCATTCAGGCTGGTGGAGTCTCAGCGTTGGAAGGACTCTGGGAGATCAGCTTGACCAATCTTCCTCCCATTACAAGAATTCCATACAAATGTTGTTTTTTTTTTAACTTGGCCATCTGTAGTAGATTAAAAATGGCTACAAATCTGCAACAACACCACCCATCAAGAGGTCAGGTAGATTGCCTCATCTCTGGATCTGGCCTTGTGACTTTTTTTGTCCAATATAATACACTGGAAACGAGTTCCCAAGCCTAACCAGCAGAGGTATTACAGCTCCCACTCTCACTCTTTCAGAACGCTGAGAGACGTGGAGAGAAAGACTTAGTTGTCCCAGCCAAAGAGCTCATGTCCCAGAAATATGAGACCATCTCAGACTGTTCAGCCAACCCACAGAATCTTGAAAAATAATGAATCACTGTTTTAAACTGCCACCTTTTGGCATGGTTCATTACACAGCAAAAGCTAACTTAGACATCAGCCATTTTGTGCCTCCATTATGTGCTTCATTCATTCATTCACACACACACACGTGCACACACAGATATATATATGCATATACACACACATACTATATATACATATATAGTATTTACTGTGCACCAAGCACTGGTCAAGACTGAACTATGGCACTGAACATATCAGACACAAATGTGCATGAACATTTTCAGTAAAGGGAGAATCACTACTTAGGGAAATAGCCCATTCCATTTCTGTAGTATTATACCTTACCGGGACTTCCTTGGTAGCTCAAATGGTAAAGAATCTTCCTGCTTTGCAGGAGACCTGGGTTTGATCCCTGGGTCAGTAAGATTCCTTGGAGAAGGGAATGGCAACCCACTCCAGTATTCTTGCCTGGAGAATCCCATAGACAGAGGAGCCTGGCTGGCTATAATCCATGGGCTCGCAAAGAGTTGGACACGACTGAGCAAGTAGCACTTTACTTTACCTACGCATTATTGGAAAGTATTGAATTGACACCCAATCTGGTATACATATATGGAACAGGTTAATTGTCCCTGCATCATGTATGCTCCCTGACAGAGTTAAAAGTGTGGGATTGGTGTACTCTTATCTACATACTGCAGGATGTAAACTAGACAGTAGGTTCAATAACCATGGGAGAAAGATGAAAGGTAGGTTCCTGACAGATCTGTTTCAAGAAGTTGGGCATAACAGCTTTTTTGCCTATGAGAATGCCTTGCTTGCGTTCAAGGGCACCAATGAATTACATTCAACCTTTGTATTAAAAAAGGACTGAAACATCATTTTGGCACTCTTCGGGGAAAAATTAACAACTTGCTATCTCATTGTCCCTACCATTTTGCTGGGATTTTAGATCTTCTGAAATGTATCATTTTATGTAATGCAGTTTATGGTTCTGGTTAACATCTTACATCTAAGTTTATCATAATAAGAATAGATATATAAATAGTATAAGATCAGCACTGGTGATGCACTGTCAATTAGTGTTGGACCTAAAATTAAAATTTCAAAGAGAAAATGGTACAACATGCAAGTGAAAGTTGCAAGGTCCAAGAAGGTCCTCTGCATTAGTACTGTGTTTCCTCCCTAGTTTAATAGGCAACATTTCTCTGGTGAAATGTATTTTGATCTGGCAAAAAAACTATTTTGATCCAGCAGAAAATCAACTGGTCTAAGCACCACAAATCCAAGCAAAGAAATTCCTAAACCATCTTAGACACATAAATCTGTCTTCATGAGAAAAAAGAACTACAAAGAAGAGTTTACAAAATTACCTGGGTTATAAAAAACTCATTCCAGTATGTCTCCCACTCTTCATAATACCTAAACATTGAACTATAAATGTCATTTTATTGTGAGTGGAAATAGAAACCAGGTGGTTACTATCTTTAAACATTCATTTCTTCAACTAAAATCTATTGAGCATCTGGGGTTTGGTGATAAAGAGTAAAACACAATTCCTAACATCAAGGAACATATAGTCTAGTTTACATAAGTATATATAGGTATATACATATGTGTGTACATAGACAAACATGGTTGGGAAGATCCCCTGAAGAAGGGAAAGGCTACCCACTCCAGAATTCTAGCCTGGAGAATTTCATAGACTGTATAGTCCATGGGGTTGCAAAGAGTTGGACATGACTGAGGGACTTTCATACATACATGGAGGAAAGAACTGGTTCAAAATTGGGAAAGGAGTACATCTGTATATTAGGCTGTATATTATCTCCCTGCTTATTTAGCTTATGTTCAGAGTACATCACACAAAATGCTTGGTTGGTGAATCAGAAGCTGGAATCAAGATTGCTGGGAGAAATATCAATAACCTCAGATAGGCAAATACCACCCTTATGGCAGAAAGTGAAGAGAAACTAAAGAGCCTCTTGATGAAAGTGAAAGAGGAGAGTGAAAAAGCTGGCTTAAAACTCAACATTCAAAAAACTAAGGTCATGGCATCTAGTCCCATCACTTCATGGCAAATAGATAGGGAAAAAAACTGAATCAGTGACAGACTTTATTTTCTTGGGCTCCAAAAATCACTGCAGATGGTGATGGTAGCCATGAAATTAAAAGATACTTGCTCCTTGGAAGGAAATCTATGAAAAACTTAGACAGCATATTAAAAAACAGAGACATTACTTTGCTGACAAATGTTCATATAGTCAATGCTATGGTTTTTCCAGTAGTCATGTATGGATATCTGAGTTGGGCCATAAAGAAGGCTGAGTACCAAAGAATTGATGCTTTCAAACTGTGGTGTTGGAGAAGACTCTTGAGAGTCCCTTGGACAGTGAGGAGATCAAACTAATCAGTCCTAAGGGAAGTCAACCCTGAATATCCATTGGAAGGACTGAGGCTGAAGCTAAAACTCCAATACTTTTGGCCACCTGGGGTGAAGAACTGACTCATTAGAAAAGACTCTGATGCTGGGAAAGATTGAGGGCAGGAGAAGGGGTCAACAGAGGATGAGATGGTTGAATGGCATCATCAACTCAATGAACATGTGTTTAAGCAAACTCCGGGAGAGAGCGAAGGAAAGCAAAAGGGACGCCTGGCGTGCTGCAGTCCATGGGGCTTCTAAAGAGACACAACTTAGTGAGTGGACAACAACAACATATGTATATGATTAAAAAAAAAAAATAGAAGGAGACCGACAGGCTGGTTTAAGTGAAATATAACCACTTCTCATAGTTCATGCAGAAGTTGATGAGAGACTAAACTAATAGCAAGTAAACAGAAGACACATTTCAAAAAGATTTAAATTGAATTTGGTGATTTAAAGAATGGAGGGGCTGAAGAAAGAAAAGCTGATTCTAAGACTTAAGCCTAGTTGACAAGGTAAATAGGTGTTGCCATTATTAAAGAAAAGAAGTCAGGAGAGGAGCACAGATGGGTGAGTAATCCTGGGAAGAATTTAATAACCTAAGTTTTTAGATCCATTGAACTTGATTTGCCTGCAGAACACTGGACTAGAAATAATCAGAAGGCAGCTGAAAACCTAGGGCTGGAGCTTAGATGTAGTCTGGAGAGCAGGTAACTAAATCTGTTGGTTAGGTTTCATGGGTGAATATTTGAGGAAAGTGGTGGGTATGGGAGGGGATGGCCAAGCAGGCTGATGGATACCATCTAATACCCATGGGAGGAAAAGGCCTAGAATAGAGCCCTGGGAAACGTTAGGTGAAGCATCTCGACATATTTGAAGAGTGTTATTTCCACTGATCTTTTTCTTTTCCTAGAAAATACAAATCAAAACAAAGGATCTTCTTTTAGCTTTTCTTCATGTTAGTTGCTATATCATGTCCAGCTCTTTGTGACTCCATGGACTATAGCCTGCCAGGCTCCTCTGTCTGTGGAATTCTCTAGTCAGAAATACTGGAGTGGGTTGTCATTCCCTTCTCCAGGGGAGCTTCCCAACCCAGGGAATGAACCCAGGTCTCCTGCATTGCAGGCAGATTCTTTACCCTCTGAGCCACCAGGGCAGACCTTTCTTCATAGGTCTGGTTTTTAAACAGGTGCTCATTTTATTTTCTCCATCCACCTTAAACTCAGAACTCAAAATAATATTCCAATAAGCACTCAATCAATTGTATTTAACACCAAGTAATTCTTGCCTGGAGAATCCCCATGGAGAGAGGAGCCTGACAGGTTACAGTCCATGGGGTCGCAAAGAGTCAGACACGACTAAGTGACTAACATACACACAATCTATAGTAATAGGGATAGTGCCGATCATTTAAGCCACAGAGACTTCTCAAACCCTCATTAAACTAGTGACTCCCACAGAGACATAGAGAACAGACTTATGGACAAGGGCAGTGGAAAGGAAGGAGAGAATGAGATGATTAGAGAGAGTAGCATATACACATGTGAAATAGATAGCCAATGGAAGTTTGCTGTATGACTAAAGGAGCTCACACTGGGGCTCTGTAACAACCTAGAGGGGTGGGAAAGGGTAGGAGGTGGGAGAGAGGTCCAAGAGGAATGGGACATATGTACACCTATGGCTAATGTATGTTGATGTGTGGCAAAAATCAAACATACTGTAAAGCAATGGATTAAAAATGAATATAACTTTTAAAAAGACTAGTAATATCAGCCTCTTAACCAATAATAAGTGGAAGAATTGCCTGGTGGACTTTTGCCTTTTTATGTAACTAAATGGCAACCCACTCCACTACTCTTGCCTGGAGAATCCCAGGGATGGGGGAGCCTGGTGGGCTGCCTTCTACGGGGTTGCACAGAGTTGGACATGACTGAAGCAACTTAGCAGTAGTAGCAGCAACCAGCCACTAATAAAAATGCTAAAAAGAAGGAAATGGATGAAAGAAAAGCAATAAGAAATTAAGCAAATGCTATAAATTACAATAAATTATTCTTTTATATACTACTTGTATTTATGAGGTATATGATTTCCTTTTAAATTAACAGACTTATACTGCTCATATTCAACTTTTTCCCTACTTTCCTGAGAACTGAGAAACACATTCATCACTGGAGGTATATTGCCTTACATATGTTTCTTTTTGAAATTCTTTTTCCTTTCACTACTACAAACTTATTGTGATCTAGTAGTTCCATTTTATCTGAGTTCTATTTATTGTCCTGAGTGGAAGTTTTTCCTATCAGGTGGTAAAAGAAATGTAAATAATTTATGAATGATAAATACTATTTAATGAGTTAAATATAGTTCATCATGTGTTCATTTCCTCTCCCTCCTAAAACCCCATTAAAATGTCAGTAAAGCAATAAAAATGGTATTAAGCAGTAAGGACAAAGAGAATAAGAGCAGAGACAACAGTGGATAAAATATATCAACATCTTTTTGGAAGACAAAGCAGACAGAGGAGCAATTACTGATTTAGCAGACTGTGAAGTTACAACCTGAATACCTCTCAAGGGGCATTACCAACTAGAAGTACGTCGTTTTGTGCAATGGAATCCTTGAGGCACTCAGCCCTTGGAGGTGCTAGAAATGAAAACAAGTGGACTAAGTAAAAGAGAAATCCTTAGCCCCATGTCCCCTTTCTATACTCAGAAAGCCTGCAGCAAAGCTTAAGCATGTCACCACTGCCCAACTCTCACTGCCCCCACGATCCCTGCTGTCCCTTATGCCTTGTTCTCTTCAGACAGGAAGTTGGAAAATTCATTTGTGGAGAAACAAAACAGTTTCAGGGAAAATTTCTCAAAGTACTGACATACCCCAGTATATTGGCATATCCAAGTATTTGAAGTACCCCAGTAAAAAGACCTGATGAGCCCCACCTGCCCCCTACTCCCCACAAAACTTCTGTCCATTTTTTTTTAAAAATTCTCTACTCTTAAAACATATGAAACACCAGATATTTAACAAAAGTCTTGAATGGAAGCTAAAAATGAAAATAAACAAAAGAAACTTGAGGAGGGAACAGGCATACAGAGGAGAGAAGAAAATATCATAGAAACTATAATATTTATAGGGAGATAACAGATATCACTTCATAAAACAAAGACAGAAATAGTAAGTGAAAAAATTAAAGAACATGAAAGAGTTCACAAAGTAAAACCAATTTCATGTTCATAGCAGCATTATTTACAATGGCCCAAAGAAACAACCAGAATCTTTTTTTTTTTTGGAGGCTAATTACGATATTGTAGTGGTTTTTGCCATACATTGACATGAATCAGCCATGGGTGTACCTGTGTTCCCCATCTTGAACCCCCCTCTCACCTCCCTCCGGAATCTATTAATGAATGAATGGAAAAATAAAATCTGGTATATACATACAATGGAATACTGCCACTGCTGCCCCTGCCAAGTCGCTTCAGTTGTGTCCAACTCTGTGAGACCCCATAGATGGCAGCCCACCAGGCTCCCCCGTCCCAGGGATTCTCCAGTCAAGAACACTGGAGTGGGTTGCCATTTCCTTCTCCAATGCATGAAAGTGAAAAGTGAAAGTGAAGTTGCTCAGTCGTGTCTGACTCTAGCGACCCCATGGACTGCAGCCTACCAGGCTCCTCCGTCCATGGGATTTTCCAGGCAAGAGTGCTGGAGTGGGTGGCCATTGCCTTCGAATGGAATACTATTCAGGCTTAAAAACGAATGAAATTCTGATATATGCTACAACATGTTTGAACCTTGAAGACGTTATGCTAAGTGAAATAAACCAGACACAAAGGGACAAGTAATGTATGATTCCACCTATATGAGGTACATAGAATAGCCAAATACACAAAGACAGAAAGGAAAACAGTAGGTACCATGGTGATGGGAAGGTGGAAATGGGGAGTTCCTATTTAGAGAGTATTTAGTATATACAGGGTTTAATGGGATGATAGGTTCTGGAAATGGGTAGTGGTGATGCTCACACGATAATATGAATGCAATTAATGCCACTGAACTGCTTATTTAAGAATAGTGATAATGGTAAATTTCATTTTACTACATTAAAATGATTTTAATTTCAACTTTAAAAAATTGAAGTGTTGGAAGATACATTTACAAAACCTTCTCTGCCATTGAATTCTCCAGGCAAGAATACTGGAGTGGGTAGCCATTCCCTTCTCCAGGGGATCCTCCCAACCCAGGGAACAAACCCCGGTCTCCTGCATTGCAGGCAGATTCTTTACCATCTGAGCCACCAGAGAAGCCCTGTAAAACCTCCCAGGGAAATAGAAAAAAAAAAAAAAAAAAAGATGTTTTAGAAACAAACAGAGGTGGAAGTGTTTTGTTTTTTTTTTTTTTTTTTTTGTAAAGCAACATCATTTACAATAGCCTCAGAAAACATGAATTAATTTTTTAAAAAAATTTTAAAAAAACATTGTAAAGTAATTATCCTCAAATTAAAAATAAATAAAAAAATTGGAATTCCCTGGTGGTACAGTGGATAAGAATTCCCCTGCCATGCAGGGGACATGGGTTGGATCCCCGGTCCAGGAAGATTCCACACGCCCTGGAGCAACTAAGCCTGTGTGCCGCAGCTCCTGAGCCTGTGCTCCAGAGTCCATGTGCTGCAACCAGTGAAGCCCATGCGCCTAGAGCCGTGTTCTGTAATAAGGAGACCACTGCAGCGGGAAGTTGGTACACCACAGCAAAGAGGAGCGCCCCCTACCCAGCGGGAACAAAGAACAAAGACCTAGTGCAACCAAAAGTAGATAAATAAGTAAATAAAATTCATTTTTAAATTAGTAATTATTCCATAATTTTACATGAATTTACATGAATTATTTAATGAGGGATTTAACAAAATGTTCCCAAGACCATAACATTGCCAACATTGCTAGAGAAAGAAACTAGAAGGGCTTCAGCTGGATTTCAAGATTTAAAGCTCAATAATTAAGACAATGTAGGACTGGCATAAAAATGGACAAGTAGATCAATGGAACAGAATAGAGTCCAGAAAGACTCATAGACCCACATACACATAGTCAGTTTTTTACACAGGTGCCAAAAGTATTAATATTTCAATGGGGAAAGCATAATCTTTTTCAACAAATTGTGCTGGAACAATTGGATATCCATATGCCCAAAATAAATAAATAGTTCAAAATGAACCTAGACATAAATAGAGTAGTCAAAACTAAAATGTGGCAAGACTACATAATGAATGCTGTTGGAAGTATAAAGTGGTAACACCATTTTGGAAAATGATTTGCTAATTTCTCATAACATTAAACATACCTAAGGATATGACTTAGCAATTTTACTCCTAGATATTTATCCAAAAGAAATGAAAACTGGAAACAATCCAAATATCCATCAACTAATGAATGGACAAGCATATTGTGGCTTTGGAGTCCTACTCAGCAATCAAAATAGAACAAACTATTGATAGAAACACCATGAGGAAACTGAAAAGGATTATATTAAGTGAAAGAAGCAAGACACAAAAGCCTCCGTACCCTACAATTCTGTTTATGTGATTCCTAAGAAGGCAAAACCGCCAGGGGCAGGGGGAGGGGAGGGAGTTATCAAAGAGAGAACAAGCGAACTTCTTGAAGTGATAGTGTTGATGGTTACACAACTATATACATTGTCAGAACTCATTGAACTGTATGATTAAAATAAATGTATTTTGTTGGATAAAAATTATATTGCAGTAAAGCTGATGATTTTTCTTTAAAAAGACAAAGGTACAATACAGAAGACAATGGATGAAAAAGCTAGAAGATAAATTTAGGAGGCCTATGAATCACTAATAAGAGATCCAGAAGGAAAGAACAAAATAACACAAAGTTTCCCGTTAATCCAATTTGTCCTCTAGAAAGGTGAACCTGCAATATGGTTTTTCAAACTCCATGACTGAGCATTTTTTGAGTTTTCATTTTAACTTAACCTTATAAATGTGCACAGTATTTGGGGGCATCAGTAAATGTCTTAAGACTATATCTTATACAATTTTCCTTCTCTAAGTCACCTGCTATCTCTATGAAATTGATAGTGTGGTAAATGAAACCGAGTCTAGTTTAAGTTGCTATTTAGACCTTAAAATTGGGGCTGGTTGCTGTTTTCAGCTGACTCTACTGTGCAATTTTTAAAGAAGAAACTATTATTTAAAATGAATGTTTCCTAAGTGTATTTGTACTTTCATTGCTGTACCTCTGAAATCCAGCCATTCATCTCTTTTAAACAGTTTTACTGAGATACAATTCCTGTACCACACAATTCATGCATTTGAAGTACACAACTCAGTGCCAGCTATTCCTTACCTGTTGTACAAGTTTTGAATAAGATATGGAAGAAAAAACAATGTGATGCAGTAAAGCAAGATTCTGGATCCAGCTTTGCCAACCCCAGTTTGGTGACCTTCAGGAACCTCTGGGTCCCAGTACCCTCATCTGTGAATCAGGGGATTACACCTAACAACTCCTTCCCTCTGATCTACCTTCAGGATCATTTTTTATTGTTCATCTTTAACCTTTAGTATCTGTCTAGTGCCAATGTCAAATATTGGGATAAGCCACTCAGAAAGATGTATTTTATGATAGGAAGGTTGCAACAATGGTCTGAATTAAAGCAAGATTCTTTCTAGCCTTTTTTGAAAGAAGATAGTTTTCCTTTTTATATGTTTCAAAATAAGAAGATAAAGAGGATAGTACATAGTGTGTTTAACTTAGGTGAGTTTCTCTTTTAACTTTATCTTTCTCATTTCTAAAAGCAAATATGCAAACTATGTAGAAAGCTGAATAGGCTTAGAAATACATTCAAGAAAACTGTATTAAAGTCAGTGATTCAGCCAAATAGCTTAATCAAAAATATTTTAAAAAATATTGCCTGAAGAGCTTCTGTTCAAGTGAAAAATGATTTTCCATAAAAGCCTAGTAAATATGCAAAATTTCATCACTGCGTATTTTAATAGTATATGCCTTCATTTGTTTCTCTTCTCTATTTGAAATAGCAAAGTTGACATTATGCTTTTAAATGAATATACCCACATTCCTAAAAAGCTTATAATGGATTTCTTAGTAACTAGATATTGCTGTGGGTTGAATCATGTCCTCCTGAAAGATATGTTGAAGTCCTAACCCCAATACTTTAGACTAGGCTTTATTTGAAAGTACAGTCATCACAGGTGGCTCAGACGGTAAAGCGTCTGTCTACAATGCGGGAGACCCGGGTTCGATCCCTGGGTTGGGAAGATCCCCTGGAGAAGGAAATGGCAATCCACTCCAGGACTATGGCCTGGAAAATCCCATGGACAGAGGAATCTGGTAGGCTACAGTCCATGGGGTCACAAAGAGTCGGACACGACTGAGCGACTTCACTTCACTTCAAAGATGAGGTCATACCAGACTAGTTCAGTTCAGCTCAGTTCAGTTGCTCAGTCATGTCCGACTCTTTGCGACCCCATGAATCGCAGCACTCCAGGCCTCCCTGTCCATCACCAACTCCCGGAGTTCACTCAGACTCACGTCCATCGAGTCAGTGATGCCATCCAGCCATCTCATCCTCTGTCGTCCCCTTCTCCTCCTGCCCCCAATCCCTTCCAGCATCAGAGTCTTTTCCAATGAGTCAACTCTTTGCATGAGGTGGCCAAAGTATTGGAGTTTCAGCTTTAGCATCATTCCTTCCAAAGAAATTCCAGGGCAGATCTCCTTCAGAATGGACTGGTTGGATCTCCTTGCAGTCCAAGGGACTCTCAAGAGTCTCTCCAACACCACAGTTCAAAAGCATCACTTTTTCGGCGCTCAGCCTTCTTCACAGTCCAACTCTCATATCCATACATGACCACTGGAAAAACCATAGCCTTGACTAGACGGACCTTTGTTGGCAAAGTAATGTCTTTGCTTTTGAATATGCTATCTAGGTTGGTCATAACTTTTCTTCCAAGTAGTAAGCGTCTTGTAATTTCATGGCGGCAGTCACCATCTGCAGTGATTTTGGAGCCCCCAAAAATAATGTCTGACACTGTTTCCACTGTTTCCCCATCTATAGGGTAGACCCTTAATCCAAAATGACTGGTGTCCTCTTAAGAAAAGTAGGAGACAGAGATGCATAGGGTAGACAGCCATGTGAAGACAGGCAGAAAGCCAAGGAAGCTTCCAGAATCTGGAAGAGGCAAGGAAGGATCCTAGAGGCTTTGGAGGGAGCATGGCGTAGTCAACACATTAACTTTCTACATCTAGTCTACAACAGTGAGAGAGAATACATTTCTATTGTTCTAAACCATCCCGTTTGTGGTGTTTTGTTACAGCAGCCCTAGGAAACGAATACAAACATATAGACAAACATTACATGCAAATAGGTGGGCACAAACAAAAAGAGAAATTTGTCAAATTATTGGATTTCAAAAAATCTAATATAATCAGTGTGAACTTGAGTAGTTAAAATAGTGCATGAAGCCCACATAAAGCTCTTTAAAACATTACTTTTTAAATGTTGTGTTATGTAAGGAAACTAGGGGGGCTTCCCTGGTGGCTCATCAGTAAAATATCTGCTTGCCAGTGCAGGAAATGAGGGTTCAATCCCTGGGTTGGGAAGATCCGCTGGAAAAGGAAATGGCAACCCTCTCCAGTATTCTTGCCTGGAAATCCCAAGGACAGGGGAGCCTGGCAGGCTACAGTCCATGGAGTCAAGAAGAGTAGGACACAACTTAGTGACTGAAAAACAACAACAAAAGGAAAAGAGGCTGATAAGAAAAGGCATATTTTTCCAAGGAAGAAATAACACAATATCTTTGAGAGAGGCAAGAAAGCCTACTCAAGTGATAAAAACTCAGAAAACAGCTACAGGGAACTATTTCTAAATTGGCAGCCAAGTTACAGCATTTGTTATTACTAAGCCATTTGAGTCTCAAAGGAAGAATTTGAGAGCAGTAATCATCTCTGGTCTCATCACTTCATGGGAAATAGATGGGAAACAGTGAAAACAGTGTCAGACTTTATGTTTTTGGGCTTCAAAATCACTGCAGATGGTGACTGCAGCCATGAAATTAAAAGAGGCTTACTTCTTAGAAGAAAAGTTATGACCAACCTAGACAGCATATTCAAAAGCAGAGACATTACTTTGCCAACAAAGGTCCATCTAGTCAAGGCTATGGTTTTTCCAGTGGTCATGTATGGATGTGAGAGCAAGACTGTGAAGAAAGCTGAGTGCCGAAGAATTGATGCTTTTGAGCTGTGGTGTTGGAGAAGACTCTTGAGAGTCCCTTGGACTGCAAGGAGATCCAACCAGTCCATTCTGAAGGAGATCTGCCCTGGGATTTCTTTGGAAGGAATGATGCTAAAGCTGAAGCTCTAGTACTTTGGCCCCCTTATGCGAAGAGTTGACTCATTGGAAAAGACTCTGATGCTGGGAGGGATTGGGGGCAGGAGAAGAAGGGGATGACAGAGGATGAGATGGCTGGATGGCATCACTGACTCAATGGACCTGAGTCTGAGTGAACTCCGGGAGTTGGTGACGGACAGGGAGGCCTGGCATGCTGCGATTCATGGGGTCGCAAAGAGTCGGACATGACTGACTGACTGAACTGAACTGAAATGAATCATTTATTTCATAATTTTATGATGAAATTTTCTGGTAGAAAATTTTCATAAGAAAACTTTTTATGAAAATATTGAAGAAGGGTGTGATAGGTTTGTTTTTTTTCCATGTCCACTGTTACTAGGTTTGTGATTTTGAGCAATTGTTTTCTTTGTGCCTCATTCTTCATCTGAAAAATACGGATAATAATCATGGCCAACTCATAGAGTGGTTTCAAGGATTAGTTAACTAATCATAAAATACTTATAAAAGTGGCTGGCACACAGAAGTATACTATTCAGCTTAGTTTTTATTCATAAACATTACTTAGGTTATTTTATAGAGAGTGAAAAAACTTCACACAATCCAAGTTTTAGGAAGTTCTGAGAAGATGCTGCTATATTCAGAAGGAAGGATGGAAGGAAGGAAAGATCGATGGAAGACTAATACTTGTCCTGCTGGAAGATCGCACCTAAAGAGACGTTATCTCTTTTGCATTTCTCAAATAGCTTCTACTAACACTGCGATCAGTTCATGGATAAGTAAAGTATTGATAAGATATAACATCCATGAAGTTCCTTTAGCACCATTATGAAATGTAAATACATTAGAGCCATAGGATAAGCAGATCTCCAGGTCTCAGGAGAGTATGCTATTCACACTCTGGGTTTTTTCCCACCGAAAGGAAAAAAGACCATCAGCACTGGGTACCTACCTGGAACAAAGGTGACCTCAGGGCCATAAAAATTAATAGCTAGTTGACTACAGTCAGCAAGACCGCTTTCGGGCACCGCGGGGGATATTAGGCTGGCCCACAACTCTTTGGTTTAAGGACTTCCTTACCCAGGGCTGAATCCCTGGCATCTATGCTTGTACTGTTTCCCTGCTCCCATGTCCAGAGCTGATCAGTCAAGGACATACACATGACCCTAGTCACATCATTATCTCTGTCTCTGTCTAAGAATGAGCCCTGAGAGATAAGAGGCTGGGCTGGTCACTTGAACTGAGGATAAGTATACTCAAGAGCAAGGGGGTGCCTATGTTTGGCCTTAGGCAGCCAAAGCTGCTGCTGCTGCTGCTGCTAAGTTGCTTCAGTCATGTCTGACTCTGTGCGACCCCATAGACGGCAGCCCACCAGTCTCCCCCGTCCCAGGGATTCTCCAGGCAAGAATACTGGAGTGGGTTGCCATTTCCCTCTCCAATGCATGAAAGTGAAAGGTGAAAGTGAAGTCACTCAGTTGCGTCCGACTCCTAGCGACCCCATGGACTGCAGCCTACAAGGCTTCTCAGTCCATGGGATTTTCCAGGCAAGAGCACTGGAGTGGGGTGCCATTGGCTTCTCCATGCAGCCAAAGCAACCAGGTCAATTTGGAAAAGAGAGATAACTGAAGACAATGAGAGCAATAAGTCAGACAGAAATTGGCTGCTGTGTTCCTGATGGACTGACAAGTCCTGGTTCCAATCATTCCTGAAACCTGGCTGTATTTTATGCCTTCCTTGAGATATTCCATTCTTGAAAGAAATTTATTGTGTTGTTGTTGTTTACATTGGTATGAAATAAACTTCTGTCACTTGCAACCAAAAGAGCCTTGATGAATGAAGCCACAGACATTATTGTACTATCTATGGTATTAAAATATTTTTTAATAATAATTATCAATAAAAGGCAGATGGGAGTGAGACTTCTCTGGTTAGCCTTTTTATGTGGTTTTGACCTTCAAACTGTCTAGCTAATTACCAATTCAAAAAATATTTAATTTAAAAATTATTGTTGGAATAAGTTGTACATATAGTGATAATATCTTTTACATTAAAATTCAGGACATCTCATTTAGTACAGAAAAAAAAAAAGATCAGAATTTTAAAACTCAGGCCCATGCACCTTAGCTAGAAGTTTTTCTACAGTGGAGAATCAGAGAGTGTGCAATAAGAAATGTATTTCCTCTTTTTAAGTAGGAATGACTAAAAGCATGAATTGGTATTCAGAGACTAACTCAGTCCTCTTCCTGGACCTCTCTAGAATGCTGTGGGATCTCCTGACGTAGGAAAATGCACAAGTGCAAAATACACCACTTTAGGGCTGCCCTGGTGGCTCAGTGGTAAAGAATCCTCCTGCCAGTGCAGGGAACGAAGGTTCAATCCCTTATCCGGGAGGATCCCACATGCCACCTGTGCACCAGAACTACTGAGCCTGTGCTCTCAAGCCTGAGAGCCACAACTACTGAAACCCACAAGCCTATAGCCTGTGCTCCACAAGAGACGCCACTGAAAAGAGAAGCCAGTGCACCTCAACAAGAGAGCAGCCCCCACTCGCCACAACTAGAGAATAGCCAGTGCAGCAACAAAGACCCAGCACAGCCAAAAACAAACAAATACTTTTAAAATATCATTTTACATGGCTCATGCACCGTTTAACGCGCATCAGTGGCTGCCAATGTATGACAGCTTAACGGGGTGGGGGGGGGTAAATTTACATCCCTGAAATGACTAATCATACAATTGTATTAAACATCTTAGTGTATGCTATAGAAAGGGTATGAAAAAATGGACTGGAAAAGAGCAATAGTGCTGAATAATTTGGGGGGATTTTTAGAGGAGCTGAAAAATTATCTCAGTATGAAAATATTAATAGAATTTGGAGACAAAGAATATATAGAAATAGAGAATAGTATAAAAAAGAGCAAAGCCTACATGGGAAACATAAAGACACAGGACTAGCTGGAACAAGAGTTTGTGGTAGCAAACTGGATATGGACAGCACCTCACACAGAGCCTGGGATTTGTGCACTCAGTTAATAGTCATTACTGTTGTCAATATTATTTGGAGAGCAAGGTAACATCACTAGATAAGGTGAGACCATATTCTAGAGGATCTGGAATGTCAGAGCAACTAAGACTTTACAAGTTATTGTACGTTTGAGCTGGAAAAGAACTTGATTGGTGTTAGTTCTAGAAGGTCCTATGGCTCTCCATTGAACTGGTTAACTTTAGTTTCTTCGGCATTAGTGGTTGGAGCACAGGCTTGGAATACTGTGATGTTGAATAGCTTGCCTTGGAAAGCAACTGAGATCATTCTTTCATGTTTGAGGTTGCACCCAAGTACTGCATTTCAGACTCTTCTGTTGACTATGAGAGCTACTCCATTTATTCTAAGGGATTCTGGCCCTCAGTAGTAGATAAAATGGTCATCTGAGTTAAATCTTCCCTTTCCTGTCCATTTTGGTTCATGATTCCTGAAACATCGATGTTCACTCTTGCCATTTCCTGCTTGACCACCTCCAATTTACCTGATTCACAGAGTTGACATTCCAGGTTCCTACGCAATATTGTTCTTTACAGTTTCAGACTTTACTTTCATCACCAGACACATCCACAACGGAGCATCATTTCTGCTTTGGCTCAGCCACTTCCTTCTTTCTGGAGCTATTGGTAACTGCCCTCCACTCTTCCCCAGTAACATACTGAACACCTTCTGACCTGGGGGGCTCATCTTCTGGTGTCATATATGTTTGTCTTTTCATACTGTTAATGGGGTTCTCACGGCAAGAATACTGGAGTGGGTTGCTGTTTCCTCCTCCAGTGGACTGTGTTTTGTCAGAACTCTCCACCATGACCAGTCCATCTCGGGTGGCCCTGCACAGCATGGCTCATAGCTCCATTGAGTTACACAAGCCCCTTTACACAGATCCCTGAAGGGGAATTTTTTATTATTTACTTATTATTAAATATTACTAAATTGATTTTCTATTTTGTGGATCCTACAAGTGTTGCACTATGGGAATGTTTGTTCTGGTAAAAGGTACAAACATTCTTGATGAAGCCACCCACACCTCACACCAAAACGAAGCTGAGATACAACGTGGGAGGGAATCAGGGGTTTCTCCTCAGCCATGAACAGCTTTTAACTGAATGTGTAGGTGGTGATAATGTTAAATGCAGCATTCAAAATCACAGATTCTTTTTTACTCCTAAGAGATTACTATGGTATACATGCCAGCTAACAGCCACTTTCAGCTGGTATGCATTTCACAGCTTTGCTGTGTGGATGAAATTTTAGCCGAAGTTCTAGTAGAATGCACAATGTTCTCTTATTGAGTGAAGCACAGTTCATGGTAGTTGTCTCTGGATGATGGCATTGGGTGCAGCTGCAGGAACTCAGCAGGGAGAAGAAGAAAGATAAAGCGGCATTTCTTGGCTGCTAAAAAGAATGGGCAGTGGGGGGTGAAATCCCACAGAGTGGACAGAGTTTTAGAAATCATCTTCAAGTCCAAATGTACTTCAGTCATTAGATAGTTCAGTTAGTTTTCCTTGGCACACTGCAGAGTTAAAGATGCAATGCTGGTCTCAAGTTCTGGCTTTCAGAAGGTAGTGCCATGTTCAAGGATGTGGGACAAGAGTCAGATGACAAGGCTTCTGATATCAGATTTACCTCTAAGTACAGAGAGGACCTTGAGCAAGTCAACTAATCTCTTTTGACTTAGCCTGCAGTAAGGTATCATTTCAGGAAAAAATGGAATGCTATTTTCAAAGCTCTTGGTGAATATAAAGCACCAGGGAAAAATATTTTGGGGGTTTTTTACTTTTTTTTTTCCCTGTGTTGATCCTGACTCCCCAAGAATAAGATATGTGATTTAGACTTATACTTTTATTCTTTTTTAAAAAATTAATTCATACATATAGTAAAAATTTAATTATTACTTTTCAATTAAAGATGCAGGCAAGGAAAAAACTCTCCTCAGATGCAGTTGGCTAATTAGTAGAAGATACAGCCAGCAAACGTAATTACTGAATCAAATTTGGGTCCACCAGCCCAAAGCACAGTAAAGCGTATCTACTGATATCAGGTTGTGGTAAAGGAAAGTGCAGTGTTTACTGCAAGGCCAAGCAAGGAAACTGGTGACTACTGCTCAAAACTCCAAAGACTCTCCAGGAAGGATTTTTAAAGGCAAGGTGAGGAAGAGGGTCATGGAGTGTCTGATCAGCTTGGGGACATTCTTCCGATTGGTTGATAGAGAGGTAACAAGGTGATGTTACAGGGGTCAGTGTTATCAACTTTCAGGCTCCAGTGTCTGGGGACTACATGCTGATAGTCACTGTACAGTTAGATTCTTACACCTGGTAGGGGTTTTAGTACCTGCAAAACGACTCAAGGGTATGGCTCAGGATGTTATCTATAGCCCCTGAGGAGGAACTAAAGGTCCTTGACTTCGTTTTATGGCTAAACTATTATTATTTTGTCTTGCTTGACTGTTTTCCTTTGTTTCTGCAGGTGTTTCTTGGTTCTTGTTTCTTTCTTTAAACTTCTTTGATTAAATCCACTCTTTGGAATTCAGGGAATAAAGCTTTTTTTTACAAACAAGAGGCAGGGGAAACAGGGGTCCCTGGAAGATTCTGCAGGGTCTTGCTTAGTTTCAATGGATGTCTAACTATCTTACTATTGCAGGATTAGGAGGAAGAGAGAAGCTGGGGAGCAAGCAGGAGAAAAAATATATATGCTTGAATTTCAAACAATCTCCTGTATAACACATGGAATTTAATTTTTCATATTTAGCTCAGTCAGTTCAGTTCAGTTCAGTCGCTCAGTCGTGTCCAGCTTTTTGCGACCCCATGAATTGCAGCACGCCAGGCCTCCCTGTCCATCACCAACTCCTGGAGTTTAGATCAGTGGTTCCCAAATCTTTATTCTCAGGACCCATTTACACTCTTTGTGATGTGGGTCTTAGCTATCTACATTTACTGTAAATTGAAACAGAAAGTTTTTAAATACTTATTTAAAAATAATTTTAATACACCCATTCGTTACATGTTAACATAACTAAGTTTTGTGAGAAAGAGCTATTTTTGTCTAAAACAAAGAATAGTGAGGAAAGAGATACTATTTTTACATTTTACAAAGTTCTTTCATATCTAGCTTAATACAAGACAGTTGGGTTCTCACATCTACTTTTGCATCCCATCTGTTGCAACATGCTTTGGTTGAAGTACATGAAGAAAATTTGGCCTTTCATAGATATATCATTGGGGGAAAAAAGGACTATATTAATAACCTTTCAGACAATTGTCAGTATGACTTTGATACCATATCAAAACCCAGTAAGAGGTGGGTTTTTAAAGGTTATTTGCAATCTGAATCTGAAACCCACAAACTTGGTTCATTGCTTTTTTGTGAACAAAAAGTTGTTCACAACAGGGACTGTCCTGGTGGTTCAGTAGTAGAGTATCCGCCTGCCAGTGCAGGAGATGTGGGTTCCCTGGCCCAGGAAGATCCCACATGCTGTGGAGCAACTAAGCCCGTGCACCACAACTACTGAGCCCACCTTCTAGAGTTAGTGCTCTACAGCAGAAGCCACCACAATGAGAAGCTTGCGCACTGCAACAAAGTGTAGCCCATGCTTGCCACAGCTAGAGAAAGCCCACACTCAGCAACCAAGACCCTGCTGCTGCTGCTGCTGCTAAGTCACTTCAGTCGTGTCCGACTCTGTGTGACCCCATAGACGGCAGCCCACCAGGCTCCCTACTCCTGCTCTAAAATTAAATCCCTGTGTCTTGGTTTCATCATTTCGCAAATGGCTGCAGTAGTACCTCACCTACCTTCTGTACAGGAGATTATAAGGGGATGATCAAAGGAGATGTAAAAGTGCTTTGAAAAGTTAAGAGAAAATATACTCATATGTAATTAAGTCATGTTCTTTGCAAAAACTGAAACCCAGTAACAACCAGCCTCAAAGTGTTTCGTGACCTTTTCTACTTTTAACTGCATATGATTGGTCTTACCACTGTAGGAGTGGGACTGTTTGCCTCTAAAAATATCAGTCACTTGCTACTACTGGTGCAGAGAATAAATGTGGTCTGATTCTATGAAAAATCCTACAGGCAATCACTGACTTCAAATGCTGAATTTCTAGACCATCTCTTCTTGGCAAACAGTAACCCAAGCCTTTATCGTAATCCCAGCACAGCAGCCATGGCTGCGATTGTAATGAAAGATCCAAACAAACAAGACCCCAAAATCTTTTGAGAGATTCTGTGGATTTATTACTGAAGAAAGGGGAAAATCATAACAGTCAGGAGAGATGAATCTAAGTAACTGTGCCCGGAGTTCACTCAAACTCATGTCCATTGAGTCGGTGATGCCATCCTGCCATCTCGTCCTCTGTTGTACCCTTCTCCTGCCCCAAATCCTTCCCAGCATCCGAGTCTTTTCCAAGAGTCAACTCAGCATGAAGTGGCCAAAGTATTGGAGTTTCAGCTTTAACGTCAGTCCTTCCAAAGAACACCCATATATGTGCATTAATATACAATATTTGTTTTTCTCTTAAAAAAAAAAAAAAGTAACTGTGACATAGCAGTGTTACAGTGACTAGGTTAGTTTAAGAACTTTAGAACCCAAAAGGGATTGGGTTGCATGCTTGATCATGAAGTTTCTGGATCAAAGTGAACACACATTTTTAAAGCTTTCATTTCTGAGAATAAATTTTCTGAGGAAGTTCTTGTCTTTAATTATCATGGTGCCATCTTGGTTGTTCTAGATATATCTCCACCACTTAGCACTTGAGCACATGCCTAATGAGACTTGATAGTCATTCTAATTTTGAAATTGTCCAAAGGAATGTTTACATGATCTTCAAATGTGGAAATCTCTAAATATAAAGATCACAAATATAGCCGTTATTTGTCTTTTTCAGAGGTACCATTTGTGCTTTATACTTCCTTAAATGGGCCGTATTTCATTCAAATAATCAAAAGATAAATTGTTGGAGTTCTTTCTGTAACTCTACCCCCTGAAACAAGCTTTACCATCTTTTCTCTTATTCAATTGCCTCTTCTAGTTTCCATCCCCCAATATAATTATCTATCCTCTGCAGTTTCATTGGGCAATGCTATTAAGAGACTAGGCTAGACTTCACATATTTTTAAATAAATCATAAAGAAAAGTTTTATTGTACACACCATACAAAAAAAAAAAAAAAACAAGACAATTCTAACTGGCCCTGTTTCCCAAAGAAACCATTTTTAAATGGACTTACTTGCTACGCATGCACTTAGAGGACCTTTATCTTTCCAACTGGGGATAACCTTTAGCTCAATCTTATTATTCATTTCTCCCCATAAATATCAAACAACTAAGGGTATCAGTTTCCTAATCCAGTGTGCATTTCGTCATAGTTAACTGTTTATGGTATTGTCTACAAACAACTGTATATGAAACATAAATATGCAGCAGCATAACTTTTAGTTGTGATCATTAGAAGAAACAGTCGCAGTAGTTCAGTTCTCACGTGCTGTCTACAGGGCTAAGAGCCAAGGAGAAAGGGGACTAGGACAGCAAATTGGCTTACTTAAGGTAATGCATTAATGACTGCCCCAACATCTTCTGGGAAGAATTTGGGGAATTACAACAAAATTCTAACATGTAACATCTATATGAAGTTTATCTTGGTGTCAATGTATACAAAAATTGCAGGGAGCTATTCAGTTCAGCTCAGTTCAGTTGCTCAGTCGAGTCCAACTCTTTGCGATCCCATGGATTGCAGCACGCCAGACCTTCCTGTCCATCACCAACTCCCGGAGTTTACTCAAACTCATGTCCATCGAGTCAGTGATGCCACCCAGCCATCTCATCCTCTGTTGTCCCCTTCTCCTCTTGCCCCTAATCTCTTCCAGCATCAGAGTCTTTTCCACTGATTCAACTCTTCGCATGAGGTGGCCAAAGTACTGGAGTTTCAGCTTCAGCATCAGTCGTTCCAATGAACACCCAGGATGGATCTCGTTTAGAATGGACTGGTTGGATCTCCTTGCAGTCCAAGGGACTCTCAAGAGTCTTCTCCAACACCACAGTTCAAAAGCATCACCTCTTCGGCTCTCAGCTTTCTTCACAGTCCAGCTCTCACATCCATACATGACCACAGGGAAAACCATAGCCTTGACTGGATGGACCTTTGTTGGCAAAGTAATGTCTCTGCTTTTGAATATGCTATCTAGGTTGGTCATAACTTTCCTTCCAAGGAGTAAGCATCTTTTAATTTCATGGCTGCAATCAACATCTGCAGTGATTTTGGAGCCCAGAAAATTAAAGTCTGACACCGTTTCCCCATCTATTTGCCATGAAGTGATGGGACCAGATGCCATGATCTTCGTTTTCTGAATGTTCAGCTTTAAGCCAACTTTTTCACTCTCCTCTCTCACTTTCAACAAGAGGCTTTTTAGTTCCTCTTCATTTTTTGCCATAAGGGTGGTGTCATCTGCATATCTGAGGTGATTGATATTTCTCCCAGCAATCTTGATTCCAGCTTGTGTTTCTTCCAGTCCAGCGTTTCTCATGATGTACTCTGCATATAAGTTAAATAAGCAGGGTGACAAAATACAGTCTTGATGTACTCCTTTTCCTATTTGGAACCAGTCTGTTGTTCCACGTCCAGTTCTAACTGACCTGCATATAGGTTTCTCAAGAGGCAGGTCAGGTGGTCTGGTATTCTCATCTCTTGCAGAATTTTCCACAGTTTATTGTGATCCACACAGTCCAAGGCTTTGGCACAGTCAATAAAGAAGAAATAGATGTTTTTCTGGAACTCTTTTACTTTTTCCATGATCCAGCGGATGTTGGCAATTTGATCTCTGGTTCCTCTGCTATTAGGTACCACTTAAAAATACAATCTCTAGAATTCCCAGACTGCTCACATCAGTGGTTTTCTGAAAAATTTTGCCAATTCACTTATTGAAAATCCCAATCTCACAGTGTGATTCACAGATATTGAGAACTGAAAAAAACTTAAGAAGTAAAGCACAACTTTCTTCACTTCGAGGCCAAGAAAGAGAGTGATAAACTTGTCTGGATCACTCATTGGTAAGCAACAGTTCCAGGAGCTGAGCTCCAGTCTCCCACATGAGAACTGGAGTATCACCCACATTACCACATTCTCTTAGGGCCACCTGCCCCAGTCACATCACCAGGTTACATTTGTGAGTCTAAGTCAAAGCTACGGTATATCCCCAAAGCTACTCACATGCTTAATTCAATCAATGAAATTAGCTGGTGATATTAACCCAATCCATCCTTGACATCAGTTTCCAGTCTTCTCTCAGACACTCACATTCACGGGTGATGTGCTTCAGTAATTCACCTGCTTTGCAGGATGTTGTAGAAGTTGATAATGACTCTAAAGCTAGCTCATAGAGGAATGTCATAAAATAAGGAAACATCAAGCTAGAAATAATTGCTTCACCATATTATTCTTAAGCCAAATAGTATAAATTTAGAAATGATATTCCAATTCTTCTTTAATACTGTAGAGGCAAAGGAACAGTAGCAAAAATAAACAATTTCCTATTACTAAATACTTCTTTGCTTTGTAGGAAACATTAGCCTGTCTTACTTTTTTCCCCTTACATCAACAAATATTGAAAACCTTCTGGAAATATTTATAAGATACCATTCTGGGAGTTGGGGGCAATACAAAACAAAATGAGCATTCCAAATGGTTAAGAAAACAACAACTATACTTTCAAAAGCTTTCCTATCAAGTTAGGGACACTTTGTAAACACAGGTGAAAGCAGGTGCATGTAAAGTGCTGTGGGAATTTGGCGGGGCAGTAATTACGTTCAGGTAAGAGCATATTAACATTCAAGGAGAAAGTAAAATTTAAGGCTATAGAAGAGAATTAAATTTTCATAAATGGAAGGGGCAGAAGGGAATTTTAGACTGAAAGAATGGAATGATAGCAGAAGTAGAAAAACCCAGGGCAGGTACTGGGGAAAAAAAAGAGGTTGAGTTCATCTGAGCACTCGGGACAAGGATGAGCACTGAGAAATGGAAAATAAAGTCAAAAAGATAAACTGGAGCCTGTGGACCAGCAAGAGGTATGGATTATGATGTTCAGGCACAGGGTAAGGAGCGCCTTCGTTAAGCTGGCGTCTTGAAGGAGAGCAAAGAAAATACAGAGAAGCTTGTGGGCACAAAAGGTTTTGGGTGGAATCTGGGGGTTGGCAGCTGATTGATCTTTTAGGCAAAGACAAGGGAACAACCAAAAAGGTTGCCAAGGTTTCAAAGCTCTGGAATTGGTATCATCATTAAGAGAACAGATTCTCAAGCCACAGATTGCCTGAGTCAAAATCCTGGCCCCTTACTAGCCAGGTGATCTAGTGCAAGCTGTTATGCCCAGAGTCCAAGTCCCCAAAACTGAGAGAATAAGACATCCACAGCAATGCAAAAGCATGAAGGGGTTTTATTTCTAGCTCAAGCTAGGGCTCCAGCCACATCCAACGCAGTGGAGTGGAGCAAGGAGCCACGAGCCCAGATTTACAGCAGTATTTATAGGTTTTAGAACAGAGAGTTGGCAAGGGCTGATTGGCTAAAGGAGTTTCCTAGTATTTACTAATTGGCTAATCTTTATTGGCTGCAGGGGTTTCCTGGTATTTACTAATTGGCTATTGGCTACAGGAGGATGTCTTTTATGTCCTGATAAACTCAAACCAGGTTACCGGGAGTATGCTGATTAGACAAGTCCTGGCATCCGCGGGGATGACCTCACTGGGCAATGACTCAGCCTTTCCCGTGAGTCCTACCTTAGCCCCTAAAGCCTATCATGGCGTTTGTTAGGTCCCAACACAAGCTACTCTCTAGACCAGAGTTTATTCAATTTAAAAGTGAGTATAATACCATGACCTGCCTTAAAGAGTTGTAATGCTAAAATGAATTAGTATGTTAGAACAGGGCCTGGTACAGGGTGAGTCCTACGTAGATTGCATTAGAGTTGGCCTTTCCCATCAACAGATGTGGATTCCACGCATACGGCCGACTGGCTAAGGGAGGTGAAAATTCACAGAATTTGATATCCAGTGGGGGTCCTGAAATCTCCTGTGAATACCAAGGGACAACCGTATTTTTGTTTAATTTCAAGGGAAAAGGGAGGGACCCTAACTTATGAGTGTAGGGAGTGGTTCCACACTGAGTGGATTTCCAATTATCCTGGTTGGGTGGAGGTATTGAGTCAAATTTAATTTTATACAAAAAAAGAAAGAAATGTGAATCCTTGTATCTGAGTGACAAAGAGCACATGCATATACGTTACCATGATTCTGTTGTCATATTTCACCTCCACCATGGTATTTCTCTCCACATCCTGTGTCAGACTCATAACTTTCATATCCTCTTTTAAGGCCTTAGTACCACATTCCTCAGTTACTCATATCAAGAGTAGAACTTGTTTCATTTCAAAAATGATTATGCTTCAAATTCTTCTTTGAGAGAATTTCAGTGACAAATCTCTATTGAAAGCAAAGGGAACTGAAGAAAGGATAGGAAAAACTGAGTAGACTGAAACCACCTTTCTACTAAGAAGAGTTTTCCATCTTCTTTTAAAGTATTCTAGCTTTCCTAATGTATAGGGCACATGGTCCTTTCTCTTTTATTTATATCCAATAAACTACAGTGTTTTTGCACATTTATAAGTATGATGCATATCACAAACTATGCTTTTGATGATATCTCTTTAGTGAGATTTAATTAAATTGATTTTAAATAATTTACTTTATACTGGGTAGAGAATAGATATGCTTTATCTTTCAAAAATCTTTTGGTCTTAAAAATGAAAAAGAAAAAAATTTCTTTCAAAAGGGAGTGTTGACATGATACTGTTTTTTTCCTACATTTAGATCTCTCAAAAGGGTACGTGGCCTTCCCCTTCTCTTAAGATACTACCTACAAGAAAAGGAACCCCAAACTCATTCTTTGTCTAATTTAAATGTCACATTTGCAACACAGAATTATATGTGTATAAATGAACAGACAACATTTTGAATATTAAACATTTTTGATTATTGCACTAACTGCAAATCCAAAGAGCTTATTTCATCTCAGTGATAGAAAAAAATGGAATGTCCTTCCTTTCTGCTTATCAAGATTGTTAATTCATTCTTACCAAGTGTGGGGGAAAGGAGGCCTGAACACACATAAATTCTATTCTTTATCTTCATGCTGACTTGTAATACTACTGCCATTCTATTCTTCCCAGCAGGTGGGCGTTTTTCTTAATAGAAGACCCAAATTGAATTTTAGTCTTTGATGCAATCTCTAGGCATAAATATGCAAAAAAAATTGTCTTCATTAAGATTATAATTTCTGAAACTATAGAGACTGTTTCTTACTGGCTCTATCATGTCCTGGATTGGAGCTCAGTTCAGGCTGACAGAGCTGTGTCCAGGGTGCTTGTTAATATAGGAACCAAGGCTCATTCCCCTGATACTTTGGTTTTCCATAAAAGCAACAGTAAATAATCACCTCATCGTTTTCCACACAGTCAGAACTTATGTCACAACTGAAATGTTACTGGAGATACATTTAGCCCCTCCATGTGAAGGACTTGAGAACACCCAGATCAGAAGCAGCTCCCAGAACTACACCACCACACTCCTAAATAAATTCCTAAAACAGGCAATCCCGTGGTGGGTTGCCCTAGCAAGCCAATCATGGTGACTAGCCAGTTTTACCTGCCCATGGCCTGGTGGCCCTGGTTTGTTCCCTTCCCTAGAGGATGGGAAACTTTGGTGGCAGTGGGACTCAAAGCCAAGCCCCTGGTTATGGCTATGGTCCTGACTCATAGCAGATGAGACCTGCTGCTTTCACTCATAAATACATTTCCTGTTTGCATAACAGCACTTAAATTGAGTCAAACCTTTTAGGAGATCAATCTATAACATGTTTAAAAGGCCTTCCTTTGACCTAGTAATTCCACTTAAGAAAATAATCCTACATTTCTGCAAAGCTCACTAAAGCAGTCAATAGTTCGACAAATACATATTGTACTGAGTACAATGTACTATAAACCAGATTAGGTATTGGAAATAATAAAACCATTGCTTGCTCTTGGGGACTTTACAGTTGACTGGAAATTTTATATTTATCATTTACTGAATGCCTACCATGTGCCAGGTATTCCACTAGGTATTTTATATGTTTTCTCAGCTAATCATTATAAAATAAAGTAGTAGCAGCCTCATCTCACACTAAAACGGTTGAGTAACTTGCCCTAAATTATACAGCTAAGTAACATTTCTGAAATTCAGGCTCAGGTTTAAAGTCTCCAGAGTTTGTGCTTTACCCACTAAACTTTGCTGCATTATGATTTAAAACAGTAGTAACAATAATCAATGCATCAATAACCAAAGGTACTGAATGAATAATTAATAACATTAAGTAGGATATGCAGTCATTAAAAGATACTTTTGACAGTTTGTCACACACAAAAATGCTTACATTTAAGCATTTATATAATATAAAAGCATGATGGGGACTTCTCTGGTGGCTCAGTGGTAAAAAATCAGCCTGCCAATGCAGAAGAGACAGGTTTGATCCCTGGGTTGGGAAGATCCCCCTAGAGAAGGAAATGGAACCCACTCCAGTACTCTTGCCTGGAAAATCCCATGGACGGAGGAGCCTGGTGGGCTACAGTCCATGGGGTTGCAAAAAAGTCAGACACGACTTGGTGACTGAAGAACAACAGAAAGCAGGATGTGAATATGTACAAACAGAATGACCTAAACTATGTTTAAAGACACAGACACTTATAGAGACACACATATATGAAGGAAAAATACTAGTTTTTTTTTAAATAGGGAAACCTTTCCTGGTGGTTCAGTGGGTAAAGAATCCACTGCAATGCAGGAGACCCAGGAGACACACGCTCAATCCCTGGGTCAGGAAGATCCCCTGAAGAAAGAAATGGCAACTCACTCCAGTATGAGTATTCAAGATACTCATTCCAGTATCTTGCCTGGGAAATCCCATGGACAGAGGAGCCTAACGGGCTATAGTCCACGGGGTCGCAAACAATCAGAAACAACTGAGAGATGAAGCACACACACACAAATGTTCACTTAAATAATACAAAATTCAGGAGAATTGTAAGAGGAACCACTGCACTTTCATAAGTAATCCAGAGAAAACAGTTCACCACAGCCTGCAGTTCAGTTCAGTCACTTAGTTGTGTCCGACTCTTTGTGACCCCATGAATCGCAGCACGCCAGGCCTCCCTGTCCATCACCGACTCCCGGAGTTCACTCAGACTCACATCCATTGAGTCAGTGATGCCATCCAGCCATCTCATCCTCTGTCGTCCCCTTCTCCTCCTGCCCCCAATCCCTCCCAGCATCAGAGTCTTTTCCAGTGAGTCAACTCTTTGCATGAGGTGGCCAAAGTACTGGAGCTTCAGCTTTAACATCATTCTTTCCAAAGATATCCCAGGGCTAATCTCCTTCAGAATGGACTGGTTGGATCTCTTTGCAGTCCAAGGGACTCTCAAGAGTCTTCTCCAACACCATAGGTCAAAAGCATCAATTCTTCGGCGCTCAGCCTTCTTCACAGTCCAACTCTCACATCCATACATGACCACAGGGAAAACCATAGCCTTGACTAGATGGACTTTAGTCGGCGAAGTAATATCTCCGCTTTTGAAAATACTATCTAGGTTGGTCATAACTTTGTTTCCAAGGAGTAAGCGTCTTTTAATTTCATGGCTGCAGTCACCATCTGCAGTGATTTTGGAGCCCCTAAAAATAAAGTCTGACACTGTTTCTACTGTTTCCCCATCTATTTCCCATGAAGTGATGGGACCGGATGCCATGACCTTCATTTTCTGAATGTTGAGCTTTAAGCCAATTTTTTCACTCTCCTCTTTCACTTTCATCAAGAGGCTTTTTAGCTCCTCTTCACTTTCTGCCATAAGGGTGGTGTCATCTGCATATCTGAGGTGATTGATATTTCTCCCGGCAAGCTTGATTCCAGCTTGTGTTTCTTCCAGCCCAGCGTTTCTCATGATGTGCTCTGCATATAAGTTAAATAAGCAAGGTGACAATATACAGCCTTGACGTACTCCTTTTCCTATTTGGAACCAGCCTGTTGTTCCATTTCCAGTTCTAACTGTTGCTTCCTGACCCGCATACAGATTTCTCAAGAGGCAGGTTAGGTGGTCTGGTATTCCCATCTCTTTCAGAATTTTCCACAGTTTATTGTGATCCACACAGTCAAAGGCTTTGGCATAGTCAATAAAGCAGAAATAGATGTTTTTCTGGAACTCTCTTGCTTTTCCATGATCCAGTGGATGTTGGCAATTTGATCTCTGGTTCCTCTGCCTTTTCTAAAAACCAGCTTGAACATCAGGGAGTTCACTGTTCACATATTGCTGAAGCCTGGCTTGGAGAATTTTGAACATTACTTTACTAGCATGTGAGATGAGTGCAACTGTGCGGTAGTTTGAGCATTCTTTGGCATTGCCTTTCTTTGGAATTAAAATTCACTTTTTAAAAGGGCTTTGGATCTTCTTTTCTCTAACAGCCATAAAAATTTCCCTCTTACCCTACTGTCAAGCTTCCCTCACCTAACTTGTATTAGTCAGGATTCTCCATAGAAACAAAGTCAAAGGATATATATATAGAGAGAAATATATAGAGATTTAATCTAAAGAAATGGCTCATGCAATTGTGGGGTTGGCAAGAAAGAAATATGCATGGCAGGAAGCTGACATTGTAGCCTTTGATCTGAAGGCTGCATGGAGGCAGAACCTCTTCCTCATGAAGGTGTCTTGGTATTGTCTCTTAAGGCCTTCCACTGACTGGAAATGTACATTCATATAACAAAGGCTAATCTGCTTTAGTCAAAGTCTACTGATAGAGATGTCAGTCTCATCCAAAAAAATACCTCACAGCTATACTTAGACATGTTTGATTAAACAACTAGGCACCACACTCAACCAAGTTGACATTATAAAGTTAACCATTGCATGATCATTCCCCCATCTACACAGAAAAAAATGAATTTGTGTCGCAGATCCTGTGCAGGCTCATTCCATCCTTTGATGCACATCATTAAAGACCCCAGCTTCTGTCTGACGTCAGGCCTTATGGGACATGAGTATCATCTCACTATACATTTTTTGGATCATAATAAATAAAATTTGTAGCTCTAAGGTTTAAAACATATGTTCATAGATATATCTTGTGTGGTCTTCACAACAAGCCATTATTGTAGTTCTCATTGAGTGAAACCTAAGGCTAGCGAGAATATTATGACATGACCAAGATTGCAGAGTTAATAGATGACAGAATTCAGAAAAATCAAGACTTCCAACTTCAAGCCCTTGCTATCAAATACACGCCAAACACAGAAGTGTCATTGGCCCTCAAGGATAACAGCTATTTTAATTGAATTCAATTTCTCATTCATCTAAATTGGAAACAAAGATTAAGGTGCCTGTCTTATTAGCCAGGACAGGAATATAAAGCTGTACACCAAGTTCAGGAATTGACTGTCTACAAACACATGTAAGCTTGTTTTTGTTGTAACTTTGATTAACATATAGCATGCAAATTTTCAAGAAATGAATACTCCCATGTAACTGCTACTGAAACCAAGAACTGGAACTAACTGGCATCTCTGAAGTCCCTCAGGGAGCCCTTGCAGCCACCACCTTTCCCCTGAAGTTTGCCACCATCCAGATGTCCATCACCATCAACCAATTTTGCCTGGTTTGCACCTTTGTATAAACAGAGTCCTATTGGATGTGCTTTTTTGTGTCTGGCCTCCTCTACTCTACATTATGTCCGTGAGGTTAATCTACCGCTTTGTTTAGTCCTGTTGCTATTATGTATTTCATCATATAAATTTAACACAATTTGTTCATCCAGGTGACAATTTGGGTTTTATTTTTTCCAGTTTGGGAATGCTGTGAACAGTGCTGCTATGAACATTCTTATACATGTTTCATGGCCCATCTATGTATTTCTGTTTAGTACATACCTAGAGATGAAATTTCTGCACACATCTGCACATATTCGATTTACCTGGAAACTGCCAAACAGCAGTGATTGTACTAGTTGCTAGAAGAAGCACAATCTGGAATCAAGATTGCCAGGAGAAATATCAATAACCTCAGATATGCAGATGACACCACCCTTATGGCAGAAAGTGAAGAGGAACTAAAAGCCTCTTGATGAAAGTGAAAGAGGAGAGCGAAAAAGTTGACTTAAAGCTGAACATTCAGAAAACGAAGATCATGGCATTCAGTCCCATCACTTCATGGCAAATAGATGGGGAAACAGTGTCAGACTTTAATTTTCTGGGCTCCAAAATCACTGCAGATGATGATTGCAGCCATGAAATTAAAAGACACTTACTCCTTGGAAGGAAGGTTATGACCAACCTAGACAGCATATTAAAAAGCAGAGACATTACTTTGCCAACAAAAGTCCGTCTAGTCAAGGCTATGGATTTTCCATTGGTCATGTATGGGTGTGAGAGTTGGACTGTGAAGAAAGCTGAGCACTGAAGAATTGATGCTTTTGAACTGTGGTGTTGGAGAAGACTCTTGAGAGTCCCTTGGACTGCAAGGAGGTCCAACCAGTCCACCCTAAAGGAGATCAGTCCTGGATGTTCATTGGAAGGATGGATGCTGAATACTTTGGCCACCTCATGCGAAGAGTTGACTCATTGGAAAAGACTCTGATTCTGGGAGGGATTGGGGGCAGGAGGAGAAGGGGACGACAGAGGATGAGATGGCTGGATGGCATCACTGACTTGATCCACATGAGTTTGGGTAAACTTTGGGAGTTGGTGATGGACAGGGAGGCCTGGCGTGCTGTGACTCATGGGGTTGCAAAGAGTCAGACACGACTGAGCGACTGAACTGAACTGAACTGAACTGAACTGACACACCACTAGTGACTGATGAGGTTTCCAGATGTCCCACATACTCATTAGCATCTGTTACGGTTATCTTTTCAACACTGTAATTTTACAACATATGGATCCACAACAATACATAACTTTGGTTTCCATTTATAAAAAGTTCCTATAAATGGTATGTTGAAAATACTCTACAAGTTAGTTTTTGAGATTTATCTATTTGATAAAAAATAGTCCAATATATTTTCTTTCACTGCTATAAAGCATTCTGATTTTTCAAGTCTGAATTCTGTTGATGTGATTGCTCCCATTTTTTCACAATGATAAATGATACAAAGACTATTCTTACTCATGTATGCATCTTTGTATCTTTACACGGGAATTTCTCTAGAGAGGAATGGTTGAATTACGGTACACGCATGTCTCCAATTATACCAGATATTGCCAAAATTGTTTTCCAAAGTAGTCATACCAACTATACTGCTACCAGCTGATTTCAAGTGTGTCCTTACTCCAGATCATTTGTATGGTCAGGTTTTTAAACAATGTTTGTCAAAAAAAAAAATGCTCTCTTAAGTTTTCCAAATAATTTATAAATACATACACTTACAAATGGAGAAGGGCATGGCAACCCACTCTAGTATTCTTGCCTGGAGAATCCCATGGACAGAGGAGCCTGGTGGGCTACGGTCCATGGGGTCGCAGAGTCGGACACGACTGAAGAGACTTAGCATGCAGGCATGCACACATGAACACTTACAAAGAAAAAGACAGCCTCATTCCCATTCTCTGTGCCCCCAGAGCTGTGGTTCTAAAACCCCAGGACTGTTCATCTAAGTAGGGCCCAGGAATCTGCCTGACTGTACATGCAGATGTCTCAAGAGCCTAGGTTGGGGAGTGTTTCCTCTTGGATTTTCGTGTCCAGCTAGAGCAGCTCTCTCACTGCACTTAGTGGTTTACATTATCTTCATCCAGCTAGGACTATGAGCTGCTGGGAGGCAGAGACCAACTCTAGGAACAGTTTGGTATCCCTAGGGCCCAGTCCACAGAGGGGACTTGATCCATGTCCAAGGACATATGGAAAGAAAGGGAAAGTGGAAATGACCACTTTTTCCCTGCTTGGTCTTCATCACAGCTTAGAGTGTGTGGGGACATGTAAAGTTTATTTGAAAATGCTAGACTTCCCTGGTGGTCCAGTGATTAAGAATCTGCCTGCCAATGCAGGGGACATGGGTTAGATCCCTGGTCCAGGAAGAGCCCACATGCTGTGGAATAACTAACCCCGCACACCTATAGCCCATGCTCTACAACAGGAGAAGCCACCTCAATGAGAAGAAACTAGAGAGCACCGCAGCTAGCCAGTAACCCCCGCTCACCGTACCTAGAGAAAGCCGGTGCACAGCAACGAAGAATCGGTGCAGCGGAAAATAATAAGTAAATATTAAAAAAATAAAATAAAAAACAAAAATGCAAACCACACATGCATTCTTTTGGATTAACTGTCAGGTGACTTGATAATACTCTTTAATAGCTTTTGACTTGGACTAATGGCACATCAAAACCTTTTATTATATATTATTTTCTCATATATTCTCTCAGGAGGAATATATATCGGAATATGCTCTGAGCAGGGCACTCCTTGGATCTAATAACTAATAGCACATGATATGGGGCTGGCAAGGGAGAGACAAACAAGGAATTGAAGTCAGAAGGTACCTGCAGAAATCATTTAATCCAGACAGCTCATTGGACGAAAGAGGGAACAGGAAGGCTTGCCATGTGGCTTGCCATGTCTACAGTTTACAAGGCTTCTCCTGTTGTAGAGCGTGGGCTCTAGGTGCGTGGGGTTAGTTACTCCACAGCACGTGGGCTCTTCCCGGACCAGGGATCTAACCCATGTCCCCCGCCTTGGCAGGCAGATTCTTAATCACTGGACCACCAGGGAAGTCTAGCATTTTCAAATAGACTTTACATGTCCCCACACACTCTAAGCTGTGATGAAGACCAAGCAGGGAAGAACAGAGTCCGTGTTTACAGGACTCTGCAGTGAGGCCAGACCATGCCTTCCCTCACCAGGGCCACTGCTCCACCAAAGGAGCAATGTGTGCTCAGTGGTCAGTCATGCTCAACTCTTTGTGACCCCATGTAGCCTGCCAGGCTATCCTGTCCACAGGGTTTCCCAGGCAAGAATACTGGAAAGGGTTGCCATTTCCTTCTCCAAAGAAGCAATAGTTCATAGTCATAATCCCGAGCTCCAAACTCCCTCTCCACTTCTTTCAACCATCTCATCGCACCTCAGGGGAGAGTCCTTAACCTGGGCTCTGTGGATAGAGTTTAGGAACCTTGACAATTACTGTTCCTTTACATACATTTTTTTTGGGGAGTGAGGTCTACAGCTTTCCGCAAAAGGGCCTGGTAAGCAAAACAGGATAAAAATGACCACTTGGATTTGGTGAAAGGCAGAAAGAAAATAATCTTCTAAAAGCAGAGAGAGAGACACACACACACACACACACACACACACACACGGTGCTTCTTCCCTTGGAGACTTTGTACTTGTTAGTCTTCTGCCTAGAATGCTTTTCCCATAAATTTTTGCTTAGCTGCTGCAATCTCCAAACCTGCTCACTTGTCACTCTACATTTTACCTTGTTTTATTTCCTGATGACACATATTTGTTGTTTGACTACATATTTTTCATCTTTCTCTCCCTGTTAGGGAGAATATGAGCCGGCTGAAGGGAGAGATTCTTATCTCCAACTCTTAGAACAGCACCAGGCACAGAACAGTCTCCATCTGCAAAAGAACACGTCCCAGTTACACTTGTCATCTGCTTTCCCTCCACCAAAAGCCATCCTAAATGGTGGCATCTGCTAACAGCCTCACTCATCTAAGTTTTGTCATTTAACTGTTTCCCTGTCAGATGAAATGGACCACGGCTACCTGTGGATGCCCTGGGGCCTCCCCTGGGAAAGGCAGAGGCCCTGCTAGAGCTGGCAGGGGTGCAAGGAAAATTTCCACACAAAGAAAGCTTCTTTCTTTCCAAGTATTCGCTTTGTCTCTTTCTGTAACTTTGTTGAAATGTTTTACTCTTGCCATTACATTTTTCTTCAGACCTTTTCCCAAAGGGTAAAACATTTGTGTTTGACTTTTAGTCACTAACCACAGTTAATGACTAAAAAAATTCACTTTTTTACTTACTTATCAGTTCAGTGTTGCTTAGGATCCTGATGTGTACTTAGTCGCTCAGTCATGTCCGACTCTTCGCGACCCAATGGGCTGTAGCCCGCCAGGCTCCCCTGTCCATGGAATTCTCCAGGCACGAATACTGGAGTGGGTTGCCATTTCCTTCTCCATAGGATCCTGAAAACTAACATACATAATCATGTGCCTGTGTATGAGCGTGTGAGTGTGTAAACAGCACATGATGAGGGACTTGCCTTGCTCTGCTTGGTTGAAAATGCTTCTGACGGTTGATGACGCACATTCATGAGGCTACAGATTATAGTAACAGCTATTGTAGTGAATGAAGGTTACACATGCTCATTTTTTAAAAATGTAATACAAAATTTTTATTTGTTCTTAGTAAATACCTGTAAACAACCTAGTTCAACAGATTCTGTGGCTTAAGTGCTCAAAAATACATTTGGACTGCCATCAGCTTCTAAGTGGCTGAAAACACATGTACAAATATATTGTTATATATATATATATTTGTTGTTTAGTCATTAAGTTGTATCCAACTCTTTTTTGACCCCATGGACTGTGGCCCACCAGGCTCCTCTGTCCATGGGATTTCCCAGGCAAGAGTACTGGAGTGGGGTGCCATTTCCTCCTCCAGGGGACCTTCCTGACCTGGGATTGAACCCTCATCTCCTGCACTGCAGGCAGAGTCTTTACCACTGAGTCACTGGGTAAGCCCCAAATATTTATATATAAATTAAGCAATAAGATCCTGGGCCTGAAGAAAGTGTTTTTCTTTCTCCTGCTAATAACTTTTTTAAGGTCAGAAAGGTATTTCTTGTAATTGAGGGAGGTCCTGGCCCCATAACCCCTAAGGGGTCCCCCAGCCCAGCTTAAAGGTGATGTTTCTCCTGAATCAAGGCCTCTATCTCACTGGAGTGTGCAAGGACACCCACAACTCACCCCCAGCAGACCAGGGGAATTAGAAGAGAATCAAAGATAAAGAAAGAAGGAGGGAAAGAAAATGTGGTAAGACGAAAAGGGTAATAGGATAAATGTGGCCAGTTCTGCCCTCCCCTGACCCCAGCAGGGTCCTTTACTTCATTCCTCTCTAAGATGTGCCAAGGAAAAGGTGCATTTCACTTAAATATGCTTCTGCTATCTGCATGCTTTGCTTTGTCTAAAGAGAAAAAGAATTGGGGAAGAAATTATAAAGAGAAACATTTTCCTGCATTTAGTCTTTTTAAAAAGGGAGTGTGAGCAGGACATGGGAATACAAGAGCCGGTTTTCCTGCAGTCAGTAGTACCCTATGCTAAGGTGCCTGCGTGGCAGAGGAGATGGGGCCATAACGGACGGCTCTATAAGCTTTCTCTCTCCCTCTGCCACGTGAGGACACAGCAAGAAGAAAACCATCTGCAAGCCAGGAAGAGAGTTTTCACCAGGAACCAAATCAGCTAGCACCCCGATCTTGGACCTGCCCAGCGTTCAGAACGGTGAGGCAGAAGGGTCTCTTGTTTAAGCCACCCAGCCATGGCAGCCTGAGCTAAGACAGTGATTTATGTAAATTCATGTAGCAGATAGTTTCTGAGCATCTCCAGGTCCAGGTATTGCTGTGGACAGAGAAATGACAAAGCAGATGAGGTTCTGCCTTCTTGGTGGGACTTGGATTCCAGTGGGGAGATGTACCACCAACAATAAACAAAACAAACAAGGAAATCTTAGGTAGTGGCAAGAGCTGTGAAGAAAACACAGCAGGGCAGCGCAAAGCAGAATGACTGGGGAGGGGCTGCTTGAGATCAGATAGTCAAAGGAGGCCTTCTGGGGAGGGAATATTTGAGCTGAATGATAAGGAAGAGCCAACCACTAGACAATCTGGTGGAATACAGTTCCAGTTACAGGAAACCAAAATGTTAGCACTGGGCTGATGTATGTATGACCTTAGAGTTAACTGAGTTAGGAGAGGCCAAGAATGAAGTAGACTTAAGATAGACTCGAGTATTAACATCCAGAAGTGGCAGTAAGAGACGCATAGCAAGAATATTTACATAAGAAGCTTCAGATTTTGAAATATCAGTGAAACAACAGTGGTCTTAGAATTACCTGCTACTCCACAAGACTCCTCCCCTGTATTTCCTACACCTCACCCACCATCCATAATAGGTAACAGCCATGCAATACCGTGATGTTAATTACAGCACTACCCACCTCCAGGTCAGTTTTATTAGATTAGTGGGGGTACATCTGTTACAGTTAACAAACCAAAGATGATGTGATATTATTAACTGAAGTCAATACTTTATTTAGATTTAGCATGTCATTTTTCTGTTCTAGAATCCAATCCAGGCTATCACATTGCACTCAGTCATGTCTCCTTGGGCTCCTCCTCTTGGCAGTAACGGTTTCTGAAGCATTCTTTGTTTTTGATGACCTTGACAGTTTTGAGGACTGCCAGGTATCTTGCAGAATGTCTCTCCTTTGGGATTCATCTGATGTTTTTCTCATAATTAGACTAAAGTGATGAGTTATTGGATAAAAGACCACTGAGGCAAAGTGCTGTTTCTCATCACACCATAAAAAAGGGGCATATGATCAATGTGACTCATCACTCATGTTGACCTCTATGTTTTGGCTGAAGTTCCCAGTCATTTTTGATTATTCACTCTCTCACCCCTGGCATCCTACCAGCCACTGGGTTTCACCTAATATAGTCCCAGACCCAACTTCTCATTCACATCATCCCTACAGCCTCAAGTCCAAGTCCAGTCCCTCCTCAGCATCCTCCGTTACACCATCAAAGCTGTCTTTCTAAGACAAGCTCTAGTCATAGCCTTTCTCTAGTCAAATAATCTCACTTAGGAGGAAAATAAACCAAAAACCTAAAACCAAAAAAAAAAAAAAGCCCTTTATTTTCATTGGAAAATAAAGTCCAAGTTTTCCAGCATCACGTGTAGGCTACTGGTCATAAGCTACTTTTTCATTTCAACTCCTTGAGCTCTGGGTTTGGCACTAGCACGCATCACTCACACCCTGCTCGTCCCTTCATGAATGCTGTGTGGGTCACTGTTAACCCAGCTTCTGTCCTGTGATGGTCATCCCTCTCGGCCCTGGAATACAGAAACTGCTGAGAAGGTGTTCCCTCCACTCAAGAAGTGTAGGGAGGCTAGAGTGACAAGCCTTGGAAGCAGGTAATTGCAGGCTTGTGGGGTAGATGTGCTAGGGGTTAACTTGGATGTGTACAGATTGCAAATGGAGCATCTAAGCCAAAGTCCCTCAGTACCTCCAGAGGAGACTACACAGGGGAAGTGGTATCAGAGCAGAGACTGGAAGCAAGAAAAAAGTTCACCAAGAGGCCAGGAGAAGTTCTAGGCAGAGGAAGCCACGACTATGGAGCAACATGCAAGTATTTGCAAAACATGAATAAGAGCTAGATGGTTTAGCTTTAAAACAAGCTAAAGAACTTGGATATTAATCCACAGGACACTGTTTTCAAGCTGTGGGTCTTAAAATCCATTTAGTGTGCCCTGACTATCATTATTTTAGAGTGAAAGAGAATAGAGGAGAAAAAAATTAGCTTTCTGGACATTTAGTTTCTCTGACTGCACACAAATATTTGCATGTACTGGTTTGCAACATAAACTCTACTTCTTACTGGAAATCACCTTTAAATAAGTTCTTTAAAACACCGCTATAGGGTGGTCTTACAAGCATGGTAACAGGGATGTGTGTTCAAACTGCCCCAGTGATAATACTAATTAAGGGCCTATGTTATAAAAACAGATTCGTAGGCCTCAGTCCAGACCCACAGACTCAGAATGTCCAGACAAAGCCCTGGTACTCTGCATTTGTAACATGCACTTTGACTATTCCTGATGAGGGAAGCTTGGAACAAGGATACTCTGATTGCAGGATGGAAAATGGATCTGAATGAGAAGAGGCTGGATAGAAGGAGCAGTTAGAAGATATTTGCTATTGTCTAAGAGACACTAGGCTTGAACTGAGGCAAGCGCAGTGGGGAAAGGAGGTGGTGGCTTCAAGAAACCTTTAGAAGGTGGAGGCGTGGGACATGAGGGCTCCTGAGTCCGGAACATTTGTATCTTGGACACCTGCATAGTCATCAGGAATAGGAGAGAGAGGGTATGTTTGGGGGGAAAGGTACGAGTTCAGTTTTTGGACGTGTTGATTTTGAGGTGAAACCAATAATGAAGAGCAGGCATTTGGACATATCGTTCAGGAGAGAGGTCAAAGTTGGACACGAGAATTTCTGAATCATCAGCATGTAGATTAGAGCTTGAAAAATGAGATTCCTCAGGGAAGGGGTGGGGTCTGTGGAACCAAGGGCCACACAGGCAGGGCTTGCAGCACTCAGGGCTCTGCCTTATCATCCTCAGTCTCCAGGCCTTTCCTTCTGTGAGATAGCCCTTCTCCCAATCCCTTTCTCTGCCTAATGGAATCGCACCAAAGACTATCTCTCCAGCTCTCACCACCTCAGGCAGAGTGGACCCCAGCACTATACTAAGTGTCATATCTCCAGTCATTTTGGATTAGGGCTGGCAAAGTCCTATTTCCTTTTTCTTCATGTTAGAGGCAAAAACCTGTCAGTTCCAAGTATCTAGCACAGAGTAGGTGCTCAATACCTGTTGGTGACATTGTGGTAAAGATTTAGGGAGAGTTCATTAATTTGGACCTGAAATTCTAGTGTTGAGTTGTAAATGAGTCTACTGAAATGACAGCTACCAAACCATTTTACATTATTGCCTTTGATATGTCTTGACACACTACCATCTGGTTTTTGTCTTCCTATTCCTAGCTCAGGGTTCTCACGTTTTATTTTAACATAAGTTACTCAAATTTATCTTTTTCATACCACTGCATCGCATAGAAATGGCACACATTAAAATCACAAGCGATAAGTTTCATTTCATCTTAGTATCTAAACTATTTTGAGCCAAATTACTCACGCATTCTTTGATCAGAAATAGTGTGTACTCCCCATTTCCTTGCATATTATTTTGAAGCAAATTTCAGAGAACATATTCTTCATCAGTAAAAGAGAAGACGTTTTAAAAAGCAATTGTAATATCATTATTACACCTAAAATAATTAACAATATTTCCTTAACATCAAACATTCAGTCATTATTTGAATTATCAGTTTTTCATAAATAGAATTTCTTTTATAATTTAAAAAATAAGGTCCACACATTGCAATTGGTTGATATGCCCTTTAAGTCTCTTTTAACCTGTAAGCTTCCCCCCTCTTATTTTTTCTTGTAAATTATTTATTGACATGGAGAAGGTATTGGCAACCCACTCCAGTATTCTTGTCTGGAAAATCCCATGGATGGAGGAGCCTGGTAGGCTACAGTCCATCAGGTCACAAAGAGTCAGACACGACTGAGCGACTTCACTTATTTATTGACAAAATCAAGTCATTTGTCCTGTAGCATTTCCTACCATCTGAGTCTCTGCTGTTGGTATTTCCACAGTGTAGTATAAGATGCTCCTCTGTCCTCTATATCTTCTGAAATTGGTAGTTGGAATGAGAAACTTGCTGAAATTCAGATTTTGGGACAGAACTTTTTCATGGGGTAGCGGTATCTTCTTCCTCCTTCCACCAAGAGGTGAATAATATTTGTTTGTCTCTCTTTGTATTATGTTAGGGGGCTTCCCTGGTGTCTCAGATGGTGAAGAATCTGCCTGCAATGCAGGAGACCTGGCTTCGATCCCTGGGTTGAGAAGATCCCCTGGAGGAGGGCATGGCAATACATTCTATATTCTTGCCTGGAGAATCCCCATGGACAGAGGAGCTTGGCGGGCTACAGTCTATGGGGTCACAAAGAGCCGGACACAACTGAGTAACTAAGCACAGTAATCAGTGATGCTCAATGTCTAGATCCATTAGCTGTTTAGGAGTTACAGAAAGGTGAAATGCTAATAAATTGCTTCTTAATTATCATTCAAATGTGATGAATTTTTTGAGCATCACTAAGGAACTCATAATTAAACATATTTAAACATATTCATATGTTTCAATCTTCTGCTGTTGCTATTCCTATTGCTGCAAAAATTCTCACATCTTTGGCTAATGGGATGCTCTTTAGCTTGGCTCTGGAGTCCTTTTGGAATGACGCTCAGTTCAATTCAGTTCAGTCGCTCATTCATTTCCGACTATTTATGACCCCATGAATCGCAGCACACCAGGCCTCCCTATCCATCACCATCTCCCGGGGTTTACTCAAAATCATGTCCATTGAGTCAGTGATGCCATCTAGCCATCTCATCCTCTGTCATCCCCTTTTCCTCCTGCCCCTAGTCCCTCCCAGCATTAGAGTCTTTTCCAATGAGTCAACTCCTCGCATGAGGTGGCCAAAGTATTGGAGTTTCAGCTTTAGCATCAGTCCGATCTCCTTTAGGATGGACTGGTTGGACATCCTTGCAGTTCAAGGGACTCTCAAGAGTCTTCTCCAACACCACAGTTCAAAAGCATCAATTCTTCGGTGCTCAGCTTTCTGCACAGTCCAACTCTCACATCCATACATGACTACTGGAAAAACCATAGCCTTGACTAGATGGACCTTTGTTGGCAAAGTAATATCTCTGCTTTTGAATATGCTGTCTAGGTTGGTCATAACTTTCCTTCCAAGGAATAAGCATCTTTTAATTTCATGGCTGCAATCACCATCTGTGGTGATTTTGGAGCCCCAAAAAATAAAGTCTGAACTGTTTCTACTGTTTCCCCATCTATTTCCCATGAAGTGATAGGACCGGACGCCATTATCTTAGTTTTCTGGATGTTGACTTTTAAGCCAACTTTTTCACTCTCCTCTTTCACTTTCATCAAGAGGCTTTTTAGTTCCTCTTCACTGGAATGATGCTAGTAGTCTTCAAAATCTTCCTTGTCATTTATATGACAAGATGCTTCAAGTTTCTCTTGTTTATTTCCTGCCTCAGACTTTGAATCAGCCTAGCTCCTTTTTTATTTTTGACATTTGCTTTGTTTTCTTAATTTCTTTTACTTTCTAAATTTATATTTATTTTTAAATTATTTTTACATCCTTGCTCCTTTAAATGGAAGATGGTATTTCCAGACCTCCATCCAGGCTCCGGGGGTGTTCACTGCCCTTGGGTTGACTTGACATTGACTTCAGAGTTTTAAATTTCTCAGACATGCTAGTGGCTAACAGTGCAGGCTCCAGAGGTAGAGAGACAGACAGACATCAGAGGCTCCTGGGTTTGGATCACTGCTCTACCACTTATTAGGTGAGTGACATTGGTCCAGTTTATCAACTTATCTGTAGTTTAGCTCCCTCAGTTGTAAAATGAGGAAGATCCTGGTGAGATTCACAAGATCCTGGTGAGATTCACAAGATCCTGGTGAGATTTAAATGTGGTAATTCCTGTAAAGTGCTTAGAATTGAGCTGACATACAGGACTTGTGTGAGGGTTGGCTATTAATATTCTCATTACTATTCTCTTTTTAGCCTTGTCATTGTGGCCTGCTCACACGGTGGGTCATCTGGTATCTGACACAGACTTAGATTTTATTCATAACTAGTGACACACTGTTTTTTTTTAAATGATTCTAAAGTTCCATCGGCAACCTTTATCCCACAAGTGCAGCTCTAAATGATGTAATACTCACACATATTAGAACATTTCCGATAAAGGAATCCAAATTCAACAAAGCTAATAGCATTCATATGGCCCCCAAGCACCAGTGTACTTCCTGCTTTTTTTTTTTTTTTTTTTTTCCCTGCTTTTTATACTCATCTGGAAAGGGGTAAACTGTCAGAAGCCTGGCTGGGAGTGGCCCAATCTGGAAAGGGTTAAATTGTCAGAAGCCTGGCTGGGAGTGGCCCAACCAGGGAGTTAAGGTCTTACTTTGCACTGGATCACTGCCAAGCCACCTCTGTCTGGTCTCTTCTAGTGGAGCACAGGGAGCCATGAGGGGTGGCATTCCCAAAGGCCTCCAGCTCCATTTCTAATCAAACTGGTGGAGTTGTAAGACATACTCAGGTCACGTGAACCCTAACACTGGTCCTGTCTGGAAGCCCATCCATATTATCAAATATCCATCCATTCAACTGTTTGCAACACAGCTCTTTCTTCAGGTTTGAGGGGTTAAAAGATTGGGAATGCTGCCACTGAATAGTTCAGAATAAAGATGGTGAAAGAGAAGCAGCAGCCCAGGGGTTGTTTCCCTGGTGGTCCACTAGGTCCCAACAAAGGCTCCAGGCACCTCTCTCCACGGAAAGCCAGAAAGAGCCCTAACGGGGACAGTGACTAAAATGCTCATGCCATGCATGGCTCCTTCAGCAAAGGCACTTGCTTGCAATTTCACCTCCTTGTATCACTGACATATAATTGCACTGTCCTTGCATCAGCTGCACCAAGTTGTCTGCAAGGCTCTGGCCAGAAATTCCCAGGATGCACCCAGGTCTATCACTGTTCAAATAAAAATGTACTTGTTTTCCTCTTTGTTTCGGTGTGTGTCTGTGTGTGTGTTGACAGAACTCAGGACTTTTAAAGTAGCTATTTGTCATTAAGATGATATAGCATTCAAAGCACTTTAAAAACAACCATTGTAATCCAAATATTTGTCAACAGGGAAGTGTCAACAGATGAAGTGTCTATCTATGGATAAATAATGATAAATTTATCTAATGGAAACTATTGTCACTAAAAATAATAAAATAATAAAGTGGATCTTTAGGTGTTGACACAGAAATGTATTTTCGAGAGGAAAATAAAAACAGTTTCAAAACAGTATGTATAGTTGAGTCATATTTTAGTAAAACAATAATTATTATACATGTTGGCATATGCATAGAAAAAAACTTGAAGAAGGATAGCCCAAACTGTTAATAGGGATTATCTCTGGGGTGAATGGCTAGACCCATAGCTATAGGTTACTGGCCTTTACTCCAGGCCAGCATTTGATGCTTAGAACCTGCTGCTTCTCTTTAGTCCTGGAATTTCATGGGGGGGGGGAGGGGGAGGTGGGGTGGGAAGTAGTGGAAGAAATACAAGAAATGTATAAAACAAAACTTCATATTATTACTTTAATAAAAGTAACTTTAAGCCTCTTTATTAATCTAAGACGTTACCAACATGAAGTACATTTTTAAGCCAAGTTAAAAAAATATTTAAAGAAACAGTTTATAAAGGCAGCTTTGAATGAAAGAGCTGTCCATTCTTTGCTGGTGTTTTTGCTGGACATTGGAGAATAATGGTTATAAACAAAAAATGAAACTCTGGTTGGATTAATAGGTGAGAAATAGCATCTCTCTGTTGCTTTCACTTACGTCTCTTTGATTACTACTCATATGATATTTTTCCAAGTTCATATGCCATTTCTATTTCTTTTCTGGTGAATTGCTCATTGTCTTCTACCCACTTTTCTGTTAGGGTATTTATTTTTCTAATTTAGTTTATGCAAGCTCTTTATATTCACATGAACACTTTATCTACTACTATTGGTAACAAATGTTTCCCTATTCTCCCTAGCTTTTTTCTTTTCTGTAGGGTGTTTATGATAGTTCATATTTTTATTCAAAAGCAGTCTTTTCACAACCTACCGACTGGGGAAAATATTTGCAAATGATGCAACCAACAAGAGCTTAATTTCCAAAATATACAAAATGATCATACAATAATCAAATCAAATCAACAACCCAATTAAAAAAAAAAGGAGGGGGGGCAGAAGACCGAAATAGACCTCAAAGATTTCTCCAGAGAAGACATAAACAGCTAACAGGCATGTGAAAAGATGCTCAAAATTATTAGAGAAATGCAAATCAAAGCTACAATGAGGTATCACCTCACACCAGTCAGAATGGCTACCATTAAAAAGTCTGTGAATAATTAATGCTGGAGAGGGTGTGGAGAAAAGGGAGCTTTCCTACACTGTTGATGGGAATGTAGATTGGTGGAGCCACCAGGGAAAACAGCATGGAGTTTCCTTAAAAACTAAAAACAGAGTTACCATATGATCCAGCAATCCCACTCTTGGGCATATATCCAGATAAAATTCTAAATCCAACAGATACATGCACCCTGATGTTCATAGAAACACTTTTTATAATAGCCAAGGCACTGCGGCAATCTAAATGTCCATCGACAGATGACTGGATAAAGAATATGTGGTATAAACACAATGGAATACTATCTGTGACCTCATGGACTATAGCCCTCTAGGCTCTTCTGTCCATGGAATTCTTCAGGCAAGAATACTGGAATGGGTAGCCATTCCCTTCTCCAGGGGATCTTCCCAACCCAGGAATTGACCTTGGATCTCCTGCCTTGCAGGAAGATTCTTTACCATCTGAACGACCAGAGAAGCCCAGTGGAATTCTACTCTGCCATAAAAAATAATAAAATAATGCCATTTGAAGCTTCATGGGTGGAACTAGAGATTATCAAACTAAGTGAAGTCAGACAGAGAAAGACAAATATCGTATGATATCACTTATATGTGGAAGCTAAAATATGATGATACAAATGGACTTGTTCACAAAACAGAAAGAGACTCACAGACATAGAAGTTAAATTTATAGTTACCAAGAGGGAAAGGCAGGGTACAGATGAATTAAGGATTTAGGATTAGAAGATAAAAACTACTACATAAAAATAGATAAACAACAAGGTCCGGCTGTATAGCACAAGGAAGTATATTTAATATCTTTTAATAACCTATCATTTAAAAGCATATATGTGTGTGTGTGTGTGTGTGTGTGTGTGTGTGTGTGTGTGTGTGTGTGTAATTGAGTCACTTTACTGTATACCGAAATCTAACACAACTTCGTAGATCAACTATACTTGAACTGGAAAAAGTGAGAAGTTGAAGTGGTTTAGTCATATCTGACTCTTTGCGACCCCATGGATTGTAGCCTGCCAGGCTCCTCTGTCCATGGAATTCTCCAGGCAAGAATACTGGAGTGGGTAGCTATTCCCTCCTCCAGGGCATCTTCCCGACTCAAGGATTGAACATGGGTCTCCTGCATTGCAGGCAAATTCTTTACCATCTGAGTCACCAGTCTTTCCTTTTTTTTTTAATGCTTAAAATAAACTTCACCATTTCAAAATCACATAAACCTTTGATTATATTTCCTACTATTTGGGGAGTTGCTTTTTTTTTTTTTTCTTCCTTTTTGGCAGCAGTGTGAAGCTTACAGGATCTTAGCTTCCCAACCAAGAGTTGAATCTGAGCTCTTGCCTGTAAGAGCATGGAGTCCCAACCACTGGATCACCAGGAAATTCCCAGGAGTTTCATTTCTTATTAAATTGTTAGGACTTGGAAATTAGTTTGATGTATAAGCTAGGGATCCAAAGTAATCCTTTTCTAAATAGCTCGCCTATTTTCCTATATTCAAATCCTGCTGAACCTTCAATCTCAGCTCAAACACACATCCATGGAGGCTTTCAGGATCTCCCACTTGGGAGAGAGTCACTCTCCCCTCAGTTCCTACAACCCCTTCTCTCCCTTCTCCCCCACGGTTACTCTTTCTTGTATTATAATTATCAGCACAGCTCTCTCCTATTGTACCACACTGTGAGCTCCTTGAGAGCTGGGACTGAGTTGTATTCATCTTTGTGTCCCCTAAAGGCCTCACCAGGGCCTCACACACTGGAGGAAAGAAAGGGTGAGTGATAGCAGTAGAGGGCCTGTCCCTGTGCCTCAGCTCCCGCTCTGAGGAAGGGCGGATCAAAGCTCACAGCCAGGAGGCGACTGCCCGCCTGGTGCATCTGGGGGATTTGTGGTGGCCACAAGTCCAAAGCAGCTCTTAGTTAAACAAGGCTGGTATTTATAGAACAAGGTCATGCACTCTGGGCTGAGCAGATACAAAAGTGAGCAGAACTGTCAGTCAGGCTCTGGGTAGATGGAAGCCCTCTGGGTACCTAGAGACCTCGTATCGGTGAGCATCAAGAATGTCCCTGCCACTCCCTGGACAAACAGGGACCCCAAGCCAGGATTTTTCACCCTTGACCAAGTATAAATATGAAAGCAGAGATTGGGAGATACTGCTGAATGACTCAGGAAAGGCTGTGTGCCAGACATGGAAATCAACATAGCCTAGATTCTGAAAAATCTCACCATACCCTCCACTATCTTAGAGACAGGACTTTAACTATATGTCACTTTTCTTATCCTGTTAAATTCAGATTTTTTTTTAAATACACATACACACACCCCCATACATAGCTTTAGGGAAGTATGATTAAACATTCTAAAATATTGTACTATTTCTGTTGTAATCCTACAAATTCTAAGCTATTTCAAAGCACTTAGCAACTTGAGTGCCTATTTCCTGCCAGGGTGGGAAGGGAACAGGGTGGAGGGGGCTCCAGGGTGGAGGATGGGCCTGGAATTCCACGAGTGTGTGTGTTTTGTTGAGGGGTAGTATTTGTGTGTGACAGAGAGACAGAGAGGAGAGAGGGAGGGAGAGAGGGAGGGAGCGAGCGAGGGAGGAGGAGAGAGAGTTGGGGAGGAAGGTAGATATTGAGAACCAGGATTTATTAGGGGCAGGACTCCCTGGCTATACAAGAATGGGTGGGAGTTTCTAGTTGTTTTTTGTTGTTTTCACTGTATTTTGATGGGAAGAGTCAGCAAGAGTGGCTCCAGTGGAGAAACTGGGGAAGGGATACTAATAAAAATCAACCATGCTGGATTTGGAAATAAAAAACCACTAGGCCTTGCCTCTATTCTTACCTACCTCTCCTCTCTCTATTACTCTGATTGCCCCAAAGAAATAAATAGAAGAGCAAATCCTATGGCTAGAATCCAGAAAACAGTAAGAACGGAGGATCTACAGGAACTCTTAACAGTTATATTCCTAGAGAATAATTCCAGGAGCTAAGAAAATGGCAAAGAGAAGGTCAAGGCCAGAAGTTTTTCAAGTCCTCTGCCTTTTCTAGTGACCTCAGGCTCAGCTGGCAACTGCTACAAGTACCATTTCTGAATAATAAGAAGCAGAGCTGTTTTAAATCTACAGATTGAGCTATTATTTTTAATTGTACCCACATGTGAAATGTTTCAGTCACAACTCTTCAAAGACTGATAAACCATAAACTCCTAAAATCTTGAAATTTAATTTAAAAACATCCCAGCTATATATATGAAAAGAATGCTGAATTCTTTTAAAAATGCAGTAAATGTCCAAAATCAAAAGCCATAATGCAAAGTCTGACAAGTGAATGCCTGCATGAGAGAAAGTGTCCCCAAACAGCCTGAGCCCTTCAATAATAGATGCAAAGTGGAGCAGGCGTCAACTCTAATGATTAACCACTCAGGGTGATTCCAACACAACTATTAATCACTCCTGGTATTATTAATTACTCCTAGTATTATCTGTGCTTACAAAAGACAAGTGCTTTTATTTCTCCTGTGCCACAGAAGGACCAAAGAGATAGTGCCACGTAGTTAGGTGGGTCCTGAATAGAAAAGGGATGCGTGCATGCTCCCCAGCCGTGTCCAACTGTATGCAACCCCATGGAATGTAGCCCGCCCAGCTCCTCTGTCCATGGAAGTCTCCAGGCAAGAACACTAGAGTGAGCAGCCATTCCCTTCTCTAGGGGATCTTCCTGACCCAGAGATTGAACCTTTGTCTCTTGGCTCTCCTGCACTGGCAGGCAGATTCTTCACTACTGCGCCACTTGCAAAGCCCTAGAAAAGGGATACACAGCGTTATTGAGAACATTCGTCCCTGGAATTTCTGCCCTGTGAAATTTTTCATTATGGATATTTACTTCCTATTCACCAATCTTTATGCTGAAATGCCTTCTAGAAAAGAAAGAACTTGAGCAGAATGGATATTTGCTCTTATGCCCTGGAGCAAGAGGGTGTCATGGTGTAAGCACCCTGTCAGGGGTTCGTCAGGGAAAAAGCAACAGTGACTCAGAGCATGGGTGCCCTTGGCCTTGGTGCCCTGCACAACACAGCATCTCCAGGCAGAGAGTAAATAGCCTCTATTTGAGGAGAATCACTCAGTTAAAGCAAGAGACTGAGGACTCAGTCAAATAAACCCTCAGACCTGCGCTGCTGCTGCTGCTAAGTCGCTTTAGTCGTGTCCAACTCTGTGTGACCCCATAGACAGTGACCCACCAGGCTCCCCCGTCCCTCGGATTCTCCAGGCAAGAACACTAGAGTGGGTTGCCATTTCCTTCTCCAATGCATCAAAGTGAAAAGTGAAAGCGAAGTCACTCAGTCATGTCCAACTCTTAGCGACACCATGGACTGCAGCCTACCAGGCTCCTCCGTCCATGGGATTTGCCAGGCTAGAGTACTGGAGTGGGGTTGCCATTGCCTTCTCCCAGACCTGTGAGGGGTATTATTTACTCCCCAGGGAACAACAGTTGGCCTCTACACTGAAGAGTGAGACATTTGGCTTAGAATCATAAGCAGGAAGAGAAAACTTTGGGTAAAGCGGGAATGTTAAATAGTGGAACAAATTATCAAAAGAAAGTTCTGGAATCTCAATTTCAGAGGGTCTGTCTTATCAGTAGGAAGTATAATTGTGGCTGTAAATGAAGCAGGGTAATAGGCCAGATGATGCCTCAGAACCCCTTCTCATCTTCCATTTTCTTATGATGATAGATATTTATTGAAGGTTATAGTAAAATCAAAAGAAGCTGGGAATCCCCTGGCAGTCCTGTGGTCAGGCCTCTGCGCTTCTGTGGCAGGGAGAACAGGTTCAGTCCCTGGTCAGGGAATGAACAAGATCCCACATGCTGTGCGGCACATCAAAAAAATAAAAATGCCTCAATAAAAAACAAACAAATAAATAAAAATACTTCAAAAAAATTTTTAAAAAGAAGCAGAACAATCAAGACTACATACATATGTATCCCTATGGGTGATTCATGTTGATGTTTGGCAAAAATCAACAAAATTCTGTAAAGCAATTATCCTTCAATAAAAAAGAAAAAAAAGAAAAAAAGAGGATTATGTTAGAAAAAAAAAAAAAGAATACCTTTTGATATATCAGAGCCAATAAAGGCTGGAGAAATTCTTGCTGATGAAGGAAACAAATGTTCCCAAACAACCTTTCCTGATTCCTTATCAATAATGCAGACCAGTGTCAATCTATCTTAAGAGAGATATATATCCACTGGATCTTTTTTTTCTTTTTTGGTTTCCTTTAAGAAACAAATGGGCTTGCTCCAGAAATAAAAGTCAAACTCAAATCAGAAAAAAAAAACAGGTTATAAAAAATAATACATTATCTTTCTTTTTACTCATTTGCTTGCAAAACTTGGGAAAATCTGCTAGTTACAAAGTTGTTTTTTATTTTTCAATAATTTCTGAGAGAACATTGGAATACCTGCAGGAAAGAAGTCACTTTACTTTTACCTCACTCTTGTGATTTCTAAGCAGAAAGTAGAGTAAGTATAGAGACAGTGATAAAGCATTTTTTAGAGACGTCTTCATATCCTAGGCCCAGATAAACAGTGGTATAAACAAAAACAACTAAATATCCACAGCAACTGTGGAAAGCAGATCTCGTGTCATAGTCCGCATTGCAAGACACTTCCTTTTGGGATGACCTCCGAGGGAAATTAGTGCTTTCCTCTCTTATCCCTAGAACCCCATTTCAAAGGCTGTGTGTATGGATGGCGCAAGGGGAGCAGAATATTGTCCCCACTCCAGGACCATGCCAGTGAGTTTCCCTTCACAGCCACCTCCCACCCTCTGCTGTGTGTCAGGGTCTAGACCCCAGGGACCCCTCACTCAAGGAGGGTGGCAGGCTATTTGAGAGGAGAGAGTCCTCACTGGGCAGTTTGGGTTGAGCTCAATGAAAGCAAAATCCAGTTGTGGGGGCCTGGTAGGTGGTAAGTGTTTAATAAATATTATCATCTACCGACCCCTGGCCTTCATCCAGACACATTAAAAAGAAGTATTTACTAAAATCCCTGTGAAAATGATTGTGTGCACCGTGGTCATTTGTCTTCCAGACTGCTGCTGCCTTTTGTCTTGGTGGCTGGCTGGGGCAGACCCTGCAGCATGACTCAGCGAGCTGAAGCCTGCCTTGCGGGCACGCTCAGCTCTAAAAACTGCTGTAACTACCAGAAGCAGCTGACTGCCATGGGCCTCTGGGGACACTGCTCCAAGGATAATGATCAAAAGGAAGCGGGCTCTCAGGCAGTACCTTCCAATTCAGCACTGCTGAAATCAGGGGAGGGGCACCTGAGCCTCAGGAAGTGTCCAGAGGCTCCTGTGGACGAGCTTGCTTATACCTGGCCTGCCTCTCCAGCTCACGATATTGGGTGATGCTGATGACCATGATGATAACATAGAGCGCTACTGACAAATGTGCTTCAGGCTGAATGTGTATTGCTTGCTAAACATTTAGCACAGCTTCACTTACCCCCATGGCAACCTTGGAAGGTAGACAGCAAAATCCTCATTTTACAGATATGGAAACGGGGGTCACAGAGCTTACAGTCAGCTGGTGATTAAGCAGGATTGGAGCCCAGACCTGGAGTTAGAAGTCCAGGCTCCCAACACCATCAACACTCCTGACTTTCCAGAAGCTACACTATCCACCCCTACACCTAAGTAAGCATGGCCAGAGGGAGGCTGGGAACCCCCAGTTGGCCTGTGAGCTTTATACAGAGTAGCATCTCCCCAGGCACTGCGCCCTCAGTGAACATGGAGCCAGGCTGCCTCCGCTTTGTCTGCAGTGGCCCTCAGAGGCTCCTCTGGAGCCTGACCCTGCAGGGCACCACATCCATGCTGTTACTGGCTCCCAGCCCAGCCTTGCAGGTTGGGCGCTGTCTCATGAAAACAGATTTCCAGATGGATAAGTTTCAGGGTAGGCCTGCACTCTTATAACTGAGTAGGTAGGTATTGAAGGGGCAAGGATAATTATAACAGATGACCTCCAACCCTCATCTAACTCTAGAATCAAGGTTCTCCTCTGCTACAGGGTTCATCAGAGCTGCTCGTGACTCTGGCTTCCTTGTTTGATTTCTTCCGCAAACCCTCCACTGGAGTTTGTGGGCCACAAAATAGCTCAGGGTGAAAAGGGAAAGGGGAAGTGGCAAGAGTCTGGTGCTTACAAAGATGGGGAATTTGGTTTCTGAAGAACACACTGTAGAACGAAAGAGTGTGACCAGAACAACGTGAGCAGACAGGAGCACAGGGCATGGTCCAGAGAGAGCAGGCTGGGCCACACTGTGATTCCTGGGCCCAGATGAAACCCCGGGGCTGGCGTGAGGAGGAGGCAGGCGGCGACCCGACGGGGAGGGAAAGGTCTGTCCTGTGCTGCTGCTAGAAAAACGGAAAGACTCAGGACCAAGACACTCCCCCTTCTGGGAGGAGGGGAAGGGGCTAGGGCCATGGCTCCCCAGGACGGAGGAAGGTATGTTCCTGTCCTTGTTGGAGGGGGGCACCGCCTACCTATAGAAGAAGACCCCCCAGAGTCCCAGTGTTGGGGTTTCTACAGTCCAGGGACACACAGGCCAGTATGGAACTGAACTCAAGCCTCATGGATATTCCCTGACCGAAGACTAAAATCTCAGGCAGGGCTGCGGCTGCTTTCCTCCTCAATAGCATCTCTGACTGCTCAGCCCTCCTAGGAAGCTTCTGTCAGTCCGTCCACAGCAGGGAGAGAAGACAGGGTGGCAGTGGCAGCTGCTCTGAGAGGGCGAGGCTGCCGCAGTGGCCCTTGTTGCGATTGGACAATATTACAAACTTCCCTTATTAGGTGACCTCTCACCCAGCCTGTAGGGGCCCCATGCAGATAAACTGGCCCATCAGCTTGGTTTCCTCCTGCATACGGCCTCCCACCCATTTAGGGGTTGCAGAAACACTTACTATCCTTGTAGGAAGATGAGGGAGAGGTGACCTCCAGTCCACAGTGAGAGGGGACCAGAAGGCCAAGGAGCCCCAGGCCCAACAATCTAGCGCCTAATGCAGGAACTTCTCTGCCTGGGAGTATTCTTGGTCACTTCTCCCCAGCCAAAAACAGAACATCAACTCCTTCTGACCTGGGTCCTGAGCAAGTAGGCCAGGTTGGGAAAGAAACACTTTTATGTTTGGCCTCTTGGTCCCTGCAATGGCCTCACAAAACTTGCTTTGGGAAACCACATTTGACTTAAAACTTGATTTTCTTTGTATTTGTTGACATTTGCTTTCCTTTTAAAATGCTCAGTATTCCATTTATAGAAAAATATAGCTAGGCTTCTATTTTTCCCAGTCAGCAGTTTGGAATCGATTATCTTTCCATGAATCTATAATACAGCAGGCACAGTTGGAACATTTCATGATGTCACTTCTTCATTCTGGAGCCTGGAGTATCTTTTGCTCTTATTGATCCTGGTTTGTTCTTCCTCATACTGCCGTGAATGAGTCTGCAGTTTCACTGTGCAGCCTGAGACATGAGTCAGCACAGGAAGAAAAGTCCCTTCTCCAAGCACGGGCTGGAGCTGGAAGGGGGCAAGAAGCCCCAAAGCCCAGGTCACAGAGATGCTATGATTGACAGGTAACTCCAAAGAAGCAGAGAAGGTCCCATCACGCTGCCTTTGACAAGTAGCCCTATTGTGCTCTCCTCTGAAGCTTCTCTGAATACAATAGTCAGGAGTGGTGACAACATGGAGAACAGCAGTCCCCATCTCCTCTCTCTGTCAATCCCAGGAGACCCCAGAAGGTGTATCAGCTGACAGGGAGCATTAAAGATAGCTTGAAAAATAGAGGCACATACTGTTACAGCTACCGCACTAACACTTCCATCTGGGCCTATGGGTCTCATGAACTTGGGATATAGAAGCCAGGATTGTGAGGGAAAATTAAAAATTGCCCCCTCCATGCACCAATTATATTCTTGCCACATGGTTAAACTGTGTACATTCGTTTTTTACAGCTTATGTAACAACCTACCACAAACTTAAGTGATGTAAAAGAATATACATTTATTATCTTACAATTCTGTAGGTCAGAAGCCTGACAGGGGTCTTCCTGGGCTAAAATCGAGATGCTGGCAGTTCCATGTTCCCTTCTGGGAGCGTCAGAGGACACCTCCTTCCTTGCCTTTTCCACATTTCTTGACTCATGGCCCTCATCTTTCCTCTTCAAAGCCATCAGTGGGGGCTGCCCTGGTGGCTCAGTGGTAAAGAATCTACCTGCCAATGCAGGAAGCATGGGTTCAGTCCCTGATCCAGGAAGATCCCACACGCCATGGAGCAACTAAGCTCATGAGCCACAGCTATTGAGGCTGCGCTCTGGAGCCCCAGAGCCGCAACTACTGAAGGCCACATGCCACAGTTATTAAGTCCAAACGCCCGACAGCCTGTGCTCCACAAGAGAAGCCACTGCGACGAGAAGCGCACTCACTGCAGCTGGAGAGTCGCCCCTGCTCACCGCAACTAGATAAGAGCCTGCGCAGCCGTGAAGACCCAGCACAGCCAAAAACAAAGAAATAAGTAACAATTACTCTTTTTAAAGCCGTCAATGGCTGCCTGAGTCTTTCTCACAGCACATCTCCCTAAATCTGGTTCTCCCACTCCCTCTTCTTAGAAGAAACTTGGGGACCCACCCATACAAACAGGGTCCAGGGATCGGCATGTGGACATATCTGGGGTGGGGAGAGGGCATGATTCTACCTATCATACTGTGGACAGTCTTTAGGAATTTGAGAATAAAGGGGGAAATGTCCTTAAGCTCAAAACTGTGGGAAAAGAAGGGAAGAAGTTCTCCCCACTGTCTTGAGCTACCAATGTTACTACCCAGGAAGGTAGCTTGTTCCCAATAGCCCTCAATAGTCCACTCCAGGGCACTAAGACTTTGTCATCAACAGAAAGAGAACATTCTGTCAAGCTCATGCCTTTCAGCAGTTGCTTCTTCTCTTACTACATGTCGGCAGGGAAAACTGTCAACTTTCATATCTTGTTCAAAGATAGAGTCACCAATATGAATCTACCAAATGACCACCAATTCAGTTAAGCTGTCCTTTCAGGACCATTTTCCAACCTTTGACCCATTTTGACTCTCATTGCTTGCAGAATCCCAGGTCAATGAGGCATGAGGCTTTGGGGCAAGCCAGGGCTTCTAAAAGGGATAGCTGAGACCTTCTGGGATGCATCTACCATGGCTACCATTGTCCTCACCAGTTTCTGTAGTGAGAGACAGCCCTCAAAAGAGGACCACAGAACAAGGAGATGGGCTGTCCTCAAATTACAGAGCTGGGCTTGCTTGCTTCATGAGGTTGATGTGGACAGGCAGCTGACAGGACCCTGGTTGTGCTAGAGATCACGTGAGAGGTGTGAAACAGACAACGAGAAAAATACACCAAGAGTACAAAATAGAAAGATGATAAAAATAACTAAGACTCACTGAACCATACACACAATGGTTAAGAGCAAAGACTCTGGTGTTAGGCTCTTTCCACCACTTATTCTCTGTGAGATGCTGAGCAAGTTTCTTAACCTCTCTGGGCCTCAGTGTCTTCATCTGAAACTAAGGGTAATAATAGAACTAATCATATAGCGTTGCAGAAGCTGGCACACTGGAAGCATTCACTATTAGTTGTAATTATTATTAACCAGATGTTATGCTAAGGATATTTGAAAGATTTCCTAATTAATCACCAAAACAGCCCCATGAGATATATACTATTATTATAATCTGCATTTTTAAGATGGAGATGAGCTTAAGGTCACCTACTTGGTAAGGAGCAGAGCCAGGATCAGAACACTAGTTGGTCTGGCTCAAAGGCCTTGTTCTAAACCTCTGGGCTGAGAAGCGCTTAGGGGGAAAGCTGACAGTAACTATGCCTCAGGTATCTTGTCTCTTCTACTCTTTCCAGCATGTGCTCTAAGTATAGTTGTTGTGTGTGATAGATCAGAAAACTTGATGAAATGAGCAGGAAGACAGATGTGTGTTGCCTTGAAGCAGTCCTGGGTCACCCTGTACCCAATCCAGCGCCACACACTGGTTGAATGTTGGGTTTCGAGGCCCCTGGGACTCCGAGCATTTCCTTTCTCTGGAGGTACGGTGCCCCCTCCCTGAAGGGCCTCCTAACCACCTCCTTGGTCTTCTCTCTGGCACAGAGAAGACACAGTGGGAGCCCTGCAGCGGTAATCCCATCCTCATTCAGCAGCATCCTGGGGAATCCATGGCTGGCTCAAGGAGCACCATGAAATTCTCACTAACCAAGTTAATGTTAATGTGCTGTGATTTTAAAGGAAAAGCTGTGCATCTCCGAGATACTGCTCTGGATTCAAGCAATGAGAAGGTGCAGCAGCTTTACGAAAGACAAAAATCACTGTGCTGAAAACTTAATGAAATCTCGCAGATAAAATGTTGAGCAAAAGAAACCAGACACCCAGGAGTAGGTACTTTGTAATTTCATTCAGATAAAGGTCAAAAATAGGCGAGACTACTCTGTGCTATTTTGGGCTACAGTTTTAGATTGTAAAAATACGAAGGAGAGAAGTGACTACCACAGAAGTCAGGAGAGTGGCTCCTTTTGGAGTGGAGAAAGGGTCTGGCATTCCCTTGAGAAGGGGCCTCTTAGGGTTCTGGCGAGGTTCTATTTCCTGACCAAGGTGAAGTAACCGAGAGCTATTTTTACAATAAAACTTCATTTAGTTTTACACAGTTCCCTTGATAGTTCATCTCTGCACTTTGCTGTGCATTATTTTGTGATAACAAAGGTTAGGTTTGGTATAGTTTCACTAAGGAAATTTGCATCAACCCCGCCTGAGTAGACATAGAAAAAGCTATAGGAACAATTAACTTCTAGTTGGATGGGAAAGACTTTAAAAGATACTCTAGCTAATTAATTTTTAAACTTTAGCATGCGTAAGGGTCACCTAAAGAGCAGGTTAAAACCTAGATACCTGGGCCTCACCCTCCAGGGATTAGGATTCAGCAGGTACAGAGTCTGAGGCTCAAGATTCTGAATTCCTAATGAATTTCCAGATGATGCTGATGTAGCACTCTGAGTAGCACTGATCTAGTCTTCCCAAGGTTTTGCCCCATCTTTTAGAAGACACCCAAGGAGACAGTCCTCATGATGCAGGCTGTAAAATGCAGTCCTCTACTGCTACTGCTAAGTCATTTCAGTCGTGTCTGACTCTATGCAACCCCATAGATGGCAGCCCACCAGGCTCCCCCGTCCCTGGGATTCTCCAGGCAAGAACCCTGGAGTGGGTTGCCATTTCCTTCTCCAATGCATGAAAGTAAAAAGTGAAAGGGAAGTCGCTCAGTTGTGTCCAACCCTCAGCGACCCCATGGACTGCAGCCTTCCAGGCCTGATTGTTAATGCAGATCTGTGTAGCTTCTAGTCTTGACAGATTATTGAATCTAATTCAGTATTCTTAACGGGAGTAATCTGCCCCCAGTACATACACACACACTCTCTCACTCTCAACACAATCAGTGGTCTGTGTCCATTTGAACTTCTCCAAAAGTAAGTAAGTGAAGTGGTGTCTGAAGTCATGCAACCAGCCATGAGTGCAAAGGGAAAAAGACAGAAAGGTTCTAACTCCTGAGATCCTGAGAAGAGACTGCTCTCTCACACAGCAAGGGCACAACCTGTTCCCTATTCTACTGACTGCTATCAGCCAGCAGCCATCAAATATGGATGACGGCCAATTTATCAGGAAGAAAACAGCCTGACTTCTCTCCTATCTAAATTCTGCATTATATTTCCTTGTCTGCTATGAAAATGCAAAACAGAAGCTAAAATTAGAAGCTGAGGTGCTAGTGCGGCTGATGTGTATGGGGAGAAGGCAGAGAGGAGATGTCAGAGGGACAGATTCGGGGGAGGGCTGCCTAGGGCCCCTTTCTGAGCTGTCACAGACAGCAGTCTGGAAAAGAAATACAAAGGAAGGGGGACAGAGGCGGGAAGCTGCTGGTCCCCCCAATTATACACCTGCAGAGAATCCTTGAGGCTTTATGGGTTCTCTAATAAAGCCCTGACCTACTTTTCAAAATGTTGCCTCCTTATTCACCAAAACACATTCTTAGTGAATTGCAGTCAAGTTTTCTGCAATTATCCAATACAGAATTTCAGTTTCTACTCTGAAAGCTATCATTTGTGACTCCATGCATAATAGTAATATATTCAATAGTATCAGGCTGCAAGTGGATATGTGGAATTTCTTAAAGTGATAGGTAAGCTGCAGTTTTAAATGAATCTATCTGAAAAGCTTAGAGCAAAGCCTTGAGTCTATTTAAGAACATGTGATAGCTGAAGCCTTTATCCCTCAGCTAAGGGGCCCAGGCTCACCAGATGTGAGTACAAAAACCTTAAAGTGGAAATAAATATAATGATCCCTTGGATGTATAGGACATTTTCCTTCATAGAACCTCAGGCATTTCCTAGTTACAGTGTAATACCATATTCTCTGTGCAGTGACCAGACCACCTTGGAATGCCATAGCGGAAATTTTGGAAGTATTACAGGGAGCAAAAAAAAACAAAAAAACAAAAAAACAAGGGAGAGAAGTAAATACCTTCCCAGGGATGTCCCAGGGCAGCCTTGCTCCCAGGCAGGTGGAACCCTGCTAAGTTCCAGGGCTTGTGGTTTCATCAGCTGTCTCCTCCTCCCTCCTGTTAAAGGGCTGTTTGAGAAAATGAGATGGAACTTGTGGCCAACCCATAATTATACAGGGGCGGAGGAATTGGGCCACTGACTAGTCGGCTTCCTATTTCTTCTCCTCTCAGCCGCTGGCTAGCCTGAGAGGCGGAAGGACGTGGATGCAATTCTGGAAGTGCCTCCCCACTGGCTTCTCAGGAGCTGGAAGACATGCGGTCAGCGCAGTGCTGTCAAATGCAAGCCCATGGCCATGGGCTGTGTATGTACGTACAGGCCAGGCAGCTGAGGGGAGGGTGACGGACGAGTCCCACCCATTCTGGGCGCCTGCCCCGTCTCTGGGCAGCACGTGAGCAGAGCCGCAGCACCACAGCACCTCTGAAGAGCAGAGGCCCAGGCAGAAGGAAACAAGGTTCTTAGAAGGAAAGCAAGCCTTCTTGTCCTCTGAGGCTGCTGGTCCTAACAGGCCTTCCCCGTCCCAGGTTCAGGACCCAGGCAGACACAGAAGCAAACCGCTGCCAGGCTCCTGGGGGGACAAGAGCCTAGGACCAGGTCTCCCCAGGGGCCCTCCTTGTGGCCTGGAGCTGACCAGCCTCTCATTGTTCCTCAGCTCTGCTCGTCCCCTTCCCACTGTCCAGCAGCCAGGAGACAGCAAGAGAGTCAGAGAACCTGAACCCAAACAGATTAAGTTGTAGATGGCTAAACAAATGTCCGGACGACTTCCCTGTGTTGCTATGCTCCTCTGACTCCCATTCTAAGACAAGTGAAAAGTGTCTGTGTGAGTGAAAGCCTGGGGCTCTGGCTAAGAATATAGTGTTGTTATTATTAGAGCAGCTGGGAGAGAGGCATGCCACCTCCGGGCAGGGCTCTGGTGGGCTGTGTGGGAGGCGACTGTCAACAGCTGCTGGGTGGAAAGCTTGTTTATTGTCAGCAGCCTGGTGCAGAGATTAAGAGGAGCTTGGTCTCCAGCTCACACCCACGTGGCTGCAGCAGTGGCTGCTCCAGACACGGCACCCAACTGCAGGGGCCCCCAGGGCCTCCACTCAAGGATGATTCAACCAACAAGAAAACCCAGGAGGCCAACTAGGACAGCTGGGAGAATTCCTGTGGGGCAACCCAGGTGAACACCCCCACTGGAAAAGTGCAGCAGATGACACCTTCCCCAGCTGACGAAATGCAGGACCCCAGAACTAGCTGCAAATCCCACATAATAGCTCCATGTCCCAAGACAGTTTCTCACTCATTCACCAACTACCTATTGGGCACCTTCTCTAGCAGATACTGTACATGGAACGAGGAATAGACTGGGGACAAGACAACAGAGTTTACGGTCTGGAAGAAACCAAAGTTTACGGCTTGCAATTAGGCTGGTCATTATGCGATGAGTGTTTTGATAGAGGAGGTTCAAGAAGCCAAGAGCACAACAGTAGGGGAATGTAAACTGACCACAAGGAATTGCCTTGATGAGGAACTGGTCACTAGAGATACTGTGAAGTTCTAGCTAACAAGATCTCAAGAGATGTCAGCTTAAGACTGTCACTGCTTTCTCGCTTTCTTCAGCTAATTAAATTTTTGGCTAGTATCTACCCATCTGGCGCCTGTTCTGTCTCATTGCCAGTCACTTGAACATAAAGCTCTGGGAATAAATAATTGTAATCATACAGCATCCATCGAAGTATCCAGAATTCTCTGGGAAGCATGACAGAACCCTTTATCTACTGCGGTCATTATAGTCACCATGCTATTATGTTCCATTATACTCCCTCTTTCCCTGACAATGATAATCACCAGGGGCCTCCCCACAAAGAAGGTCCAGCCCTTTGCAGCAACACATAAGCAGCTTCATATCAACTAAGAGCAGAGGATCCGTTAAGACAGCCTCAAACACAGACAGAAAAAATGAGGTGATAAAAAGTTTCACCAACTTCCTCTGCCACAGCAACCAGGGTGAACCTTTTTAAATGTAACTTCAGGGCTTCCCTGGTGGTCCAGTGGTTAAGACTTTGCCTTCCAGTGCAGGGGGTGCGGGCTCAATCCCTGATCAGGAAACTAAGATTCCAGATGACTCAGGGCCAGAAAAACAAAACATAAAAAGCAGAAGCAATATTGTAACAAATTCAATAAATACTTACGGTCCACATCAAAAAGAAATTAATTTTTAAAATAAAATTAAAATGATCCACATTAAAAAAAAAATCTTTAAAAAATAAAGTGTAAGTCAGATGATGTCCTCTCCTGTTCAAAACCCTGTAATGTTCTCCAGCTTTCTCAGACTAAAAGCTGAAGTCCTGATGATGCCCTCAAGGCCCTCTGTGATCCAGCTTCTCATTACCTCTCTGACTTCCTCTCCTGCTAATCTCTCTGTGTCAACCGTATGTGTCTCCTGGTTGGTCTTCTTGAACACACCAAGCACACTCTTTGTACTCATCACTCTCTCTGCCTGGCACTTTCTTCCTTCATATGTTCACATCCTCACTCACTTTCTTCAAGTCTCTGCTCAAATGGTAACGACACCAGTGTGTAAGCGGCGTTCCCCAGCCATTCCACTTGTGGTACCAAAGCTTCCTCCACAATCCTTGTCCTCCTGCTCAGCTTCATTTTTCTTCACAGATGGTATCACTATCTGGCACACTGTATACTTTGTTTATTATCTGTCTCCTCTCCAAGAATGTATACCTCTTTAGGACAGAGTTTTTTTCCCCATTTTGTCTTTTTTCCCCCTACTGTTTTCAAGTGCCTGGCACATAGCAGAACCTCAACAAATATTCACTGAATGCATGAATGGATTACTTACTTAATTAATGATAAATTAATTGGGAAAGGAAAACCTTTTAATTAATGGTGTTGGACTTGTGTTCTGGATAGAAAATAATAAATTCAGTTCTTACCTTGCACCACACACAAAGTAAATTATAGATGGATTAAGTGTGTGTTAGTCTCTCAGTCATGTCTGACTCATTGCAACGCCATAAACTGTAGCTCACCAGGCTCCTCTGTCCATGGAAATCTTCAGGCAAGAATACTGGAGTGAGGGGCCATTCCCTTCTCCTGGGGACCTTCCCAGGGATTGAACCGGGGTCTCCTGCATTGCAGGCAGATTCTTTAATCTCTGAGCCACCAGGGAAGCTGATGTATAAAGAGGTATAAAAAGTGAAACCTTCAAACTTCCAAATCATAATATAGGAGTCTTATATTTATGATTTCTAACTAGGGGAAATTTTCCTAGATAAGAAGTAAAAGCACAAGCCATATTTTAAAAAATATTCATACATTTAACTACAATAAAAATTAAAATTGCTATATATCAAATGATAACATAAGCAGCAAAAGAAATTTTAAAATAAAATAAAAAACCAAAATAGGATAAGAGATTTGCAACATACTAGCTGCACAAAATATTAGAACATGGAATACATAATAATTCCTACATTAATAAAAAGTAAGTCCCAGTAGAAAGAGAAGAAAAGGAAACAGAAAGGCAATTCACAAAAGAAGAAATTTAAATGGCCACTAAATTTAGGTATTCTCATTCATCTCAGAATTTTCCACAGTTTATTGTGATCCACACAGTCAAAGGCTTTGGCATAGTCAATAAAGCAGAAATAGATGTTTTCTGGAACTCTCTTGCTTTTTCCATGATCCAGCAGATGTTGGCAATTTGATCTCTGGTTCCTCTGCCTTTTCTAAAACCAGCTTGAACATCTGGAAGTTCACGGTTCATGTATCGCTGAAGCCTGGCTTGGAGAATTTTGAGCATTACTTTACTAGCATGTGAGATGAGTGCAATTGTGCAGTAGTTTGAGCATTCTTTGGCATTGCCTTTCTTTGGGATTGGAATGAAAACTGACCTTTTCCAGTCCTGTGGCCACTGCTTAGTTTTTCAGATTTGCTGGCATATTGAGTGCAGCACTTTCACAGCATCATCTTCCAGGATTTGAAATAGCTCAACTGGAATTCCATCACCCCCACTAGCTTTGTTCGTAGTGATGCTTCCTAAGGCTCACTTGACTTCACATTCCAGGATGTCTGGCTCTAGATGAGTGATCACACCATAGTGATTATCTGCGTCATGATGATCTCTTTTGTACAGTTCTTCCATGTATTCTGCCACCTCTTCTTAATATCTTCTGCTTCTGTTAGGTCCATAACATTTCTGTCCTTTATTGTGCCCATCTTTGCATGAAATGTTCCCTTGGTATCTCTAGTTTTCTTGAAGAGATCTCTAGTCTTTTCCATTCTGTTCTTTTCCTCTATTTCTTTGCATTGATCGCTGAGGAAGGCTTTCTTGTCTTTCTTGCTATTCTTTGGAACTCTGCATTCAAATGGGTATATCTTTCCTTTTCTCCTTTGCTTTTCACTTCTCTTCTTTTCACAGCTATTTGTAAGGCCTCCTCAGGCAGCCATTTTGCTTTTTTGCATTTCTTTTTCTTGGGGATGGTCTTGATCCCTGTCTCCTGTACAATGTCACGAACCTCCATCCATAGTTCATCAGGCACTCTATCTATCAGATCTAGTCCCTTAAATCTATTTCTCACTTCCACTGTATAATCATAAGGGATTTGATTTAGGTCATACCTGAATGGTCTAGTGGTTTTCCCTACTTTCTTCAATTTAAGTCTGAATTTGGTAATAAGGAGTTCATGATCTGAGCCACAGTCAGCTCCTGGTCTTGCTCTTGTTGACTGTATAGAGCTTCTCCATCTTTGGCTGCAAAGAATATAATCAATCTGATTTCAGTGTTGACCATCTGGTGATGTCCATGTGTAGAGTCTTCTCTTGTGCTGTTGAAAGAGGGTGTTTGCTATGACCAGTGCGTTCTCTTGGCAAAACTCTTATTAGTCTTTGCCCTGCTTCATTCCGCATTCCAAAGCCAAATTTGCCTGTTACTCCAGGTGTTTCTTGACTTCCTGCTTTTGCATTCCAGTCCCCTATAATGAAAAGGACATTTTTGGGGGTATTAGTTCTAAAAGGTCTTGGAGGTCTTCATAAAACCGTTCAACTTCAGCTTCTTCAGCATTACTGGTTGGGGCTTAGACTTGGATTACTGTGATACTGAATGGTTTGCCTTGGAAACGAACAGAGATCATTCCTTCATTTTTGAGATTCCATCCAAGTACTGCATTTCGGACTCTTTCGTTGACCATGATGGCTGCTCGATTTCTTCTGAGGGATTCCTGCCCACAGTAGTAGATATAATGGTCATCTGAGTTAAATTCACCCATTCCAGTCCATTTTAGTTCGCTGATTCCTAGAATGTCGACGTTCACTCTTGCCATCTCCTGTTTGACCACTTCCAATTTGCCTTGATTCATGGACCTAACATTCCAGGTTCCTGTGCAATATTGCTCTTTATAGCATCAGACCTTGCTTCTATCACCAGTCACATCCACAGCTGGGTATTGTTTTTGCTTTGGCTCCATCCCTTCATTCTTTCTGGAGTTATTACTCCACTGATCTCCCGTAGCAATTTGGGCACCTGCCTACCAGGGGAGTTCCTCTTTCAGTATCCTATCTTTTGCCTTTTCATACTGTTCATGGGATTCTCAAGGCAAGAATAGTGAAGTGGTTTGCCATTCCCTTCTCCAGTGGACCACATTCTGTCAGAAATTCTGAAAGAGATGGGAATACCAGACCACCTGACCTGCCTCTTGAGAAACCTATATGCACGTCCAGAAGCAATAGTTAGAACTGGACATGGAACAACAGACTGGTTCCAAATAGGAAAAGGAATACGTCAAGGCTGTATATTGTCACCCTGCTTATTTAACTTCTATGCAGAGTCCATCATGAGAAACGCTGAGCTGGAAGAACACAAGCTGGAATCAAGATTGCCGGGAAAAATATCAAGAACCTCAGATATGCAGATGACACCACCCTTATGGCAGAAAGTGAAGAGGAACTAAAGAGTCTCTTGATGAAAGTGAAAGAGGAAAGTGAAAATGTTGGCTTAAAGTTCAACATTCAGAAAACTAAGATCATGGCATCTGGTCCCATCACTTCATGGGAAATAGATGGGGAAACAATGGAAACAGTGTCAGACTTTATTTTTGGGGCTCCAAAATCACTGCAGATGGTGACTGCAGCCATGAAATTAAAAGACGCTTACTCCTTGGAAGAAAAGTTATGGCCAACCTAGATAGCATATTCAAAAGCAGAGATGTTACTTTGCCGACTAAGGTCCATCTAGTCAAGACTATGGTTTTTCCAGTGGTCATGTATGGATGTGAGAATTGGACTGTGAAGAAAGCTGAGAGCCGAAGAGGTGATGCTTTTGAACTGTGGTGTTGGAGAAGACTCTTGAGAGTCCCTTGGACTGCAAGGAGATCCAACCAGTCCATTCTGAAGGAGATCAGCCCTGGGATTTCTTTTGGAGGGAATGATGCTGAAGCTGAAACTCCAGTACTTTGGCCACCTCATGCGAAGAGTTGACTCATTGGAAAAGACCCTGATGCTGGGAGGAACTGGGGGCAGGAGAAGAAGAGGACGACAGAGCATGAGCTAGCTGGATGGCATCACCAACTCGATGGACATGGGTTTGGGTGAACTCCGGGAGTTGGTGATGGACAGGGACACCTGGCGTGCTGAAATTCATGGGGTCACAAAGAGTTGGACACAACTGAGCAACTGAACTGAAGTAAACTGAAATTTAGGTAAAGTTATTCATCTTCACTAGAAAATACAGATGGCCTATAGGCACATGAAAAGATGCTCAACACTGCTATTTATTAGAGAAATGAAAATAAAACTACAACAAACAAGATCATTACATATAAAACAAACTTAAAAATAAAACAAAATAAAATACAAAAACTACAATGAGTGTCATTCCCATCACAACAGTTAGGACGGCCATCATTAAAACGTGTACAAACAACAAATTCTGGAGAGGGTGTGGAGACAGTGGAACCCTCCTACACTGTTGGTGGGAATGTAGGCTGTTGCAGTGGGGAACAGTGTACACTCTGGGAAACAGTGGAGAGGTCCCTCAGAAAACTAAAGTCAGAATTACCACATAACCCAGCAATCCCACTCCTGGGCATATACTCAGATAAAACTATAATTCAAAAAGGTAGGGCTTCCCTGGGGCTCAGTGGTAAAGAAGCCACCTGCAAAGGTAGGAGACACAGGTTTGATCCCTGATCTGAGAATATCCCACACGCTGAGGGGAAGCTAAGCAGCTACTGAAGCCTGCACACCCTAGAGTTTGTGCTCCACAACAAGAGGAGCCACAGCAATGAGAAGCCTGTGTACCACAGCTAAAGAGTAACCCACGCTCACCGCAGATAGAGAAAGCACTGCAGCAATGAAGACCCAGCACAGCCAAAGATAAATAAATAAAATTTTATATACGAAAAATTTTATGATAAACCATAATGGTAAAGAATATTTTTAAAAAGAATGTATATATTATATAACTGAATGTATATGTATAACTGAATCACTTTTTTGTACAACAGAAATGGACAATGTAAATCAACTATGGTTCACTTAAAAAATAAAAATCTTTAAAAAGAAAATAAAGTTGCAAAAACTTTCTAAGGTACCAGCTTCACTACTGAACATGTCCTATTTGGAGAATCCTGGATAAAGAGAGAAATCCCACTTCTATCTTTGGATAACTTGAGTATCATTCTGAAGAAAGCACTTACACTGGCTCAAAACAAGTACCAGTCATCTTGCCTAGACATAAGACCATGTCTGTTTCTGTCCCTTGTTTCTGCATCCAGTGAACACTCTTCTCCCAGGCTGGGCAAGGCCTTCGGACACTTGAGGCCTCTCACTGGGCCTAGGCCACCAGCTCTTGGGGGAGAGGTGGAGAGAGTAAGTACCATCAATTGCTTATTGTGGTTTCCTCTCTCCCTTAGAAAGTAAGTCTTTCAAGCTGATTATCAGTATGGAAGCCCTACTTTGCCACTTGATGTACTGGGTCTCCATTTTTAGAACACGGTCCTGGTGTTTATGGGCTCCCAACTTGGAGTGCTTTCTGGCTTGCTTCTCTACCAGGGTTTGCTCCCATCCCCTGAATCAGGGCTGACTCCATGGTGTGTGAGCTGTGCAATCATACAGGGCCCAACTCTCAGATTTGGTTGTGGCTACTCTCTTGAAATATCTCATAAAGTTATCTTTGAATTTGTGTTTTGTAAGCAAAGTCTGATGACTCTAGCAGCAGAGTGCACACGCATGCACACACACCCACATACACAATCCAGCCTGTGGGCACAGCAGGCAACGTGCTGAAGGGACAGCCAGGCCCAGATCTAAGCTCAGGTTAGTGACAGTGGTGGTGGCAACCGCAGAAGCGTTGATGGCGGTGCTGGCCGCAGCCCCAGAGAAGGGAGAAGCTCCTCGTGGGAGCGGTGAGTCTAGTGAAACCACCACCCCCAGCGCGCATCCAGTCTGCCACATCCAATCTGAACCCTGGGATGGGAGCTTCCATTGCTCAGGAAATAAACTATGACAGTAAATTATTACAAAATAAAATTGTGCACATGGACATTGCAATAAAACCTATCAGGAAGTTATTAGAATTCTTTAAATAGTTCAGAATCTCTAGTTTTGAAAAATATAATGGCACTACAAAACAAATACCCACAGACTTAGAAAGTAAATTTAAAGACCACTGCATTCAACAGAAAGGACATGATTTTCATACAGTGCTTCAGATTAGCCAATTATTAACAAGAAAGACAACTTAGAATTTTTATTATAATGAAGATAAAGCAATAGAATGCATAAATAAGCATTTTAAATTATATACAAATCATGAAACTGCTTTCAATTTCTTGTACAACCTCTGCAAGTTACCAGAAATACTAGAGAAACACTAAAATGCCATTGTATAAATTTATATTTAAAGTTAAATTCAGACTTAACGTGAAGCTGACTATCAGCTCTAGATATACTAAAATTTATTCTTTGTAATAATTTGCTGTGTGGTTTCAGTCTCTAAAATACACCTAACCTTTCCAGTAACAGTTGTACCAGGAGAAGGATCCTTCTCAAAACTAGCAATTATTAAAAATTATTTAATATCTTGCATTTGCCAAGATTGACTAAGGTCACTTTCAATTATATCAATTGAAAATGAAGTTTCTAAAAGTACAACTTTTGATGACCTAAGAAATTTGCAAAAAAGCAAACCAGTAAAGTCTATGATCAAGTTATTGCATTAATGTAAAATGTTATTTACTATATTATATGACACTAAAAGTGTAGTTTTGCATTTGTAAGTTTTTATTCTGTTATTTATGTGACATTATTATGCCTATTATAAGTAACAAGATCCTTTTAAAAGAAAACGTTTTATGTTTTAGTACCTTTAATTGCATTTTTCTTCCCTACTTTTTGGACAAGAGTCTCACATTTTCATTTTGCACTGGGTCCTACAAATTATGTAGCCAGCCCTACCCTGGATCATTTTCTAGAGGGGAGCCAGCCACCATCACCCTTTGTAGAGAAGACCAGTCTACTAGCTCTTAGGCAGCTGGTCTTGGGAAGCAAAATGACCCATTTAGAGATGGACTGGGGACCTTGTGTGCTGATTACACAAGTCCACAGCTGAGCAAAGGCAAAATAACGCACAAGCCAGTCAGAGGCCTCTTCTCTGTTACCACAGTAGAACTGCCAGCCCTCATACATAAGCTCTGCAGCCAGCTATGACTGGAAGCATCACCCCAACCTCCCTCTCCTTCAGTGTCTTGTCCTTGTCTGATGAACATCTGCATTTCTCTGGGGACACACCGTGAAGTAAGACTAAAGCTCCACTGAGAAGACTCAGCATGGGATATGCCACCTTTTCATTACTCAGACCCCAGCAGCCAGTTTCTCAGCCTTTCCCTCTAAATGCTATTTGGTTATTCCTGTTAGATACACAGCAGCTGTCACAGGGTCACTTCACCAAGGCCATCAGTGGAGTCCTGGCAGTGGAGGAAAGCCCTGCAGGCACTTGCGGCTGAGTCAAAGGAAAAGACTGTCATCCTGCGAGTGAGGAGGAGTTTGGGACAGAAGGTGCCCCAGGTGATGCTCCACTGTATTTTGGAATGAGGTGTGACAAAGAGATTCTACTAACACGGTGATCGACCACCTTTGGATTGCTTCATTACACTTCATACAAACCACTCTGGCGACTTTCGTAACAACACAACCAACCACACATAGGATTGTATTCGGGCCAACTGAATCCTTCTCCAACTTCTACCACTGTACAGTTTGACAACTTAATCATTTCCTGCCCTGAGCTGTTTTCTGTTTCTGTTTTCTGTTTCCAAGGAGCTTGTTCATCACAAGCTCCTTGAGGACAGAGACCATGTCTTCTCCTTCACGTGTCCCTGAGGCTCCAAGTATAACAATAATGCTATCGTTTCTAGAACACTAACAATTCACTTTCTCACCTATTAACTCATCAATTCTCACAGCACATACTGCCCCCCAAGCCAGGATAATACCCATTTTACAGAGGAGATGATCAAGACCCTAGAAGATCACTGGTTTGCCCATAGCTCCACAGCTGCCAAAGAGCCCACACACAGACCTGAATGACTCAGATTACAGCACCTTTGGGGAGGGGGCCACCTCTAATAGGGCAGGCTCACTCCTTCCGCACACTGTCTAACACAGTGTATTACAAATGTGGATGCTTACTGACAAAGAATTAATCTCAAAAATATACAAGCAACTCCTGCAGCTCAATTCCAGAAAAATAAGCAACCCAGTCAAAAAAAGGGGCCAAAGAACTAAACAGACATTTCTCCAAAGAAGACATACAGATGGCTAACAAACACATGAAAAGATGCTCAACATCACTCATTATCAGACAAATGCAAATCAAAACCACAATGAGGTACTGTCTCACACCAGTCAGAATGGCTGCTATCAAAAAGCCTACAAACAATAAATGCTGGAGAGGGTGCAGAGAAAAAGGAACCCTCTTACACTGTTGGTGGGAATGTAAACTAGTACAGCCACTACGGAGAAACAGTGTGGAGATTCCTTAAAAAACTGGAAATAGAACTGCCATATGACCCAGCAATCCCACTGCTGGGCATACACACTGAGGAAACCAGAACTGAAAGAGACACATGTACCCCAATGTTCATTGCAGCACTGTTTACAATACCCAGGACATGGAAGCAACCTAGACGTCCATTGGCAGACGAATGGATAAGAAAGTTGTGGTACATATACGCAATGGAGTATTACTCAGCTATTAAAAAGAATGCATTTGAATCAGTTCTGATGAGGTGGATGAAACTGGAGCCTATTATACAGAGTGAAGTAAGTCAAGATGAAAAACACCAATACAGTATATTAATCAATATATATGGAATTTAGAAAGATGGTAACGATGACCCTATATGCGAGACAGTGAAAAAGATACAGATGTAAAGAACAGACTGTTGGACTCTGGGAGAAGGCGAGGGTGGGTTGATTTGAGAGAAGAGCATTGAAACATGTATATTATCATATGTGAAGTAGATTGCCAGTCCATGCATGCCAGTCCATGCTTCAATGCATGAGTCAGGGTGCTCAGGGCTGGTGCACGGGGATGACCCAGAGGGATTGGATAGGGAGGGAGGTGGGAGGGGGGTTCAGGATAGGGAACAGATGTATATCCATGGCTGATTCATGTCAATGCATGGCAAAAACCACCACAATATTGTGAAGTAATTAGCCTCCAATTAAAATAAATAAATAAAATTTTTAAAATGATACTAAATGATAAAAATTTAAAAAATACACATACAACAAATGTGGATGCTTGAGCGAGGCCTTGTAACAACAGATGTTTTCGCATTTAGCATCAGAACCACAGCTCTGTGTCTGCTTTTTCTGCTACTTGGCAGCGCATCCTCTACCTCTCTTGTTAAGCTCACCTGCACTGTTCTGGGACTGCTGAGCATGTCAGGGGCTTTGGGCAGAAAGGGATGGGACTCTCCATGACTTAGCCTTCCTAGTGGCCTCATGCTTTCTGCACCCTCCCAGGATAGAGTGGACAGCAACAGCAGCTTGAAGGACTGTCTAGACTTGCTTCATGGCAGTGGTGACCATCCACAAGCTGTGGCCTCTTTTCTTTGCCCTGGATGAAAGAAGTATGGAACTGTTGGCCTCTAGGCAGAGCCGGCCCCATCTGGGCTTCTCTCCTAAGTGTCTACAGCCAAGGAAATGCTGGCCTACAGCTCACTGCAACTTTAATAAATGTTTTCATTTGTTTATAACCATGGGTGAGGAAGGCCTACTGAAGGTACAAAAGCATCGAAGCCACAAAGAACAAAGGTTAAAAACCTGGGCCACATAATCATCCAAAATTTGGAGCCATTAAAAAGATCACAAAGTTAAAATAACATTTAAATGTCTGCAGCATGTAAAACAAGCTAGGGCTAATATTCAATATGTCAACAATTTTTACAATTCATTAATAAGGTGAACCATTTAATAAAAAGGGGGAAAGAATATAAAGGGTACTTCATAGTAAAAGAAATAGAAATGGAAAATGGCAAAGGAAAATATTCCATTTCTCACTGTAAACAAAAATACAATTAAAACACTAAAATGTTATAGTTCATCAAACTAGCAAATATTAAAAAGACAGATAATATCCAGTGTTGGAATTTCAGTTTGACCTACCAAGAAAAAAAGAAGACAGAGAATTCAAAGAAATAAAATTATAAAGGAAAGAGAAGACATTACAACTGATACCACAGAAATACAAAGGATTCTAAGAGACTACTATGAACAACAGTGCTGTGCTCAGTCGCTCAGTCATGTCTGACTCTTTGTGGCCCCGTGGACTGTAGCCTACCAGGCTTCTCTGTCCATGGAGTTTCCCAGGCAAGAATACTGGAATGGGTTGCCATTTCCTACTCCAGAGGATCTTCCCAACCCAGAGATTGAGACCACGTCTCTTGCATTGGCAGGCAGTCTCTTTACCACAGCGCCATTTTCAGTTTGGTTCAGTCGCTCAGTCGTGTCTGACTCTTTGCAACCCTATGAATCGCAGCATGCCAGGCCTCCCTGTCCATCACCAACTCCCAGAGTTCACTCAGACTGACACCCGTTGAGTCCGTGATGCCATCCAGCCATCTCATCCTCTGTCGTCCCCTTCTCCTTCTGCCCCCAACCCCTCCCAGCATCAAAGTCTTTTCCAATGAGTCAACTCTTCGCATGAGGTGGCCAAAGTACTGAAGTTTCAGCTTTAGCATCATTCCCTCCAAAGAAATCCCAGGATTGATCTCCTTCAGAATGGACTGGTTGGATCTCCTTGCAGTCCAAGGGACTCTCAAGAGTCTTCTCCAACACCACAGTTCAAAAGCATCAATTCTTCGGCACTCAGCCTTCTTCACAGTCCAACTCTCACATCCATACATGACCACAGGAAAAACCACAGCCTTGACTAGACGGACCTTAGTCAGCACCATGTTATAGCCCAGCAAACTGGACAACCTGGAATAAATTGATAAATATACAACCTATCAACACTGAATCATGAAGAATTAGAAAATCTGAACTGTCAGTAATGAATAAGGAGATTAAATCAATAATTTAAAACTTCCCAACAAAGAAAAGTTCAGGACTAGATGGCTCCACTGGTGAACTCCAATCCTTCTCAAACTCTTCCAAATAATTGACCTGAATAGAATTCCAAAGAAGACATATAAATGGCCAAGTAGAACATGAAAAGTACTCAATTATCAGGGAAATGTAAATAAAAACTACCATGAGATATCATTTACATCTGTTAGAATGGTTATTCTCAGAAAACAGGTGATAAGACAAATACTATATAATTTCACTTACATGTGGAACCTAAAAAAGCCAAAGTCATTGAAACAAAGTAGGCTGGTGGTTCCAGGGGCTTACAGGGTGGGGAGAATGAGGAGACTTTGGTCAGAATATAAACTATCAGTTGTAAGAGGACTAAGTTCTGGGGATCTAATGTACAGCATGGTGACCATAGTTAACAATACTGTATTACATACTTGTAAGCTGCTAAGAGTAAATCTTAAGTGTTCTCACCATAACAACAATAACAAAATAGTAATTATGTGAGGTAATAGTTGTGCTAACTAACCTTATTGCGATAATAATTTCACAATCTTTGTGTATCAGATCATCACTTGTGTACCTTAAACTTACAGAATATTATACATCAATTATATCTCAATAAAAATAGAAGAAGAGAGAAAGAAAATATCCAGTGTTGGGAGTTAGGAGGGCAGTTATGTCGGATCAAATTTTAAAATATGCTGTGCTCCGTGACTCAGCATTCTAACAGTTACCCTAGAGAAATGTATGCACTTACGAATAGAGAAGAACAGACAGAAATGTTAATCACAACACTGTTTATCAAAGCATACCACTGGGAATAACCTAAAAGTCCTCTAGTAAAGGAGTGGCCTAATAAGACAGGGGATAGTCATCTCAGGGAACGTCACACAGCCATTAGAAAGAATAGATGAAGATGATATGCTGAGTACTGACATGGAAAGGTTTCCAAGACACAGGAAGTGAAAACTGAGCTGCTTATCAACATGCATGGTGTGATCTATTTCTATTTTAAACATGTAACCCTGTGAAACCACCCATTTTTATATGTACATACATGTCTGCATCAATGCATAGAAATACATCTGGAAAGTTGTCTCTGGGGAGCAGAGTGGGTTTGTCTCCAAGTAGCCCAGTGGAGAGGCTCTTGCTCTGGCTATTCTGCTGGTTGATATTCTTAAAAAAAGTATGTGTTCACATATTACTCTTGCAATTTTAAAATAGAAAAGAGCTAGCATAGGCCCAGCGTTGCTGAAGAGGAGACCTATAAAATCCATTAGGTCTGCCTTCCCTCTGGGGGACCACATAGACTGACCAGGGTCTGGAGATGGGCGGTGGAGTAGAGAAAAGCAGTGCCAGCCCCACCCACGTGCCAGTGAGTTCCCTGACTTGGTGATTCTATTTTCCGCTGCGTCTCAGGTCAGGTCCCTTGAGAAACAGACTCTGAGACATCTGCATGCAAGAGGTTTACTGAGAAGAGCTCTTGGGAACAATACCTCTGGGAAAGAAGACAGGACTGAGCAGAGGGAGAGGCTAGGCTACAACGCAGTCACAGCAAAGGCCTGAGCAGACCCCAGAAGGAGCTCTGGAGCCAGGGGGCTCTTCAGAGGTGTCCCGGCATGGGGGAAGGGGGCTGGGCCTTTGCACCTCCTTCTTCACAGACCAGTCACTGGATGTGGGCTGCCTCTGGGAAGAAGTGCAACTTTGGCCAAAGCAGCCCTCTTCAGCTGAGGGGCCGATTCTGGGAGAGACCCAGCTGTGGGCAGCAGCTGGAGGAATGAACACCTCAGTCCTGGAAGGGAGTCTGGGAAGTGCACCATGTCTTGGGGAATCTGGAGCTAAGTGAGCATTTGTCTCAATGCTGATTCCTTCAAAGATGTCAGGTTGCAAAAATGAGGAAAAAATTCAGATGGACCTAGCACCAGTGCTAAGCCCCTAACCCACACTGTCTTCTTTAAATCTCACAAGTCTGGGATGAGTTCCAATATTCTGTTTTACAAGTACTAATATAATTTGGTTTATAGATGAAATTAAAGAAATTATACAAAAATTATACATTGCAGAGGAGCTTGAAAGCTCAGAGAGGTGAAGTAATTTGCCAAAGGTTATAGAGCTGTCAAGTAACACAGAAAGGTTTCAGTCTAGGTCTAGCAGATTCCAGAGCCACCAAGGGGGGAGGTGGTTTACAAAGACTCAAAACACTCAGCCAGGACAGAGAAAAATAAGAGCAACAACTGAGAGGTGTCAAGAAGATAATTAGTGCCATCCTTTGGAATAGCAGGTTGGAAAAGAGATGTCCAGGTGCCATACAAAAGTCCCGGGCCCCTTCATTGTATAAAGAAAATCAAGCATGTAATTCTCTACATATTGTATGATGCTAAATTTAGCATGTTTTAAAACATGCAAATCAATCAGTCAGTTCAGTCGCTCAGTCGTGTCTGATTCTTTGCAACCCCATGAATCACAGCACGCCAGGCCTCCCTGTCCATCACCAACACCCAGAGTTCACCCAAACTCATGTCCATCGAGTCAGTGATGCCATCCAGCCATCTCATCCTCTGTCATCCCCTTCTCCTTCTGCCCCCAATCTCTCCCAGCATCAGGGTCTTTTCCAATGAGTCAACTCCTCGCATGAGGTGGCCAAAGTATTGGAGTTTCATCCTCAGCATCAGTCCTTCCAATGAACACCTGGGACTGATCTCTTTTAGAATGGACTGGTTGGATCTCCTTGCAGTCCAAGGGACTCTCAAGAGTTTTCTCCAACACCACAGTTCAAAAGCATAAATTCTTCGGCGCTCAGCTTTCTTCACAGTCCAACTCTCACATGACCACTGGAAAAACCATAGTCTTGACTAGATGGACCTCTGTTGACAAAGTAATATTTCTTTTTAATATGCTATCTAGGTTGGTTATAACTTTCCTTCCAAGGAGTAAGCGTCTTTTAATTTCATGGCTGCAATCACCATCTGCAGTGATTTTGGAGCCCCCAAAATAAAGTCTGACACTGTTTCCCCATCTATTTCCCATGAAGTGATGGGACCAGATGCCACGATCTTAGTTTTCTGAATGTTGAACTTTAAGCCAACTTTTTCACTTTCCTCTTTCACTTTCATCAAGAGACTCTTTAGTTCCTCTTCACTTTCTGCCATAAGGGTGGTGTCATCTGCATATCTGAGGTTATTGATATTTCTCCCAGCAATCTTCACTCCAGCTTGTGCTTCTTCCAGCCCAGCATTTCTCATGATGTACTCTGCATATAAGTTAAACAAGCAGGGTGACAATAGACAGCCTTGACATACTCCTTTTCCTACTTGGAACCAGTCTGTTGTTCCATGTCCAGTTCTAACTGTTGCTTCCTGACCTGCATATAGGTTTCTCAAGAGGCAGGTAAATATTTACTATTTATTATTAATATTTACTATTATTTATTATTGATATATATTACTTTTTAATACAAATAAGTATAAAGACATGCAGGAGAGAAACACCTGTGGAGGGACGGGGGCTGGATGAGAAGCCATTTAAGAAGCTTCCATGTATATTCATATCATACTAATTCTTAAACTGGGTGAGTAGTACAACAATATTTATTATATAATTGTCTCTACAAAAGGTAGAAAGGATAATTTAATACCTTTTGGATTGTGAAACAGTTCACAAAATTGTTTTTCAAAAAGGAAAGTATTCAGATAAGAACGCTTATAATAGCTAAGCACATTATTTAAACTTGTACTTGGTATTTGTTTATTTTAATCCTTACTCTAATTTGAGGTGTTATATGACTTAAGAATAGAAGGTACATATTAATAAATGTGCAGATCCTTTAACAAAGACTTATTATTGAAAAATCCTGCTGAGTGTGTGCAAAGGATGGCCCATGTGTCAAGTCTTTAACCCATTCTAATGATCAACCTATTACCCACCTGGGTCTTTTATGGAAATAGGATAAAAATACACACAGGATTGACATGTAATGTACACACCAGATTGACAGGTCTTGTTTTTCAGTCTGCAGGTGTTCACACAGGAAGCCAGTGCCTACCCTCCCCCTCACACCCTGATGCATGTGATCCGCAGCCCTTTGTTCTATTAGTCTGCCCCTGTGCAGGGCACAGAACATTAGGTTTCTCGTCTCCAAATATACAGATTCCACCTGCCTCACCAGCTGCCCAGGGTCTCCTCTAATCCCTAAGCACATCCCTAGCTCTCCTGGGCTACAGATGACCCAGCTTCCTCCTCTTAGGATTGCATGGCAGAAATGCTTGAGGTAGTGTTCCTGCATGAAGGACAGTGGAGAAGGGGGTGCAAAAACTAGGGGTGAAGAGCATACCCCACACTGCTCTTGGGGAGTAAAAGCCCAGTGACACCTGGATCTCTGAAGCAGCCCATTCCTGTAAGAATCTGGAGTGTTAGGGACACCAATTCCCTTGGCTCCTTGGGGCCTCTGGGTTCCTGTGTGGGCCCCTCGGGGAAACTGGCTGGGAACCACACTGTCACTTGTGACGTCTGGCTCAGCATGTACCAATCGCCCACAAGCCAGTGAGCACCATGCAGGACAACAGGAAATAACCTTCAAGCAGACAGCTCACAGACCGCAATCAAGACAGCAGTTTTTAAAGTGTTTTTTAAATATTTTGTAAAGCTCCAATTATTCTTTCACGGATTCAAACAAACCAATGGGAAAACAAAGATTAAATCAATCAGGAAAACTGAACACGTCACTGTCTAATATTTTTTAAGCTATTGTTAATTGTGTTGGGTGTGCTAATGGTATTATTTTGTTCTTTCAGAAGTCCTTACCTGTTAGAAATACTTATTCAATATTTATCCATAGAATGATATGACATTGGGAATTTGCTTTAAAAACCACCAGCAAAACAAAGTAATGGTGGGAGGAGTGAATGAAACAAAAATGGCAGTGTGTTCATTGTTGAAGCCAGGTGGTAGGTGCATGGGTCTCCTTGTCCTACACTTTTGGGTATGTTTGGAGACTTTAAAAAATTTAAAACTGAGATGTTTAGTTTCTCACCGCACATAGATACCTTTTTTATTTCCCTTTCTCTGCCTTTTTTCACTTACAAATGTAATATATTCTTATAAAAATATCAAGCAGTACAAGCACTGTAAATCCACTTTTCATTAATACAGGTAAGAACTATGTCATGTGTTTCTTGTCACCTTCCTGGTGGCTCAGTGGTAAAGAATCTGCCTTCCAATGCAGGAGATGTGGGTTCAATCCCCGGGCCTAGAAGATCCCCTGGGGAAAGAAATGGCAACCCACTCCAGTATTCTTGCCTGGAGAATCCCATGGACAGAGAGGCCTGGTGGGGTGCAGTCCATGGGCTCGCAAAGAATCAGACATGACTGAGCAACCAAGCACAAACAGCAAATCTTCCTTATGCAGGACACTGCCCAGCACTGGTATGTGCTCCATTTAATGCAGTTAGAATCACTGTTCCTCACAAAAGCCCAGAAGGGACCTTTGAAGTTGTCTACTCTGATTCCTTCATTGTACAGATGGGAAAACCGACACCCGGAGGAGAAGGTAAGTTGGTCAGTGTCCCTGAGCTAGTTAGTGGCAAAATTATAAAAATCTCTCACAATACTTAAGGCAGCCTTTGCTGGGTAACTCTCAAGGAGAGCTCTCAACCACAGGGCTGGTGAAGCCCCCATTTGTTCTCTTACCAGCACTGCCCATCCCCCCACCCTTCTGACATCTGGACAGAAGCTGGGGGCATGAGAGGGCAGATCCCAGGTTGAGAGAAGGCCTGCGTGAGCTGCAAGCCCACTCTGTACCAGCACTCTCCCCAGCTGCAGCCCCACTCACTCCACCTCTCAGGGGCTGATGCCCACCCAGTGGGTGCCCTCCTTAGCTCCCACAGCCCCTCTTCCTACTCCACACCCACCCTCTGCATGCAGTCAGTGAGATAAATTTGCAATTTGATGCAAAAGGGAAAGTAAGAATGTGTTCTCTTAAAGCAAACGGTTAGGCTACTTGTCAGGCTTAAAAGAGGGTGGGATGGCAGATGGGAATTCACACAAAATCCTAGGTTTATGATCTAGATTCATGAGATCCATTCTCTGACCCAGAACCCCACAGGACCCAAGATCTTCAGGGCCACAGAAAGGGCCAGCTCAAAACTATTCAGCTGCAGATTTGAGCCATTGACCCAGAATTCACCCAATCTGAGCCGAGGGGAGGGGGTTTCACTGGAGGGTCTAGATCTATGCTGTCCAGCACAGTAGCCACTGGTTACATGTGGTGACTGAACACTTGAAATATCCAGTCCCAAGTAGATGTTCAATCACTGTAAAATGCACACCAGATTTCAAAAACAGTACAAAAATAAGAATGTAAAAAGACTTCATTAATAATTTTTATGTTGATATGTTAAAATGATGAGTGAGTAATAGTCGCTCAGTCGTGTCCGACTCTAAGACTCCTTGGAAAGTAGCCTGCCAGGCTCCTTTGTCCATGGAATTCTCCAGGCAAGAATACTAGAATGGGTTGCCATTTCAGTATTTTGGATATATGGGGTTAAAATATATTATGTAAGTTATTCTGTTTCATTTCTATCACTTTACTGAAATATACCAGACATGCAATCAAATACGTGTATTTAAAGTGTTATTTAAACAGTCCAATTTGACAATGTATACACTGGGAAGCCATCATTACATCAATATAATGAACATGTCCATCACCCCCCAAAAGGTCTCCTCATGCCCCTTTGTTGTCCTGCCTTCCCATCCCTCATCCTAAGATAATTACTGATATTCATTCTGTCTCTATAGAATAGTTTGCATTTTCTAGAATTTTATGTAAGTGGAACCAGAGAGTATGCATAATTTTTACTGCTTTCACTCAGCATAATTATTGTGAGATTCATTCATGCTGTTGCATATATCAGGAGTTCAGTTTTTCACATTGCTAAGTAGTATTTCTTTACATAAATCTGTCATAGTTTGTTTTGTTTTGTTTTTTTATCCATTAACCTGTTGATGGACATTGGGGTTGTTTCTAACTGGGCGCCATTCCAGATAAAGTAGGCTTCCCAGGTGGCGCTAGTGATAAAGAATCCACCTGCCAATTCAGGAGACACAAGAGACTAGGGTTTGATCCCTGGGTTGGAAAGATCCCCTGGAGTAAAAAATGGCACCCATTCCAATATTCTTGCCTGGAAAATTCCATGGGCAGAGGAACCTGGGAGGCTACAGTCCACAGGGCCACACAGAGCCTGACATAACTGAGTGACTGAGCACAGCACAGATAAAGTAGCTATGAACATTTGTTTATCTGTTTCTTTTAACTTTTACTTTTTTAAAATACATCAACTACGAAATGTAAAATGTGCTCGTGTTGTATTTCTATTGGACAGGGCACACCTAGATTCTCTTCTCAGCCCTCTGCTTTCCTGGCTTGGGCCAGCTGCCTGCTTAATTGTGTTTAATTCAACCAGCTGGTGCCCTGGGCCAGATGTGGAGCCAGAGCAGAGAGGTGAAGGGCCCAGGGAGGGGGGACCCTGAATACATCACTGCTGTGTGCCCTCCTGGCCTTTCCAGGGACTGCCTCAAGGCACTGGCAATGGGGTATGGAGTAGGGGAGCAGATGCATAAACGGTCACCTTGAATTCAACCTCAAAAGCCAGAAAGAGCTGCATGAAGGCTCAGGTGATGCAGAGGAGGAGGCATGTGTGTCTAGGGAGTCTGGGAAGGTTTCCCCAGGAGACCACACTGGCACTGGGTCTTGGAGGGAGAGAATTCAGGAACCAGAGTAGGGGGAGGAGTTTCTAAGTACAAGAGAAAGCTCTGAAATTCCCTGGAGCAAGGCCGGTGCCATGGACTGGGAACTCTGGACAGAGAGGAGGGCACGAGATGAAGGTGGTGAGAGCACAGGCTGGAGAGGGGCTGGCAGTCAGATGAAGGGTCTGCTACGACATGGGGAGGGGGCTGCTCCTTGTCTTCCATGCAGTGATACTCACAGCTAGAGAAGAGAGCCAGGCCAGAAGGCACTTTAGAAAAACCCCAGGGTCGGGGAAGAACACAGGAGTGATGACTACTTGGGCAGTGCCAGTGGGAACAGACGAGGACTAAGTTCTGGAGAGCTCAGAAGCTGATTGAACACAAATTGGCAACTAGCCCGATGGGAGGCCCACAGAAGAGCACCACCCTGGGGTCCCATACAGCTGGGCTCTGGGTGGAAGTCATCCTCTCCTGCCTAGATTCTGGCTACCATGCCCCCTCAAGGGTGTCCCTCTCACCCTGTCAAGACCACCCACCCCACTGCTGGTACAGAGAGATTTAAACTCCATAACTGTCTCCTAGCACTTCCCCCTGTGGCTTTCTACCACCTATAAGATGAAATCTCACTTCCTTAAATGCTCATGAAGCCCGGGGCAAGCTGGGCCCACCTACCCACATGCACAAGTACACATATGTACACACATGTTTGTGTACACACACATACACATACTCATACACACCCACACACTACAACAGAGACCTGGCTTTCCACCTCCTTGATCTCTTGGTGTGAGGGCCTTGTCACATGGCTTCGCCCAGGCTGAACATAAAACCCTCCTACTTCCAGGCACGGTTTAGGCTCCTTCTCCTAAGGCCTTCCGACCCCTGCATCTGAGGCACACTGGGCAGCTCTAACCTCTTTCATGCCCACTAAACTGTCAGTTCTTGAGGGTGATGTCTAAATCTTTTGTTCCTGGAACTGGATTGCTGAAAATAGATGTGAGAATAACCTGGTGCTGGCAGTAATTGCCTTGGGAAAGCAGAGATGAGGGCAGAGCCCCAAGGCAACACTCCAGGCAACAGAATTTCTGACCCAACGCAACATGGAAAGGGGGTCAGAAGTCATCTGTCCATTCTCTACTCTGCAAAGTCCTGGGAAGGGACAAGAAAAGACAACCAGAGGTCCCTGCCATTAACATGTTAGTAATTAAGGTGACTATGATAGAATAAGCATACGTAAAAGGACAACGAAACATTGGATATCCACCATTTTTAAAAGAGCAACAAAAAATGTGATTTACAGGTCAAGTGTGCATGAAATTAACTGAATATTTATTGAGCTCCTACAATGTCATCAGGTCGTCCTCAAGCTGTAAATGACACCACAAGTGAACCTAAGTTGTCTGCCCTTGTCTCCAAGTGTTACCACTCCTACTAGGAAGCAAGGTCCATGCTCAAGGGGACATTTGGGGATCAACCCATCCCCAGGTGAGGAGGCCCAGTAAATCAATGTCACAGGTGTCTGGAAAAGGGCTTCCAAACTTTTCTGTGCATTTGCAATTCCCGAAAGCAATTCTGATCCAGTAGTTCTGGGGCTCAAGATGCTGCATTTCTCACTGGTTCCCAGCAGAGGCCCCAGCTGCGGGTCTGGGCCCCACTGTGAATAGCCAGGACCTGAGCGATGAAGAGAACCACATGAGCTGGGAAGGCTCCACACACAGAACTGAAGGAGAAGGGGCCTGGATGAAGCAGGAGGGCATCCGGGGAGGGCAGCCTGAACAGGGACGTGGACAGAGGCAAGCTCACAACAGGAGAGAACCCTGGTACAGGAAGTCCGTAGGCTGGAAGTGAAAATACTCACTAGCCAGTGGCAGGAGTGGCGCAGGACTGAATTATGTGGAGTTTTAAATGCCACACTCAAGAGCTGCAGTTTAATTCAAAAGGGGAAACTGAGCTGGAGTTGGTTCTTGAGTCACATTTAGCTGACACATTCAGGAAAAGTAGAGGGAAAAGTAAGGAATATATATATCCACACAGAGGATGAGGTGAAATAGAGCATGGTTCCTCTCACTTCTTACTTTAAGACGCTCAGGTCAGCTCTTCGATGCCATGTTCCCACCCCCTACCCTCCATCTCTTTGCCTCAATCCAGGCCTTGCTCCCTAAGTCTTTTGGCTCTAGAAGCCTTTCAAGTCTCAGATGATCCATGAACATGAGGAAAGAAACCTTCTACGGTTCTACACAGCCTTTCTTTCTCTCTGTGAATGTATAAACAATTCCACAGCACATGATAAAAGCAAGGGGAGGGGGACCCACATTAATTTCCTTGAGGCAAATGATAAGCTGGCAGGTCTGGCTCTATGGGAGGAGATAAAAGCACCAAACACAGCCAAGTGGCTCTCGGGATCCGAGCCTGGTACGGATGCAAATTAAAATAAAAACTATATAAACAGCCGCACAATTGCACCATTCAGGGCTCCTTCATTAGAAGCCAGCTCTCCAGCACCACTGCCCACAAAGACAACTTCTCTTTCTTTTCCCTCCTAACGAATTTCCAAGCTGATCAACAAAAGGAGGCTAAGGACAAAAGCAGTTCTAATTGATGAGGCTCTAGGGACAGGTCGTTGGGGAGACTCATTTTATGTGTGTAAATCAAAAAGCAAATGTGATGTGTCAGACTAGCTGAGGATGGGCCTCCCGCTGCGGATTGCAGAGGTGCCAAGTCCCTCCTCTCAAGGTTGGGCGCAGCCGGATAACAACCCAACGGTCACATGAACCAGCCAGATCTCCCAGTGCCTGAAAGAGCCAATTTCCCCAAATGCCACCTCATGCAAGAGGACCGACCCAGCATGCAACCAGTCACTACTGTGGCAGCCTCTCCTGTATATTGCAGAGGACAGAGTTCATTGGTTGTATTATCAAGCATCTTTAAGCTGGGGAATCACTGGGGTGAGGAAACACAGTCTTACCAAAATCCACCACTTGTTAAACATTCAAGCTCCAGAGGGGATCTCTGCTCATAAACTATAGGCCTCCCTGATTTTTTTTTTCCCACTTGGTTGGTGTTTCTAATCACCTAGGCCATGCCAGAAACCTCTTCTAGTGACAGTGTCTTCAACTGTATCATTCATCCATACACCCTACTCTGCAGCCAGGAAGATTTCTTCACAGGTCCAGATCCTTTCACACTCATCCCCCCAACCCACACTCCTCCCCAAGCTTGGAATTCCCTACTATTCCCCTGCTGTCCTTCAACATGAGCTTCACCTCATGAACCTCATGTTTTCTCAATAATCTTTACTCTACTCATCTCATTGGAGAAGGCAATGGCACCCCACTCCAGCACTCTCACCTGGAAAATCCCATGGATGGAGGAGCCTGGAAAGCTGCAGTCCATGGGGTCGCTGAGGGTCAGACTTGACTGAGCAACTTCACTTTCACTTTTTACTTTCATTCATTGCAGGAGGAAATGGCAACCCACTTCAGTGTTCTTGCCTGGAGAATCCCAGGGACGGTGGAGCCTGGTGGGCTGCTGTCTGTGGGGTTGCACAAAGTCAGACACGACTGAAGTGACTTAGCAGCAGTACACTCATCTCATGGGCTATTGGGAGACTCAAATAAAATGAATGTGAAGTAACTATAAATGGCATAAATATTTATAGTTACACAGAAATGCCTTAGTTGAGGCTATAGCACTGGACCATTTGCTGCTGCTGCTAAGTCGCTTCAGTCGTGTCTGACTCTGTGCGACCCCATGGACAGCAGCCCACCAGGCTCCTCTGCCCCTGAGATTCTCCAGGCAACACTGGAGTGGGTTGCCAGTTCCTTCTCCAATGCATGAAAGTGAAAAGTGAAAGTGAAGTCACTCAGTCGTATCCGACTGTTCGTGACCCCATGAACTGCAGCCCGCCAGGCTCCTCTGTCCATGGGAGTTTTCAGGCAAGAGAACTGGAGTGGGGTGCCATTGCCTTCTCCACTGGACCATTTAGTGACTACCAAAAATCTATTGTTAAATGAGACTTCTTTTTTCAGCCAGTAGGACAAATGAAGATTCTTGCACATCAACGTCAGAAGGAACTCCCAACATTTTTAAATGATGGAAAGCCAAACAGTGAAAGCGAGCCATCCCCTACTTTGGTCCCTTTGTGGTTCCCCAGATTATCTCAGCAGCACGTGCCTGGTACTCACCCTCTGCTTCACCCAGTTTATGCTTCTAGCCACACTGATCTGACATCAGGCCAAAGGGCTGGTGCCTGGGAGAAGCAAAGACCAAATAGAGTGCTGAGGATGAAAGAACTATTTTTTTCTCCAACTCTGGGTATTGCTTTACTTTGCCCCTTTATGGAGGAGTCCATCATTTAGAAAATGAACTGTGTTTGCAGTCTCAGTGAGGGCAGCTGCTGTGGATGAGAGCCTTGTATTTTTCCTGCTTATATCCTAAGAAGCAAAGGAGGAGCGGAGAGAGATATGAAAGGCTCATGACCAGACTGCCCTTTCTACCCTCCCCAGCCAGCTGGGTGGTCACAGAGCTCCATGGTTATTCTCTCATTTTCCCAGTTGATAAGGATAAGGGAGGTGCTATCTGCCACAGACACCCTCAGCTTTAGGAGAGGACAACCGTAGCACTGGTGGGTAATAGCACATGACCAGCACTATTTTCCTCAACACTTCCAAGCCCTGGCTGCCCTGGACAATGCTGCTGAAAAGATAACAAGGTGGGGTTGATATGCTCAGGTCTTTTCCAAACCACACTCACATCATTACTTGTGAGAGCTTCCTAGGGCTGCCACAACAAATTACCACAACCTGGGTGGCTTAAAACTACAGAAATTGTATCATCTCACAATTGCGGAAGCCAGAAGTTCAAAGTCAAGGTGTGGACAGGGTTGGTTCCTGCTGGAGGCTCTGGAGGAAAATCCATCCCATGTCTCCACCAGGGGCACTCAATGGCACTGCTTGGCTTGGGCTCTATGGCTCTAATTCCTGCCTCTGAGCTCATATAACCTTTTCCTTTTTGAGTCTGGAAGGCAAAGTTCATTAACAGGCTTCTGGGAGAGTTTCCAGGGCTCAGCCCAGGATGCCACCTCGCTGTCAGTGGACATAGCACCCACTCTAAGTCCAAGATGATCTTGAATCTTTGTATCCGCAAAGATCTTTTTTCCAATGAAGTCAACTTTGCAGGTTCCAGGGACACATCTTTGGGGGTGACCCCTATTCAATCCATGACAAAGGGAAAGGCAGATGAGCACCTAAACACAGGGAAAGGGAGACGAGGAGGAAACTACACTGAACCTCTGTTGAAACCTGCAAGAATTCATGGAGCAAAGTGGGGAGGGGAGTTATTCAGCCTAATTATGGTAACAAGGGCTGTGGAGTACTGAATGGGCATTCAGCATGGCTGCACTAGGGAAGAAGGGTGCCCTCCACTGAGACCACCACTGAGAGGGCACCATATAGTTGCAACAGCAGAGTAACTGGCCAAGAGCCACTTCATCCATCCCTTGCTCCCACTTACCCACCCTCTTCCTCCTGCTTCACTTACCCCCACTGGGTAACCTATGAATCACCCGTCTTTTTAATTCCCTAGGGGTTTAAGTGAGGTGGCATCCTGGGCTGAGCCCTGGAAACTCTCCCAGAAGTCTGTTAATGAACTTTGCCTGCCTGCCTTGAGAAAGTCAGTCAGCTCTGTCCACCAAGAGGCTGCTCAGATGACCATACTTTCATGCCCGGTTTGTGAACACAGATTCACCACTTAACTGTCTTCTGCTGCTGTTCATGTTTAAAGGAAAAGCCCTCCAAAATGTAGTGCACAAAATCCCAATTTAAGGATCAGAAAAAGGTACACCATGTATAAAAATTCTAAAAGATCCTTTCTCCCAGGAAGATAATACTGAGTGAATCACCATTTCCAAGTTTCAAAGGAATAGTTCCTTAAGTTTCTCTCCAAGAAATCCCTGCCGTGTGTAAATAGATAGAGAAGATCTGTCAGTGATGGCTACCAATAAAGCATCTGAGTCTGAGATGTCAGGCCTTCAGTCAAGGCCATGCCTATAACACATCCTTGCACATGTGTGTGCATGTTAAGTCACTTCAGTCGTGTCCAACTCTTTGTTACCCTATGGACTGTAGCCCACCAGGCTCCTCTGTCCATGGGAATTCTCCAGGCCAGAATACTGGAATGGGTTGCCATTTCCTTCTCCAATAACATGTCCTTAGGTCTTGTTTTTAGGCCTGGAGTTCATTAACAAATTAATAGTCGAAAGTCAAACTTTTCTCTACAGTGCTAGGAAGAGGAAGTCTGGCAAATGTGGTCTGAAAAACGTCTATGGATTGGTTGTGGGGCAGGTATTTGTTGAGTGTGTACCTTGCATGGGTCACTCTACTGAATATCAAGGGTATAGCAGGGACAGAAATTCAGACATGGCCCTTCATAGAATGGAGGAGAGGAGACGGTAAACTATTACACAGGTAATTGTAGTTGAGCTAAGTGGTAGAAAGCAAGAGCATGGACTGTTGTGGAATCATACACAAGGCTCTTGCATACCTAAGAGATGATATGGGTGGAAATAAAGGAAATAGGTACTTTGCCCCCAGTGATGATGAAATGTCCAATGAGTCTCCTCTGAAGGTTTTATATATACTCCCTCTCCTTTCTCAAGGATAGAGATCCTTGCCCCTCTAGGACCTACAAGTATTTGAAGCACATCTTCCAACAGGTTGTGAAAGTGTGTGCCCAATAAGCCCAAAGGGAATCCTAGAGGCCCAGAGGACAGGAGAGGGATGCTCTTGGAAAGATGAAAGCAATAGAAACAGGTCCCAGGAGCTGAGATGAGAAAATAAGACTCTAGCCACCTAGAGTCTAATACCAAAAAAGCAAAAGAACAAATGTTGGCAAGGATGTGAAGAAACTGAGACTCTTGCACATTTTTGGAGGGAATGTAAAATGGTTGCTATGGAAAAAGTATAGGAGGTTCCCCCCAAAATTACAAATAGAACCACCATATGATCCAGCAATTTCACTTCTGGGTATTCATCCAAAAGCATCAAAGTCAGGATCCCAGAGAGAGATTTGTATTTCCACGTTCACTGCAGCATTACTCAGAAGAGTAATGCTAAAGATATGGAGACATCCTAAGTGTCCACCAATGGATGACTGCATAAAGAAAATGTGGCACCTCCAAAAAGAAGGAACTCCTGCTATATGCCCAAAGAAAAACTTGACTTTCAGCTGTTGACAACAACATGGATAAACCTTGAGGACATTATATTAAGAGAAATAAGATGGTCACAGAAGAACAAATGTTGCATGATTCCAGTTAAATGAGATACACAAAATAGCCAGATTCATAGAAGAGAGTAGTATGGTGGTTGCCAGGGGCTGGGAGGAGGGAGAAACGGAATTGCTGTTCTACGGGTATAAAATTTCAGTGATGCAAGATGAATAACTTGCAAAGTTGTAGAGATCTGCTGTTCAACACTGTGACTATAGTTGACAGTATTGCATTATTGTTCACAGCATTGTTCACAGTTTGTTAAAGAGGGTAGATCGTAAATTAAATGTTCTTACAGAGAGAGAGAAAGGAAGGAAGATAGAAATTAAAGAAGAGGAAAAGAAAAGGAAAGGAAATAAAACAGGGGAGAAAAGGAAACAGAAGAGAAAGGTAGAACTTTAGATCAGGAGTTGACCACCTGTGGCCTACAGTCAAACCCAGCCTGCCACCTGTTTTTGTACATAAAGCTTTATTGCAACCCAGCCACATTTCATTTACATATTATCTGCGGTTCTTTGGCACTACAACAGCAGAGCTGAGTGGTTGTACCAGAGGGTGCATGATCTACAAAGGCTAAAATGACCACCATGTACAAGGGTTCAGCTGTTGGCTGTCTTCAGAGTCTCCACATTTCTGTTCTTGTTATTTTCCTATAGGAAAACTTGAATTTTTTCCATACTGCTCATTAGTCTGTCCCTCAATCCACTGACTGGGCTTAGCCTTTTCTTTTTGCAACAATTCTAATTCACAAGCTTCTAGCTTGCTACCGGACACATGTGACTATTTAAATGCAAATTTAAACTAATTACTTCTGGTGGTGGTGGTGGTTTATTCACTCAGTCATGTCTGACTTTTTGTGACCCTGTGGACTGTAGCTCACCAGGCTCCTCTGTCCATGGCATTTCCCAGGAAAGAATACTGGAGTGGGTAGCCATTTCCTTCTCCAGGGGATCTTCCCGAACGAGGGATCAAATATAAGCCTCCTGCATTGCAGGCAGATTCTTTACCAACTGAGGCACCTGGGAATCTGGGCTTTCACAAAGAGAATTTTGCCACCCCTTGCTTCAGAGTCATCTGTACTCTTAGCACTACACCAGAATGTCTTTAAACACTTTTACCTGGGCTGCTTTGGAGGAAGGAGAATCAAAACTTCAAGAGATGTCCATGTGCTAAGAACATCAGAGGGTACACATAAGCCCCTCCTATGAGCCAGGCACTGTTTTAGAAATATCAATACTTTTAGCCCTCACTTTGTGAGGTAGGAATAATCATCCTGATTTTACACATGAGAAAACAGAGGCTCAGAGATGTAAACTGTTGAAGTAGAAGAGCCCTATTTGAAAGTAGATCTGTCTGGGTATGTGTGAAATCACTATATCCAAATTCCTACACTGTCTGCTGCTTAAGCATTTCTACAGGATTACTGAGGAGAATTCTATAACTTTGGATAAAGAGATGATCAATAGGAACTACCACAATTGAATCCACGTAACTGACAGTATCAAGCTGCCCAATGGGCCAATGCACTGTTTGGGCCCTTGGAGACTTGGAAGATTGGAGAGTCAGTTACCATTGGGTTCTTTTTGAATTCCTATAGTTGTGTCCTGCAGTAAGGGTGCAGGCAAAAGGGGAAAGTTTGCCTTATTGTGAGACCATCAAAGACATAGTTGCTTCCTGCCAGACTATTATTACCCCAGCAATCACATCATAAAAATGTACACTCCTCATCCAGGCAAGGGAACCAGGATTGTGAGGCAGTTCTGGCAACTACATCAACAATAAAGGAAATTTACAAGACCAGGCAGTGTTTAGTTCAAAGAAGAGAAGCTGGCTAGCTGTGCATTATGTCTTTAAGAAGCCCTGCCATATCGAGAAGAGCAACATTCTGTGTGCTCTGTCAGACTTGAGAATGTATAACAATAGAAGTAAAATGAAAGCCAATTTTGGCTCAAAGGTTGAAAGAATGTTCCAACTGGAATCTAACAAAGGAAGGGACTTTTGAGATAATGAGCCCACCCACCTCTGGAGATGTCCAAGCAAGAGCAAATGACAGCAGGGATGCTCTGGTATGGATTTCTGAAAAGTATGAATGTTAGACTAGCTCACCTCCACAGCACCCTCCAACTCAAAGAGCCCACAATTCTGTGAACAAAGAGGTCAGCCTGAGATCACACTAGGAAAATCAACACTTTGAACCAAATATTAATGCTCTAACTCTATCCACATCCTAATCACAACATCTCACTAAGAGCTAGTGGCTCTTTCCAACAAAGCCCTAGTCACCTATGGTCATATTCCAGGACTAACTGAATATTTAATGATATAACTATAAGAATGATTTTTTAGTTTGCCAAGTGAAATTGTAAGATCTCTGGTTTTGGAGGAGGCAGCAGGGAGTGAGTGGGTGGTCAAAATAATAATATTAGCTAATATTTACACTAACTTTGCCATTTACAGGGAAATCTATGATCCAGTTAATCTTCACAACAACCCTGTTACACATGTTAGTCATTATCAGACATTCGTACAGGAAGAGGTTGCCCGGTTCCCCCAGATGGCTATAGACCTACTGAGTGACACTCCAAGACAGGAGCCACCTTGATAGATACCATTTTGATCCACATCCTACAGAGACTAGCCAAGAGTTTAGGGTTATCCTTTAAAATTTGTTCTCAGTTTTTGTAATGGAGGTAGCTGTTCTGGCACACAAAACGTGGCAGAAGTGAAGCACATTGCCCAGAACATCATGTATTTATAGTACATACTTTTTACAAAACTACCAGTGTTTGCCAAGTCAGTTATCAGGATGAGTTTCACATCCTGAGGATGCATTCAGGTTAGGAGGCTAGACACTGCAAGAGATAATTATTAAGGCTCATGCCATCTTCACACAGGTCATCATTGTCATTCACAGCTCCCATCGGCAGCACTGGATTTTGTATCCCATATGCACATCAGGTCTGGACTGAATCACCCCCTCTTCTGTCACAATACCTGTGGAGGCTTCTGGAAGGAAAACAGTGTGCACATCTTAGCTAACCTGTGTAGGGATTAGAGGATGTGACCTCACTGTCACCTGGAGAAACCCTCCGTGTTGCTGGGGTTCTATTAGAGTAATTAAAGGGCCTGGAAATAACTGGAGATGACCATCTTTGCTTCTAAAAACACAGAACATCCCTCATCAGAAACACTCCTTCCAGCGTTTAAGCCAGGTAAAGCATCAGGTAGGGAGATACAGGGTAAAGGCAGGGGAGAACATTCCAGGCAAAGGAGCCACCTGAGTAAAGGCAGGAAGGGATGAAAATGAAGAGCCTCTTCTCTGTAACAGAGTACAGAGTATGCACAGGGGCGCACACACAGGAAGCTGAACAGTTGGCCTGGGGGCCATAAAAGGGTGTCCCTCTGACAGCAAGCTCCAGAGAATACTTAATGCTGGGGTCCAGTGCTTGTCAGACATGTATCAAAATCAGCTGGAGGGATTGTTAAAGCTCAGCTTTCTGGTCCCCTCTGCAGAGTTCCTGACTCAGTGGGTCTGTGGAGGGCCCAAGACGGTGCATTTCTAACAAGCTCCCAGTTGATGCTGATGCTGCTGATCCAGGGGTCACTCTTTGGGAACAACTGCTATAGTCAACAGCAGTTGATAACTGCTTTGAATGGGGAAGTGAGGTGATCAGAGCTGTGTGCTTACTGTCTTTTTTGACCAATTTGAAGGGCCAATAATTCTGTGAGAAGATGTGTAAGGAAAGGAATCTGTGGGAAAAGGAATTGGCTCAAGGAGTCAATATATGCTCAGTGGTGAGATCTGATTCAAAGCGTCTCATTTTTCTTCCATCTGGCAGCAGGGACTAAGGAGGATAAACCACATGACCCATGCTCCTCACAGAACAAAGGAATGTCAAAAGTTCTTTAAGTTACCAGATAACCATATCATTTATAAAGCTCTAGAATGGAGTTTTTAACTCCTCAAGTTCACTTTCTTTCTTTTTTTGAAGCAGCAAAGAGATCAAACCAGTCATTCCTAAAGGAAATCAACCCTGAATATTTATTGGAAGGACTGGTGATGAAGCTCCAATACTTTGGCCACCTGATTCGAAGAGCTGACTCACTGGAAAAGACTCTGATGCTGGCAAAGATTGAAGGCAGGAGAAGAAGGGGACGACAGAGGATGAGATGGTTGGGTGCCATCATCAACTCAATGGACATGAGTTTGCACAAACTGAGAGACAGTGAAGGACAGGGTAGCCTGGCAAGCTGCAATCCGTGGGGTCTCAAAGAGTCGGACATGAGCAAGTGAACAACAACATAGTTGATTTACCATGTTGTGATAATTTCTGCTATACAGCAAAGTGATTCAGTTATACATATATATATACATATATATATATATATATATACTCTTTTTTATATTCTTTTCCGTTACAGCTTATCTTAGGATATTGGATATAGTTCCCTGTGCTATAGGGTAGGACTTGTCCAAATGCATTTTCTTAGTGTCAGGTTTTCTAAAAACACTAACCATGTTAGTCATCAGTGACCCCATCGGCTGGCAGAGGAATACATTATAGTTTTCCTTTTCTATTCTTGATTTCTTAGGTATGAAGAAGAATAAGGGATTATGAGATTTAACCTGAAACATCTTGAGTTTCACTTCCATCACAGAAATGGTAATTAGAAAAATACAGAAAAGGCTTAAAGACATGTCTTGTCTAGGAAATCCTGACATGATCCAAAGAGGAGTGTTAGCACAGTGTTCTTCTAGGCTCAACACTAACAAAGATGCTGCCCTAACCAAGGTGGGCATGTGCTTTAGGGCAGAGCAGGAGGAAAGAAGGGGGAAGGTTTTCTACCAGTTGGAGGGATGGGAGCAAGTTAGTCTTAAATCCTATCCTATGCCTGGTTGATGTAAGAGAAAGCTGTCACTCTCTGCTCTAAAGTATTATTAATGATTGAATCTGAATGAATGACTTCATTCTATATTCCATGAAGGCTCTTCTTAAGTCAAGCGCTATAGCCCAGTCTAACTGGGGAACACTGTATTCTAAGGCTACACCACAGTAGAGGTGAAAAAGTGACCCACAACCGTAGGACCTGAGTTTTTTCCTTGGTTCTGCAACCCTGAATTTGGGCAAGATTTTATGGTTAAGAATCTGCCTGCAATGCAGGAAACCCAGGTTTGATCCCTGTGTTGGAAAGAGCCCCTGGAGAAAGGAATGGCAACCCACACCAGTATTCTTGTCTAGAGAATTCCATGGATAGAGGAGCCTGGTGGGCTATAGTCCATGGGGTTGCAAAGAGTCAGACACAACTGAACTACTAACACTTTCACTTTATCCTCACTGGACCTCAGATTCTTCGTGTGAGAGAGAATGGAAGTCATACCTGGTTATCTGCATGATCCCCACCATCACTGGTCTTCTAGACTCCGCACCACCTAGCAGATGCCAATTACATGGAATGAGAGCACCCTGACTGGTGGTCACAGCACCGTCCCCTGAGACAGCTGGCTTTACCTGAGCTCTGCTAAGTGTAAGTCCCTGGTGTCATTAGCATTTGTCTCTGTGCTGGCCAGAGAAAACCAGATGGGAAAGTGTCCATACTCATTAGTAAGAAAATACTCTAGGGTACTAACGGTCTCCTCTGGCTAGAGCAAATGAGGAAGTTCAGTCCTCATCTCCTCATCAGCAGTATCAGAAGTATTTATGCCACAAAGAGGAACAAACACCATCAATCACTTTAAGGGATTTCCAAGGAGGCCTCAACACAGCTCTTCCCATTCAGATCACAAAGGTTGGCCAAACCTACACTCTGCTCACAGGCAATGTTTCGTCACCTTACCCATCACCTCAACTCTGTCCACTCCCCTGTATTATGTGTGTGTCTGTTTCCCTAACCACACAACACAGAGTCATTCTCTTTGAGAACCTGTGACATAGTTTGTTCTTCTTTACCTAATTGTAGTTTTCTCTACCCACCACGACTTGGAAAACAATTAAGGGCACAACTGTAATGCGTTTAAGTCCTGATTTTCCACCTGTTGCTGGGAGTCTAAGATCCCACCATTCCCAAACATGCCCCTTTACTCCACGGCCCAACAGGACAACAGCCCTTCTCTGTAAGCCCTCGCTGCCACCATGGGTGAGGAGGAGTCCCGGAGCTCACTATCACTGGCAGCAGGAGCCCAGGGCCCTGTCCCTGCCTGGTCCGGTGCTCACCATGGGTCTGCTCTCACAGTTTTGCTCCTGGCTACCATCACAGAAGGGAAAGCTCCTTTCTTCACCAGTGATAACAGTTGCTCATTCCTATAAGACTCCTCCCACCTCCCAAGGAAACCTGATATTCTTCATATACAGTTCCATCTGCAGGTAAGCAAAGCATTCCCAGAGATAGACAAGAGAGTGTTGACTGCTACCTTCCCATGCATTCCTCCTACTAACTGTGAGCTAAAGTCCAACATCAGGATGGATAAGACTGTAACTTTTCTCCTATCCCTCAGTAAGTTCTTTCTCCACTTAAGAGTATTAGGATTACTCAGGAGATGTCTCCTCTTTTTTTTTTTTTTCCAATTTTATTTTATTTTATTTTTTTTGTGTGGATATATTTTTTTTTAATTTTTATTTTTACTTTATTTTACTTTACAATACTGTATTGGTTTTGCCATACATTGACATGAATCCACCATGGGTGTACATGCGATCCCAAACATGAACCCCCCTCCTACCTCCCCCGCCCCATAACATCTCTCTGGGTCATCACCGTGACCCGCCCCAAGCATGCTGTATCCTGCATCAGACATAGACTGGCGATTTGATTCTTACATGATAGTATACATGTTACAATGCCATTCTCCCAAATCATCCCACTCTCTCCCTCTCCCTCTGAGTCCAAAAGTCCGTTATACACATCTGTGTCTTTTTTGCTGTCTTGCATACAGGGTTGTCATTGCCATCTTTCTAAATTCCATATATATGCGTTAGTATACTATATTGGGTGTTTTTCTTTCTGGCTTACTTCACTCTGTATAATCGGCTCCAGTTTCATCCATCTCATCAGAACTGATTCAAATGTATTCTTTTTAATGGCTTAGTAATACTCCATTGTGTATATGTACCACAGCTCTCTTATCCATTCATCTGCTGATGGACATCTAGGTTGTTTCCATGTCCTGGCTATTATAAACAGTGCTGCGATGAACATTGGGGTACATGTGTCTCTTTCAATTCTGGTTTCCTTGGTGTGTATGCCCAGCAGTGGGATTGCTGGGTCATAAGGTAGTTCTATTTGCAATTTTTTAAGGAATCTCCACACTGTTCTCCAAAGTGGCTGTACTAGTTTGCATTCTCACCAACAGTGTTCCTCTCTTAATTTATAATTATGAACATAAGTGAGTTGCTTACAATGTAAGAGCTCAATTTAAGTCCCTAAATTCTTCTATTCTTTCCCCTTGGAAAGTTTTAGAAGATTCTCAGAAAAAAAAATAACTGTCAACAGTCTATTCTGAGTTTCTGGAAAGGCATATCTCAAAACATTACTCTTCTGTGGTGCCTTTCACAACAGAAGGTACATGTTTGACAAGCAAATACATATATCAAATAATTCACTCTTCTCTTGGAAAATGCAAAGCTCACAAGTGAATGAGCATGGAGCAGTCAGTTTGTAGGAAAAGGTGAGTAGTAGGAAAGGTGAACAGACTCTTGCCTGGGCCATACATGTTCAGACAGGCAGTGGGGTGTGGAGAAGAAAGGAGACTGGAGGTCTGGGAACTGGGAAGGTAGGAAAGGGCATGTGAAGAAAACCAAAACACTTGGCTGAAGAGGAAAACAATGGTGTGAAAAAATGAGACAGGAAAAGAAGCAATCAAAGTGAGCAGATACCACATACCTATCTGGCCCAGCCTAGAGCTATCTCACAGAAAAGAGTCCCAGTGTAAAAAGAGAGAAATGGCAGTGTAAACAAGTTAGAGAATGAGGTGGATACTGTACAGACAGATGACTCTGTCCTCTAAAGACATGTAAGAGGGGACTTCCCTGGTGGTCCAGTGGCTAAGACTCAGCTCCCAATTCAGGGGGCCCAGGTTCGAGTCCTAGCCAAGTAACTAGATCCCACATGCCGCAACTGCATGCTGCAACTGCATGCCACAACCAAGAGTTCGCATGCCACTAAAAAGACCCTGCATGCTGCAACGAAGACGGAAGGTCCTGAGGACTGCAACTAAGACCTGGCGCAGCCAAATACATTAATAAATGTTTTTAATGACAGATGGAAGGTCGGAGACTGGGTTACCAAAGGGTCCTCAGAAGTGCTCAGAAGTTGGCCAGCCAGTTCTTTGCTATGATATTGGCATCTACTGCCCATCCAAGGGGTGGCATATAAGGGCCAAAACAGAGACTGGAGGGGGAAAGCTTACATTGTTCCATGAACCATCAGCTGTGAGGCCAACAGAAATGAGAGCATTGGCTCTCTCAAAGTCAGGCCAGGAAATAAAGGACACATCGTCCATACCACAGATCTCTAACCTGTCAGGTCCCCAGACAGGCTGGGATGCACTTCCCCAAATGGTAGCTCCGCTCAGTGTTGAGGCCACTGGAGAGCTGGGGCTCGGCCTCCCCACTCCCCCCAGCCACCCCGCATGGACAGCAAAGCTGTGAATTCTGAGGTAAATGCAGAGGACCTGTGAGCAGTGGGCTGCTGTCACAAAGCCCATGTGCTGAACTCCCCCAGGAGAGAAGAGCTATTGCCAAGTTCTTGCTCCTGTTTGAGACATAAGGCTGTGGATTAGAAGCAACAGAATATGCGGCAGCAGGGTGAAATGAGAGTGGAGGAGGCAAAAGATTCAGAGAAACGAGCTCAGGCACTGTAATTATCGGGGGACAAAGGGCCAACCCCACGCGTTTCAGTTGCCCTCAGACTATCATTGACTGACAGCAGTAATGCACAATCTCTGGTAGTGAAGGTCTCCGGTCATTAAATTAAAAATTACATTAAATATGTAATATTTAAGAAACCAAGACTATAAAATCTTAACAGCTAATTTTTAAACGTTGAAAAATCAATTTTTTTACTTAAAGAGGTAAACTTTCAGTTCAGTTCAGTCGCTCAGTCATGTCCGACAGTTTGCGACCCCACGAATCGCAGCAGCCAGGCCTCCCTGTCCATCACCGTCTCCCGGAGTTCACTCAGACTCACGTCCATCGAGTCAGTGATGCCATCCAGCCATCTCATCCTCTGTCGTCCCCTTCTCCTCCTACCCCCAATCCCTCCCAGCATCAGAGTATTTTCCAATGAGTCAACTCTTCACATGAGGTGGCCAAAGTACTGAAGTTTCAGCTTTAGCATCATTCCCTCCAAAGAAATCCCAGGGCTGATTTCCTTCAGAATGGACTGGTTGGATCTCCTTGCAGTCCAAGGGATTCTCAAGAGTCTTCTCCAACAGATACCAGGAAAGAAACATGTTATTTGGAATACATCATTGCAGGAGAAGGCTAGAAAGTTGGAAAAATAGAATGTTACTTGTATATAAGAATGAGCTCTAAATTTCTGCCTTTTCATGCATCCTCACCTAAGAAACTAAGTATTAAGGTGATGATCAGTGCAAGTAGGAAAAAGAAAGTCTTATACAACACTGATGGTTATTACATAGTATAGAAATTTCACAAGTATTCTGTCTGGTGTATATAAAAGCTCCCCTGGAGAGCTAATGATAGACCCTAGGGAATTCTGGTTCTAACAGAGCATCAATAAAACGAGCAGCAACTCCCCAGGAATCAAAGGCTATGATCGCCACCCAAAGGGGCTGCTGACAGCCCAGCCTCTGAAAGAGCTACCAAAATCATTACCAATCATTAGACAATGACATTCAAAGGACATTGAGCACTCGAATGATTGTGTCAGAGTGCCATTGTCAGAGCCAAGCACTTGCATTTCCAAATGGCAAGTCCCTTTCAGGAGCAGATGTATGACCATTAGGGCCTGGCTATGCTGAGAGCCTTGGAAACTGTTTTGCAAGCTGTTATCATTAAGCAAGTAATAACACTTCTTAAGTCTGCTTCAGTGCATAATTAAGACAGGTTTCAACTCATCAGCCACCACGCCTATTGTCTGAAAGCCATCACAGAAAGGATAAGTATGCCTGCAATAAAATGAACTAGGACAGAGTTAACAGCTTCCAGGTAAGCTACAGTGCCAGAAAGCTGCGCCTTCGAGCAGCAGCAGGACAGATGCCCAATCCCTGGCGCCCTATGTTACCAACCTGCCTTCCTCCCTCTGAACAAGCGATCAGGCAGGCATGTAGGGGGCTTGCTGGATCCCCAAAGTACAGGAAGATGGGAGGACCTGGATGTGGGATGAGTCTGCCCCAGGAAATAATTCATTCCTTTCCTGAGCTCCTCCACACAGCTAGGAACTAGGAACATGCAGGCTTTTACACAAGAAGGTGGGTTCAGTCTCAGATGGCATTTCTGCCAAAGACCAAGGAAAAGACACTGCACTGGGCCCACCAGCAGCAGCCTCAGCCATATCTGTGGGTTGAGTGTGGGCACTGCCGACGTTGTGCTGAACACTACCCTGCAGTCACCTTTCTACTAGGAGCTGCCTCCTCTGGGCAGATTCCATTCATCTGCCCTCAGCAATCTGAGAAGAGTGGCTAGGAGCTAGTGGGGTGCAGTGGAGAGTGTATGGCCTTGGAGCTGGGTGAACCTGAGTCACAATCCTGGCTCACTACTTATGTAATTGCTGGGTCACTTCTTCCCTTTCCATTCACCTCCACAAGTATAAAGAGGGATTAATAATACTTATCTTTCACGTCTGTTTTAAGAATTCAAGATAATATATAGCAAAGTGATTGGCACAGAGTTGGTCAATGAAAGTGAAAGTCACTCAGTCGTGTCCAGCTCTTTGCGACCCCATGGACTATACAGCCCATGGCATTCTTCAGGCCAGAATACTGGAGTGGGTAGCCTTTCCCTTCTCCAGGGGATCTTCCCAACCCAGGGATTGAATCCAGGTCTCCCACATTGCAGGTGGATTCTTTACCACCTGAGCCACAAGGGAAGCCCTTATGGTCAATAAATAATAGCTATTATTATTACTAATATATTATCCTTGGGAGTATATGACTACATGGAGATGATTTGAAGTGGGGAGGGGAGAAAAGAGATGTTAACACAAACAATGAAATGGGCTTCACTTGTAAAGAAGACTTTTCAGACTGCCATGCATCTCTCCTATAGAAACCCTGCCACCCTCAAAGGTATCACGAGTATGAACACACTCTTTACTTTCATTAAGTAAGTTTCCCACAACCTTGTGATCTGCAGCTGGCAAGTTGCATCCTGTTTACGTGGGTAGGAGAAACTGAGGTACACAAGATGACCCAATTCTCTGTGTGAGTCAGAAGCACTACCCAAACAGAAACCCAGGGGCATCACAGTGCTCACTCTTTCTGGACCTGAACTGTTTTAACAAATGATTCATCTTGGTAGAAATCCCAATTAAAAAAAAAAAATTAGTCCTACAATGGAGAGCACTATGTTTGGGGCCCCCAGGAAGTTCACATGCAGAAGCCCCAGGCTGGGCTCCAACCCCATTCTGTGCCAACTCTTCCTCTCTTGATTGTGTCTGGTTCTCAAAGGAGTTGAGCAGGATTATAGACAAATAGGACCCACAGCTCATCTTCCTCTCTAGGGCCTTCTGGAGTCAACCATAGGACTATGTCCATGCTGGGCACCTGCCTATCCTCAGATTCTGGCTCTCAGGCCAGTTCTTGAGCACACACCTTTCCATGCAGTAGGCTAGTTCGGATTCAGTTCACTGAGCCTGAGCTGAGAACCTGCAGGGCCCCTGCTTGCTGTTGTAAAAGGAACCAGCTTCATCAGGGGAGTCCGCTCCCACCACTCTGCAGGATTTGACCTTGAGTTTTGTTTCCTGCTGGTTAGATTATTCTCCCACCTCTCGCGGTCTAACGGCCTCCTGCTTACATAGCCCTGGACAAGGGCCTTTCCTTACGAAACTTGGTGGCCTCACAAAGTTCAGAGAGGGTGAGACCAAATGGCTACCAGAGACCACTGAAGAAACCCCTTCTCTCACCTCCCTCTATTAGATGGTCTTCCACTGGAAGAACCTGAACCTGGAGTTCTTTGCTCACTTAGTAGGGTAGTGTCCTGATCTTAAGCATTCAAGAGCATAGTACAAGGGAGGCATTTATAAATAGGCAACTAGCTTTGCATGTAGTAAAGCGACTTAACTATAATACAGGACAAAAATGTCGTTAACCTATACTCTCATTTCGTATCTTGCTATTTTTAATTGTACCTGAAGTGATGATGTACCAGTCGTTTACAAATGCAAATTCAAATTAAGTTCCTTTAGAGAAACCACTGGAATGTAGCTATATTCAGGACAGCAAATGCAAGGACCCAATCACCTATCTGATTAGTAATTTTTTCTGCTGATTTGACACAGAGTTCTGTCAGCTGTTACTATATTTCAGAGACCACAGGCATTCCTCTGTAGTCAGGGAGAAGAAACCAAAGCAACTTCTTGCCACAAGTTCAAAAAACCAAAGAAGCTCACAACCTAGGAAGGTCTCTCCGCAGGCCTGGACGACTTTGCTGCCACGGTCACCGACACAATAGCAACATAACAAACATCAGAGCATCAGCTGGCTGGAGAGCTTGCTGTTAAAATCCATCTGGGCTTGGCCCCTGGTATCCTCTCTCCACTTTTGCTAAATTTATGGCAGTAGTTCAGAAGCTCTGCGACAAGGAACTGCTCCCTCTCCCCCAACATTCCTCCTGCCAATCCTCTTTGTAAATGTTTGTTTTAAACGTAATCTGCAGCTTTACTAAGATTATGTCCTGAGCACACATTTTTTTCGTCATCTGTATCTGTGCTAAAAGAGCCAATGCCTTCCTGCATCCTCAGTTCCCGCCTCCGCCTTCACTCCTCAGCCTCTCCCCAGGCCTTTCTGTTCTGATTTCAAAATCCGAACCCTGCAGAATCCTTGAGGACAAGGATCACCCGTTACCCTTCCTTTGTGTCTTCTCTGTGCCTCACACACAGGAGGCACTCGATAGATATTTTCAGCAAACTGGTCTGTTCATTGCTCCCTGAAGCACATTCCCATCTCTGAGTTCTCGATGAAGCCTTGCCTCCTGCCAAGAATGCACTCTCTTCTCTTTCCCATTTATGCAAATCCTGACTGTCCCTGGGGACCAAAATCAAGCCCTCTGAAATCTCATAATTAACAAAGCATTTTTTTTTCCCAATTAGTTTGGGTCTACAAGTTGTCTCCACAGTTAATCTGAAGTCCTGTAAGCTTCATCTGGACTGAAGCAACTTGCCAGAACCAAAACCAGGTGAGAAAGGGGGTCCAGGGCCAAACGTTTGCCTCAGGGGTGATGTCTGGGGTCTTTCCAAATCAGACACTGGGATAGCAAATGAAAGATGCCTGCCTGGAGGTGGAACCTATGCAAGTGACTCAAACTCAAAGGCAAAAGTGAAGAAACAGAATGGGTACAGAAGCTGAGGTTAGGATGTGGTCTGTCCAGAAGGATGCCCTGGGACAAGGCTTGTTGGCCGTGATACTGCTGTTGAAAATCCAGGTCCTGCCCCTTCAGGCAGGATGACCTAGCGCTTAAAGCAGTCCTCCCCAGTCCTCCACACTGACACTGCCCAGTAGGAATTGCTGATCCCTTATTAGAATACTTCCATCCTCACCTGGGATCTAGCACAGTGCTGTACACACAGCAGGAAGGAAAGGAAGCAGAGAGGGCAGAAGGGAGACGAGCAGATCGTTGGTCCAGTTCAGATGGCCAGAGTGAGCCCAGGCATCCACCACCCTTGCATCCACTTGTCTTTAATACCTGCCACTTCTTTCATGCTTGGGGGATTGCTTTAATCTCTTTGGAAGGGTTTGGGTTTCTCAAGCACAGGGACTTCAGCTCTCTTTTTTGTATCTACCCTAGGTGGCTGGAACTCACTTTTCCTGTTCCAGACCCTGTGTGTTATCTCTGAGCAAACATAATCTTTGTGGAAAAAGAGATTCCTATCTCTGAGGAAACAGGTGCTGGTTCCAGCCTCAAGCATGGGGCCTCACTGCACTGCTCACAAGGGGCTCTGGGCAAGACTCTGCCTCCAGTTAAGCAAGGGCGACTGGGACACCGTTGTGAGTTCAGACACTCTGCTTTGCCTAGTTTCCCACAGTTGCCTCATTCTCCATCCTTCCCCAAACACACGAAGACAACTATGCCAAGAGGGGAACAGTGTCCCCCTACCCCATCTGCCTCCCATAAGCTTTCCGCAGACCTCTATTTAGGGGTGGAGGTAGGGGACTGTCTCATGATCCTTCTCACAGTCATTAGCAGAATCATTCCCGGTGCATGTTAATGGCCCCATCCGAGTCCTCCCAAACTTTCCAGTGCCAAGTGCACCGAAAATGGACCTGGTCTGAGTGTGACTTGAGCCTGGTCCTGCCCCATCCCTCTCCTTACTGTTTTTCAAGGCAGAACCACACCTATGGGAAAGGAATGTTAGCATCATGATGCCCCTCCCTCTAACTACATGCAAAGTGGGAAAACTTAGTGTATCAGGGGAATTCTGAGCAGTAAAAACAAAATCCAAATCCCTTATAAATAAATGAATGGAAAGTTCTGCTTCATTCAGTGAAATCTGATTTCAGATCAACTGAGTGTAGAAAGAGAAAAAAAGCCCAGTTACAAAAGAGTGAATTAAAGCAGCCAAGCAAAACCCAAATGGCAAAATGGGGGAGGTGCGTGGTTATTTTCATAATCAACGAGAAAGAGGCAGGACTATGGGAAAGAGAGGTGAAACGGTCATAGCCTCAGAGAAGCAGCTCCCTGAGCAGACAGGTGGCAGGGACTCACCTTTCCTGTTCCAGGCCCTGGGCGTTATCTCTGAGCAAACACGAGCTGGTCTCTTATCAGAGGACAGTGCTGACCCAGCACATGGAGACTCCTGCTCAGGATTGGGACTACAACCCTGTGGGCAGGGGCGCAGGGGCTGTTGAATTCATTAATTACATAGATGAGAAAACCAAGTCCCAGGAAGATTTGTTCCAGGTCTTCTAAAAGAAAAATAAGATAACCAGAACTTGAATTTGGCTGTTCTAATGTCAAGTTTAGAGCTCCCTGCACAGGCTGGGGGGCCCTGGGACCTCTGCTGGAAGGGAAGGAACTCAACTGAGTAGTTAGTGGGGTCCCCTGGGCTTTTTTCACCCTTTCTAAACAGGAAGTGAGAGCACAGACTTCCGGCCAGCTCCCAACCAGCCCTATTATTTCAGTGTAGGCCCCGGGCTCAATAGACTTTCAATGGCCATGAACTGGCCCTCCACCAAAGGCATGAGTTCAGCCCTACTCCTTTATACCAAAGCTGCTTCTAGTAAAACACATTTATAAAGAGATTTCTCCTCGGGAGGCCCCACCCGGCTAGCCAAAGGGAGAGAATGGGTGAGTGACAGGGCTTCCTATTTTAGGAAATCTGTCAGTTCTCTATCAGCAGATCCTGGGCCTCCAGCCAACACGTCCCTGGAGGGAGGAAGAATGAGTTGGAGGCAGCTGTAGAGAACTGGTGTCCCCACTTTGGGGACTCCTGGGCTCCAGCGAGGCGGTGGTCTCAGCCCCTGAGCTCAGGCTACAGCAGGATCACTGGCCTGGCCCCTCTTCCACCTCCACGGAAAAGAGGCTCCACTTCCCACAGCCTGGCCTGAGGCCACTGGGGAAGGGTGGGGGATGAGGCTGTGCCCCTTCCCTTAGCAAAGTGTCCAGAGGCCAAGAGGTCCACATGTGTCCTCTGCCCCTGAAAGGAAAAAGCAGTCCCTTGCTGTGTGACCCTGGGCAATTTCCTCATCTGGAAAAGAGTGACAGCAACACCTCCTTCATAGAATACTATGGTGACTGTGGCTGAAGCACTCAGCACCCCAGGCACTTGACTAGCAGCCATTGTCCCCTTCTCCCAGCAGATATTCTGAATCCTGTGACCTCAGCCCCTCAAATATCTTGTTGTGTATCAAATACACTTCTCCTTGAAGCCCAGACACATTTCTCTCTATCCCAGCTTCGTATTCCTGTGTGTCTCTCTGGCATTTCTACCCCTTAGTTCTACCGGATATTTTATCTACCAAGCAGGTATATCACATTCACTACAGACCCAGCATTTTCTGAGACCTTAACAAATCTGTTTCTCAAGATGCCAGCACAAGTTGCAATGGGGAGGAGTGCAAAGGGAAGAGCCACACGTTGTTTGGGCTCTGTGGTCAGAGGGACAGCACCTCTGTGCAACCCCTTTTCCTTAATCATCACCTAAACTGGGCTTTCCACCTAATGCTCCCAACAGCACACAAGAAGTGCTAATTTTGCAAAGGAAAATTTGTGGCTAACTCTTGTCTCTACTTCTGAATACAATGCATGTCTTCTCTGGGGTGTTTTCAAACTCTTATTCTGCAGATTTCTGATGTTAATGTGTTATCTTTCTTTAAGAAATTTCTTTGGCTCAGCCCCTCCCACCAGACATTCCAGGACTGAAGCAACCTCAAGAGCAGAAGCCAAAGTGCTTCGCCAGCAAATGCAGAGCATGGACGCCCTCTTCTCTCAGGCCTCTCGGCTCAGCTACGGAGGATATCAGTGACTAGGTGAGGGCCGCAGCCAGAGGAGGAAGTGTCAGCAGCTTCCAGAGAACGAAGCAAGACATTTCAAGTCAAAACCTTGCACAGGCCCTGGGCCAGGGCAGCGTCTGCAGTGTGATTACAGGGAACAATATAAAAAATCAATCTTAAACAGGCAGCCAGTGCAGCGCCTCTGAAAACAGACAACCATTAGGTCTTCTCCTCCCAGGAGCTGGCAGCCGCTACCTGGGGCGTCACAAACAGGGAAAATTTTTAAACCAAAATAGTATTCTGGGTCTGAGGAACAATGAAAGACAAATGCCAAAGCTCAGGAAAGGGTATTTTATAAAGGCCTAAAGCACCTCTGCAGAGAGAAACTAAAATAAGATAAACCTGCTGAAGGGCTGTCATTCCCCGCAGCCCCAATCCTCACTGTGCTCCTATTAACTCATGATAGTGGCAAGGAGGAGGCTCTGTCATCATGTGCCTCATCCTCCTCTCCATCATCCCCTTGATCATCACCATCATCTTCTCCCTCCCTGATCCTCCTCACCATCCCCTCATCCTCACCATCATCTTTTCCCTCTCTCATCCTTCTCCCCCTCCTTCCCCTCATCTTCCTCCTCCCCTTCTTCCCCTCCTCATCAAGGCCCACCTTCACCATTGGAATCAGCTCCTGCTCAGTCTCTGGACCTGCCTGCAGGTTTGATGAGGCAAAAAGAGGAGGCTAAATTTGCTTAAAGAGGTCAGTGTGGGGACAACAAGAAAGCAAGATTAAAAAGAGAGGCAGAAGCACAAATTCCTAGCAGACAAAGCCTACTACCAAGTATCTGAGACTCAGCTAATTCTGCCAGAAACATGAGTGGATGGGTGGACTGAGGCAAGGGCTTTCTCACCTATTCCCTACCAGCACCAGAATCTTTGAATTACAGCAGATCTTTGAAAGTACCAAGGGGCACCAAGTTTCTAAGACCCTGTCCCACATTTATTTCCTTTTCTAGTTGAACAGTTCAGTTCAGTTCAGTTGCTCAGTCGTGTCCGACTCTTTGCAACCCCATGAATCGCAGCACGCCAGGCCTCCCTGTCCATCACCAACTCCCGGAGTTCACTCAGACTCGCGTCCATCGAGTCAGTGATGCCATCCAGCCATCTCATCCTCTGTCGTCTCCTTCTCCTCCTGCCCCAATCCCTTCCAGCATCAGAGTCTTTTCCAATGAGTCAACTCTTCGCATGAGGTTCAACAAGGACACTATTTTGTGCTTGTTTGGTGAGATTTTGAAGACAGTTTTCTTCTGGACAAAGGATGGTTTTACCAGATAATTCAGGCATCTACTGGGTGTCCACCAACATGTCCTCCTAGGAAATGGATGGTGTAAGAGTGTTGATTCATTAAGTAAACAAAGGAACAGCAAAATATCACACACCCAGAGGCAGTGGGCCCCCTGGACAGGGAGGCAGGGCTAACTCAGAAGGATTCACCTTAGGACAGACAGTGAATCCTGAACTTCACCAGCATGTGGGAGCCCCTCTACTCCTATACTTCTTTATTTTTGTCTAGGAATTTTATGTATTGAAAGTTAATTTATAATGTGTTAGTTTCAAATATACAAAGTGATTCAGTTATTTATATATATATATATATATTCAGATTATTTTCCACTATAGGATATTACAAGATATTGTAAAAGCTGTATATTGTATATTGTCACCCTGCTTTCTAAACTTGTATGTAGAGTACATTATGTGAAATGCCAGGCTGGCTGAAACACAAGCTGGAATCAAGATTGCCAGAAGAACTATCAGTAACCCCAGGTATGCAAATGACACCAACCATATGGCAGAAAATGAAGAGGAACTAAAATGCCTCTTGATGACAGTGAAAGAGAAGAGTGAAAAAGCTGGCTTAAAACTCAGCATTCAAAAAATGAAGAATATGACATCAGGTCCCATCATCTCATGGCAAACAGATGGGGAAACAATGGAAACAGTGACAGACTTTATTTTCTTGGGCTCCTAAGTCACTGTGGATGGTGACTGCAGCCATGAAATTAAAAGACACTTGCTCCTTGGAAGAAAAGCTATGACCAAACTAGACAGCATATTAAAAAGCAGAGACATTACTTTGCCAACAAATGTCCATATAGTCAAAAGCTATGGTTTTTCCAGTAGTCATGTATGGATATGAGAGCTGGACAATAAAACAAGGCTGAGCAACACAGCCTTCAAACTGTGGTGCTGGAGAATGCTCTTGAGAGACTCTTAGACTGCAAGGAGATCCAACCAGTCCATCCTAAAGGAAATCATCCTGAATATTCATTGGAAGGACTGATGCTGAAGCTCCAATACTTTAGCCACCTGATTCAAAGAGCCGACTCATTGGAAAAAAATCCCTGATGCTGGAAAAGATTGAGGGCAGGAGGAGAAAGGGTCAACAGAGGATGAGATGGTTGGATGGCATCACTGACTCAATGGACGTGAGTTTGAGCAAACTCTGGGAGATGGTGAAGGACAGGAAAGCCTGGTGTGCTGCAGTCCATGGAGCTGCAAAGAGTTGGACACAACTGAGCAACTGAACAACAAGATAGAGTTCCTGTGCTATAGAGTAGGTCCTTGTTGTTTACCTATTTTATATATAGTAGTATTTATGTTAATTCCAAGTTAATTTATCTCTACCCCACCCCCATGCTTCTGCTCTGAGGCTAATGTCCTAAGAAGACATCCCAGGATTTAACAACCAAGCTCCATTTGTGCCTTTCCCCATGCTGGGGCCTGGCCTCCCGAGTTCCCAGCAAGCACAGGTTCCACTGAAAGTGAAAAGCCCCCTCAGGTGAATATCACCACATTCATCAGATGCTGACATAGCCCTTCATCACACCTGCCTCTCTTTCCCTTTTCTCCACCTCCCAGAATGAGGAAGGGTTTCTTTTCTGCTGAGCCCACAACTGATGAGTTTCAAGGTGCAACATGACATTAAAACTGCCCTGGTGGGGCAGTTGCCATGGTGCCCTGGAGGGCCACTCAGCTCCCTCCTCACACCCAGCCTGCAGCTCCTTAGGCAAAAAGGCAGAATGCCCTTAAGATCATGAGCAGAGGCATTGAAATCTCACTTCAGTCAACCCCACCAAGTATTCAACTTACATACTCCCTTATCAACCCTGGTCACTGGGGGTTAAAATAAGAGCTCTAGAGGGCAGGACTGGTGAAAGGAGAAGAGCATACAAAGCACCTGCCAATCTATAAGACAGAAAATAAGCCCCTGGGAACTGTAAATATCTGTTTAATGTATAAATGAACAAATACAAGCAGCTCGAGTATGGCATAGGCCTCTTAAGGGACATTTTCTGAAAAGATATGGTTGATATTAATAACTGGGATGCTTGATGTGTCATTTTCTGCCTTCCAAGATGCTTTCCTGTGTTATCACACTTGGTCTTTGAAAAAGAAAGGGCACTAGAACTGGGCTGGGAAATTATTTCCATTTTGCAGCTGAGAAAAGGAAGGCATGATGAGTTTCCCTATTTGAGCAACTCAGACTTGAGTGGAGGTCTTGGAGGGAAGCCCTCTCCCACCTTCTGTAAAGGCTCAGCCACAGGCCCTCCCCCGCCCCCCCGCCCCAGCAGGAGCCACTGAACACCTGAGGGGCTGCTGGGGACTCAGGCATCCCAAATCCCTCCTCCATGCCTCCATGGAGTCCATGCTTCCACTCCCTGGGGCCTCAAACAATGAAATATTTATTTGGTGATAAGACCATGCCCTTCAGATCAAATGGCTGCTCTTGCCTGGATTCAGTTCAGTTTCACAGTTATGTCCAACTCTTTGTGACCCCATGGACTGCAGGATGCCAGGCTTCCCTGTCCATCACCAACTCCTGGAGATTACTTAAACTCATGTCCATCAAGTTGGTGATGCCATCCAAACATCTCATCCTCTGCTTTCCCCTTCTCCTTCCACCTTCAATCTTTCCCAGCATCAGGATCTTTTCATGAGTCAGTTCTTTGCATCAGGTGGCCACAGTACTGGAGTTTCAGCTTCAGCATCAGTCCTTCCAATGAACACTCAGGACTGATTTCCTTTAGGATGGATTGGTTGGATCTCCTTGCAGTTCAAGAGTCTCTCAAGAGTCTTTTCCAACACCACAATTTGAAAGCATCAATTCTTCAGCACTCAGCTTTCTTTACAGTCCAATTCTCACATCCATACATGACTACTGGAAAAACCATAGCTTTGACTAGACAGATCTTTGTTGGCAAAGTGATGTCTCTGCTTTTTAATATACTATCTAGGTTGGTCATAATTTTTCTTCCAAGGAGCAAGCATCTTCTAATTTCATGGCTGCAGTCACCATCTGCAGTGATTTTGGAGCCCCCCAAAATAAAGTTTCTCACTGTTTCCATTGTTTCCACATCTATTTGCCATGAAGGGATGGAATCGGATGCCATGATCTTCGTTTTCTGAATGTTGAGCTTTAAGCCAACTTTTTCACTCTCCTCTTTCACTTTCATCAAGAGGCTCTTTAGTTCTTCTTCACTTTCTGCCATAAGGGTGGTGTCATCTGCATATCTGAGGTTCTTGATATTTCTCCCAGCAACCTTGATTAAAGCTTGTGTTTCTTCCAGTCCAGCGTTTCTCATGATGTACTCTGCATAGAAGTTAAATAAGTATGGTGACAATATACAGTCTTGACATATTCCTTTCCCAATTTGGAACCAGTCCGTTGTTCCATGTCCAGTTCTAACTGTTGTTTCTTGACCTACATACATATTTCTTAGAAGGCAGGTCAGGTGGTCTGGTATTCCCATCTCTTTCAGAATTTTCCGCAGTTTGTTGTGATCCACACAGTCAAAAGCTTTGGCATAGTCAATAAAGCAAAAGTAGATGTTTTTCTGGAACTCTCTTGCTTTTTCCATGATCCAGCGGATGTTGGCCATTTGATCTCTGGTTCCTCTGCCTTTTCTAAAACCAGCTTGGACATCTGGAAGTTCACATACTGTTGAAGCCTGGCTTGGAGAATTTTGAGCATTACTTTGCTAGCGTGCAAGATGAGTGCAATGGTGTGGCAGTTTGAGCATTCTTTGGCATTGCCTTTCTTTGGGATTGGGATGAAAACTTACCTTTTCCAGTCCTATAGCCACTGCTGAGTTTTCCACATTTGCTGGCATATTGGGTGCAGCACTTTCACAGCATCATCTTTTAGGATTTGAAACAGCTCAACTGGAATTCCAGCACTTCTACTAGTTTTGTTTGTAGTGATGCTTCCTAAGACCCACTTGACTTCACATTCCAGGATGTCTGGCTTTAGGTGAGTGATCACACCATCATGACTATCTGGGTCATAAAGATCTTTTTTGTATAGTTCTATGTATTCTTGCCACCTCTTCTTAATATCTTCTGCTTCTGTTAGGGCCATACCATTTCTATCCTTTATTGTGCCCATCTTTGCATGAAATGTTCTCTTGGTATCTCTAATTTTCTTGAAGAGACTGCTAGTCTTTCCCATTCTATTGTTTTCCTTTATTTCTTTGCATTGATCACTGAGGAAGGCTTTCTTATCTCTCCTTGCTATTCTTTGGAACCCTGCATTCAAATAGGTATATCTTTCCTTTTCTCCTTTGCCTTCAGCTTCTTGTCTTTTCACAGCCATTTGTAAGGCCTCCTCAGACAGCCATTTTGCCTTTTTGCATTTCTTTTTCCTGTGGATGGTCTTGATCACTGCCTCCTGTACAATGTCACAAACCTCCATCCATAGTTCTTCAGGCACTCTATCAGATCTAATCCCTTGAATCTATTGGTCACTTCCACTGTATAATCATAAGGGATTTGATTTAGGTCATACCTGAATGGTCTAGTGGTTTTCCCTACTTTCTTCAATTTAACTCTGAATTTGGCAATAAGGAGTTCATATGCGAGCCACAGTCAGCCTCCGGTCTTTGTTAACTGTATAGAGCTTCTCCATCTTTGGCTGAAAAGAATATAATCAGTCTGATTTCGGTGTTGATCATCTGGTGATGTCCATGTGTAGAGTCTTCTCTAGTGTTGTTGGAAGAGGGTGTTTGCTACAACCAGTGCATTCTCTTGACAGAACTCTATTAGCCTTTTCCTTGCTTTATTCTGTACTCCTAGGCCAAATTTGCCTGTTACTCCAGATATCTCTTGGAGAAGGCAATGGCACCCCACTCCAGTACTCTTGCCTGGAAAATCCCATGGATGGAGGAGCCTAGTAGGCTGCAGTCCATGGGGTCGCTAAGAGTCGGACACGACTGAAGCGACTTCACTTTGACTTTTCACTTTCATGCATTGGAGAAGGAAATGGCAACCCACTCCAGTATTCTTGCCTAGAAAATTCCAGGGACGGGGGAGCCCGGTGGGCTGCCGTCTATGGGGCCACACAGAATCGGACACGACTGAAGCGACTTAGCAGTAGCAGCCAGATATTTCTTGACTTCCTTCTTTTGCATTCCAGTCCCCTATAATGAAAAAGACATCTTTTAGGGGTATTACTTCTAGAAGGTCTTGTAGGTCTTCATAGACCCATTCAACTTCAACTTCTTCAGCATTACTGGTCAGGGCATAGACCTGGATTACTGTGATACTGAATGGTTTGCCTTGGAAATGAACAGAGATCATTCTGTTGTTTTTGAGATTGCATCCAAGTACTGCATTTCAGACTCTTCTGTTGACTATGGCTACTCCATTTCTTCTAAGGGATTCTTGCCCACAGTAGTAGATATAATGGTCATCTGAGTTAAATTCACCCATTCCAGTCCATTTTAGTTTGCTGATTCCCAAAATGTCGACGTTCACTCTTGCCATCTCCTGTTTGACCACTTCCAATTTGCCTTGATTCATGGACCTAACATTCCAGGTTCCTATGCAATATTGCTCTTTACAGCATCAGACCTTGCTTCCATCACCAGTCACATCCACAACTGAGTGTTGTTTTTGCTTTGGCTCCATCTCTTCATTCTTTCTGGAGTTATTTCTCCACTGATCTCCAGTAGCATATTGGGCACCTACCGACCTGAGGAGTTCATCTTTCAGTGTCCTATCTTTCTGCCCTTTCATGCTGTTTATGGCATTCTCAAGGCAAGAATACTGAAGTGGTTTGCCATTCCCTTCTCCAGCGGACCACGTTTTGTCAGAACTCTCCATGACCTGCCATCTTGGTTGGCCCTATATGGCATGGCTCATGGCTTCACTGAGTTAGACAAGGCTGTGGTCCATGTAATCAGACTGGTTAGTTTTCTGTGATTGTGGTTTTCAGTCTGTCTGCCCTCTGATGGCTTATGGAAGAGGTTTATGAAAGCTTCCTGGTGGGAGACACTGAATGAGGGGGAAACTGGGTCTTGTTCTGATGGGTGGGGCTATGCTCAGTGTATCTTTAATCCAATTTTCTGTTGATGGGGGGCGGGCACTGTGTTCCCTCCCTGTTATTTGACCTGAGGCCAAACTATGGTGGAGGTAATGAAGATAATGGCAACCTTTCTTCAAAAGGTCCCACGCACGCACTGCTACACTCAACCCCTCAACCCTGCAGCAGGCCACTGCCACATGTCACTGCTGGAGACTCCTGGACACTCATGGGCAAGTCTGGGTCAGTCTCTTGTGGGGTTACTGCTCCTTTCTCCTGGGTCCTGGTGCACACAAGGTTTTGTGTGTGACCTCTCAGAGTCTGTTTCCCAGTCCTGTATAAGTTCTGGCAGCTCTATGGTCGGGTTAACGGCGACCTCCTCCAAGAGGGCTTAGCCACACCCAGGTCTACTGCACCCAGAGTCCGTGTCCCTGCAGCAGTCCACTTCTGACCCACACCTCTGCAGGAGAAACTCAAACACAGTTCTGTCTCAGTCTCTGCGGGGTCTCTGGGTCCCGGTGTGCACAAGGTTTTTTTGAGCCCTCTGAGCATCTCTAGTGGGTATGGGGTTTGAGTCAAAATGTGATTTTGCCCCTCCTACCGTCTTGCTGGGGCTTCTCCTTTGCCCTTGGATGTTGGGTAGCTCCTCAAAGTCACTCTAGTGCCACACAGCCAGATTACCTTACAGTAAAGTAGATGCAGTGTCAGTGTCTGCTGCCCCCACATGCTGGAACGTCACCCACTCCAGCTTGCATGGAGAATTGCCCCTGACCTCAACCCTCTGGCAGGGAGGCAGAACCACCAGGAGGAAGATTCCTGGCTCTGAGGAGTAAGAGAGAGAGCGCAGGCCTTGTACCTCTGGACCCCAGACACCCACCCGCTCAGGACCCGCCAGCTCTGGCCTTTCCCTCTCTTGGAACTGGCCTGACGTTTCTGCAAATCACTGTCACTGCCTGCAGCAACCCACAAGATCCTCTCCCCAAAAGGGCTGCCTAGTGAGCAGAAGACAACCTTCTTATTGTTGGGGAACATTCAGGGTAAAAAGCATAGGTTACAAAGTCTGAAGAAGGAGGGAAGATTGTTCATAGGCACTGTCCCAGGGATTCCTTCCTAATTTACCCTGAGAATCCTTTTGGCCTCAGGCTCCTGATGGGCATCAACGTGCTTCCCTCCTGTTGGCTCACCAGCCCAGATGCACCGTCGGGCATGCAAATACCACTGTGCCCACAAGCCCTGGTATTCCGAAGAGCCCCAGGCTCAGCCTGCTTTAGAGTAATTTTAAAGCTGAAGTGAAATAACATGTAAGAAACACAGGTAATGTAGCTATGTGGTAACCAGGTTAGTTGTCATTGTGCTAGGTTTTTTCCATTTGACTCACCTCCATGTATTCTCAGCTCCAGGAGCTGACCCTGGAGGAAAGTGCCATTGTGAGCACCCTTGCTGGCTGGCTTCTGGTTTTGCCAACAGGAGGCAGGAGAAATGGGCAGGGATTTCTTCCCCACTCCCTCCCTGTTCTGGGGCCCTGTCTCTGGAAGCCCTTCCTTGTAGCCCGTAGGCCACAGTCCTGCTAGGTCAGGCACCGAGACTTCCTCCTGTTCTTTGCCCTTACAAAAGTAATGGTGCCCCCGATGCAAGTCTTCAGGTACCACAATGCTCCCTATCTGTTTCCCTCATGCCCACTGCTGTCGATCCTTTCATTAGTCTTTCTATTTGAACCACCTGGGATAAATTCTGTTTTCCTGGCAGACCCCTGACTGATGAACTTATAGACATCTGCACCTGTGTCTACCCAGCTGACGTGGCCCGCCTTGGCCTCACTGGTCACTGAGAGGAGAGGAAGATAGTGTCCAGTGTTGGTTAACAGAATCTGCAGTGCAGAGCTTCCAAACCCCCAGCAGGGCCAGCTGGCCCCTCCTTCCTCTGCTTCTTTCTAGTGCCCTAGCTGCACTGTCTTATAAGGCAGCTCAGCGTGGGCTGCCAGTAATCTGACATCAGAATGGAAGAATACAGAGGCCTCAGAGGTTCTGCATTTTCTGGAATCTAATGATTCTGCTGATCCTCTGGTGTTTGGCAATTGCTATTTCAATTCCAAGATGCTTAAATCACTTCTTTGTTCTTTCCGCTGTGTAACTAGGGCGCCACTATGAGTCTGGAGCAATTGCTGTTTGAGGTAGGCGTTTTTATTGGGGGGAGTGGATTACGTAGGGTTGTTTTGTTCTGGAGGACTCAAACCATGTGCTTGGAAGAATGTCAAGTTTGTTTGGGGCTTTTCTACTATAGGAGGTCCACAGCTGACCCTTTCTTCAAATGGTGCTTCTTCTGTCCATCTGTTTCTAGCATTACTTCCTCGTTTCAGGGTGGGTGTCTAGTTTGGGAGCTCCAAGGCCTCACCTCCCTCCAGCTTCCGGGTAGTTGCAAGCTTGTCTGCCAAATTCACTCATGATATATGTATTTACTGAAGGCCTGCCTATTGCCAGGGAGACTGGGCACAGGAAAACAATGGTGACCAAACACTGTCCCTGCCCTTCAGGACCTCATAGTCTAGCAAGAAGGGAATACAGGGAAAGCTCAGCGAACTACCAGGAGCACCAGAAGGGGAGAGCTGTGGGGGGTCAGACTGGGTTCTGCCTCCTCACTGTCAGCGTTCTAAGGCCGGGATCAGGTTCACAGCTAGCCCATTTTCCACACCTCAGAGGAAATGTGCTTCATAAATAAGTAACCACACCTGCTACTATGCAAATAAGCTCAGCTCTGCTCTTGAACAGCCAGGTTCACATTTCCACTAGCCTTTTCTCTCCAGATTCCACATTCTGTGCTGTTATTTATCAGTCTTTAGTTACCGAATGAGACAGCCAAAGTCGAAAAGAAAGGACCATTTGAAGGACCTTTACCTGGCCCCCATGTGCCTGGGTTCCCTTCAGGGGCTACTGGTTACCCTGGCCCAGTCTCATGCAAAAAAAAACCAACAAAAGACAAAGACTGCAGAAAATACCGACTCCACTAAGACTAAGCAAAGGGTGGGAGGCAGTGGGGGGAGGGGTTGGGAAACAGGAGAGTTAACTCAGCAGGAAACCACTCTTGCCCCAGTGGACTCCCTGAGCATTTCAGATGCAACTCAAGTCCTGACTCACCTTCACTGGCCTCACAGTAGAGCCTCACAGAGGCTAAGGACGGCCAGAAGACGGGCTGCTAAGAATTTTCTGGTTTCAGTTCAGGCTGCTTTCCAAAATTATCTGGGGAGTCAAGAGACATTTCAGGTTATGCCATAACTAATCCACACATCTTGCATTTATTTGGGAAAGGAGGCACCAATCTTCTATGTGGGTGGGATAGGAAGTGAAGACTAGGGAATCTAGTATCCCCTTTTGTTCCCATTTTCCTTTGTGAAAACCCTTCAAATCAAAAAGTCATTGAATGTTGAAGGTGAAAAAAGATGTTGGGAATCACTTGGTCCAGTGGCCTGTCCTCATTTCAGACAGCTAATCGAGAAAACAGGCTGTGATCAAAGTCCCACAAGCTAGAGGCTGAGCTGACCCGGGCTCCAGGCCAGCTGCACTACTGCCCTGGGAATTCAGGCACAAGGTATTGGCAGAGGGTAGAGGGGGAATGGAAGAAGGCAATGGCAACCCACTCCAGTACTCTTGCCTGGAAAATCCCATGGACGGGGGAGCCTGGTAGGCTGCAGTCCATGGGGTCACTAAGAGTCGGATATGACTGAGCAACTTCACTTTGACTTTTCACTTTCATGCATTGGAGAAGGAAATGGCAACCCATTCCAGTGTTCTTGCCTGGAGAATCCCAGGGACAGCGGAGGCTGGTGGGCTGTCATCCATGGGGTCGCACAGAATCGGACACAACTGAAGCAACTTAGCAGCAGCAGAGGGGGAATGTGTGGCCATTAGGGGAATAATGGAAAAACTCTGAGGAGGGAGAAATCAGCTGATACTCAGCTTGTCATCCAAGCTGGCTGTCACGAGGCTCAAATTGGAAGCAGGTGAATCTGCTTGATGAGAGTTGAAGGGAAGTGAGGAAGAGCAGGAAGGAGGGAGGGGCGGAGAGAGGAAAGAATATATTTCAGAATCAACAGAATCTGTGACTCTGTGTACTAACTAGGGCGGCAAGGGTTGGATAGGAACAACAGTAAGGGAAATATGTTCCTGCAGGAGGGAAAATTGCTTCTTACATAATAAGTAAAGGGCAAAAGTAATCTTAAAGTGAGTAGAAGGTTGGGAAAGCTGCCTGTGGTTAACATGGGGATGCACCCCTAGGTGCCCTTTCCTGAATGGAGGGTTTATTCCCTCACGTGGTGGGAATGCGGCTGGAAGGAGACCCCCCCTGCCCCCGGCCAGCTGTCAGCCTTCTTTGGGGAATGCCTGAGCTAAAGGAAGCTGCTCTGCCCAAGGTCATGCTTTTTCTTCAGTGGCTGCCACTTCTTCAGTGGCCCAACCCTCTTGCCCCGACTGGGGACACCTGAAAGGGGCCAGCGCAGCCTCAGAGCTTTCCATGTAGTCAGCTGAGTTCTCTGTTGGGGTTGCTTCAAAGCTCACCTTCTCCCTCAGTCTGATCCTACTTTCCCCCCTTCCCTCTCACAGCATTCATACCAAGAGCGCCCTCTAGAAAACAGCCTGTATGCAAATCTTCATCTCAGAATTAGCTTGTGTGCTAAGTAGCTGAGTCGTATTCCACTCTTTGCGACCCCATGGACTGCAGCCTGCCAGCTCCTCTGTCCGTGGGATTCTCCAGGCAAGAATACTAGAGTGGGTTGCCATTTCCTTCTCCAGGGGATCTTCCCGATCCAGGGATCGAACCCACGCCTCCTGCAGCTCCTACATTGCAGACAGACTCTTTACCATCTGAGGCACTAGAGAAGCCCTCAGAATCGGCCTGAGGGAACCCAAATGGCAACACTGCATATCTAAGTAACACACAGGGTGCCACTGAAGGCAGAGATAAAGCTCTCGTGAAGTTGGTCAAGCCACTCCCACCTGTGAAAGCATGTGGATTTGGAGATGCAGTTAAGGCTCTGTCTAGGCGACAGGTTGTCACCTCACCGCCATTCAAATGGCGGAGCAGTGAGACAGAACAGGCCATTCCTTTCCTTGCAGGGCCACACCCTACCTGAGCCAACCAGACAGAATCAAGTTCAGGCAATTCTTAAACACCTTTAAAGAAGATTCCAAAACCACTCTTGTAGCTGGCACCCCATGTAAAGCTGAGAAACCTTAATTAACTATCAGAAATGTTCCCCTACAATAAATTTAAATTCCTCATACCCTGTAGGTTTTCTTTTTGCTCTCTTAGGCAGAGGTAGAAAACATAAGCTTGTTTAGTGACAACTCATGATTCATCTTCAATCTCTTCAAGGTGAACAAGCCCATTTCCACTATTTTTTTCCTTTTTGCAAACAGTTATACTTTTCATCCTGTCACCATGTCTGTGGCTTTCCCTAACAGCCATAAAGAAATCTCTCTCAAAGAGAGAGGTTTTGTCCATTTCTCTTCTATTAGACTTAGCTTTATCATCCTGCATGGCAAACAGCAAAATAAGGCAACACCAACAAGCCAACAAGGGCACTGTCCTTGGTTTCTACTCTTCAAAGTCAGCATTCCCCCAGCCTGAAGATATAAAAGGGCTTCTAACTGAAGAGGTGGGAGGCAAAAAGGATAAACTTGAGGCTGCACAATTCCCAAGAACAGAGAAGCTACTGTGCCCCCCCCCCCCCCGCCCCGCCCCGCGATAACTGAAGTAGGGTCGTATTCTGCAGAACTTGCCAGAGGCAGGCAGCTCAGGTTCTGGGGTTGTGTGCTTCTGCCTATGAGAGAAATCGAGGCACATCAGTTCTTTCTTTCTTGCCAAGAATCCTTGAAATATTTATATTTCTGAGTTATGAACTGAAAGTGAGATAAGCCCTGTTCTATTTTCTTGTTTTCCTGCACTTATCTCCGGACGTTTCCTGGATCTGTGTGGTAAAATAACGATATAAGTAGGGGAGAGAAATAAAGGAAGTACATTCAATTATTTGGCTATCTTTGGCCCACAGAATAATTATTATGTTTTACTGTGGATTGGTAGGGTTTTTACACTAATTAGGAAAATTTACACCAATGGTTTTAATGACGTGGCAAGGCCCGGAGACACTTCTGCTTGACCCCGCTAGTTGTGGTGCAGCGGGTCGGGGAGCAGGGCGCGCTACCGCCATCTAGTGGATAAAGGCCAGAATGCCGCTAAACACCCTACATGGCAAGGACAGCCTCACACAACAAAGAATTGTCTGTCTAAAATGCTTTGGTTTGGTTTGTTTGGGCTGTGCTGGGTTTTCATTGCTGCACAGGCTTTTCTCTAGTTGTGGCGAGTGGGAGGTTACTGTCTAGTTGTGGTGCACGGGCTTCTCACTGCGGTGGCTTCTCTTGTTGCGGAGCACAGAGGTTAGCTTGTGTGCCAAGCAGTTGTGGTGCTAAGTGGTGCTTAGTTGCTCCATGGTATGTGGGATCTTCCCAGACCAGGGATTGAACCTAAGTCTAATGCATTGGCAGGTGGATTCTTTACCACGGAGCCACAGGGAAGCACCTCCCCAAAATGTTACAGTGCTGTGACTGAGAAAGTCTGACTTACAAATAATTTCATGTCCATATACTCACGTCTTCAGGAAGCTTCAAGCATTGCTGATTTTCCTACTCTTCATACTCAGTGGGCCTGGGAAAATTACAAGCTGCTTGACCAACAAGGCACTGTCTTATTTTTGATGGAGACAGAGCTGAGGAACAAAGACAAGTGAAACCCAAATGTGAAGTGAAAGCAAGCTGACCTTGGCTCATGGGTTCCCTTCAAAAGCAATTATATACTTTATGTGTAGGAATCTGTGAGCAGAAGGGCTGGAGCTAGTGGTGAAGAACCCGCCTGCCAATGCAGGAAGTGTAAGAAATGCGGGTTTGATCCCTGGGTCAGGAAGATCCCCTGGAGGAAGGCATGGCCACTTCAGTAATCTCGCCTGGAGAATCCCATGAAAAGAGGAGCCTGGTGGGCTATAGTCCAAAAGGGTCGCAAAGAGTCGGACACAATTGAGTGACTGAGTACAGCACAGCATAGCACACATGAGCAGAAGGGCTGATAAGAAAATAACAAGGAATTCTTATAATTACTTCCTAGATCAGCGTTTTGTTTACAGGCACAAAGACATACCTCTTGTTTTCAATTCTCATCCCCAAACTCTGAATCAAGGATTGAATATGGTGTAAGCAGAATAACCAGATACTCTCTTCAGTTGGTTTTGAAACCACTTCAGTGATTTTAAGAAAACAGACTTTCTACAATCTGGCAGTAAATTGACCAGCCTGGGATATTTTTGCATATACATTTCTTACTTTTCTGAAGAAAAGACTGGTGTGCCAGAATTTTTCAAAGCTAAAATTATGGTATAAGCAACAACTCTGCAGGCAGCCTGTGCTTCAACATGCAAAAGCAGAAACAGGAAAGTCAGCCAGGCTAGGAGGGCCTGGTCAGGCATATGCCAGTGTGGGATCACTGCATGACGGGCAGGATCCCACTACAATACCGCCTTTGAAATGCCTTGAAAAGCAATCTTATGTCTAGAAAATAAAGTCCTCAACTCCAGGCCCGAACTCACCCCACTCATCCCACTCTCATCCCTACTCTAACTGAAAAGCTCAAAAAGAGAAAAAGTGCTAGGATTTAAAACATTTTAATGTAGAATAACTTTTTTTTAAAGGGCCATCTCCTTAAGAATACAAATCCCCTGAGAACAGTCCTCAAGGAGGCTTCTGGGAAGCTGGCTGGCCAGGGAGCCCGAGGAATCTGTCTCCCCACCTAGATGACAATTGCAGAACCTATCTGACATACTATTCTGGGACTCTGGAGTCTACTGAGGGCTTGCAACTTCCAGAGGAAGGCTTGGGCAGTAAAGTGCAATTGATTTCAGCCAATTTTAGCTCTTAGTACAGTAGCAGCTCGGAGAAGGCAATGGCACCCCACTCCAGTACTGTTGCCTGGAAAATCCCATGGACGGAGGAGCCTGGTAGGCTGTAGTCCATGAGGTCGCTAGGAGTCAGACACAACTGAGCGACTTCACTTTCACTTTTCACTTTCATGCATTGGAGAAGGAAATGGCAACCCACTCCAGTGTTCTTGCCTGGAGAATCCCAGGGACAGGGTAGCCTGGTGGGCTGCCGTCTATGGGGTCGCACAGAGTCGGACATGACTGAAGCGACTTAGCAGCAGCAGCAGCACAGTAGCAGCTACCCATTCCACACCCCCAGCCCCATGGCAGGCAGCTGTGCACTTGTTCCTGGAGCACCTGCAGATAGCTTGCAGAAGCCAGGTTGGGCAAGAAGAACCCTGTCTTCCAAATACAGGGTGCTCTGAACTCTGATTGCCACTCACTAATTGAGCTCAATAAAGAGGCCTTTGACTATTATTGTTTCACCTCCCTCCATTGTTGCAAGTCCCTCCCTGTTCCAGCTGAATGAAATGACTTCCAGGGGATTTAAAAGCCCAAAACTCACTCTTTTCCTCCTTCCATTTTTTTCTTTTTCCTTTTTTGAAGGACAGTTACAAAAGAGTAGGACATTCAAAAGCAACTCCATATATAGTGGAAGTTAGAAAGTCATTGTGCACACTTAGAGGAAAGATGGGCTCAGAAAAGATGTGAGAAGACTCTAAGTTTACACCTCAAACAGATCTCTGGCACAGAGATGGCCTACAACAATTAAAACAGAAAACCCTGGGGACCAGAGAGAAGCTGATTTCCAGAGTCACCAAATTATTAGATTCAAATATCCAGTTTCCAAAAAAGGCCCCACAAGGTATATAAAAGAAATAGAAAAGTATTGCCCATTCAAAGAAAGAAAAAAAGAGAAACTACCCCTTAAAAATAACTGATATCAGGTCTACTAGACCAAAACTTTAAAACAACTGTCTTAAATGTGCAAAAAAAAAAAAAAAAAAAAAAAAACTAAAGGGAGAGGTGAAGACAGACAAGAAAATGATGGCTGAGCAAAATGAAAATGCCAATAAAGAGATAGAAAACCTAAAAATACACCAAAAACAAATTCTGGAGCTGAAAAGTACAATAATTGAAATTAAAAATTCACTAGAGGGATTCAAAGGCAGCTGCAGACAGAACAATGGAAATACGGAGTCTGAGAAAAAGAAAGGAAAAAAAACTGAAGAAGGAAAAAACAGAGCCTAAGGGACCTATGGGACACCATTAAGGGGATCAAAATATGCATTGTGGAAATCCCAAAGAGAGAGAGAAAAGAGCAGAGAGAATATCTGATGATATAATGGTTGAAAACTCCCCAAATTTGATGAAAGACATGAAATAAACATCCAAAAATTTCAAAGACCTCCAAACAAGATGAACTCAAAGAGACACACACTGAGACTAATCAAACTTTCAAAAGACAAAAACAAAGAATCTTGAAAACAGCAAGAAAGAAGTGATACAATACAAGGGAACTTCAATTTGATTATAGGAAGATTTCTCATCAGAAACAAGCTTTGGAGCTCAGAGGCAGTGCTGTTCAAAATGCTAAAAAACAAAAACAAAAACAAAACTGTCAAGCAAGAATTCTAGATCCAGAAAAACTGTCCTTCAAGAGTGAGGAAGACATTAAGACACAGTGAGGGAGAAATTAAGACATTCTCAGATAAATGACAGTGGATGGAATTTGTTACTAGCACAGTGTCTGGCACACAGAGAACACTTTAAAAATATTTCTCTTCAAACATGGTAGGCAGAGATGCCTTGTATAAAAATGAAAATACCATGGGAGATGAATAGGTAAAGCACAGAAGAATTTTAGGGCAGTGAAACTATTGTGTCTGATACTATAATGGTAGATACACGTCATTATAAACTCATCCAAACCCACAGAATGTACAACACCAAGAGTGAACCCTAACGTAAACTATGGACTTTGGGTGATAATGATATAGAACTGAAGGCTCATCAATTGTAACAAATGTACCACTCTGGTATGAGGGGGTGTTGATAACAAGAGAGGCTGTTCATATGTAGGGAAAGGGGATATATGGGAAATCTCGGTATGTTCTGCTCAATACTGCTTTGAACCTACAACTGCAAAAAAAACCCAAAAAACCCTACTTTTAAAAGTCATGTGTTTAGAAAAATATGATGGATTTTGGCTATTTCTAACCCAATGGAAAATTTCTATTATAGCTATTTCATTACAGCTGTCAGAGAACAATGTCATAAATCAAACATTAATGCAGTGCTGACCCAAAAAACTATAGCTACTAATATGACCTAATACCTATTAATATGCAACCTAAAAAACAAAGCAGGCGTCCAATAGAAATGCACACGTGTTCACGTACAAGACATGTACAAAAATATTTATGAAAGTACTATATGTATGTCCCATACTGAAAACAATGTAAATGCCCATCTAGGTAGAATTGTGGTATGCTCACACAATGGAATAAGAAAGAGCTATGAGAATAAACAAATTTACCTGACATGGATGAATACCATAAAAATAAATACTTTTTGACACTTACCTAAAGTCAATAACAGGCAAAACTCATCTGAGGTATAAGAAGTCAGGCATGGCTGTCTCTGGGAGGTGGACAGTAGTGACTGAAAGGGGGCTTCTAGGATTCCAGGGGTGTTGTTTCTTCATCTGGCAGTTGGTTACACAAATGTGTTGCTGCTGCTGCTGCTGCTGCTAAGTCGCTTCAGTCATGACCGACTCTGTGCAACCCCATAGACGGCAGCCCACCAGGCTCCGCTGTCCCTGGGATTCTCCAGGCAAGAACACTGGAGTGGGTTGCCATTTCCTTCTCCAAGGCATGAAAGTGAAAAGTGAAAGTGAAGTCACTCAGTCATGTCCAACTCTTAGCGACCCCATGGACTGCAGCCCACCAGGCTCCTCCGTCCATGGGATTTTCCCGGCAAGAGTGCTGGAGTGGGGTGCCATTGCCTTCTCCACTTCATGAAAAATTATTGTGCTCTACAGTCATCACTGTGCAATTTTTAGAATGTATTATTGTGTATATATATATATTTAGTTATCAATCAAATTTACCAATAAAATAAAGCAAGAGTAAAGCTAATTCACAAAATTGGCATTAAATATGAAAGATTCCAGGTCCAGCCTGAAATTTATTCATTGAACTACTTATTGAAATTTACTTTGTACCCAATACTGTGTTTGATTTGGTGATATAATGGTAACTGTTATGGGTTGAATTGTATGTGTCCTCCCAAAATTATTATGTTGCAGCCCTAATCCCAGTACCTTAAGATGTGACCTTACTTGGAGATAAGGTCTTTACAGAGTTAAAATGAGGTCATTAGGGTGGGCCCAAATCTCATATGACTGGTGTACATATAAGGAAATTTGGACACAGATAGAGGGAAGATGACATTAGAAATATAGAGAAGGTGGTCACCTATAAGCCACAGAGAGAGGCAAAGTCCTAGAGCCAATCATTCCCTTGCTGCTGCTGCTAAGTTGCTTCAGTCGTGTCCAACTCTGTGCGACCCCACAGACGGCAGCCCACCAGGCTCTGCTGTCCCTGGGATTCTCCAGGCAAGAACACTGGAGTGGGTTGCCATTTCTTTCTCCAATGCATGAAAGTGAAAAGTGAAAGTGAAGTTGCTCAATCGTGTCCGACTCTTAGCGACCCCATGGACTGCGGCCCACCAGGCTCCTCCGTCCATGGGATTTTCCAGGCAAGAGTACTGGAGCGGGGTGCCATTGCCTTCTCCGAATCGTTCCCTTACAATCCTCTAAAGGAACCAACCCTGCCAACACCTTATCCCGGACTTCTGGCCTCCAGTACTGTGAGCAATAAATCTGTGTGGTTAAGCCATTCAGTTTGTGGTACTTTGTTTCAGCAACTCTAGAAAACTAACACAATATCCTTCCCCCATTTTCCACACCCTCAAAATGTGCTGTCCTTGCCATCAATAAAAAGCACTATCCCTGACTGTAACCATGATAATGGCAATAAAGAACAGCCTAGAAAAAAGAAACATGGCATAATTCAGGAAGTCATAAAAGGCTTCCCTGAGGAATTTTTAACCAAGGTAAGATCTGAATTAAAAGAAATTCTTAACTGGGTAAAAAAGAAAGGGACGAACCTTCCAGGTAGAAGCAGCAGCATATTTTCAAGCCCCTTACAAGAACAGGCTTCCCTGGTGGCTCAGACAGTAAAAGAATCTGCACACAATGCAGAAGGACCTGGGTTCTATCCCTGGGTCGAGAAGAGCGCCTGGAGAACAGAATAGCAACCCACTCCAACATTCCTGCCTAGAGAATCCCATGGGCAGAGGATCCTGGAGGGCTTCCCAGGTGGCGCAGTAAAGCACCCACCTGCCAATGCAGGAGACCTAAGAGACCCGGGTTCAATTTCTGGGTCAGGAAGATCCCCTGGAGAAAGAAATCGCGACCCACTCCAGTATTCTTGCCTGGAGAATCCCATAGACAGAGGAGCCTGGTGGGCTACAGTCCATGGGGTCGCAATGAGTCAGACACAACTGAAAGCAATTTAAGAACTAGCACTAGCAGTTATCACCTATGAAGCACCCTTGCCAATATCAGTTCAGTTCAGCTGAACCTAAATCTAGTTAAGCCTTTACAGCTAACTTCCATTTATAGGAAATATAGGGAAAAAAATCAAGTTAAATAATACTGAAAGGAAGTAATCAGACAAATCTAGAACGTGGAACATTGCAGATAACAAACAAGCCAGTCTAATCAGTCAATGGCAAGAGAGCAAAAAAGAGAGGGAGGAAGAATATATGCAGAGACACAACAATAGAACGCATGAACCTTGTTTAGATCCTAATTGGAACTGTAAAAAGTCACGTTTAAGCAACTGGTGAAATCTGAATATAGACTGGATATTAGATAATACTAAGGAATTATTGTTATTTTTACAATATACTGTCTCTTCCCATTGTAGCTGTAATCTTGACAACAGAGACCATACATAAAATAGGTATTCAGAATGTGTTACTGATAGTGATGTTGACTCTTGATACTTACAATTTAGGCAGAAGGTCAAAAGCACTGGAAAATCATTATTCCTTTATGGAATTACTGAAGTTTTGAGTTGTAAATGACAAAAGGAATTATCTAGTCAAAATAAATTCGAGAAAACGACACAAAGCTAGATAGATCATGGTAGAGCTGGTCTATGACACGGGCTCCTATGCCATGACGTTCCTGTTATACCTCTTTCAGTGCAGCTTATAGGGAGGTTCTCGCAGCTTCCAGTCCTGTACAGTTCACAGCTCAACTCTTTGTCCTTCCCCTACTTGACTTTATATTCTTGTTCTTCCTCCTAGCTCCATCTCCAGGTGTTTTAATTTAGATCCATTTGACAAATTTCACTTTCCTTGGGAAAACTGACAAAAGTAATGCTAACAAAGAAGAATAATGAGTGGAGGAAAAACATTTTGGTTGAAACCAAAGGAAAATTAACAGTAATAACAACAGCTGCTGTTTCAAGCTTTTTTCCAGATTTATGTACCTAATCCATCCGGCTGGCTTTCATGTATACATTTTTTTCCCAAGTCTGTCAATGAATAACACAGTACCTTTCTATCAATCATATAGACCTCAAAGGAAAAAAGGTGTGAAGCCATAGTACATAGAGAATCAATGCTATTGAAATAGCCTCTCTCCTCCCCTTCCTTTTTCCATCCTTCATCTTTTATTTTCAAAAATCATAGCTAATATGAAGGACAGAAATAAAAATATTATGAGATTTATTCTTTTAGCACTTCTGTTGGTTTTTAAATTGTGCATATGTATTACTTTTAAAAATATTACATTTTAGAAAACTGAATTATAATTCTCCAGTACTGTGCTTACCAATATACGGAAAATTGAGAACTCAGTCAATACTCTTCTGGATTTATAAGGTAAGCCCAACAACCTTCATATTTGTGTAAACAGATAGCTTAATATAGGCAGTAAGGTGTGTTATATGAAATAGTCCAAAGAGGGATAATTATACAAGTATAAATGGACAGATATATGGGATTTAGTAAGTCTAAACCAGAGGAATATGTGTTTCTGGGACCTATTACATCAAAATAAGGGTTATCTTCTACTAAGTTCTTTTACTACATAATATACTACACATACACGTCACTAAACCTTTAGGGGAGGTAAATAGTCCATATTTTACACAGAGGAAGAGAAAGAATTTGAATTTGATAATGAAGCTATCTGATTTCAAGTCTGCCATTCCCTTTTCCAGGAGGTCTTCCCAACCCAGAGATCTCCTGCATTACAGGCTGATTTATTTTTACCATCTGAGCCACCGGGGAAGCCCATAAAATAAAATGTATACATTCAATAATTTAGGAGGGAAACACTTATGCTCTTTTATTCTCTCTAACAGCAGCTCATGTTTACCATGTTCCATGATCAAGGCTGACATTCAGTTATCATGCTCCGGTATGGCATAAGGGCTGAAAGCTATTCTGATTAGTTAGGTATTCGTTCTGTTTTGATTGATGCCTATGCCATGCTGATCATTAAATATTTTGAATATAAACATGCGTCCAAGACACAGAACTCTGAGTTTTCAATCAAATACTTAGAGACTTGAAATTATCCAAAACTGCTTTGAATGCCATTTTCCATGCCTATAGGTATCCCAGGTCTATCTGTTTGAAAAATTTGACTATTCTTTCTCTAAATAAGAACATGCTAAAACTCTCATTTTATAGTAGAAGCTTAACATTGCCATTTATAAACACCAGAGCTTGGAGCACATCTTTGAGTCAGTAGTACAAAATTACTATACTTGAGGGTTTCACCAGTGAAAACCTTGAATTGACATCCTGCCTTTAAAGTCAGGCTTATAGCATTTAATATTTGGGAACTCACCTAACAGACAGGATACTACTACACCTTCCTCAGTTCTTGCTGTTAAATTAGATCACCAGAATGAAGTATATTTAGATATTAACTTATGCCCTTAGTAATACCTAAACTGAGATTTATACAGACTTATGCTCTTAGATTTTTATCCAGTCAATATATGAGAGGGATAAATTAGGAGTTTGACACTAGCATATATACACTATTATATATAAAATAAATAATCAATAAGAACCTACTATGTAGCATAGGGAATTATACTCAATATTATATAATAACCTATATGGGAAAAGAATATGAAAAAGAATAGATACATGTATAAGTGAATCACCTTGCTGTATACCTGAAACTAACACAATGATGTAAATCAACTATACATCAATATAAAGTAAAAATTAAATTAAAACCTTTTTAAAAGAAAAAACAAACAGGAAATTTTTCTAAAAGATTCAATATACAAAATGACCATATTAAAAAAAAGAAAGCAAAGGTATAAATATTTCAAGGACAAATCTAAACATCATCATAATAAAAGAAGCATGATTTATTTCTGAGACCTTCACACTCCAGATTTATTATACCAAAATCAGTTTGCCCAACCAATACACATAAAATGTTATACAGGCTCCCTCAACTGGTTAAGATGTAGAACTACCAAAAAACATGCTGCATTAAGTTGACTGTATCATCCTCTTCAGAAATTTCTGTAACCCCAGCTTGAGATCGAAGAACAGACATGATGTCATTAGATAATTGGTCAAAGCCATTCTGTAAACATATATTTGCTACTTCTTGCCACTTTTCTAGGGAGCAAAATGGATCAGTTATCATAAGATGTTCAACTGCATCTGAGGAAATAAAATCCAATATTACAGTATAGCATTCATCTGATAATTCATACTTAACAATTCTTCAAAAATAAAGAGAGATCATTTCAACACCATTTCTGTTAGATCCAATTCCTTCAAGTGTCATATGGAGTTCCCAGTTGAGCTCATAGTGAGTACTCAAGTGTTAGTTCTTTCTCCTCCTTTTTCATTAACCTTTCTGTGCCTCAATTCAATCCTCCACCATTTCTCACATTTCCTATTCTTCCACTCATCTCCTTCTTGGTAAGGTCAGCAGATGCTGAAGGCTGAGATGTAGGGAACTGAGAAAGTGAAGACCATGGGACCAGCCTCATTCACAGTCTCTAAGGTACCACTAGGAACTAGCTAATAAATCTGATGGTCAACTTTTTATGATCCTTCACTTTCATAAATGCCCTAATAGTGCTAACCTAAGGATTTAAAAAAATCTCTGGCAAAACCTCCATCCAGCCTCTAGACAGAGACCTTTTAATGATGAGGCTTCTGTAACAAATGTTTTTCTAAAGGAAATAAAAGAAGGATTTAGTTTATTAAGGAAAACTAATGATATTATTTATTTAAAAAAATTATTTTCATAATTACTTTTAAAAATCAATTACAGTCACCCTCTCTGGGACTATTTATGGAACTCATTCATCTATTACCTTCATTAGTTATGATACTTAATGAATTGAGGATCTCTATTCAGGATATTGTAATCACTGTTATTTTATTCCTACCATGATTACTATTTTTCTATCAAAATATTTTAGTTCATGTCTGTAATGATAATTTCTAAATTATCTTCCCAAATATGTTTTCATGTAATTTACTCTTCATTCTTTAGCCTCATGCAATAATTTAAAATCAAGGTATCTGCTCAAATTTCTATATTAAATTAGAGAAAGGAAAGAAAAAAAATTGAGATCTAATTATTCTTGATTGCACTTTAGAGTGAGGTTCAAAGTAAATGATATATGTAAATAATATTTACATATATATTTAGTTTGGGAATAAGAACCAAAGTTTGTCTAAATAACATTTAAAGTATATATAAAAATTATTAAATATATGCATGTTAATATATATAAAGTTTTCAGAGTAGTCATAGCAGTTATAATTATTATGATGTTCTCCTCAAGCTTCATAAAGAATCTCTCTTCATTCTAATCCTCTCAACAAATATACGCTATTGCCAACAGAGTATTATTGACATGGTAATCTTTATAAATTCCTAACATGCCAAGAAGGAACTCTGAGGAAGAAGAGTTAACTCAAACATAATAATCTTGAACCTTTCCTTAAATAACTCACTATTTCTTCTACAACAAAATTTTACTTCACTTACCTTTCCCACCTTTACTTATTCCTTGAAGTAGCTTAATCCCAACTTTTTTCATGTCTACAGAGAACAGGTGAAGTACAGCAAGACCAAAAGATAAATATGGTGGTTTCCCATTCCACTCTTTAGTGAGACACTGAATCAATTCAGTGTTGGGACATAACTTTATTAACTGCATCAGGTCATCTAAAAGCAAAAGTTAAAAACTGTATCTCAACATTCTAATATGATGCTGCTGCTGCTGCTAAGTCGCTTCAGTCATGTCCAACTCTGTGTGACCCCATAGATGGCAGCCCCCCAGGCTCGCCCGTCCCTGGGATACTCCAGGCAAGAACACTGGAGTGGGTTGCCATTTCCTTCTCCAATGCATGAAGGTGAAAAGTGAAAGTGAAGTCACTCACTCATGTCCGACTCTTAGTGACCCCAGGGACTGCAGCCCACCAGGCTCCTCCGCCCATGAGATTTTCCAGGCAAGAGTACTGGAGTAGGGTGCCATTGCCTTCTCCACCTAATATGATGAGGGACTAGCTAATGTTTATCTTTGTCAATCAACTCTTCATTTTCCAATCCTTCCAAAGCTCTCAATGAATTCAACATTACCATCTCCAATCCAAAAATAAAACAATCCTACTCAGTATAGAAAAAACAAAGGAAAAATACCTAAACAAAGAGTACAAGCAAAAATTTATCCAAAAATTATTATGAAAAGAAATGTGGTATTAAAAAAGACCAGGTTGACAATCAAGAAAACTGAATTTTAATCATAGCTTGATCAGTCACTTAATCTTTTGGATATCAGTTTTATTCTAGAAATCATTGGTGGGAAGGGGGTAGAGGAGCAGGATAAAAAGAATTTTTCCTTCTAAAACAGATGCATTATGAGTCAGATTTTTCTTTTGGAACAAAAGACTTTTTTTAGAACTACTGCTTTTGTTTTCTTTGATTTGTAAATGTAAATGGAAAGCTGACAGTCTAAATCTGAGAGAGACCATTTTCTTCTCAAACCAGAAAGTATTAACAAACTGAGTATGTCCCCTTATGGCAGAAAGTGAAAAAGAACTAAAGAGACTCTAGACGAAGGTGAAAGAGAAGAGTGGAAAAAGCTGGCTTAAAACTCAACATTCAAAAAACTAAGATCATGGCATCTGGTTCCATCACTTTTTGGCAAATAGATGGGAAACAATGGAAACAGTGACAGACTATTTTCTGGGGCTCCAAAATTACTGCAGATGGTGACTGCAGCCATGAAATTAAAACACGCTTGCTCCTTGGAAGAAAAGTTAACGACAAACCTAGAAAGCATATTAAAAAGCAGAGACACTACTTTGCTGACAAAGGTCCACATAGTCACAGCTATAGTTTTTCCAGTAGTCATGTATGGATGTGAGAGTTGGACCATAAAGAAGGGTTAGGGTTAGGCAAAGAACTGATGCTTTTGAATTGTGGTATTGGAGAAGACTCTTAAGAGTTCCTTGGACTGCAAGAAGATCAAACCAGTCAATCCTAAATCAGTTCTGAATGTTCATTGGAAGGACTGATGCCGAAGGCAAAGCTCCAATACTTTGGCCACCTGATGCAAAGAGCCGACTCATTAGACTCTGATGATGGAGAAGATTGAAGGCAGGAGAAGGGGACGACAGAGGATGAGATGGTTGGATAGCATCACCAATTGAATGGACATGAGTTTGAGCAAGCTCTAGGAGCTGGTGAAGGCCAGGGAAGCCTGGCGTGCTGCAGCCCATGAGGTCGCAAAGAGTCAGATATGACTGAGTGACTGAACAACAGCAACAAATGTCCCCTAAAGCCAAGGATGATACTTTGGAAAGCTGTGGCTGTTTGTCACTAAAATGTAAAATAAGCAAAGTAATCTTTCAAACATTGTTTCTATTTTCTAAGCTTAAGTTTCCTCAGGTTATTATTATCTTATGATGCTGTGCTAAATAAATTCTGAGGATAAGTATCAAGGTTCTATTTATAAAGAAGTATTATTATTTCTTAAATTAGTACAATATACAGTTGTTCCTTGGTGTCCATGGGGTATTGGTTGCAGGACCCCTTGCAGATACCAAAATCTGAGGATACTCAAGTCTCATATAAAAAGTCTCTTATACAAAATGGCATAGTATTTGCATATAACCTACACACATCCTTCCGTATACTTTAAATCATCTCTGCGTTAACTAACACAATGTAAATACTACGTAAATATTTGTAAATACAATGTAAATGTTATGTAAATAATTGCTGGTGCACAGCAAACACAAGTTCTGCTTTGTGGAACTTTCTAGAATTTTTTCCCCTCAAATATTTTCAATCTAACGTTCTTTGAATCCACAGATGTGGAACCCATGAATATGGAGAGCTGATTGTGAATTTAATTATTTTCTAGTGTAATGTATTACTAGAAGAACAGGATAATACGATAATGAGTCGATTGTATTTCTATGTACTCATGTGAGACAAATTTTGTAAGCAAAAAAAGCTTCACATTTCATTCAATAAAAATTCCAAGAGTACTTAAAACTTACATTCCATGTCTAAACCTTGACTAAAATAATTCTGAGGAAAAACAATAAAACAGAAACTGAATCTGTATAATTTAACTATTAAAATAATTATTCATTCAATAAATATTATGTCGTAACAATTCTTGCTAGATTCTGATCTGTTGCTGTGTGTATATAGGCGAATTACTTACCTCTCTGTGCCTTAGCCTCTCTGTGAACACATAGTTATTTTTCATCTATAAAATAGGGGTAATAACAAAACCTAGTTCATAGAGTTAACATAGGGCTTAAGTGAGACAGGGATGTAAAAAGGTAGACTAAGCTATTATTATACTAACTGTAACAGGCATGCTGTTACATAGTGCATGAAAAAAACTAATAGTTTTAAAAACCAGATTCTAAGTAAAAGTTAATT